>NC_090819.1:59502045-60185170 GCF_000390325.3 Nicotiana tomentosiformis
AAGGTACTATGGGAGTAAGCCTGAGATATACCTTGATTTTTTGACTTTGAAGAAAAACCATTTTTGAAAATCTTTTTGGGGCGACAACACTTTATATTTTCGAAATGATTTGATTTCACTTTTGAAGATAAAGCTTGTATTTCTAATGTGATTTTTCCTTTTTGAAAGTGGAGCTACCGTCCTTTGCTGAGATTTGGGCTTCAAAATATTTTAGACAGGTTAGCGAAACATAGCGGAATAACTTACAATTAACGAATGTGAGTTTGGTTACTAACTAATACTTATTTTAATCCTATGTTATTTAAGGCTTGCCTAAGTTTTATATGACTTAAGGTATAAAGTAAAGTATTCAATCCAATATATAATTATTGTATACATGTGAGATAAAATAACAACAAGAATGCAGCAAAATACGATAAGGCAATAAGACTAAGGTAACGAAGCAGTAAATAATAAAGGAGTTTAGAGAGAGAGGATTGGACTCCGGTATTTGGGCTTCAAAGAGGCAGTCCCAACAGTAATAGAGACGGCGACAACTGACTTCGAATTCACAGGAAGACAACAATCCTGTCTAGATTGGAGCATGTTCAATCATGCATGAAACACATAAGTAAATGATTGTAGAAAAATATATAACAAGCTATCAATACTAAAATACTAAGAGAAACTTATACTAACGTGGCGATTATACATGGTAGATAATTTACATTGAAAACATTTCATTGTCATTAAATACTAAACCTAAAGAGAATAAAAAGTGGCAATAGATTAAGGGCTAAGGAGAGAGTTCCACTCAAGGTCGATGCCCCCTTTGAATCCCCCGACACTTCAAAGTTCCCAAGGGTCTCAAGGCCCAGGGCAATGCTTGTGCCAGGGCGAGCAGCCCAACCAAGAGTTAAACGCTACCCCCAAATACCCCTAACCACTAACGACTCATTTTTTCCTAATGGGTTTAAGTGCCAATGAGGCTCCTTCAATGCAGACCAACTACAATAATACTCCCTACCACGGAAGGATACTTCTCCCTTGACAAAATAACATAAGGACATCGAGACTGTTTTATTTTATGACTATATTTACAATTCTAAATGAATGAAACACATATTAAGCAAGTCTAAAGGTCAGATTGCAAACACATATGGAGGCAGAAAATACTATAGTATTAGTGTTAAAGAACCAAACATATAGGATCACATTTAAAGGATATATAAAGATCACATAATCCAGATATGCAGCAATACGAATGCCTCTGTCCTAGTAGAATAACCATAGATTAGTTAGCTCAGGTCTTGTCAATAGAACATGTTTAGACTGACAATAGTACTTGGAAATTTTAAAAGCATCAACAAGGATTCAGACAAACAGTCATAATCAGCAGCTTCTACAGGTGTTATTAAAGAAACCAGAACATGATCAGGACTCTTAGTATGCCTACGGATTTACAAATTTAAACATGGATTTCCTAAAGGTGCTTAACAGGATCACAGGTTATCACCAAACTTCATTTGTAATTGATTTGTTGAACCACAACTTCATAAGAACACAAATCTTAAATTGGTAAACTATTATGTCCAAGCAGTAGCAATAAGAAGTTCTTTTAGGATTTACATATCAGATTCAGCTCAGATTAGTAGGGCAACAGAGGAATGAGTACAATTTCAAAATATAGTATGAGATCATGAAGACAAACATGGGTACATACAATATTTTAAATCAACTACATATATATACTTTAAATGAGGTTATGATCTTACAAAGACAGAGTAAGCTTCACAAAGTCAGCAATGTCATAAAGGGGATTAATCACAAGGAAACTATTGTGCCAAACAGGTTTAACTCAGCTATACAGATTATGATTTACATCAAAACATGAGGCAGTTATACTCAGCTTGAAAGAAGTTATCAGTCAATTATAGCAAAAATGACTATGTCTTGTTTTATGAAAGACAACTTGATGATAACAGAATATATATGCAGAAGGGTTACTGATGTACATAAGAGTTCCCCTTAATAAGACTGTTTCATATAGATGCAACCAACAGTAAGATATGAACATGATAATGTCATAGTGATAACTCAGAAGCTTTTCTTATAGTTAACAGACATAGATATAGAAAAGGAGAGCACTTAAACAATTAAACTTCGCATGCTTTAGTTAAATGGTGAAGGATTAAACTATGAACTTTCAGGTTTACCCTAGTTAGAATTATCAAACAACAATCTCGACTACAAAACAACAGAATGCAGGAAACAGTGTGTAGGGATAGATATCACAATAGAATCATTAATAGAAAATTTAAAACAAAGGCAAGTATGAGAGGTCATTTGAAGAATATTAAGGAAAACTTAATCATATAGACTATTTGAAATCAGAATAAAAGTTATTAAGGTCACATAGCAACTCAGTCAAAACCAATTAAAGATACTCAAAAGCATGACAAATGACCACAAATTAACAACACATTGTCATGAACTAGAAATAACATCTATTAATGACAAACATCATAAACGAATATAATTAACAAAAGACAACAGCATGTTCATGATATTCGAATAAGTTGATCAAAAGAGAAAAGATGGAGGTGCACTAACCTTCTTGAGGGTAGTAGACCAAACAGGTATTCCTTCAAATTGCCTAGGACCCAAAGCTTCAAGCTCGAAGCAGCGAAAGCACTCAGAAACGAAAAGAGAAAACCAGAAATAACTAAGAAACCCTAATTTTTATGAAATCTTAGTATTACTTTTGTGTTCGTCTTAGGTATTTTTATTTTTTGGTGAGAGCATTGAAGGCTCCTTTTATATTGTCATTCAATGCCTCTAGGGTTCAACAAAATTCAAAATGATAGTGGAAGATGACAATGAGCTGATGATGTGAGCAAGATTGGGGAAAATCAGAGTGAATTGGAGTGAATCTGAGAGAAAAATGAATGAGACTCTTACCTAAGTGCACGATAGCCGTTAAAAGTGAAGAATCCATTAGATAGAGACTGGAGGTCCAAAGGTCATTGCATTTGACCTCTGGTTCAGAATAATCATCATGAGGAGCTCATGTATGCTCTAATTTGGTCGCAGCATAAGGAAATCTAAGACTTGAGTTTTCATCTTTGGGTTTGGGTCAGAAGACTCGAGATTTTGAATCTCTATGATGAAACGGGAAAGCGATGGTGAGAATCATGGATAGGGAAGCATAAGGAATGATTCTGGGTAAAGATCTGTGACATTACACAAATTTGTGCAATGACTGTGGTTGATTACTTCATGGCAGGTCGAGAGGAAATGATTATAGAGAGGAAAAACTTTAGAGAGGAAAAGGTAAGAGAGGCGGCAGAGTCAATAGGAAATGATTCTAGGGTTTTAGAGATTAGGGGAGGCTTCTCTAGGTTAAACTTAGGAGATAAAAATTGGGCTGTTGATCTTTGAGATCAACGGTCTTGATAATTTGAGATTTAATATGTTATATTGATGATATTTGAGAGCCGTGAGATCCTTAGTTTCAATGGCCAAGATTAATCTTGCCGAGGTTATTAAAATTAAAAGGGAAATGGAGACAAATTCAAAGCCGTTGATTCGTGGGATGGACGACTCGGATCAGTTGTGTTTCTTTTGTGAGGGGATGGGAAAGGCGATGCGGCATGCTGTGATTGGCTTAAATGTTATGGCAAGGATTGCCAAAGTGGAAAGGGAGAGATTTTTTGGACTGGGTATTTCCAAATTGGGCTTTGGGTTAGGCTAGCGATGATTTAAAGAATGGCCAATTGATCTTTAATAGGGAATTGCAATTATAGCCTTTAGCCTCTTTTGATGCCTTTTAGAATTAAATTTAATAAAATTAATAATTTTCAATAAAATGTAGTAAAATTATAATATTACATACATTACTAACTATTGTAATTAATTATTATAAATACTTTAATTTTAGCATTAATTCCAAATTATTAACATAGTAGTCTATTTAACTAGAAATTAAGGAGTAAATTATCAAATTAATTGTAAGGCCTATGTGATGTGTGTGTGTGTATATACATATATATATATATATATATATATATATATATATATATATAGTAATCTTAAAATAGTAAGTATACTTGTAATTACATAATACCAATGCTAGGTGATTAATTTCAAAACTAATAATTAATTAATTTGTAGAAATAGCTATTTACCACTAGAAAATACTTTCAAAGATATTTATCGTAAATTATTAAGTATATGTAAATTAATTTTAAAAGGGAGGGTCAAAATTGGCCGTAAACAGATGTCCCTCTTTGACCGAAAACGATGAATGAGTTTTCGGGCAAAGAAATTGAACCAAAGACAATTTTGTCCCGACTTTTGGCATGCATTGTAGAAGTGACATGAAGATTATGAGCTGCAGGATTGGGAGTTAAGGAAGATTCTAGGATGATTTTGGGAAGAATTTTGGAGAGATTGGGGCCGAATTCTGGTTTTGAATTGCTTACATACCTCGGGCTTAACGAGTATTACGCCTCATGTAGTTCTGGAGTGAAGATTTTTTGAAGAAGCGATATTTGCAAGAATTGCCCTAGTATCGTATTATTATGATACAGCGAGATGGAGGATTGGGTACTCATGATAGCTTGAATTTTGCGGCTTGATTTGAAGAATTTGAAAATTTTGAGTTTCACTGGCCGTTTTTGCTCGAACTTGGATCCTTGGCCCGCTAATGGATTTATTGTCCCTCATAGAATTGTAGTTTGGTTTGCTGCTTAGAAAAGAGTTCCACGGTGCGATGTTTGTTCCTGCAAAACAAATGAAATACACACATACCAATATATTGCAATGCAGAATATATTAGGATGCGATGTAAATGATGCAAAAATGATGATGTTTGGATGTCGGCGAGCCGTTATTTGAGATCGGGATGATGGGATACTTGATCTTGACTCAATTTGTTAGCCAGGTTGTGTACGGTTCTGCAACCGGCGGAGCATTTGAAAATTGTCTCTGCTTGTTGGGAGAGCTTTATCTATAGAGTGCATCTTCTCTTGTTGGGAGGGCATTGCACTGAGAAATTTCTCCGCTTGTTGTGAGAGCTTGATTTGTAGAGTGCGTCTCCGCTTGTTGTGAGAGCTTTGCACTGAAATGTAATCTCCTCTTGGGAGTGATTGATTAAAACCGTAATCATGCCTGAATTTTATGAGCAAAACATCAAAAGAATCAAAGTACTAGCAAATGAAATAAAAGCATGCCCAAGAGATACTCTTGACTGCGAAGCTAAGTTGCGGCCATCGGTTGGCAGAACGTCGGTGACGAGGTTTGTGACTGTATATTCTGGCATCTGTTGCGATCGAGCGGCGATGCGGATTGTTCTATTGGCGAGATAAACAATTTGCTATATACAAGGCTGCGATTGGCGAAACTGACGTTCAATTTGTACAGGGTGCTCCGATCGATTGAGCTAACGGTTTGCTATATACAGGACTTCAATCAGTGAAGCCGATGACTTGTTTGTACAAGGTGCTCCGATTAGTTGAGCAGGCGGTTTGCTATGTACATATTTTTTGCGTATCAGCAATCTGACTCCGAGGTGCAAAGGATTCAAATATTAGCTGTAGTTGTACTAGAAGAATTCAAGTAAAGGAGAAAGAGAGATAATCTTAGGCAAGTGGCGGATCCATCATTTTCCCAGTGTGGTCTTAATGCTTCCTTACTCCCTGTTAACCCTGCACTCAAAGAAAAATTCTTTGTGGGGGCGGGGAAGTTGGTTTGTGTCAACCACAGTGTTGGTTTGCCCCAGCCTTTGACATGGTTGCACTGCGAAGTTCGGTAGGTGGAACAAATTACTATATTTTCAGAAAACATTTCGAAAATACATTGTTTATAAGTAATATGCCGTCGTTTCGGAGTATGACATGTTATGAAAATCTCTCCACACGCGAACATATTTTCTTGAAAACTTTATCCTATTAGTGTTGATCTTCCATGATGCTTCTTACAACGTGACTGCTCGCCGTTGCGACTGCATCCTAATTCGAGCTAATGCATTACAAAGGTTTTCCTAAGGTTATGACCGAACCCTTTCAGGTTGCCTACGTATCCAAAATGGAATCAGGTCCGAACGTTGTTCATGGATCATGATAAAATATGATGAAGATGAGCGAGCATGACTCAGGCAGCCTACGTATCCAAATGGAATCAAGTCAAGACGTAGTTCAATTACAATAGATGCAAAATGATGAGATTAAGAATGAAAATGGCCGACTCTGAGACAGACTGTCTACGTATCCAAATGGAATCAGGCCAGAACGTAGTTCAATTATAAAAGACAAATGAATTCGATGAGGATTGCCTACGTATTCCTTTTTAGGGAAATCAAGTCGGCATAGTTCCGGAGAAATATACAAAAGTGATAATTAGTTTTTTTTATTACAAAAGAGAAGGGGGAAGAGAAACCGAACCCTAAGAGGGTTGCCTACGTATCCCTCCGTGGGAAGTCAGGTTGAACGTAGTTCTGTTACATTAAAACCCAACTCGATTTGTCTTCAAACGTAGTATCTCTTGATTGCGTCTGAGTTGATGGACTTTGTGTTGATTCTTCCCCCTATTTCCGTGAATATTAGAGCTCCAACCGACAGTTTGGTGAGAACTTTCCTTTGGCTTCTTCTTGGTGGGGAAAGATTTTCTTCAAGACCAACTGCCCCGGTGCGAACTGGCGAGGCTTCCCTCTCTTATTAAATGCATTGTCCATCCTGTTCTAATATAACTTACCATGGAATATTGCATCCATTCTCTTCTCGTCAATGAGCATAAGTTGTTCCTGCCTGACCCGTATCCACTTTGTGTCGTCCAATTTCGCCTCTTGAATCACCCTTAAAGATGGTATTTCGACCTCTACGGGTATTACAACTTCAGTTCTGTATATCAACATGTACGACGTTGCCCCAATGGATGTTCTCATGGTTGTCCGATAACCCAGTAAAGCAAAATATAGTTTCTTGTGCCATTGTCTGTGAATGTCCACTATATTGCACTGAATCCTCTTGATATTCTTGTTGGCTGCCTTGACTGCCCCATTCATTTGTGGTTTGTAGGCCATGGAATTGCGGTAGACGATTCTAAACTTCTCGCAGATTTCTCTCATGAGGTCACTGTTAAGGTTAGTGGCATTGTCGGTGATGATGGACTCCGGACAAAATCTGCTACTACTTTCTTTGTGACGGCCTTGTAAATAGACGCTTCGACCCATTTACTGAAATAGTCAATAGCTACCAAGATGAAGCGATGCTAGTTTGATGCGGAAGGCTCTATAGGTCCAATCAAATCCATGCCCCAAGCGTCGAACGGCCAGGGTGAACCCCTTACGTTTAACTCATTTGGAGGAACCCGAATAAAATCCCCATGAATCTGGAACTGGTGACATTTCTGTACGTAGAGGATACCGTCGCTTTCCATAGTCATGCAAAGGTATCCAGCTCTCAAGATCTTCTTGGCTAATGTGAACCCATTTATGTGAGGTCCGCACGTTCCTGCATGTATTTCTTCCAATAAAGTGGTTGCCTCTACAATGTCTACACATCTCAACTAACCTAAATCTAGGGTCCTCAAGATCTCAAGATCTTCTTGACTAATGTGAACCCATTTATGTGAGGTATGCACGTTCCTGCATGTATTTCTTCCAATAACCTGGTTGTCTCGGAAATGTCTACACATCTCAACAAATCTAAATCTAGGATCCTCCTGTACAGGACTTCCCTGTTGAGGAAAATGTGGTTTCCTAGCCTCCTAAGGGCTCACTTTTGACCATTAGTAGCATTCTCCGGGTATTCTCTGGTTGCATGGAATTTCTTGATATTGTGATACCATGGTTTACCATCTGGTTCTCCATCTATATTGAAGCAATAGTCATGTTGATCCCTGATCTCTACCTCGATAGGGTCGATGTAGTTCTTGTCTAGATGTTGAATCATAGATGATAGGGTTGCAAGGGCGTCGACGAACTCGTTCTGAATCCTAAGTACGTGGTTGAACTCAATCTTCGTGAACTTCTTGCATAGATCCTTCATGCAGTGCAGGTACGGAAGTATCTTTAAATTCTTGTTGGACCATTCCCCTTGGACTTGGTGTATCAATATATCGGAATCTCCTATGACCAAAAGTTCTTTGACGTTCATTTCGACTGCCATTCTGATCCCAAGGATGCACACTTCGTATTCAGCCATATTATTGGTGCAAGGGAATCTTGTATTTGCCTATGCTTGATAGTGTTGTCCAGATTTCGAAATTAGGACTTCCCCAATTCCGACTTCTTTGAAGTTTGCCGCTCCATCGAAAAATATTCTCCATCCAGGTTATGATTCTGCAATATCTTCTCCAGCAAATAATACTTCCTCATCGGGAAAATACGTAGTAACTGTCTCGTAATCCCCATCCACCGGATTTTCTGTGAGGTGGTTGGCTAAAGTTTGACTTTTGATAGCCTTTTGAGTTATGTACACAATGTCAAATTTGCTGAGGAGGATTTACCCTTTAGCTAGATTTTCGGTAGGCATCGGCTTCTGGATGATGTACTTGATCTGGTCGAGCCGAGATATCAGATGCGTAGTGTATTCTGACATATAATGCCTTAGTTTCTGGGCAATTCAAGTCAAAGTGCAACAAGTGTGTTCTATTAAAGTATACTTGGCCTTGCATGGCGTGAGCTTCTTACATAAGTAGTAGATGACTTGCTACTTTCTCCCAGTCTCGTCGTGATGTCCCAACACACAGCCGAAATGGTTATCCAAGACTGACAAACAAAGTAACAATGGCTTACCGGGTTCGGGGGGACCAGCACTAGTGGATTTGACAGATATTCTTTGACTCTGTCGAAGGCTTTTTGGAACTCTTCTATTCATTCTGTGGCAGCATCCTTTTTCTGCAACTTGAAAGTGGGTACACAGATTATCGTGGACTGGTCTATGAAGCGACTGATGAAATTTATTATACCTAGAAAACTCATTACATCTTTCTTACTTTTTAGTTGTGGCAATTCCTGAATGGCCTTGCTTTTTGATGGGTCCAGTTCTATCCTCTTCCTGCTTACAATGAAGCCCACCAAATTTCCAGCAGGGACTCCGAACGCGCATTTTGTCGGGTTCAATTTCAAACTATACCTTCATAGGCATTCAAAATATTGCCTCAAATTATCCAAGTGCTTTGAATTCTTTCAAGACTTTATGATGACGTCATCTACATACACTTCAATCTCCTTATGAATCATATCGTGGAAAAGGGTCGTCATGGTCCTTATGTAGGTGATGTCGACGTTCTTAAGACCGAATGGCATGACTCTATAGCAGTAAACTCCCAAGGTATGGTGAATGCTGTCTTCTCTGCATCTTCCTCAAGCATCAAGATTTGGTGATACCAAACGAAATAGTCCACAAACGACTATAGTTCATGCTTCGCGCAATTATCGATGAGGATGTGGATATTTGGCATAGGGAAATCGTCCTTTGGACTAGCTATGTTGAGATCTCGGTAATCCATGCATATTTTGATCTTTCCGTCTTTCTTGTATATTAGGACGACATTTGCCAACCAACTGGGATAATTGGTGACCCTTACCACATTCGCCTCTATCTGCTTGGTCACTTCTTCCTTTATCCTCTAATTTAAATTGGGTTTGAATTTCCTGGGTTTTTGGTTGACCGGTAGTCTGGTAGGATCGGTGGGCAATTGATGCGAGACAATTTCAGTGCTTAATCCTGGCATATCATCATATGACCATGCGAGCACATCGATGTACTGTCGGAGGAGCTCAACTAGTTTTTCATTTTGCTTGGCTTCTAGATGAATGTTGATTCTGGTTTCTTTAATGTCTTCTTCACTTACAAGATTGACCACTTCCATTTCTTCGAGGTTGGGATTTTTTTGACTCTCCAGCTGTTCAATTTCCTGCGGGAGATTATCTGGCATCATACTCTCGTCATACTCCTCGTAATCTGGGTCGTTGCGCTCGACGGTTTCATTACATGTCACAATCGCGGAACATGGATTTTTAGCATTTTGATTACTAAAAAGAAAAATTAAGTATAAATGAAGCGGTAAACAAAGTTGCAATATTTGAGAAAATGATTATTTTTATTTCATTAAAAGAGGAACGTCTTAAGCTTTCAAAAGAGGCAAATGACAAAAAGGTACAGACACGGTGCAGGCCTAAATTGACCGTGCGCTTTTCAAAAGAAAACTTTTATAGTTCCATACTATCAAGACTCCAGGCGAACCAAAGATGGACTGGCGATCCAATTCCACAGCTCTTCCCCTGGTTCGGCATCCTTGATACTCGGTGTCTTGATGTCAGTACCTTCATAATATTCTTTAATTATATTTGCGAACAGCTTTCCCATCCCGTTGATGATATCATCTTCTAGCACTGAATTCTGACCCGGACTTGAAACATGATCTAGCACAAAAACCTTTTTTCCCAGAGCTACCGGTATGAGATTTCCCCTTTGGAGGCTGATATCCTATGCCAGCCCTTCCTTTCTGCCCGTTAGGTTCAATTTGCTCTGTGATCCCGTCCGACCTGGCTCACAACCCTGTTCCTGGCTTGTATCCAAATTTTATTATCTCCCTCATAGCCATCTTGGATCTATACGACGACTGCATTTCAAAATTTTGTTCAGTCTCTTCCATTTTGGTAATCTACATAATTTCCACTGCATGGAAAGCAACTTCGTCTAACCCTTCAATGTATAGGACAACATGCTCCAAATAAGCAGAGTGACCCCACTCGACGTGGACCATGATTTCCTGACATCCCCACTAAAATTTCATGTACTGGTGTAAAGTGAAAGGGACAACCCCTACCATGTGTATCCAGGGCCTTCACAATAGCAAGTTGTAGGAAGAAGAGATGTCCATTACTTGAAACAATATGGGAAATTTGACTGGCCCAATCTGCAAGGCCAAATAAATTCTCCAATAACATCTTTTTGCGAATTGTCAAAGGCCCTCACCCTCACGTGGCTTTCCTTGACTTCCCTCAAATGAATTCCTAACTCATGTAAGGTGGAGAGAGACATATATTGACTCCTGACCCTTTATCGACCAACACCCGGGACACCACTTTGTCCCCACATTTGACTGTGATATGAAGAGCTTTGTTGTGACCTGAGCCTTCGAAGGAAGTTCGTCTCTTATGAAAGTGATCATATTTGCCTCGACCATTTTCCCGATTGTCGCAGCCAATACCTCACTGGTAGTGTTTCTTGGTACACTTACCCCACTTAGTACTTTCAACAGGATATCCTTATGACTGTCGGAGCTCATTAACAAATTCATGATTGATATTTGTGTTGGGGTTTTCTTCAACTGCTCCTCCATGGAGAACTCTTTGGTCGACACTCTCTTCCAGAACTAGGCAGCTTCTGGGTTTGTTATGTTCCTTCTTTGAATTTTCTCTCTTTCCAAGTTCCCTCGATTGACATCTTCAGGAGCGTAGCATATCCCAGACCTAGTCATATAATGGGCTACGTCAGATTCTGTCATTTTGGCCTTCCCCTTCTGCTGGTACGTCCATGGGACGATTTTTTATTCCCGACTTTCTTCGTCTCCTATAGCATTGACAGGTTGTCGCTGATAAGTCTGAACTGTCACTGTAGGTCTCACTTGTACTGTAATTATTGGAGCCCTTTGAGGAGGGACCATGGCGGCTTCTGCATTTCCTATAGTGATAATCGTTCCCTTTAGGTCATATTCTTCGTCCAATATGATCATGTTAACTCCCTGGTTTTGGTGATTTGGCAGCGGATTGCGATTAACATTGGGCAGACCCGGAGTGCACTGAATGGCTCCACTCTTGATCAGTGTTTCAATCTCATTTTTCAGCTTAAAACAATCTTCAGTATCATGACCAGCCACATTGAATTGTACACGCACCTTTTAGTTACATCAAAATACTTGGAGGGATACTCAGGAACCCTTCCTTCAATTAGATTTATCAATCCTGCTCTTCTCAAACTTTCGAATAATTGGGCTAGAGGCTCAGCAATCGGGGTATAATTTCTAGGACCACTCTCTTCAAAGTTGGGACGAGGGCGTGGTGCATAAGCGGGTCAGTTTTGGTGAGTAGTGGTTTGGACATGAGCATTTGGTCGTTGTAGGTTCGGGTTGTTTTGGCTCAAGGAGGGTTGTATTATGGTTGAGGATGACAATATGGTTGGATGTTATAGACATGAGCATAAGTGAGTGGTGGTGAATGGTTGTCTAGGGAATAGGAAGTGTTTTCGTGATGTGGGTTAGGTTAATAGTAAGGGACGACTTCTGAGACCTCATCTTTCTTCTTCTTTCCGCCACTGATTGACCCTGATTGGATGGCCTTGCTAGCCGCTTGCAGTGCTTCCATGGATTGTACTTTACTAGATTTTATGCCCTCTTCTATGAAATCTCACATCTTGACCAGCTCAGGGAATTTCTGTCCCGTCATTCCCATCATCTTTTCAAAGTATATCCCTTCCTGGGCTCTAATAAAATACTTGGTTAATTCACTGTCATCCAGCGAAGGTTTTGCCCCGGCGACCTCTGACCTCCACCGACGTGCATATTCTTGGAATGTCGGATGGTTTTTTCTGCAGGTTCACCAGTGCGAACCTATCGGGGGTGATATTTGTAATGAATCGAAAGCGATTCATGAAGTCCTCTGCCATATCTTGCCAAGTTCTCCAATTTCACGAATCCTGTCGAGTATACCAGTTGAGTGCTTCTTTCGTCAGGCTCCTTATAAATAACTTCATCCTTAGCTTCTCATTCCTCCCCACTCCGACTAACTTATCATAATATGCCCTCAAGTGCACATGGGGAGCACCCATCCCATCGAAGATATCAAACTTTGGGGGTTTATACCATGCTGGCATATCTACATCCGGATGAACACACAGATCCTCATAGTCCAAACTTTCACTTCCTCATGGAACTTGGAGGTTATTCATTTGTTTTCTCAAGATTTGCAGCTGCACAGATACTGAATCCTCTTCCTTACGCCTGGCATCCCCTTACATCCCGATGTGTTAGTCAATCTCATAAGGCACCCTGACCGTGACAGCCGCTATAAAGGTAGGCTCAGAAATGACATATATAAGGGGAACATACCGCTCATGGGTGGCGGTATGTGCTGGTTAGTGGTAAAAATGACTATGTGACAAGGAGGGGTGTGAGTTGCATTGGTAGTGATAGGCGGGTTTTGTGGTGTCTAAACGTACTGTGGTACGTAGGGAGTGTGGATAGGGGGATTTGGTGGGTTCGCGGAGGTTATTGGAGGTATGACTTGAGTGGTAGGAATTAAAGTTGGGGTATTGTTGTTTTGGCGCGATGTGGAAGGAAATTGGTCAGAAATTGAATCCAAAGAAGGAAATTGTGGTGGTTGAGGAAGCGTTGTCACGACCAGATGTGCTAGTTCCCTGATATATTGTACTTCCTCCCTAAGAGCCTCCATTTCCTGGGCCATTGTGGCCACGTGTTCATCATTCCTGGTATTGTCTTTCTCCCACCGATCGCCCCGGGCTGTCGGTTATGACCGGAGCATGCTTAGTCGAGATTTCTGTAGTTGACATCTTTCCCTTTGAACTTAGATTGTACGATGGTTCCGCCAGTTTCAGTCGACACAAACCAACTTTCTTTTTCTTTTGGGGGTAATAATGAAGCAAAAGATAAAATAAGAATAAAGAAAAAGAAAAAGAAACAGGAGTGAGTTTCTTCATTTATACAAGCAGGAAATCACATATAGCAATTAATTTTTGCATTAAGGCTAGCGCGTTCCCTAGAATTCATGGGGATCTCTCATTGCCGGAGGTAGGCCTAAATCGCAGATGTTTGACAAACATTTAGACTTGACACATTTACATCCGAAGCAAGTTTGTTTTCATTGATAATTTGAACTAATATAAGTGGGAACAAAGATTACATCACTATTTCATAGAACGGCATAGGCTTGGGCAACTTTCCCTTTTGGGAAGTAAAAGAAAACTAGGAATAAGGGTACAAAGAGGGAAAGAAGGTGAAATAAACCAAATCTAATAACCATCCTCGGAGTCGTTTCGCATCTCCTCTTCTTCCTCTGGCTCTTCTTCTGGATCCTCCTCCGGGTCTTCTTCAAACTCCTCCTCGTCATCGTTGAACTCTAAACCCTCCTCCGGATCTTCTTCTGGCTCTATGCTAGACTCTATTTGGATGCACTCCACTACCCGGTCATCGTCTTCAGCAGGTGGCAACATATGATCGACGGATCCTAGGACCACTTAACGATGCATCGAAATAGTCACAAGGTAATGTGGCAGGATCTTATGGTAAATTTACAAAGCAGCCATTGCGTCCTCTAGCCAGGCTATACCTGTTACACTCCGTAGTATTACAACTATTTTACACCCCGTAGTATTATACGTTGGATTTGTCATAAATTGATATCAGTTCAAGAAAAGGTTATTTTGAGGTTATAAGTATTACGCTATTTCAAACAAGTAATTAGTAAATTCGTAAAGGTGAGAGGGTAAGCGAATCAAAGAAAATGAGTTTCGTTGAATGTTGTCAATTTGGGATAAAATACAGTCTGAGCTATAATACCCAACATTTATGGATTAGTGCCATACAAGGTACCACATGACTATGATAGTAAGGTGTATGAGATATGTTAAAAATGAGTAGCATTTTAAGTAATTTAGGATAATTCTTAATTATGTGAGTAATTGGTTAATTATTGATTTAAGTGGATAAGTCTATGAATTGTTTTGTCCCCGTGGGACCATGACAACAAAAGTAAAGTGTGACTAATATGTGTGAATGATACGGTGGTGTCACATTTTGGGATAAGAATACTTTCTAAGCATGGAAGTTATAAGTGGGGTGGACCCCACGATACACCTAAAAGAGGTTCTCTTATGTTAGCTAGTTGGATGCTTGACAACATATTTAATCAAAAGTGTAACACATGTGATGATTACAGAAACCCAAAGTTCCACGGTTTCATGACACTTTTGGAAATAAAGTAAAACTAGTTCCTTTTCTCTAGTACTACTACTACTATAATATTAGTAGAACTCATTAAATTGTAAAGTGCATTATGCTTGAGAATATTTTCGGCAGCAAAGCAAAACTATTTCCTTTTCTCACAGTTTGATTGCTCAAATTCACGAAGAAGGCAATTGAACTTCAAGTTTCTTATAAGTGCGTAACTCATATACTTGTTTCCCAGTGATTATGATTAAGGCGTGGAAGAAGTTGTTCATGGATACAAGTAGAAAGTTGGCCTTTAAGGTATGTATAACACCCTATTTCTTGGGATTAATATTATCTATATGTTGGTTAAGTTATTGGATGAAGATTACAAGATAACACTTGAAAGGGGAAGAGTTGTTGTTATCTTTTGTTGGGTTGTTTTAAGGCTATATTTATGTTGTTATGGCTGAAATTTCAAGTTGAATCTACTGCCTAAGGTATGTAAATCATGTTCTTGGTCGTTCTTAAGGTTAATCATGTGTTGTTTGAGTTGTTTGAGTTAAAATCTTCAAGATAATAATTGACATGGCATAAGGAATCGTTATCCTTTTTTTTGTGGGCTGTGTTGAGGCTATATGTACGGTTGGTTGTGGCTGGAAATTGTTATAAATAGTGGGATTATGTTGTGGTTATTGTTGTTAAGCTTATCTATGTGGTAATTCAGTGGATTGAAGAAGATAACATGAAAAACAAGAGGTTGACGATAAAGGTTAAGGTGTTAGGCCTGTGGACTATTTTTGAAGATTATTCTTAAGATGTTTTGAGATGAAAATGATATGGTAAGCATAAGTATGATGTTATACAAGTTGTAGGCAAATTCATGGAAAATGAATTGAATTAAATTATATTTTTTGTTAATTGTAAATCGAACTTGCCGCTCAAAATGGTTGTTGAAGTAATCAGAGAGCTTATTGTGAATTATATTGTTGTTGTTTGGGCTGTTTGGTGACTTTTAGTAACTTATGGGATGTAGTAAAAATAGTGGAGGTGTTGTCCGTTTTCTTGTAGAATATTGGTTTTGAAATATGAGAGTTACAATGCTTATATGATGACGACAAAGTCGGGTTACTCATTGTAGACGTAAGAAGAGCATATTGAGCTTGGTTGAGAATAGGAGAGAAGAGTGCAAAGGTATGTTAAGGCTATCCCTTCTTTATTTTTGGCATGATCCAAATGATACAAATGAAATGAGCAAAATACACAACTTTCATAAATGATTATATTCATAGAAATACTACGGGTGTCTATATTCGTGATTCCCCATGTGTCTTATTATTCTATCATCTGTTCATGGGTCTCAGAAGATACGTAAGTTGATAAAGTTTATTTCACGATATTAATCAAAGGCATAATGGTCTTATTATATTCTGAGAGATTGTATTGATGTACTTCTCATGCATTGCATTCATTTACATTGACCCATGACCAGATGGCATTATATACGCGTATATATGTATATTATATGTATATGGGATATGAGAAAAGGTTACGACGTTATATACGCACCACCACCTGATCAGCTGGTATACGTTGATGATTTGCCCACAGTGGCCGAAATTATATGAAGGGGTGCCCTCAAAGGCTTGATGATGTTATGAACGCATATACCTAAGCATGGTATGTCATTTAAACGCATATGCATGGCATTGTAAATATTATTGATTCACAGAGTTATTCAGACTTACATGTTGAGTCTTTTACTCCATGTTTCTCTCATGTCAATTATTTACTGATTTTCATTCCTTACATACTCGGTATATTATTTGTACTGACGTCCCTTTGCTTGGGGACGGTGCGTTTCATGCCTGCAGGTCCCGATAGACAGGTTGAGAGGCCTCCAAGTAGGCTATCAGCTCAGCGGAAGATGTTGGTGCGCTCTATTTTCTTGGAAGTTACTATTTGGTCAGTATGATTAGGACATGTATTGATTGGTATGGCGGGGCTCTGTCCCGACTTTTATGAAAATTATGTATTCTTAGAGGCATCTAGATAGATGTCGTGTGTACGGATACTTGTATGGCCTTGTCGGCCTATGTTTTGAGTTTATAAATGATCATGTTGGCCTTATAGGCCCGTATGTCACGTGTATAAGTTTTTATGTTAGGTTAGGTCATTCTATGTCAGGTATTCCATCGTGTTTACTCTATTTATCTCATGACTCCCATTCTGGCCCACTTACTTATGATGATAGTATGATAAGAATGATACGTTACATTGGTACTCGGTTGATGTAGGCATCGAGTGCCTGTCACGGCCCTACAGTTTGGGTCGTGACAATACCCTCTCTACTTGGCCCGGCTAGCTCGTCTTCCTCGTTAATCCAGACATAATACTCAGGAGTGCACCACGAGTTTTGACCCATTGGCATTCTGACCAGTTCATTCCACTCTTCTTGGAGCCTTTTTATCCTGGGGATTGGAATCTGTCTGTTGTACTCACCCTCGTATAGCGTTGTCTTTGTCCACAGAGGCACATCTTGGATCATGTCGAACTTTCTGAGAACCTGCAGAGGTGAATATGGTTGAATACCTTCCAGTCTGATCAGCTTAATGAAGTATTTCTAAGGAGTCCTTAAGATTGTTCTTCCACCTAACCATGATAGCTTCCAGTTGATCCATTCTCCACTCAGATTGGTCAGCATTTCCCTCCACTCTTCTTGCCCATGTGGGGAGTCCTAATATCTCATCCTCTCGTTGTGGCTGCAGATCATGTTGTTGATAACCACAAAGTAGTCATTGGTGGCCTCTCGCTGGAATAAATGTTCAGTAGCCTAGATCTGAAGTAGCAAGTTACAACCCTTAAAGAAATCATTCCTTCGTGCACATGCGGACAAAGCCCTCAGCATCTCAGTTAACACCATTGGAACCAAAGTAGCTTGAAGGATGCCACGGAAGGTCGCCAGAACCATATGTAATAGGTTGATGTTGATCCGACCCCTTCTCTGCGGGAAGACCATTAGTCCCAATAGTGCCAATGAGAAGGTTATAGGCATGAGACTCTCCCACGTCACTTGGTCGCATTGAAACTTTTTCAAATACCACTTGTAGCTTTCACGGTGTCCAAATCTGTCGAATGATTGGTCAAGGCTCACCCATCTGTCCTCGATATTTTTGAGACCGCTACTGTTGGCCAGGCCAAAAACATCCATGATCCGGTAACCAGGTATAGTAACTGGAGGTATCAGCTTTCTTCCGTTGAACGGAAGCTCCATGAAACTAGTAACTTCTTCCAATGTCGGTACTAACTCACACTCGGCAAACATTAACATCACCTTAGCCTGATCCCAAAACTCTATCAACAAGCGAGTGAGCACCATGTCTGCTCGGATATTCAGCAAAGCGATCAATGCCCCTAGGTGTGTCCGAATCTCATCTATGTGTTCCCGGCGAATGTTCATTCACCATTACTTCAAATTGTGTGACGCTCCCATTACTAGGTTAATCTTAGGGATTATTTGGTTGATTTTCATTTTATGAGTAGGTAAAAGAAAGATGTTTTGTAAGTGTTTGCTTCGGATCTTCAAGTGTCTTGTCAGGTTTGTTTTTCTTTCCACAAAAGTCATGTCGTTAAGTGTTTTCTACTTTTGAGTTGGACTGAAGGCTACAATAAGTTATGTTAGTTAACCATACAAAGTCATTCTCTGAAACTAGAGAGTTTTGAAAAGAAGTTTCGGAGGGGTGTAAAAGACAACCCTCGCGTGCCATTGTGTGTGATAGTGTACGGCTGAGACTCGATAGGAAGAAATATGATGACAGTGTATATAAAGCAGTAACAGACAAGAGGGTAGTAACAATAAGCATAAGCATAAAGAGTAAATAAGGCAGGTAAGCACGTACTTGCAATAATATCTACAATTAAGGCAATGTACAGATAAATCTAAATGCCAAACTAGTCTAAGTCTGTTAAGGTCAAAACCTAAGTGTGAAATCCTCAGCAGAGTTGCCATGTTGTTGCACCCTATTTTGCACTAGTCAAAACAATATTCAACTTGTGGTTTCTATGTTGTTGATGAAAGATAGTCGCCACCTAATATTTAAAGGTATACTAGGGTACCGATTTAATTACAAAGTCATATTCTTTATTAGTCTACTAACCGGTGAGATTATGGGTAAAGATTCTTGTTCTTCTAAGGGAAAGGTATTAGGCACCCCTTAAAATCTACCTGAGGTAGCTCCATATGACTTAAACTAGATTTGGAATCAATTATTTATACTATGCCTTAACTAGTGTTCTAAAGATATGGTTTACCGTATATTATGACATAATTCTTACAAAGGGAGGGTGTAGCTTTAAAGGGGTATGAATTTATAGAGGAAAAGAATGTTAGTGCATATATACTTGAAAAGATCTTTTGAAAGAGATATAGGATGTTAGTATTTAAGAAAGTATGTGAAAAGGAGAACTAAATTTAAACACTTGTTCCTTAAGTATGGAGGTGTATATTGTTCTAATGAGATAAAGGTGCAATGGGAGTAAGCCTAAGATATACCTTGATTTTTAGACTTTGAAGAAAAATCATTTTTGAAAATCCTTTTGGGGCGACAATACTTTATATTTTCAAAATTATTTGATTTCCCTTTTGAAGATAAAGCTTTTGTTTCTAATCTGATTTTTCCTTTTTGAAAGTGGAGCTGCCGTCCTTTGCTAAGCTTTAGGCTTCAAAATATTTTAGACAAGTTAGCGAAAATATAGCGGAATAACTTACAATTAACGAATGTGGGTTTGGTTACTAACTAATACTTTTTTTAATACTATGTTGTTTAAGGCTTGCCTAAGTTTTTTTATGAATTAAGGTATAAAGTAAAGCATTCAATCCAATATATAATTGTTGTATACATGTGAGACAAAATAACAACAAGGATGCATCAAAATGTGACAAGGCAGTAAGACTAAGGTAACGAAGTAGTAAATAATAAAGGAGTTTAGAGAGAAAAGAATGGACTATGGTATTTGGCCCTTAAAGAGGCAGGCCCAGCAGTAATATAGATGGCGACAGCTGACTTCGAATTCCCAGGAATACAGCACTACTGGACTTGGGCCTGAGTTCCTCAAGAACTCAGCAGGCCCAAACAAATGTACATGTTCAAAATAAAGAGAAGGTCATTAGATACATATTCAGTATGTTCAATCATGCATGAAACACATAAATAAATGATTGGAGCAAAATATATAACAAGCTATCAATACTCAAATACTATGAGAAACTTATACTAATGTGGCGGTTATACATGGTAGATAATTTACGTTGAAAATATTTCATTGTCATTAAACACTAAACCCAAAGAGAATAATAAGTGTCAATGGATTTATGGCTAAGGAGAGAGTTCCGCTCAAGGTCAATGCCCCCTTTGAATTCCCCGACACTTCAAAGTTCCCAAGGGTATCAAGGCCCAGGGCAATACTTGTGCCTGGGAGAGCAGCCCAACCTAGAGTTAAACTGTACACCCAAATACCCCTTACCACTAACGACTCAGTTTTCCCTATGGTTTTAAGTGCTAATGAGGCTCATTCAATGAAAACCAACTACCATAATACTCCCTACCATGGAAGTATACTTGTTCCTTGACAGAATAACATAAGGACATAGAGACAACTTTATTTTATGACTACATTTACAATACTAAATGAATGAAACACATATTAAGCAAGTCTGAAAGGACAGATAAAGAGCATACAGTCCAGATATGCAGCAATACGAATGCCTCTGTCCTAGTAGGCTAACCACGGAATAGTTAGCTCAGGTGTTGCCACAAGCACATGTATAGACTGACAACACTACTTGGAACTTTTAAAAGCATCACCAAGGATTCAGACAAATAGTAATAATCAGCAGGTTCGACATGTGTTATTAAAGATACCAGAACATGATCAGGACTCTTAGTATGACTACAGGTTTACATATTCAAACATAGAGTCCCTAAAGGTGCTTAATAGGATCACATATTATCAACTATACTTCATTTGTAATTGATTGGCAGAATCACATCTTCATAAGAACACAAATCTTAAATAGGTAAACTATTATGTCCAAGCAGTAGTAATAAGAAGTTCTTTTAGGATTTACAGATTAGATTCAGCTTAGATTAGCAGGGAAAGAGAGGACTGAGTGCAATTTCAAAAAAATGTATGAGATTATGAAGACAAACAAGGGTACATACAACATTTTACATCAACTACACATAGATAATTTAAATGAGGTTATGATCTTACAAAGACAGGGTAAGCTTCACAAAGTCAGCAATGTCATAAAGGGGATTAAAGACAAGGAAAGTATTGTGCCAAACAGGTTTAAATCAGCTATACAGACTGAGATTTACATCTAAGCATGAGACAGTTATACTTAGCTTGAAAGCAGTTATTAGTCAACTATAACAAAAATGACTATGTCTTGTTTTATGGAAGACAACTTCATGATAACATAATATATATGCAGAAGGGTTGCTGATATTCATAAGAGTTCCCCTTAATAAGATTGTTTCATATAGATGCAACCAACAGTTAGATATGAACATGAGAATGTCATGGTGATAACTCACATGCTGCTCTTAGAGTTAACAGACACAAATATAGAAGAGAGCACTTAAACACTTAAACTTCTCATGCTTCAGTTAAATGGTGAAGGATTAAACTATGAACTTTCAAGTTTATCCTAGTTAGAATTATCAAACAACAATCTCAACTACAAAATAACAGAATGCAGGAAACAATGTGTAGGGATAGAGATCACAGCAGAATCATTAATAGAAAATCTAAAACTTAGGCAAGCATGAGAGGTCATTTGAAGCATATTAAGGAAAGCTTAATCATGTAGACTATTTGAAATCAGAATGAAAGCCATTAAGGTCACATAGTAACTCAGTCAACACCAATTGAAGATACTCAAAAGCATAACCAATGTCCACAAATTAACAACATATTATCGTGAACTAGAAATAACATCTATTAATGACAAACATCATAAACGAACACAATTAACAATAAACAACAACATGTTCATAATATTCGAATAAGGCGATTAAAAGAGAAAAGTTGAAGGTGCACCGACCTTCTCGAGGGCAGCAGACAAAACAAGGATTCCTTCTAATTGCCTAGAACCCAAAGCTTCATGCTTGAAGCAGTGAAAGCACTCGAAAACGAAAAGAGAAAACCAGAAATCAGTAAAAAAACACTAATTTTTATGAAATCTTAGCATTACTTTTGTGTTCGTCTTAGGTGTTGTTCTTTTTTGGTAAGAGCATTGAAGTCTCCTTTTATAGTTGCATTCAATGTCTCTAGGGTTCAACAAAATTCAAAATGATAGTGGAAGATGACGATGAGCTGATGATGTGAGCAAGATTGAGGAACTCAGAGTGAAATCTGGTGAATCTGAGAGAAAAATGAATGAGACTCTTACCTTAGTTCACGACAGCCGTTACAAGTGAAGAATCCATCGGATAAAGACCGGAGGTCCAGAGGTCATTGCATTTGACCTCTGGTTTAGAATAATCATCACGAGGAGTTCATGCATGCTCTAATTTTGTCGCAGCATAAGGAAATCTGAAGACTTTAGTTTTCATCTTTGTGTTTGGGTCAGAAGACTCGAGATTTGAATCTCTATGATGAAACGGGAAAGCGACTACGAGAATCAGGGACAGGGAAGCATAAGGAATTATTCTAGGTCAGGATTTGTGACCTTGCATAAATTTGTGCAAGGTCTGTGGTTGATTCCTTCATGGAAGGTCTAGAGAGTTTAGAGAGGAAAAGGAAAGAGAGGCGGCAGAGTCAATAGGAAATGATTCTAGGGTTTGAGAGATTGGAGACTGTTTCTAGGTTAATCTTAAGAGATAAAAAATGGGCCGCTGATCTTTAAGATCAACGGTCCTGATAATTTGAGATTAAACGTGTTTTATGGCAAAATTTGAGAGTCCTTAGATCCCTTGGTTTCAATGGCCAAGATTAAGCTTGCTGGGGTTATTAAAATTAAAAGGGAAATGGAGACATATTCAGAGTCGTTGATCTGGGAGATGGACGGCTCTGATCAGTTGTGTTTCTTTTGTGAGGGGATGGAAAAGGCGATGTGGCATGTTGTGATTGGCTCAAATGTGATGGCAAGGATTGCCAAAGTGGAAAGGGAGAGATTTTTTGGACTGGATATTTTCGAATTGGGCTTGGGTGTTGGGTTGGAGATGATTTAAGGAATGGCCAAGTGGTCTTTAATAGAGAATTGCAATTATAGCCTTTAGCCTCTTTTGATCCCTTTTATAACTAAATTAAATAAGCTTAATAATTTTCAACAAAATATAGTAAAATTATAATTATTACTTACATTACTAAATATTGTAATTAATTATTATAAATACTTCATTTTTAGCTTTAATTCTAACCTATTAACATAGTTGTCTAATTAACTAGAAATTAAGGAGTAATTTGTCAAATTAATTGTAAGGCCTATGTGATGTATATATATAAAAGTTCTTTTAGTAATCTTAAAATAGTAAGTATATTTGTAATTACATAATACTAATGCTAGGTGATTAATTTCAAAACTAATAATTAATTAATTTGTAGAAATAGGTATTTACTAATAGAAAATACTTTCAAAAATATTTACCGTAAATTATTAAGTATAAGTAAATTAATTTTAAAAGGGAGGGTCAAAATTAGCCGTCACCAATGTTGATGCTCTTTGATGTGATCATATAAAGAAGACCAAGAAACCACGCAAGCCAGAATCCGGCTGGGCTCCGAGATATCCAATCTAGCAAACTAGTTGGCCAAGGTCTGGACATCCAATGCTAATGGACTCTGAGTTGCAGGTAGATATGCTTAAACTGCCCAAACTCTCTGCCTTTCGACTCAAGTCATTGGCCATCACATTGGCCTTCCCGGAATGATATAGAATAGTGATATCATAGTCCTTAAGCAACTCTAACCATCTTCGCTGCCTCAAGTTAAGATCCTTTTGTTTGAACAGATGTTGTAGACTCCGGTGGTCGGTGTAGACCTCACAGGGGACACAGTACAAATAATGCGCCAAATCTTCAAGGCATGAACAATAGCTACTAATTTCAAGTCGTGGACAGGATAATTCTTCTCATGAACCTTTAGTTTTCTAGATGCGTAGGCAATCACCCTACCGTCTTGCATCAACACCGTGCCAAGGCCAACACGTCACGCATCATAGTACACAGTGTAAGAACCCAAACCCGTAGGCAACCCCAACACTGGGGCTATAGTCAAAGCAGTCTTGAGATTTTAAAATTACTCTTCGGACCATCTAAAAGGAGCACCCTTCTGGGTCAATCTGTCATAGGTGCAGCAATAGATGAGAAACCCTCTACTAAATGACGGTAATACCCATCCAAACCAAGAAAACTTCGAATCTCAGTGGCTAAACACGGTCTGGGCCAACTTTGCATTGCTTCAATCTTCTTCAGATCTACTTTGATCCCCTCATTCAACACCACATGACACAAAAATGCCACCGAATCAAGCCAAATTCACACTTTGAAATTTTTGCATACAACTTCTTTTCTCTCAAGGTCTAGAGCACAATTCTCAAATGCTGCTCATGATCTTCCCAACTGCGGGAGTATACCAAGATGTCGTCAATAAACACAATGATGAATGAATCAAGATAGGGCTGGAATACACTATTCATCAGGTGAATGAATGATGATGGGGCGTTGGTCAGCCCAAATGACATCACAAGGAACTCGTAGTGGCCCTATCGAGTCCTAATAGCAGTCTTCGGAATATCCGGATCCTGAATCTTTAGCAGAAGATAACCTAACTGTAAATCAATCTTTAAGAACACTCTAACACTCTGTAGATAATCAAATAAGTCATCAATGAGTGGCAATGGATACATGTTCTTCACTGTAACCTTGTTCAACTGCCAATAATCAATACACATGTGCATATAACCATCTTTTTTCTTCACAAACAGAATCGGAGCACCCCAAGGTGACACACTAGGCCGAATGAAACCCTTATCAAACAACTCTTGATACTGCTCCTTTTAACTACTTCAACTCTGGTGGGAAGTCTCTCACTACCGAAATCAATACCAAAATCGATATTCCTATCGGGCGGCATGCCCGGAAGATCTATCAAAAATACATCTGGGAAGTCTCTCACTACCGAAACAGACTCAACAGTAGGAGTATCAACACTGAAATCTCTCACAAGGCTAGGTATGTATCACACCCCTTCTCAACCATCCGTTGTGCCTTAAGGAAGGACACAACCCTACTAGGAACATAATCCAAGCACCCCACCACTTTAATTGTGGTAGACCTGGCATGGCGAATGTCACTGTCTTGGCATGACAATCAAGAATAGCATGATAGGGTGACAACCATTCCATATCTAAAATAACATCAAAGTCTACTATACTGAGCAACAATAGATCAACTCACAAATAACAACTAAACACGACAGATACACATTGTCAACAACAATAGAATCTCCTATAGGTGTGGACACATAAATAGGAGAACTCAAAGAATCACGTGATATACCCAAATATGGAGCAAAGTAAGATGATACATATGAATAAATGGAGCCTGGATCAAATAATACTGATGCATCTCTATGACAAATTGGAACAATACCTATGATAACTGCGTCTGATGCAACCACCTCTGTCCTACCCAAAAAAGCATAACATCTGGCCTGGCCTCCCCCTCTAAGGACACCCATACCCGCCTGACCTCGAACCATAGTTAGTTATGCAAGTAGATTAGCAACTGGAGCAGTAACCATGGCCTGTGAAGTCTGGGGACCCAGTGGAATATATGGAGCCTAAAAAGTCGGTGGAGGTGCACCCCTCTTTAGTCTGGGCAATCCCTCACCATATACGAATTTCACCACACTCGAAATAAGCTCTCGGAGGATGTGGCAGCTGAATAATGGGCAATATGAGACCTGGGCAACCTGAGACCTTAGAGTAGCCGGAGTACCACTGGAAGCTAAAAGGGCTGATTGAACTGGACGGCTCACATAACCTCTACCATGACAAGCTACAACTGGGGCACATGCACCACTATATCCACCAGAATCTCGAGGCCTTTTGGTCTCCCTGTCCTATCTCTCCCGGCCACGCATACTCTCCTATCTCTATGCAATCTCTAACATATGCTGATATGGGGTATATATCTCCAACTCTCGAGCCATGCTAAATCTAATACCATAGTTGAGCCCCTCGATAAATCAACGGACTCACTATCTGACTGTGAAAACGAAGGCAGATGCATGTCTGGGCAACTCACTGAATCTGACAGCATACTCTGACACTATCATAGTACCCTAGAACAACAGCTCAAACTCCGTGCGCCATGCATCCCAGAGGCTCTGGGGAACAAACTCTCTCAAGAACATCTCTAAAAATTGATCCATATGAGTGAAGCTGCATCGGCTGGGCTACCCTCCTCGTAAGCCCGCCACCACTAATACGCCAGTCCCGACAACTGGAATGTAATAAAAGAAACTTCGCTCGTATCCACTATACACATGGTGCGGAGAATATGGTGGCACTTCTCTAGAAAACCCTATACGTCCTCCGTAGCTAGACCGCTGAAAGTAGGAGGGTGGTACTTCTTGTACCTCTCAAGTCTAAGCTGCTCCTCCTTAGATGCGGCTGTCCTAACCTCAGGCTGAAATAGAACAACTGGATGTGCTGGTATAACATGTGGGACCTGGTCAACATGGACCCGCTGCTTTTAGGTACGGGATGCGGGAGTCTGAGCTCCTCCCCCAGCCTGAGATGTGGCTGGTGCAAGTGGAATCAACCCAGCATGAGCTAGAGTACCAAACATGCTCAAGAACTATGCGAGAGTCTCCTGAAGTGCAGGGGTAGCAGCAGGCGCCTCAGGTCGGGTAGGAGCTCTGGCTGCACCATGCGCCCCTCCTCTGCCTCTGCCTCTGCCCCAGCCCTGACCTCTCACGGCTCTAGCAGGGGGTGCAGGTGCTCTGTGTAGGTGCTCCTGAACTGTAGCTACTAATGGCTCCTCCGTCGCAGCTCAGGTAGGTGCTCTGGCTGCACCATGTGCCCCTCCTCAGCCTCTGCCCCGGCCCTGATCTCTCGAGGATCTAGTAGGGGGCGAAGGTGCCTGATCATCGAATCTAGCGGTGTGTGTCCTCATCATCTGTGAGAGAATGAAAAGACAAAGATTCAGAATTTTGAAGTCAACAAACTCGCTGTTAAGGAATCAAAGAAGTGAAGTTTCCTAACAGTTCCATAGCCTCTTGGATATAAGTACAGACGTCTCTGTACTGATCTGCAAGGCTTTACTAAAGTTGTTTATGACTCGTAACACCTATGAACCTAGATCTCTGATACCAACTTGTAATGATCCAAATCTCCCTCCGTAGGATGTCGTGATGGAACCTAATCTCTAAGACTAGGTAAGCCTAACATACATGAAGAAATAACAGAAATAATAAAAGAACTTCAATTTAACCAACCGGCTATCATAAAAAATTCCAAAACACAACTGAAATTAACGTCCAAAATCTGGTGAGACCGAGTCATAAGATCTGCATGAGTATATGGAAGCATCCCTAATACAAAAATATCTATAATAAGAGTATGCAATAGAAACTATGATAGAGGGTAACTCCGAGGCCTGCGAACGCCTGCAGGTATACCTTGAAGTCTTCGATCTAAGCTCAACTCACGGATACCTAGTCTGGTATAAAGTACTTGGATCTGCACAAAAAGATGTGAAGAAGCGTAGTATGAGTACACCATAACGGTACCCAGTAAGTATCAAGTATAACTTCGGTAGAGTAGTGACGAGGTCAGGTCAAGACACCTACTAGAATAAATAAAGAAGATGAACAGGTATGGTATAGTATAATAATGGAAACAAGGAAAAGATACAATGAAGAGCTACAACAAGAATAGCTACACTGAAATTAAGGCAATAAAGACATCACGGGAGAAACATATAATAAGAACACCAAGGAAAACGATGCAGACAAAATACAAATGATGTAATGAAAGGTAACAACAAGAATCACTACCGAGGTACCGCCTCGTAGACTCATTTCATAATCAAAATCATATTCTTTCCTTATATCACTCCGGGAGCCTTACATTTAGTTCTAAAAATCATTTTCCCAAAATAGCTACCCACGATTTAGCCCATATCACACTGTGTGGCTTCAATTAGTTCCCATACTAGCAACACGCGTATCAAGTCCACCTTATCTTACCGCATGCGTATCAACCCATATTTTTAAACCACCACATACGTATCATTATCACAACATATCACAAATCACACCTCAAGTTCCCAATACTACAACTTGCCCAAGAAGTCAAAAATAACAATGTTTCCACAATAAATAGCCCATGGCTCAACCACAATGTGTACAAGAGTCTCAACAATAACAACTGAAAGTGAATAGCTCAACAAGAATGGTATTTCAACAATTTACAATCCTTGTCTCAATGTGATCACGGCTTTTACAACTTCAACATCAAAACACAACAATAAGACATTCCAAGAAATAACAACTTCATGTAAGGTAACTCAACAGTTAAATATTTGACAAGCCAATAAGGAAACGGTAACCTCAACTAAGCATGTAAGAGCAAATAACAAGTAAGAGATGAGAAAAGTATTAACAATGTGAAGTAAAGCATGTAAGGATAGATTAATGACGATGAATGTAACATGTTATGACAATTCTATTAAAGACATGAAAAGAATTTACATAGCTTACACCGATCAATTACGACATTTAGCCCATGTACCCACTTGTCACCTTGCGTACACGGCCTTCACGTACCAAAATTACACAAAACAACACCAATCCTAGGGATAATTCCCCCACACAAAGTTAGGCAAGACACTTACATCAAAATATGCTAACTCAATCCACTAGTAAGCCCTTTCTGCGAATATCTAACTCCGAACGACTCGAATCTAGCCAAAATAACTTTATAATATAAATACAAACCATATTAAAATATTTCGAATAATAAAGTTACAATATTTAAAGAACATCAAAAGGTCAACTCAAAATGTCAACCTAGGTCCCGCATCTCGAAACCTGACAAAACTTAAGAAATCTGAACACCAATTCGATAACGAGTCGAACTATACTATAATTACACAATTCCGACTTAAAATCGATCTTCAAATCCTCAAAATATAATCTATTAAGTTTTCACAAATTTCCCCTATTTTCCAACTCAAAACACTAATTAAATGATAAAAACAACGATGGACTCATCTATAAAAACCAAATCCGAGTTAGAATCACTTACCCCGATCAATTCCTTCAAAATAAACCGAGCTCTTTAAGTCAAAAGATGAAGAATGAAATAAAACCTCGATTCTATCCTTTTCTGCCTAGTGATTTCCGCTTCTGCGGAATATAGGTCATTACTGCGACTACGCATATGCGGAAAAACCTTAGCAGATGCGGCTTCATAAGGCTCAGCAAATTCTGCTTCTACAGACCCCCAAGCGTATCTGTGCTTTCGCTTCCGCGAACAAAGACCGCACATGCGGTCCCAAGTCAACAGGCAAGACTCCGATTCTGCAGAAGGATAACTGCATCTGCGGTTGCACATCTGCGTGAGGATCTCCTGCGGACCAAGCTCACCCAGTCCCATCTCGCAATTGTGATGACTCCCCCACACCTGTGTGTCTGCACCTGCGGCCATTGCCACCCCAGGTGCGATGACACTAGACTTTAGTTGCTTCAGCAATCCTCTAAGTCAAAACTTGATCCCGATTTCAATCTGATTCACACGGGGCCCACGGGACCCTGTTCGAATATACCAACAAGTTTCAAAATACAAAACGAACCTACCCGAGGCCTAAAATCACATCAAACAACATTCATTATACGAATCACAACCCTAGGTTAGAAGAATGAAGAGTTGAAGTAGAATGAATGTTGATGGAGTTTTGATGGAGTTGTGATTCGTAGAATCACAACCCTAAGAATCACACTTACCTCGTAGAATGAATGAAGAGTTGATGGAGTGTTGACGGTTTCGAATCTTAGCTGGGGATATTTTCTTGGGAATTTACTTGGGGATTCTTTTAGCAATAAAATTACCTGGGAATGTTGTTGTTGTAGATTTAGTTAGGGATATTTTCTTGAGGATTTACCTAGGAATTTTCTTACATGGGTAACTACCTTGAGATTATGTTGATGTGAATTTAGTTAGAATTCTTTTGGGGGGATTTACTTATTTGGGGAAATTACATGGGAATTTTATTATTGTAATTATTGCTAGAAATTATTCTTGATAATATAGCTTGGGATTTACCTAGAAATTGTATTTCCTAAAAACTTAAGTAGAGATTATTTGTGTGATTTTAGGCGGGAATTTTTTTTTTTTTTTTTTTGAGAATTTACTTGAGTATATCATGATCCGATTTTGATTGAGGATTATTTCTTAGGATTTAGATTGGTTGATATAAAGGACATAATAAAGCTCAGATATGACTACATTTGACATATTTCAGCTAATATCATCAGAAAATATATTGAATGTAACTAAATGATTGAAAAGTATTTAAGTTTAATTTCTAAGCATAGGAAAATTATTTTACCTTTATAAAAATGAACTAATTTTTATTAACTTTCTATATTATGTATTTTATTTTTCACATTTATTTAATAAGATAAAATTTAACTATAGTATGTATAAAATAATATAGTTTGAGATTGTCAATATTGAAACTTAATATCGAGTGATCTTATGATTCTACTTTCTAACATCATCACTTTGATTAAATCCTACCATTATTAAAATAAGTTAATCATGCATGCTTTATTAGGATTAGTGAAATAACTTTTACTAATTATCATGTCCAATGTGTTTAAGTCATGTTAACTAATTTCTTTATATAAAAAAGAAATTAAAATGTTATTCAAAATATTTAATAAAAGTTTGAAAAAATAATTAATAATATATTAAAATTAAAAGTAATATAAACGTAATTTTCTATTACTTGGAAAAGAGTGTTTCATTTTATTTATGAATACTTAATTAATGTATCCTTTTACAAAACAAATAATAATAATAATAATAACAATCATAATAATAATAATAGGTAAGCATTAGTAAGTAGAGAGTACTGCATTGGGAAGAGGCTAGCGGATTCTTGTCCCACATCGGTCAATAGTTGTAAAGTTTTCCACTTTATAAGCTGAGCTTGTTGGAAATGGGCTAGTTGATTCTTGTCCAAATCAACAATAGTGTGCATGCACTGGTTAGCAGTAAGTTTGTCTTGTGGTTTACTTCATGTAAAGAATTCAATGTAATAAACTTCTCAATTAATGAATTTAATAAAATATAAAACCGAAATATGTCTCAATTTGAGTTTTCATTTATCTTCATCGTTAGTTGTAAATTATAATCCTTCCGCTGTTAGTTTTATGTTATATCTTGTATAGGTTTCTATGTCTAAGTACGCGTCTTGACCTGCCCTCGTCACTACTCCATCGAGCTTAGTCTTGATACTTACTGGATACCGTTGTGGTGTACTCATGCTATATTTTTGCAAATATTTGTGCAGATCCAGGTAGTTTTGATCGTGTTGTTGAGAATTGTGTCTGCACGACTGGAGATTTCAAGGTATACCTACTAGACGTTCGCAGGTCTCGGGGTCACCTTCAGTTATCTTCCCATTACTGTTTATCCTTTTATCAGACAGTGTAGAGCTTATGACTCAGTTTCACCGGATTTTAGGAATGTTGTATTGTGATTTTGCATTGGAGTTGTTATAGGAATTCTCAGCTTTATTTCTTATTTTTAGTCGTTATTTCTGTAATATTTCGTTGTTGATTAGGCTTACCTAGTCTTAGAGACTAGGTGCCATCACGACATCCTAAGGTAAAAAAATGGGATCGTGAAAGATGCGAAGCGGAGCTGGTTGGGGCAGTGGTAGCATTTGCGATATTTGGCCGCTTCTGCGAGAATGGTCTGCAGATGCGAATGCCGCTTTGCGAAGAAGTCCCGCATCTGCGTGGTTTTGTCGTGGATAGCTGGGCACAGATGTGTTGTTTTGTCGACAACTTATTATGTTTTGAGAGCATTTTAATCAAGGGCACTTACCCAGCTTATTAATCCCAAAATTTCTTCTATAGATTTCATCACCAAAAAGCCAAAATCAAGAGTAGAATCATGAATGATAGTCAAATCCAAAATAAAAGCACTTACCCAATTCAAATAATTCAAACCCTCGATTAAAATACTCTCGAAATATAATAAGGTGGGTAAGTTGAATCATGAATGAGTTGGGTGAAGATGTCGACACAGAGTATTTAAGGCGATTTTTACCCATTTGAATTGGGTAAGTTCTTTTAATTTGGATTTGACTATCATTCATGATTCTACTCATGATTTTGGCTTTGGGGTGATGAAATCTATAGGAGAAATTTTTACGGATTTTTATTATGGATTTGAAAAGTGAAAAACAGAGATTTGAACTCCAATTCGGAGTCGGATTTGGATGAAGCTTGTATATTTGGACTTGTATTCGAATGGAAAATCAAAATTTGTGACTTTTGTAGGGCTCCGGGAAGTTGGCACGGATTGACTTTTTGGTTGATTTTTGCAATTTGAAAAAGATTAAAGCTTTATTAGTTGGAATCGATTTCTATAGACATGTATGATATTATTGAGTTATTTTTGACTAGATTCGTGTCGTTTGGAGGTAGATTTGCGTGGGAAGGGCTTTTGGAGTATTAATTTGCGCACTTTGAGGTAAATAATATGCCTAAACTTTGTTAGAGGAAAATCCTTCTGTTGTCTTAGATATTTGAGATATGTTGGGGGTGACGCATGATCTAGGTGACGGGCGTATGTGCAAACACCATGGTTATTCATGATCCTAGTAGACTTTAGGCTATTATGTGCCTTGTTTTGCTATCATGCCTCGTTATATCCGTGTTTTCTCTACATGTATTACTACCAGAGCTATTATTCATGCTAGAATTATGTTTAGGCTATGTGCTTATCTATTGGAGACGTGATAGGGCTATTCTTGCTATTTTGAGCTATTTTCCTTAATCGTAGTCATACTCTCAGTCACGATGCTATATCCGCGTATTATATCATTGTTTCTATGTATTTTTTATATGGCATCTCACATACTGTTGATGCCCTTATATGTGTGATACAGTTTGAGCTGAGTATTATAAGACTGGATATTTGAAACTTGGGTGGTTGATGACTGAGCATGGGCCATCAAGCTAGTTTGGTATTGATTATCAGGTGACGCGTACACCAAGCCTCATATTGGGCTGAGTGATATTAATTGCGAGGTGACGTGTGCACCAGGACCCATATTAGGCTATGTGATATTAATCGTTGACTTGGATCTGATCATCGCTTGGGCAAGGACCCGCCCCTCCAGAGGCAGGTATTAACCGTGGGCACAGGCATAGGGTCATATACGTGTGCACCAGGCCACATATTGGGCTAAGTGTTGTTGTTGAGTGTGAGGGTCTAAGGGAAATTGTAACGACCCTTTCTAGAACCCTGTTCCCCTAAATAAGATTTTTCGTACATGCTTTTACTATTTTATGACTTGCAGGGATGGCCGGTTCGGGATTTGAAAGGGTTTGGGTTGAAATCGGAACGCTTGGTTCCTTAAGGTGGGCTTAAAAGGTTAAGTTTGACTTCGGTCAATATTTTGAGTAAACGACCTCCTAATCTGGATTTGACGGTTCTAATAGGTTTGTATAATGATATTGGACTTGGGCGTATATTCGGATCGGGTTTTGGATAACCCGGGAGCATTTTGGCACCTAATAGTGAAAGTTAGTCGATGAAGGTTTTACAAGTTCTTTAAATTTGGTTTGGAATGGGTTCTAGTGTTATTGAGGTCCAAACAGAATTCCGAGATCGAGAATAGTTCCGTAATGTCATTTAAGACTTGCACGCAAAATTTGGTATCAATCCGAGTAGTTTAAGTACGTTTCGGCGCATTGGGAGTAAATTGAAGAACTTGAATTTCTTAAGTTTGATTCAATTGGTTTTCGGGTGCGATTATTAGTTCCGTTGTTGATTTTCGCATTTTGAGAGTTCGAGCAAGTCTGGATCATATTTTCAGACTTGTTGTTGCCTTTGGATGGGGTCCCGAGGGGCTCGGGTGAGTTTCGTACCCCTCAAAGTTAAGTGTGAAAAAAACAGAAAATTCCAGTTCTGGTTTCCTTCTTCACGAACGCGGAAGGACTCTCGCGTTCGCGTAGAAGGAATTAGGGGCTAGGGAATTTTGTGCTACGCGTTCGCGATAGCTAGTCCGCGTTCGCTAAGGTCTGGCCTGTGACTTTCGCATTTGTGTGAGGCGACTCACGTTCGCGTAGAGTACTCTAGGCTGGGCTTGGGCCGCTATTTGTTCTTCGCGTTCGTGGAGAAGCCCTCGCGTACGGGAAGGGTAGGCCAAGCCAGCCTCCGCATTCACGTTGACTTGGTCACATTCACGATGAGTCGTTTCCCGGGGGCTTGAATCATTTGCCTTCACGAACGCGAGGTCCCTTCCGCGTTCGCGATGAAGGAGGGTAGTTGGGTAGTAAGTTTAAAATCGGGACTTAGGCATTTTGGGGCCATCTATTTCACTCTTGGGGCGATTTGAGAGCCTTGAAGGAGGGGATTTCGACCTAACTTTGTGAGGTAAGTAATTTCTACTTAATTTGAGTTTAATATATAGATTATGGGAAGATCTTAACATAAACATTTGTAGAAATCATGGGTTTAGATGAAAAACCTAGGTTTTGATTAAAATGGGATTTTACCACGAAAATGATTATGGAACTTAGTGAAAATCATATATTTATGTTCCTAAGGTTATGGGTAACAACTTTCTTCAAAAACTTTCGGAATCCGGGGATGTGGGCCCGAGGGTGAATTTTAGGAATCTTGCATTTAGGGTTGGGTAATTGCTTTAATAATGGGGATATGAACTTTTGAGCGTAAATTGATTAATTTATATAATGTTTGACTAGTTTCGAGTCATTTGGCACCAATTTTGGATGATTGAGCACGTTCTTGAATCCGAGAATGGGATTTGAGACGAGATAAGTCTCCTTTCTAACCTTGTAAGAGGGAAATTTCCCCATAGTCGAATTAACTAATATACGTAACTATTTGGGGGGGGGGGGTTACATACGTACGAAGTGATGAGAATTCATGCGTGGCGACTATATATGCTAAGTTCGGGTAGTTTAGGACCCCCATCATGCCGTACTTGAAATAATTGCGCCTTTACTTGTCAATTGAATTGTTTAAATCATAAATTCCAAAAAAAATTTGTAAGAGGATCCCAAAAGGATAAGTTTCACTTATTGGAGGGTATGAATCGAACACTTGACTATTAATGAAAAACTTGTATTTCTTTAAGTGTTTTCTATTAGTAGAGCGGGTCGATCGCCTCAGCGGATTAAATAGATGTATCTATGGTTCGCGTCGTTCGACCCTCGGCAGTGCACAGTTTAAATATCGTTATGTTGGTTCGGGCCCTACATCCTCGACATTATTTGCGCATGAATATTTTGGGATTTTATACTCACACCTGATATTGCTCCAATGTTTAAATGGAAGATAAATTTGGGATTTATAATTGTAAAAATAAAAAGGGTATTTGCCATCACTTATTGACGAGTTGTAGTATATTTTTTGTAATCTATGCTCAGTTATAATTTTAAATTCATTATCATTAGCCTTAGTAAGTGTCAAGTCGACCCGTCTGCACTACTTCTTCGAGTCTAGGTGGGACACTTACTGGGAACATATTATTTTATGTACTCACGCTACACTACTACACTTAACTGTGCACGATCTGAGGTAGGTGCATCTAGATATCCATCCGGCGCGCACTCTTGATCTGGGTTCGAGATTACACGGTGAGCTACCTTTCCGAGCCGTTCAGCAGCATGCCGGAGTCCCTCTTGTATTTTGTTTCTGTCTATTTCCTTTCAGGCAGTAGGATAGATATCTTTTGTAAATTCTACTTAGTTGCTTACATACTTGTGACACTAGATCTTGGCACGTATTAGTAGACTTGTGATTTATTTTTGGGTTTTTTTCTTACGATTGTTAATGTTTCTCGCTGTTTTCATTTAATAATTTGAATCGGTTTTCATTAAATCTTTTAAGTAAATAAAAAGATCACTACGTGGGAAAAATCATTAAAAAGGAAAATCATTAGGTTATTCATTGTTGGCTTGTCTAGCGACGGTGCTGGATGCCATCACGGCCTCATAAGGAACTGGGTCATGACAACATGGTATCAGAGCACTAGGTTTACTTAGGTTTCACAAGTTATGGGCAGGTCTAATAGAATCTTGCAGATCAGTGCGGAGACGTCCGTATTTATATTCGAGAGGCTATAGGATGTTAGGAAAAACTAGTCTTTATTAATCTCCTATCGTGCATTGATGGTATACTAAGTTTCTTCCTCTTATTCTCTCACAGATGGTGAGAACGCGCGCAGTAGATATTCCAGACCCGGGATGGGCTGCTCCCCCTGTTGCTAGAGGCCGAGGTAGAGGCCGGGGAGGGCACCAGCCCGAGGTAGGGAGCGGGGACGTCCCAGAGTTACCCCAGCTGCACCACCAGCACATCCAGTGGAGGATCCCGTTATTGAGGAGCAGGGCGAAGTGCCCGCAGCAGAGCCAGCCCCGGTCGATGTCATGACACTACCGCGCTTTCAGGAGGTCATGGGCCGTATGCTGCGGTTCATGGATTCTATGACCCAGGCTGGTTTATTTCCAGCAGACCCAACCACATCTCAGGCAGGAAGGGGAGCACAGACCCCTACTGCTCAGGCCCCTGGCCACGCAGCTGCAGTATATCAGACTCCGGGTACACTACCCGTGGGCAGAGCCCAGCCATTTGTCGCAGCTACACTTGAGCCTAGACCAGCTACAGACGACGATCCGCAAAAGCTATTGGATAGATGAACTAGACTATACCCTCCTACCTTCGGAGGTGAGAGACATGAGGATCCACATGACTTTATTGATCGGTGCAGGTACAAACTGCACAACATGAGGATATTGGAGTCCCACGGGGTTGATTTCACTACTTTCCACCTAGAGGGCAGGGCCCGTAGGTGGTGGTAGTCCTATTTCGTGGCAGGCCGACAGGTTCTCCTCCCATGACTTGGGACCAGTTTACACGCCTATTCATGGACAGGTATATTCCACCCTCTCAGAGGGAAGAGCTGCGATTTCAGTTTGTGCAGCTCCAGCAGGGTCAGATGTCAGTGACCGATTATGAGGCGAGATTCTCTGAGTTGTCTCACGATGCACTTATAATACTTCCTACTGAGGCAAAGCGAGTGCGGAGGTTTGTTGCGGGGTTTCACTCAGGTATTCAGGTCACTATGGCCCGGGAGGTTGAGATGGGGACTTCTTATCAGCTAGTGGTGGAGATAGCTCAGAGGATTGAGGGTTACCGTCAGAGGGGTAGAGTGCAGATGCAGCGGGATAAGATGTCCTGTTTTTCTGGAGAGTTCAGAGGTTCCCCAACTGGGGGCATAGGTCATTTTGGGAGGGGCCAGCCCAGTAGGTCCCCATATCCAGCACCGCCGCCTCCATGGGGTGCTCCAGTATGACCCTATTTCAGCGCTATGCCATAGAGTTCTTACCAACCACTAGCTATTCAGGGTCCTTCCAGTGGGTACTCCGGTCATCAGGGTTCTTCTATTGCTTACTTCAGTGCCATGCCAGAGAGTTCATATAGCCCCCAGCTATTCAGGGTTCTTCCGGTGGGTATTCAGGCCATCACGGTCAGACTTCAGGGTAGCAAATCACCACGCTGAGAGATTGTTTTGAGTGCGGGGATTTTAGTCATGTGCAGAGATTTTGCCCCAAGCTCCGGGGCACGGCAGTACAACAGGGCCAGCAGCCTATGATTACAGCACCAGCGGTCCAGCCGCCCAGAGGCAGAGGACAGGTGGGCAGGGGCCATCCTAGAGGTGGAGACCAAGCAGGTGGGGGTCAGCCAGTCAGCGCCCCAGCTCGGTTCTATGCTTTTCCGACCAGACCAGATGCAGTAGCCTCAGATATCGTGATCAAAGGTATTATTTCTGCCTGCGGTAGGAATTCCTCGGTACTATTTGATCCAAGATCTACCTATTTGTATGTGTCATCCCTGTTTGCTCATTTTCTAGATATTCCTTGTGAGTCCTTGGGTACTCCTGTTTATGTGTCCACTCTTGTGGGCGATTCTGTTGTTGTGGATTGGATCTCTCGGTCCTGTGTGGTTATATTGTGTGGGTACGAGACTAGAGCGGATCTTCCGTTGCTTGATATGACCGATTTTGAGGTCATCCTGGGCATGGACTGGCAATCTCCATATCACGCCATCCTTGATTGCCATGCCAAGACTGTTACCTTAGCAATGCCAGAGTTACTGAGGTTGGAGTGGAAGGTTTCATCTGTCAGTACATCTAGTCGGGTTATATCTTTTATGAAGGCTCAAACACATGGTCGAGAAAGGTTGCTTGGCTTATCTAGCCTATGTTCGGGATACTACCACAGAATCTCCGACGATTGATTCAGTGCTAGTAGTTCGGGAGTTCGGCGATGTGTTTCCTTCTGACCTCCCAGGCATGCCACCAGATCGTGATATTGATTTCTATATTGACTTGTCTCCAGGAACTCAACCTATATCTGTCCCACCGTACCGAATGGCTCTGAAAGAATTGAATTAGTAGAAGGAACTACTTGAGGAGTTGCTAGCAAAGGGGTTCGTCAGGCCGAGTGTATCACCATGGGGTGCACAAGTATTATTTGTGAAGAAAAAAGATGGGACTATGCGAATGTGCATTGATTACCTCCAGTTGAACAAAGTCACCATTAAGAACAAATACCCGTTGCTACGTATTGATGATCTGTTTGACCAGCTGCAGGGTGCTAGGGTGTTTTCTAAGATCTACTTGAGATCGGGATACCATCAGTTGGAGATACGGGACTCAGATGTTCCGAAGACTGCCTTCCGTACAAGATATGGCCATTATGAGTTTCTAGTGATATCCTTCGGCTTGACTAATTCCCCAGCGGCATTTATGGATTTGATGAACATGGTGTTCAGGCCTTATATTGATTCATTTGTTATTGTCTTAATTGATGACATCTTGATTTACTCACGTAGCATGGAAAAGCATGAGCAACATTTGAGAGTGGTGCTTCAGACCTTGGGGGAACATAAGCTATATGCTAAATTCTCTAAATGTGAGTTTTGGTTAGATTCTATGGCATTCTTGGGGCATATGGTATCGGGCGAGGGTATTAAGGTGGATCCAAGAAGATTGAGGCGTTTAGAGTTGGCCTCGTCCTACTTCGGTGACTGAGATTAGGAGTTTCTTGGGGCTAGCAGGTTATTATCACCGATTTGTGGAGGGCTTCTCATCTATTGCAGCACCTTTGACTAGATTGACCCAGAAGGGTGCTCCGTTCCGTTGGACCGATGATTGTGAGGCGAGCTTTCCGAAGCTCAAGACAGCTTTAACTACAACACCAGTTCTAGTGTTGCCTTCCGGTTCGGGGATGTATACAGTGTATTACGTCGCTTCATGTGTTGGCTTGGGTTGTGTTTTGATTCAGGAGGGGCGAGCTATTGCATATGCTTCATGTCAATTGAAGCCACATGATAAGAATTATCCTGTGCACGATTTGGAATTGGCCGCGATTGTTCATGCTCTTAAGATCTGGAGGCATTATCTATATGGGGTGTCTTGCGAGGTTTACACTGATCATCGCAGCTTGAAATATTTGTTCAAGCAAAGGGATCTCAATTTGAGGCAGCATAGATGGCTTGAGTTACTGAAGGATTATGACATCACTATTCTTTATCATCCGGGAAAGGCAAATATAGTCGCAGATGCCTTGAGCAGGAAGGCAGAGAGTATGGGTAGCTTGGCATTCATTTCAGTAGAGGAGAGGCCACTAGCTTTGGACATTCAGTCCTTGGCTAACAGACTTGTGAGATTGGATATTTCAGAGCCCGGCTGAATTCTTGCTTGTGTCGTTGCCCAGTCTTCACAATTGGAGCAGATCAAGGATCGACAGCTTGATGATCCGCACTTGGAAGTTCTTAGAGAGATGGTACTATAGGGTGGTGCCAAGGAGGTTTCTATTGGTGAGGATGGTATCATGTGCCTCCAGGGTCGTCTATAAGTTCCTAATGTCAATGGCTTGAGGTCGTCTATAGGTTTCTCGGTACTCTATTCATCCAGGTGCTATGAAGATGTATCGGGACCTGAGGTAGCACTGTTGGCTGTGGCGGATGAAGAAAGACATAGTTGAGTATGTAGCTAGGTGCCTAAATTGCCAGCACGTTAAGTATGAGCACCAGAGGTCGGGTGGCTTACTCCAGCAGATGACTATACCGGAGTGGAAATGGGAGCGCATTACTATGGACTTCGTAGTTGGGTTGCCTTGGACCTTGTGGAAATTCGATGCAGTTTGGGTCATTGTTGATAGGTTGACCAAGTCAGCACACTTCATTCCAGTTGCAACTACTTATACTTCAGAGAGATTAGCCCAGATTTATATTCGGGAGACAGTTCGGTTGCACGGGGTGCCTGTTTCCATCATATCAGACAGAGGTCCTTAGTTCACTTCGCATTTTTGGAGAGCCGTACAGGGTGAGTTGGGGACCCGTGTAGAGCTCAGCATTGCATTCCATCCAAAGACCGACGGTCAGTCAGAGCGGACAGTTCAAATCTTGGAAAACATGCTCAGAGCATGTGTGATTGACTTTGGGGTACAGTGGGATCAGTTCTTGCCTTTGGCCGAGTTTGCTTACAATAACAGCTATCAATCCAGCATCGACATGGCTCCATTTGAAGCTTTATATGGTCGGTAATGTCGTTCTCCTATAGGGTGGTTTGAGACCGGCGAGGCTAAGTTATATGGTACCGATTTAGTGAAGGATGCCTTGGAAAAGGTAAAGTTGATTCAGCAGCGACTTCACGCAGCACAGTCTAGACAAAAGAGCTACGCGGATCAGAAGGCGCGTGATGTGGTGGTGGAAAATTTTGTTTTACCTCACTCTCTCGAGTCTAATGAAATCTGGTAGTCTGCTTGTACTGGTTATGCTATTCATGGTAGGTGAGAAGGTTCTCTTGAAAGTCTCGCCGATGAAAGGAATTATGAGATTCGAGAAGAAGGGAAAGTTTAGCCCAAGGTCTATAGGCCCATTTGAGGTGTTGAGGCGGGTTGGGGAGGTTGCCTATGAGCTTGCTTTACCTCCCAGCCTATCAAGGGTTCATTCAGTTTTTCACGTGTCTATACTCCGGAGGTATCACGCCGACTTGTCACATGTGTTGGACATCATCACTATTCAGCTAGATGGGAGCTTGGGTTATGGGGAGGAGCCAATTGCCATTGTTGCTAGACAGGATCGCCAGTTGAGATCCAAGAGGATTTTCGTGGTAAAGGTCTAGTGGAAGGGCCAACCAGTAGAGGAGGCGACCTGGGAGTCCGAGGAGGACATGCAGAGTAGATATCCACACTTATTCATCACTTCAGGTATGATTCTAAACCCGTTAGAGAACGAACGTTTGTTTAAGAGGTGGAGAATATAATGACCTGACCGGTTGTTTTGCTCTCTAGAACCCCGTTCCCCTAAATAAGACTTCCCGTACATGTCTTTACTATTTTATGACTTACAGGGATGGTCGGTTCGGTATTTGAAAGGGTTCGGGTTGAAATCGGAACACTTAGTTCCTTAAAGTTGGCTTAAAAGACCAAGTTTGATTTCGGTCAATATTTTGAGTAAACGACCCAGGAATCGATATTTGACGGTTCCAATAGGTTTGTATGATGATTTCGGACTTGGGCGTATGTTCAGATTGGGTTTTGGATGACCCGGGAGCATTTCAGCGCCTAATAGTGAAAGTTGGTCCTTGAAGGTTTTAAAAAAAATTTAAATTAGTTTTGGAGCAAGTTTTTGTGTTATCGAGGTCCAAACAGAATTTTGAGACCGGGAATAGTTCCGTAATGTCAGTTAAGACTTGCATGCAGAATTTGGTGTCAATCCGTGTAGTTTACGTACGTTTCGGCGCATTGGAAGTAAATTGAAGAACTTGAAGTTCTTAAGTTTGATTCAATTGGTTTTGGGGTGCGATTCTTAGTTCTGTTGTTAATTTTCATGTTTCGATAGTTTGAGCAATTCCGTATCATGTTTTTAGACCTGTTGGTGCCTTTGGATGGGTTCCCGAGGGGCTTGGGTGAGTTTCGGACCCCTCGGAGCTAAGTGTGAAAAAACCAGAAAATTCCAGTTCTGGTTTCCTTCTTCGCGAACGCGGAAGGAATCTTGCGTTCGCGTAGAAGGAATTGGAGCTGGGGAATTTTGTGCTACGCGTTCGCGAAAGTCTGGCATATAACTTTTGCGTTCGTGTGAGGCGACTCGCGTTCGCGTAGAGTACTCTGGGCTGGGCTTCGGCCGCTATTTGTTCTTCGCGTTCGTGGAAAAGCCCTCACGTACGCGAAGGGTAGGCCAAGATAGCCTCCGCATTCGCGTTGACTTAGTCGCTTTCGCGATGAGTCATTTCTGGGGGGCTTGAACCATTTGCCTTCGCGAACGCGAGGTCCCTTCCGCATTCGCGATGAAGGAGGGTAGCTGGGTAGTAAGTTTAAAATCGGGACTTAGGTATTTTGGGGCCATTTATTTCACTCTTGGGTGATTTGAGAGCCTTGAAGGAAGGGATTTCGACCTAGCTTTGTGATGTAAGTAATTTCTACTTAATGTGACTTTAATACATATATTATGGGAAGATCTTAACATGAAAATTTGTAGAAATTATGGGTTTAGATGAAAAATCTAAGTTTTGATTAAAATGGGATTTTACCACGAAAATGATTATGGAACTTAGTTAAAATCATATATTTATGTTCCTAAGGTTATGGGTAACAATTTTCTTCGAATATTTCTGGAATCCGGGCACGTGGGCCCGGGGATAAATTTTGGGAATCATGCATTTAGGGATGGGTAATTGCTTTAATAATGGGGGTATAAACTTTTGAGTGTAAGTTGATTAATTTATATAATATTTGACTAGTTTTGAGTCGTTTGGCACCAATTTTGGAGGATTAAGCACGTTCTTGAATCGGAGAGTGGGCTTTGAGACGAGGTAAGTCTCTTTTCTAATCTTGTAAGAGGGAAATTTCCCCATAAGTGAATTAACTAATATACGTGACTATTTGTGGGGGGCTACGTACGTACGAAGTGACGAGAATTCGTACGTGGCTATTATTTATGCTAAGTCCGGGTAGTCTAGGACCTCCATCATGCCATACTTGAAATAATTGCGTCTTTACTTGTCAATTGAATTGCTTAAATCATAAATTCCAAAAAAAAAATTATAAGAGGATCCCAAAGGGATAAGTTTCACTTATTTAAGGGTATCAATTGAACACTTGACTGTTATTGAAAATCCTGTGTTTCTTTAAGTGTTTTCTATTAATGGAACGGGCCGTTCGCCTCAGTAGATTAAATAGATGCATCTACGGTTCTCGTCGTTCCACCCTCGGTAGTGCATAGTTTAAATATCGTTATGTTGGTTCGGGCCGTACGTCCTCAGAATTATTTGCGCATGAATATTTTGGGATTTTATACTCACAGCTGATATTTCTCCAATGTTTAAATGGAAGACAAAATTTGGGATTTATAATTGTAAACAAAAAGGGGGTATTTGCCATCACTGATTGTCGAGTTGTAATATATTTAGTGTAATCTGTGCTCAGATATAATTTTAAATTCATTATCATTAGCCTTAGTAAGTGTCAAGTCGCTCCCTCGTCAGTACTTCTTCGAGGTTAGGCAGGACACTTACTGGGTACATATTATTTTATGTACTCACGCTACACTTTCTGCACTTAACTGTGCAGGATCTGAGGGAGGTGCATCTGGATATCCATCTGGCGTGCACTCTTGATCTGGGTTCGAGATTTCACGGTGAGCTGCCTTTCCGAGCCGTTCAGCAGCATGCCGGAGTCCCTTTTGTATTTTGTTTCTATCAATTTCCTTTCAGGCAGTAGGATAGATATCTTTTGTAAATTCTAGAAAGTTTCCCACATACTTGTGATACTAGATCTTGGCACGTATTAGTAGACTTGTGATGTTTTTGGGGGTTTTTGTTCTTACGGTTGTTAATGTTTCTCGCTGTTTTCATTTAATAATTTAAATCGGTTTTCACTAAATCTTTTAAGTAAAAGAAAAGATCACTACGTGAGAAAAATAGTTAAAAAGGAAAATCATTAGGTTATTCATTGTTGGCTTGTCTAGCAATGGTGCTGGACGCCATCACGACCTGATAAGGAACTGGGTCGTGACAGCAATTGTGCCAAGCATTACAATGTGCTGAGATATGACACACTTGATGATTAAATTGTGATATTGTTTATTTTAGCATGTGTACTTGTTATGCAGGTATCAGGTTGTGATTATTCTCTCATGTTTATTGGTACTATATGTCCTTATTTAATGTGCTTAACTTGAAATCACTGAAAATTTGATAAAATCATATTTAGGTGACTTCAGTGAAGAAAATTTATGCCTTAACTACTATTCTTGAAAAGCTTGCCTATTTTACTTCTATTTGTGGAAAGACTGAATTTAATAATTCTTGAGCTACCTTTCTTTATTGTTATTGTTCTATCATTGTGGTTACTGGTTATTGATATTGAATATTGGGCCCTTGCCTAGCTCATCACTGCTTTTAGCCCGCTGTTCGACTTGTTATTTATTGAGTACATGGGATCGGTTTGTACTCATACTACACTCTGCACTTTATATGTAGATTTAGGTACTTCCGAAAGAGGATAATGTTATTTGGAGGCACTATTATCAGTTCTAGGATATTCGAAGTAGCTGTTGAATCGTGGGCCTTGAAATCCCCTTATGCTTTGTTTATGTTATCCCTACTCTACCTTTCCGACGGTTCAGTATTTTGAATTAGACTTTGTATTTAAAACTTTGTAGTGCTCATGAGCTCGCTGACACCATATCATGGGATGGTATAGTTATATTACGACTTATGGCTTCAGTTGTTTATGATTATTTCTATTCTTGAGACTGTTTTATATCGTTATTTGAGTTTATTTCTCCTTATTGATTGATGTCTTACCTAACAAGTGGTGTTAGGCACCATCATAGATTCAGTGGGAGTTTGGGTCGTGACATTCATCAGCTCAGTACCAGTCAAATTAATCTGTGTCAGTAAAGAGAGGGTGAAGTACTATTCAAATTCAGGAGAAAAGAGGAAAAGTAAGGCAAAAAAAATACCAATAGAGGCGAATGAACCATATCATTTTCAAGAGTAATTATGGAATGGGATTCCAACCTCTTATTTTTAAGGGGGGCGATAAGATTTTTCAGCCAAGGGGCGGCCCAGTCAGGTCAACTAAGAAGATTGAGCTCTTCCGGAACCTCTATTACGATTTGCCCTACTTTTTCTTCTCTTGTAGGTCCCGCTTCATGTCGAGCAAGAACATGGGGGACTATTACCGGAGCTGGGAGAGATTAATTACCGCTAACAAAACTAAAAAGGTGGTCTTCACCATCTAAACCACTAAAACCTTAGTCAAATAAAGCTTCAACCGACTCTCAAGTTGGTTTAACAAACTCATTATCGAGCAACACTAGAGGAGTTTTTTCAGGATCGTCAATCAAGCAAAGTTGAGTTTCGGAGAGAATGACTTGGGACTGCTTTGGTCACCTTCGAATTTAACTTGCTTTTTACTGGGCATGCTTCTCTTTTTGAGAGGACTAACAACTTCCTCTTCTTCCTCCTCAGAAGTGGGGGGTCTCCTTGTTCTTTTTTTTTTTTTTACGAGGCTTCACTTCAAAATCCATTCTTGGGCTACATTGACATCAAGTCTAGTAGCTGGAATAGAAGGAAAAGTTTCTTAAAATCCAAATCCTACAATATGAGTATAAAGAATTACAAATGAGAAGGCAAAAATATGCCTATTGTACAAAGAAACTTACCATCAGTCTTTACGTTCCATCCAACCTTTTTGGAAATAAACTTCCATCTTCTATGTTCCATGGGAGCAGAGGACATCATTATTGAGATCCAACCATAAAAATCTGGTACTTTTCTGAATACCTCTATGGTAGATGCACGTAAAAAAATTTGTTCGCTACAGACAATTAGAAAAATAGAAGAAAGGTAATTTAAAAGAATTGAAGAAGACTTATAAATGTAATTCCATTTATCTGGAAATAGGCAATTATCGGGTTCAACCAATTCGTGGGTAGGAATAACCACGTACTGGTAGTACCATCCATGGTCCTGATCATCCTGGAGATTAACTATTATTCGTTTGCTATGAGTACTAAGGGTAAAAATACCAGCATGAAAAATCTTGGGAGAATATAAATGAAGAAGATGGCAAAAAGTGAAATTTACCGAAACTAAATTTGATAAGTAGCGGAGATAGGCTACTTCCCTCCAAACTATTGGTCCTATTTGAGTTAGGCAGATGTTGAAGTAGTGGCAGAACTCTTCCATCACCGGGTCTATTGCAGGTTAGAACTCGAGAGTAAATGGGTAAGTACTCACGAATGAATATCTTCACTGTAACTAGTTATCCGTTCATCTTCACGAGGAGTTTCAAATGGAAAATTGGATCTCTAACGGAAATCTTTCCAAACAAGAAAGAGATGACCAGGTTTGACATAGGAAGGGTGATTGCCAACTGGTTCATTACGACTATCCTTTTGGTTAATGTTTTTATTCCACTCGGTATAATCGGCTTCGAAATTTAATTCTTGTGGTATAATTTCAGAAACTATAGGCTAAGCTAAAGGTTCTAAGGTATCTTCTGCTTATTTTTACTTCTTTCTCTTAGAAGAAGTTTTTATGGTGGAAGAAGTTTTGGTAGTTGAAGAACTCCCCTTACTAGAAGTAGCACCACTTCTGCTTGCCATAGAGCCAAGTCTGCGGAGTCTTCCCCCTCTTCTCCTAGAACTAATGGTGATCTCTATATTCGATAGTTTTTTACTATAATAGAATGACGAGGATATTGCAGGGTTATAGGAAGAAGAAGGTTGAGAAGCCATTAGAATGATGAAGAAAATAACAAGAAGCAAAGAGTAGAAAGGAATACAAGGAAGAAGACAAAGGCAATAGAAATTAAAAGAATGGTTTGAGGGTTTTTGGTTTCGTCTTTAAAGGAAGATATTAAGTAATTATAAACTGTCATCATGGGACTGTCACTTCGACGTTTGGAGCCGTCAGTGCCTAGAAATCCGCTGCAAATTACAGAACCAATCATATTGTGCCACATGTCTTAAGCATTAAATGAAGGTAGTACATGTCCTTTCACTTCTGCAACACGTCATTATAATCTCGGGAAGATGTGACATATATTCCCCCCATAAACTTTTTACCACTTTCCGAATAATGAGTTGAGATTATCCGAAAAGTGGGGGACTATCTGTACTAGTGAAAAATAAACTTGACATGTGGACTAATTATATAGCAACACGTGTCGGCAAAGTAACGAAGGAGGTAAAGGAAGAAGTGTAAAGAACAGTCAAAACTAACTTGTTAGTACCGTAACTATTATTCCCGAAATTGATAATAAAAAAATTTCACCGAATATAGTATGAAGAATCGCTCGTAATTATAAATAAGGAGAGAATCAATTAATCGCAAATTACACTAGATTTGCCATTATTACATCATCTGTTACTAATTAAATATGCAACGTATAATAAATGTAATAATAGATTGTAATAGGATAATATAGAATGGGACAATCAATTATGAATAGGAATGCTATTTAAACCCCTATTCCCTAAATTGTATCCCATCTGAAAATTACTTTACCATTCTTATAATCATAGCGTCTTATTTCTGGCAATTCAAGATCAAATGACATAAAAGAAGAGTTATTTTCACCAGTAATTATTCTCTTCCCTTTTTGTTTATTTATTTATTGTTCTTATTTGGAAAATAAATTAAATCCGTTGTTAAAATCCTAAAATACAAAATTAATTGCTTTGACCATCAAATCTAATTTATGGGTTAAACACTAATCACAAAAGGAAAAGAACTATTGATGTAGTTCGAGGAGAAATGAATAATTTTTTTTATCGAAGTTACAAAATGCAAAGAGAATCGAGCTTAATGTGAGCTCCAATGGAGGATTTCTGGAGAACTCTAAAATATTCCAATGGAAAGAGAAAATATGAATGAGAGATGAAATTGGGAAAATAAAACTCAAATCTATTTCCCTCTCTAAGAGTTATTATATACATGTGTGATGAAATAAGGAAAGTATCTATAACTAATCTATAGTAGTTGCTGAGCTGGCACAGTTTATGACTGTTTACCTCCATGTGTTTGGTGCTCTCACAGAACATATGGTTTCTAGATATATGTAAAGCAGATTAACTGTCATAAAAAACTACCATAGGCTTGGAAAAGAGTCTACTTAGCCAAACCAATTCTCCCACTACTTTTCTTAGTGCTCTATACTTCCCTTATGCAGAAGAGATTGATATGGTCTCTTACTTCTTGAATTTCCAGCTAACAAGATTGTTCCCCAGTAATACTATATAACCACTCATAAACTTTCTAGAATATGGACAAATTGCGCCGTCAGAGTCACAATAGGCTTTAATTGTGCAATTTACATCTTGTGACATAAAATCTCTAAGGTAGGGTCACCTTCAAATATCTAAGTAAATGAAAGGCTGTTTTCAAACGTCGTTTTCTGAGATCTTGTATAAATTAGCTCAAATGTTGAATACTCTAGGCTATATCCATCCTTGTGTTTTTGAACAAGTTCAGTTTCCCAACTAACTTTCTATAGTAAGTAGGATCCTTCAAGGCACTGTCTTCCTTAGCCTTCAATTTTACTAAGGATCAAGTGGGAATAAAAGATTGTTATAGTCCATACAGTTGTACTCCCTTAATAGATCAAGTGCGAATATCCATTGTTATATATATGATGACCTCATCATACTTGTAGAGTACCTCCAGTCATAGTAGTGCAAACTCCCTTGATCTTTGATTTTGAAACTATCATGAAGGAATGCCTTCAACTGCTCTATTTCTGTTGTGTCTATCCATGTCAAAATAACATCTTTTATACATACAGACACATATACTGTTGAGTCCTTTGTATTCTTGTTGAATAATAAGTAAACATTTATGGAATGGGCATAACTTTTGGAACACAAAGCTTCAGTCAGTTTAGCGTATCATTGTATGATTGCCAGATTTAGTCCATACAAGGACTTATTTAGTTTACAAACTATCCCTAGACTGTCGACTACCAGGCCATGGGGTACTTCCATATATACCTTTTCATGTAAATAGAGAAGTACATTCTTTACATTCAGCTAGAAAATGCACCATCCTTTCTTCATTGTATCATCTATTAAAACCCATACTATTGTCATTTTTACAGTATATGAGAATAGTTCTATATAGTCAATTCATGTATGTTGAGTGTGTACCTTCATTACCAGCCTTACTTCAATTTTTCCATGTTACCATATGCCTTATGTTTTACCTTATACACCCATTTTTACCCCATTGCTTACTTTCCAGTTGGTAAGAGCACCAGATCCCAAGTACAGTTTGCATGAAGGGACTCAAACTCCTGTGTCATGGCTGCTCGCCAAGCAGGGTTCACTGCTGCTTCTACATATGAAGTAGGTTCACAGACATGACATAGGTGTGGGTATGTGTTCAGGATCCGTACCGGATATGATCAATCAATTTTGGGTACTTTGACCAAATACGACGGAGGAATTCGGAACAAATACATTGATTTTTTATATCAAAACAAAAACTGGGGTAAAATTGAAAAAAATAAAATACCTTGTATATAGAAATTTCTATGTTAGTCATTTTCCTTTTCTCCTTCTCATATTCTCATCTTGATCAATATTTTATCCTTCTCGGATACCTTGTAAGTTTTTCATATAATGTCTAATAATTTAGACATATTTTTATAACTCTATTATTAGATATTTGAATTATTTTTAGTCGAATCCCCGCACCCGTATCCATACATAGATTTGCACCCTTGGATCTTATAAATTAGATCATGAAAGATCTAATATCTAGATCTGCACTTGTATCGGATACCCACATCTGAGTCTGGGCAACTTAGTCAGGTGGTATATGGTGATTTCTAGAAAACAAGGCATTGATAGAAAAAGGAATACTACTATGGTTATTGGCATTTGGCTCTCTTTTAGATAGTGAGTGCACATAATCTTTCAAATATGCATGGGTCCTGTATTAACAATGTGATTTTCTTAGCTGTATAGGTTGGATAATATGGTTGGTAGTCATGTGGTGAGGGTTTTATGGTCATGAATATGTTGTATGAGGTGATTTTGTCAAGTTAGAAAAAGTGTGACACTAGATGGAGGAGGAAAGTGATCAGTTAGCAGATCATTGCGTGTGACACTAGGGCTTCCTTGATCATTCTGACCAAAATTTGAAGATTCCTCATTATCATTGGTTACATAATCAATAAAGGGAACAGAAGGAAAATAAGTGACATAAGGAGAAATTTCAAAGGGATAAACATTCTCATTGAACACTACAACTCTAGAAATATGTATTTTCTTCGTGGTCAGACTTAATACCTTATGCCCTTTGACTCCAAAAAAATATCCAACAAAGACTTGAGGTGTTATCCCAAGTTCAAATTTGTCTATGTGAATCTTTAGTATAGTGGGTTAGCAATGATATCCAAAGCTTTTCATGTAAGAATATATTGGTTTTATTTTATATAAGAGTTCATATGGGCATTTTTCTTTAAGGCAAGAAGAGAAAAATCTGTTTATGATGTAGGTTGCACACAAGATGCATTAACCCCAATATCTCAGAGGCAGTTTGGACTGGAACAAGAAAGCCCTAGAAGTTTTTAAAAAATAATTATATTTTTTCTCCACCACATCATTTTATTGCGGTGTATAAGAGGCAAGTTCCTAGGTGGATGATTCCCTTTGACTGAAAAAGTAAGTTTGCTTCTGTGTTGGTAACCTCTAGTCCATTACATGATCTTAGATACTCGATTGTGGTATTGAGTTGGTTATTAAGTATTGTAACAAAGGTTTTGATGACTTGCAGGGTATTACTTTTGTTGTCTAATAGTTTAGTCCAAGTAGATCTACTATAATTATCCGCTATTTTAAGAAAGTATTTAAAACTATCATGGATTGTTACATAGTAGGGACCCTAGAGGTCAATGTATAATAATTGAAAGATCTTTGTGGAACCATAGGTCCTTTGAGGAAAAGGTAGTCTGCCTTCTCTTGACATTGAAACAAAGGAAAGGTTGTTTGTGTGAAAATGATGCAGGTATGGAACGAATTTCTCTCCTTTTAGAAAAAAGTACATGGCCAAATCTGTTGTACCACAATACAATCATATCATTCTTACGAGATAAATGAGAGCTCAAAGCAGGAAAATAACTTCTATTATTTGAATATGGGGTATTTACAACTAGATGAGAACAACACCTATTTCTGAGCAATGAGCTATTTATAATGCAATGATGAAGATTTTGTGAATTGTCTGTACAATAGGTGGGAATAATATAACAAGAGCTAGAATTGTTGATTGCAGAATCTGAGCAGTTGCTCCTCAGACACTTTGGGCACAAAAAGTATAGACTATCTATAGCTTTATCAATCTCCAAAGGCCTCTTCTTTTAAGAGGCTTGCAGAAGACAAATTTTTTTAGTAAAGGCAACAATGCTCTCAGGGTTTGAACTAGTTTAAGAATGAAGATAAATATGATCGTAACTAAAAGAGGGTACAAACATAACTTCATGTAGAGTGATCATAGATACAAGTGTCATACTACCAATCTCTGTTACTTTCACTTTATTTCCATTGGGAAGGACTACTAGTGAGGAATATGATAAGGTCATAACATTGGTTAGTAAGAATTTGTTGAAGGTCATATGATTTGAAGCTCTTGAGTCTAGCATCCAAGAGTCAACCTTATTTTTGAAATATTTGCATGATAATTTACCAAAATTTATAGAAGAACTACAAATAATTATACATCCAAAGTTCACAACTCCATTTAAAAGGATTGAGAGTACTTGAGCTCTCTTCTCCATTTCAAACCGAAATTGTTGTAACTGGTTAATAATATATCCATAGTATTCCTTAGAAAGACTGATATTCTTTCCTTCACACATCCTCTTGTTAGTCACCTCTGGAGGACATCATATCAGATGTGGGACGATGTATATTTGTTACCATCCTCTTTCTTTTATTAAGCCTCAAGTTTTCATTGGCAATCAGATTCTGATTCTAAGAACATCCAAAGTTCTAAATGTATCCATTCAACTTGTAATACCTATCCTTGGTATGCCCTGGCTTCTTCCAATCACACATTGGTTGAGACTTGTTACACCCATTGTAGTTGTTATTAGGAAAATAATTGGTTCTGTATGTATTTGATCTAGGAGTATTCACCTTCAATGAGGTGGACTCGAAAAATAACTGATTATTTGACATGATATCTCTCTATTTCTTATCTTGGATTAGTGAAAAGGCTTGTGCCAATGTAGATAGAGGATTCATCATGATAATACTTTCTTGAACTATAATATACACTTCGTTCGATCCCGTAAGAAATTATATCAATCTCCTATCTTATTCAACTTTGTGTATATTCTCTTTAGCCTCCACATGTATAGTGACAACTGTATTGGGTCTTTTACTCATATATCAACTATTTCCATATATTCTTCAGTTTAGTGTAATAACTAGTAATATCAAGGACTCATTGGGAAAGATCATTTATTTCTTTATGATTTTAATAAAATCTAGCACCATTAGTTAGTTCCAATTTCTTTCACAACTTAGCAACATTATTGACATATTCTAAACTTTTCGCAATATTTTTGGAGAGAAAATTCAAAATTCACGAGGTCACCATATCATCATATTGCTCCTATTTACGAAAATTTGGAGATTGAGAATATGGTTGCTTACATTAGCCACTTATAAAACCTAATTTGTTCTAGACAAATATAGCTCGCAGCACATTGAGTCTGCAGGACTGATATCCCATTCTGCTAAAAGGAATAAAAATGAGCGATTCACCAGGATTATCAAACGGATACATGTAGAGAGGATCAAATGGATCAACTCCTATACTCACAGCAATGGCAAAACTCGCATCAACAAGTATCTTATTGATTGATGATATCCATGAATAGAACTAAGAGAACCGATGAAGAGATATAATTCATTGTAAAAATAGAATAAGGAATCGAACTCCAATTTTGTTGCAATTTTTTCGAAATTCACTACCGCATGAAATTGCTCGAATTAGGGCAAACGGAGAAGGAAGAAGAGATAAGAATTAGTCGAGGAAGAAAAAAATAGAGAAACCTAGCTCTGATACCATATCAAAGTTACAAATGCAGAGAGAATCCAGCACAATTTAAGCTCCAATAGAGGATATTTGGAGAACAATAGAACATTCCGGTGGAGAGGGAAAATATGAATGAAAGATGACATTAAAAAAATGAAACCCAAATCTATTTCTCTATCTAAGAGACATTATATACATGTGTGAAAGAATAAGAAAAATATATATGCCTAACCTACAATGATTGTTGAGCTGACACAATGCATGGTACTTATTAATAAACTGTTAGACACTTGGAAGGTCTTAATTGATGTAAATAAAGAGTCTCTTTCATACCCTTGCGATAGGCACATGTAAAGTCATTCATATAATGATAATTGGTAATTGACAGAACATGACCTTATTCATGTAAAGACTCTCCAAATTTATATAGAAGTAGTTGAGTTATATCATCTTTTGTATACGGCTTTGGTGTATTTGTATATGCTTTTGACCTGGTTAACTAGAATTGCATGTTGTTAACTTCTTCCATTAATGTGTACCTTATTGTTGGCATCGTTGTTTTCTTCAGCTTGTTATTTGGTTATTTCTTTGTTGCCATTTTCTGTGACTATAAACTACACTGGTATATTAAGTGAGTATCTTTTGATTTAAAATCTCGCCATTACTTTACAGAGGTTAGTCAAGATACCTATAGAGTACGTGAGGTCGATTGTGCTCACACTATACCTCTGCACCTTACGTGCATATATTTTGAGCTAAGCAGCTACGAAGTTCGAGGTCGAGCATTAAAGATTACAGCGTTCCAACCAACTATTATCGTCTTGTTCGTGGTAGTATAAGACTTATATTACTATTTACGTAATTTCTAATTAGATGATGTATTTTTTCTTGCCAACGTTGTAATTCAAATCATAGTTGCTCATAACTTGTGCCACTAGTTCTTGAGATTAGTTGAGTTAATTTCCATATTCTTATTTATTATATTGATGATATTTAGGTTGAGTGGTAGTATATCTTAGTTGGCTTATCTAGCGGGTTGGGTTAGGTCACGACTTGGTGGGATTTTGGATCGTAATAAGTTGGTATCACAGCTTTAGGTTCATAAATTCTACGAGTCATGATCAAGTGCCTAGTAGAGTCTTGCAGATCAGTATGATTATGTCCAAACTTATCTTCGAGAGGATACATGACATCTAGGAAAAAACTTCACATTCTTTTTTTTTAATCATGCAGCCTTGATTCAACTTGAAGTCTAATCTTCCATTTTTCTCTATTCTCTCGTCTGCATTGTTGAGACCACGTTATTTGTTGAGCATTGGCGGCTTGTGATGATGTTGTGGAAAGCAACGAGGCAGCTATGTGATAAGTGTTATGAGTCTAAGGACTATATTTAGAGAGTTTTGGATATGGCGGGAAGGGTTTTCTTGTGATGACATGGGGTGTGGATGCTTGATTATCATCTCGGAGTGTGGTGCAGTTTAAAGGTACGGATGTATTGATGGATCTTCAGTAGTTCATTAGTTGGATGGAACATATTCTTGCACCTGGTTGATGAATGCAGACTTGATAGGAGCAATTGATCATGTAGAGGTTTTAATCACGGTGGGGTCACATTTAAATGTCGTATTGAGGCTTGACCAGTGGATTATCTTCCGTGATGAGATTCGAGGTTGTATAGTTTCTTTATGAGGTTATTGGGTGTTACCGGATGATGTGAATATGACTTTAGACCAAGTGCGGGAGCTTACTATCGATGGTTCGTTCATGTGGATGTGTGTTGTTATAGTTTCTTGGCTGAGGTGCATTTGTGGGCTCGTTGTGACTTGAGTAGAATGGCATTGAGTTTGAGTCGGATAAGGATTTATCAAATATGTGATGTGCTACACCCAAATAATGTATGGGGATTGCTGAATAACTTAGGTTCGACAATCATTGTGCTTATAGTGTGAAATGGGAGATATTTAGTCGGATGTCTATAGGCAAGGTTACTTCTTCTAAATGAGATGATGTGCAATGGGGCACATATTGACGGTATATACAGTTATGTATTAGGGCACTAAAGTAAGAGTGGTTGATTTTCGAAATATGGTTCCAGTGGGTTTGAGCTTCAGGATATACTACGTGAGGATTGACCAGGCGCTTTTCTTGCTTTGGGATTTGTGATCGGCATGGAATTATGACGAGTACTTGGAGACTTCTGTATTCTCATCGATGTAATCTATAGTGATTGGAATAAGATGGGTCAGATAGTGGTAGCTTGAGTCAACATGGTAATAGCACTTATCGGTTTCTCTGGCATGATCAAGTATTTCAGACACTTTTGCAGTTGGACTTTTGGGTTTGGTGGCCTGCGTGTCTTGATTGATTTAGAGGGATTCAGTTTCGATGGCTTGGTTATGTGCAAATAAGTTTCAAAGAGATTGTGATGGTCTGACCATGACTTGAAGTTGATGTCTTCTACGGGCATAAAAGGTTTGTTACATGTTGTAATTTTTTTTCTGAATTGAGTTAAGTGGTAAGTTTCTGGTTGATAGAGTTCCTATGGGGAGGACTATCCTACTTGTGATAAAACATTAATAGCGAGATTCTCGTATTTGCATATAATGCCATGGTAGATGCGGAGTCCTACGGGATTGGGATTGAATGGAAAAGTTTGCAGTTCAATATTGAAAGGAATGTCATGAATTCTAGTCAGCATGAGAGATTTCAGATATTTAAGAGAATGCTAGTACTATTTTTGTATCGCCTGATAAGTGTATGTGTTTTAGAAGATGCATTGTCTATTGATTTGTAGATACTTTGACTAAGTACTAAAAAGGTCACGCGGTTGGTAACCGTTGATGTTCAATTTTTTGCTACGTGACACGAAAGATTGATGGGAGTATTTTTCATGAGGTGATTGTGTATATGTGATGTGGCAATCCCTTAATTGGAAGAGTTAGAGATCTGGTACGGAGATTCTTGTATTCTTGAGGTTTAGAGATCAAATTTTCTTAGAGGTAGATTATACCTTTGGTCGCGGATTGTGAAAGAGTGTTAATGGTTGGACAACTGATAGTACGTGTCATAGACAGGATCACTATGGACTATTAGAATACTATTTACCTATTTCTGAATAGTTTGAATCGTTTTGGGCCTATTGGCAGACCTAATGAGAATGTGTATTCGACACGATTTCATTTGGTTACCCAGCGCCGCATTTACTATGGATGTGTCATCGGGTATAATTAGTCTTATTCATGCCCTAATTTATTTCATGTGTTGTTCTCTTATACTATAATGAATTGTGCGACTACTTGATTATTCATACATATGTTATGGTCATATTTAGGGCTTGTGGTGATATATGAGAAAGATGGCTCTTGAAATTTTTATTTGCTTATTACACCTTAGTAATGCTTACATTTTCCATGGTGTATTATGCTTATTCATCTCCCCAATATTTATATTTACGCACTCTACCTTGATTGACATTGATGCACGTGTATTTGGTGAGTATGAGAATTATTTCTCCATGGGTACTCCTATATGAATTAATATGATTGGATTGGGTTGCGCGCTGCAACAATATCATGTTGGATAGGGTTGCATGCTGCAACGGTAATATGTTCGGATATGATTCCTTGTTCTTATTTCATGTAAGTTGCTTATCCTTTGTGAAAATGGCTCATAAGATTATGATTTGTTTGCATATCTTTAATCTCACCTAATAGTTCTCTTATTTGATTCTCTTACTATTATTCGTCATGTTCGGGTTATTGCTTGTTTGGTGCACGGACCATGCCGTATAAGGTACATGTGGCATCTGGTGTAACTAGTCTGTCGAGCAGCCTGTACGGGGTGAGACGAGGTTATTGGACCTAGAATTAGCATGAGCGAATTTGGACAAGGTATGTGTCACGACCCAAAAATCCAACTAGTCGTGATGGCACCTAACCCAACCCGCTAGGTAAGCCAACTAATAACAATCCAATTCAAATGAGATTTACTGAGGGAAATAATGATAATATAATGAACATTTATACAAAGAATTCGTAAGTACTGATTTAGAGTTTACAAAGCTAGTATGAAATAAATACATCATCTGCTTGAAATATACATTAACAGATTAATAATTCTAAAGCTACCAAGAACAAGAGGCAACTATGACCGGAACGCAGGTACGCCTTCAGTGCCAGCTCCCGCCATACACAGCAACATCATCATCCAGAATCTGCACGCAAGGTGCAGAAGCGTAGTATGAGTACAACCAACTCCATGTATTCAATAAGTAACAAAACCTTAGTTTGAAAGTAGTGACGAGCGGGGACAAAGGTAAGAGTCCAACACCAATAGCCAATGACAACTCATAACAATGTTATAAAACTGGTACAATAAATAACTCAGAAATATGATGCTCACCTAGTTCACAATTATGGTAAATAGTCATGTTTTTCAAGTATAATAGTAAAACAAAAATCCTCCACCGAAATCACCAAAATATGAGTAAGTCAGAAACTTTTGATTTTTCTCAAAAACTTTCAACAACAGATAAGATGAGTCAATCTCAGATAGCAAGAGGAAAGTACATCTTTATGCCTACATGTCAATGTGCATGTGAAGTCATAAATGTCACAAAACTGTGTAACATGAGGAAATGCATCTCTATGCCTGTATGTCAAGTATGCATGTCAGATGCAATGCGTCACAGTGATGAACTCATGTACTCACACTCTCAGAGTACTCAATATCACCCATCATGGATCAACAGTAACTGCGCTCGTTGTGGGTGTGCAGACTCTGTAGGGGCGGATCCTACCCAAGCGCTAATATAACCTGCTGCGGCGTGCAGCCCGATCTCATCATGAATCAATAACACTTGTTGCAACATGCAGCCGATCCCATCAATATCACTCACAATCTATTCTTCAGTCCCCAACTCAGTCATCAATCTCTCCAGTCTCTCGGGCTCACAAATCTTATGTCAAACAACCTTAATAATGATAACAACATGATGTGACAACAAATGATAACCGAGACTGAGATATGATATGTAAATGAATGAAGATGACTGAGTATGTAAATGAAATTTAAGAAAATAACTCGACAACAGAAATGAACTCAATGGGTCCCAACAGAATAAGCATATAACCTAAACATGGTTTCTAACATGGATCACAACTCAATTACTCTAGCATGTAGAAATTTCATGGATAGAAACAAGATTAGGTCACTACACAGTACCACGGAATCAATCAAGTCATAATTTACACGGTGCACGTCCATACGCACATCATCTAGCATGTGCATCACCTCAACACCAAACACATAATACGTAATTTAGGGGTTCATACCTTAAGCACCAAGTTTAGAAGGGTTACTTACCTCGAGCAAGCCAAATCCAACACTGAGCAAGTCAAACAATGCTCCAAAAAAGTCACCCCGCATGCACTGACCTCCGAATGACTCAAAACTGGCCAAAAGCAACTCAAGAACAACAAATAATGCCAAAGGAAACAAACTCAATCGATAAAGGTGGGATCTTTAATCAAAAGCCCAAAGTCAACCAAAAAGTCAAACCCAGACCCGCACATCGGAACCCGAAAAAACTCACAAAATCCCACAAACCATTCAATTATGAGTCCAACCATACTAGTTTTACTCAAATCCGACTCTGAATCGATGTTCAAAACTCAAAAATTCAGTCGAAACTTTAGACAACCCCCCCCCCCCCCCAAATTCTCTTTTGAATTCATCCACGAAATGCCAAAAACGAGAATAGCTTCATGAAATATAATCAAAACCGAGTAGAGAACACCTACCCCAATTCATATGGTAAAAATCGTTTCAATCCGAGCTCCATAGTTCCAAATATGATAAAATTATTCTAACCCTCGAAATGGAAATTAATAGAGTCTGCCCAGTTATTACACTTCGCGAACGCGGACAATCCCACGCGTTCGCATAGAACAAATCCCACCAGCTGAAATTTCCTCTTTCACGAATGCACCATCACAGTCGCGAACGTGATGGTCATTCTCCTAGAGCTACGCGATCGTGTTCAACACTTCACGACCGGGAAGAACAAATGCCTGACATCCTCAGGCCTTCTATCCTTCTACGCGAACGCGTTGCTAGACTCGCGAACGCGTCTGTGGACTCGCGAATGCAATGAACAATTTTCCCCAGCATCAAACAACTCCACACGATCGAGATTAACTCTATGCGATCGCTCACAAGGAAACCAGATGCTCAAAACTTAGCAGAAGCCAGCAATGCCAAAATGAAGAAAAATGGTCCGAACAAAATTCGAATCACGCCTGAGCTCCTCGGGAACCCGTCCAAACATTCCAACAAGTCCCATAACATAACACAGACTTACTTGAGGCCTCAACTCGCACATAACAACATCAAAATGGCAAATCGCACCTCCATTCAAACTTAATGAACCTTTAAACATTCAACTTCCAAATCTCGTGCCGAAAAATAACAAATCAACTTGGAATGAACTCAAATTTTGTGCACAAGTCCTAAATGGCATAATGAAGATATTCCAATTCCTGAAACCACAATCTGAACCCGATATCATGAAAGTCAACTCCCGGTCAAACTAATGAACATTCCAAATCTTCAAATTTTCAACTTTCGCCAATTAGTGCCGAAACCTTCTAGAAATATCCAAATGCATATCCGGGCATACGCTCGAGTCCAAAATCACCATTCGGATCTAACGGAACCATAAAAACTTTGATCCAGGATCAAATACACAAAAGTCAAGCTCGGTCAACTCTTCCAACTTAAAGCTTCAAACATGAAATTCATTCTTCCAAATCAAATTCAGGATCACGGGAAAACCAAAATCAAGGATTCACACAAGTCATAATACATCATACGGAGCTACTCATGACCCTAAATCGCCGAGCGAAGTGCAAATGCTCAAAACGATTGGTTGGGTCGTTACATTCTCCCCCACTTAAACATACGTTCGTCCTCGAACGTGCCAAGAGTTGTTCCTAAGCCATCAAATCATTATGTATCCTTACCATGAACATATCCGGGGGTGATCCCACATCACCCTATTCCATAAATCTTGACTACACATTATAACCAAAGATCATTACTTCAACCTTAGCCCGTAAGTCTTAGACCCCAATTTCCAACATTCGAACCCGAATCTCGCATCTACACGCTGTATAAGTCTGAACAAGCTGTATCAATCCATAATCATAACCCAAGATATAATCACATGATATACCTCACAACTCGTATACTCGTAGCAATAAATTTCCGATCACAGTAGTTGGTCAAAAATAAATCTGGTACCGATATTAAACCTCATATCAAACAAAACCTCATTCTAGAACCTTCGTACACTACCGATGATGAAAGGAACAAGCAGAAACTCATAGACACTTAATAGATCAACAAGTTATGGATCTCTCTCTTATCCGACAAGAACCAAAGTCAACTCCTAAGTCGACTTCCGACATTACTCTTCCAAACACACCGTAATCAAATTCGATAGCAACCACCTAAGGCCCAAAGACTTCATCTCATCAAATACAAGCTACTCTACTAACATGCCACACCAATACTACCTAGAGCCACAAACCGTGAAATCCGTGCACTAATACGCAACAATTCAAATGCACTCAAAAATGAAAAATGACTCAAATAAAAGAACAGTTCTACAAGCTTAACAAGTACCACCACAATGCTAAGAACCCATCACACACAGTAGAACTAAAATACACCAGGCTATCACAAAGGATCATATCCTATCATAACCCAGCTACAATATGTGACCCATCCAAACACCGATCCATATAAAATACCCCGAGCCACAATGCTCAAAATCAACAACCATAAGAAATTCGACACCAAGTACACAAGTGCATGAACATAACCATGGAGAAGCAAATAACACTTTATACCACAACCCGGAAAGAACATAATCAAGGTGTAATCAACCATTCAACACCCTAATAACCTTCTCGCTCAAATTCTGCTACAAGACCCAAACAGACCCGCACCATACGTGCATATAACCAACAAATCACAACCCCTCGTAGCATAGAAGAGTAACACATAGCATATATCAGAACACGAACAAGCTCAACTCTAACAAAATGACTCACCCCTCAACATTAACAATTCTGAGTCAACAAATCCGACCTGGTGTAAAATGCACATCCTCATTGGGCATACCGATGGGCCCCCAAACCAACTCTGGTCATTCCCAAATGGATAAATGGCTCTCAAAAAGTCCACAATAACCTAACCATAGCACGTACTACTATCTAGCAAACTTTGACCATATCTTCACAGTCTGCAATCCCAAAATAATCTACTTCTGAGAACTCTAAGCCTCCAAATCCATAGAACATCCGAATCACCATAGCCGATCCCAACTCTACCACTCGAACGACTAACACATCTCTCATACATAATTATCCCCATGAGAAATACTTATATAACTCCTTCATGCCACATAGAAAAATTTGAACATCAGTAGTCGATCAACCAGGCGAGTACCGCAATGCTAATGAAGCATCTGTAAGTCAAAACACAGTGCACCTTCTGAAATGCGCACCCTTCTCAGGCAATACCAAGTAGTAATAGCATTCATCTAGTTATCTGAAACCGTCCATGTTTTCTAAGAATTCATGACCTTCCCTTCAAAACTGAAATGTGAACTTGCACATGCAAATCCCAATCTCATACAACACACCGCATCTATCATGCCATCATATGAAAAGCACGAGAATCTCATAATCAACTTTGAGTCACCAGAAAAATACATACTCGATCAGTCAGAAACCTTCCATTTGATCCTACCCAGGAGAAAATCACACTACGCAACATGCTCCTCACGCCGATAAGAAATATCCATCTCAAACTGTGGTAGAAACCATTGAGAACTCTTCGAAAATGATTTGCACATAACCAAGCTATCAAAATTGAATTCTCTAACTCAACCAAGCCACACAGGTCGCCAAACCCAAGAGTATTGCCCCAAAACACTTGTAGAGATTCACCACATCATAAGTACCCAAAGAACTGATCATATCCATTACCGTGCTGATCAAACCAACTACCCAGCTGACTTATTTCTTCGAGTTCCTTCCGAATTACCCTCAAGTTGACACTTATCTTTGCCAAACCACCATGATCCTTACCCCAAGCTCACCATAAGAGATCCTACCATAAAACCACACCTCCCTAAGGCCTGTAAGTCGTTGTGTTCCATCTTAAGCACCTCATAAGTACCACAACCGAGACACCAACTCTAAAGAGGTCTTCTGTGAATCTAAAGTCGTTTCCTTCACCTTCCTGGTACTGAAATATAGAATCCATAATGATATAGAAATACCGCGAGTCTCGACACCATCCCATGTAAATCTCATATTCTAACCATATACAAATCCAAAAAAAAATCAAATGCCACATATGAATCTTGAACCTATTAGAACCTCCTCAAAGATCCTCCACCCTATCCAATCTCAAATGTGCCGCCCAGATGAGACGAACGACATGTGCTCTATTAGCACACCAACACCCAAAGAAGTAATCCACACCTCTAAGCAACTGAGTGAATCGCTACTCCATGCACACTACAGCCGTCACGAATAACAAACTCAAATCATCTTGTGATTACCATATACCCATAAGGTGTAATATACCCCATATCCAGAAATCTCATCACTCGAGTCATCATCGATCTCAACCTCTACAAGTCATACCCGATTCACAAGTATGACTCAAACCGAAACCAGTACGACACATAACCATGCAATCAAATCGTCGATAGTAGACTCCCCCACTTGGCCCAAAGCCATAGAACAAAACATTCGATAACTCACAATACCCATACTCTATTACTGCCAAAATGCCGCACTAAAATTCAACTAAATCTATCACAAGCTCATGCAACACAAACCATATAATATTTCAAATCATCTGCTAAGCTCGCATTCATCCTCGTGACAGTCGAGTCAACTTTATCAACCAAACCAAACTCAATTTACAATACATATAACCCACTAGTAGAAAGAAAATCTGCACATAACATCATAAGGATCACACATCCGTAGATCACCCCGCAAGCGATAGCCCACCTACTTAGCTCTAAACTGATATCTCTCTATGCCTTTTCACGGCTACAACTGCTACACAATTACTTTATCTTCCCGAGTATCAACACGTCAACAAGACATGAGAACCTACTTCATTCCACAAATGAAATAACATGAAAGTATCTCTCAAAACCTTCATAACTCAAGACTGTATGACACATCCACAGGAATTGAGCAACCAATAGTCCTTTACACATCTCAAGCAAACTCTTCTCGTCATATTCAAACCATCTGAACACATCCCACAGCCACATCATGGCATCATATAGCCATGCAACCACTCATCGAGCCACAAATTCCACTCATAGGGAAGCTACTGGACATATGAGTCCAAAAGAACTTGATCACACAACCGAAATCCCTGTGCTCAAGCTACAGTCAAAACGCAACCTCAAGTCCTCCAGACTAGCCCATCATTAGCACACAAAAAACACATCTCGCACCCAATCCATGGAATCACAAGCAGTCGATGCACAACTGATATTGAGCACTAATGTATGCATACGAGTGAGTGGAAGGAATTCAAAGAGATACGCTTCAAGCTGAATCAATGCCGCACGATAAGGAATGAAAGATGGGAAGTTTATCCTAAATACTATGTAGCCTCTCGAAGGTAGGTATGGACGTCATCATACCGATCCGCAAGACTCTATTAGACGCTTGCTCATGATTCGTAGAACCTATGGACCTATAGCTCTGATACCAACTTTTCACGACCTAAAAATCCAACTAGTCGTGATGGCACCTACCCCAGCCCGTGAGGTAAGCCAACCAATGACAATCCAATTCAAATGAGATTTACTAAGGGAAATAATGATAATATACTGAACTTTTATACAAAGAATTCTCAATGACTGGTAGTACAAATCATGAGCTTCTAGGATTTAAAGTTTACAAAGCTGGTATGAAATAAATACATCATCTACTTGAAATATACATGAACATATTAATAATTCTAAAGCTACCAAGAACAAGAGACATCTATAAGCTAAACACAGGTACACCTTCAATGCTAGCTCCCTCCATACACTGTCAAGATCAACATCCAAAATCTGCACGCAAGGTGCAGAAACGTAGTATGAGTACAACCGACCCCATGTACTCAATAAGTAACCAACCTAACATTAGCTTGAAAGTAGTGACAAGCTGGGACAAAGGTTAGAGTCCAACACCATTAGCCAACGACGGCTCATAACAATATAATAAAAATGGTACAATAAATAACTCAGAGATATGATGCTCATCTAGTTCACGGTTACGGAAAATAGTCATGCTTTTCAAGTATAACAGTAAAACCCAAATCCTCCACCGAAATCACCAAAATATGAGTAAATCAGAAACCTTTGATTATTCCTAAAAACATTCAACGACAGATAAGATAATTCAATCTCAAGTACCAAGATAAAAGTACATCTTTATGCCTACAAGTCAATGTGCATGTGAAGTCATAAATGTCACAAAATCGTGTAACATGAGGAAATGCATCTCTATGCCTGTATGTCAAGTATGCATGTCAGATGCAATGTGTTATAGTGATGAACTCATGTACTCACACTCTCAGAGTACTCAATATCACAGTCTCACACTCCCACTCATCACGCTCAAACACTCAGCACACTCTGTCACTCAACATTGTGTGGTACCTGGTGCAGCGCGCAACCCGATACCATTATGAATCAACAGTAACTGTGCTCACTATGGGTGTGCAGACTCCGGAGGGGAGAATCCTACTCAAGAGCTAATATAACTTACTGTTGCGTGCAACCCGATCCCATCATGAATCAATGGTGCCTGCTAAGGTGTGCAGCTCGATCCCATCATAAATCAATAATACCTACTATGGCGTGCAGCCCGATCCCATTATGAATCAATAACACTTGTGCGGCATGCAGCCCGATCTCATCAATAGCACTCACAATCCGGCCCTCAAGCCCCAACTCAGTCATCAATCTCTCCAGTCTCTCGGGTGCACAAATCTTATGCCAAACAGCCCAAATAATGATAACAACATGATGTGACAACAAATGTTAACAGAGACTGAGATATGATATGTAAATGAATGAATATGACTGAGTATGTAAATGCAATTTAAGCAAATAACTCGACAACAGAAATGACCTCAGTGGGTCCCAACAGAATAAGCATATAGCCTACACATGATTTCTAACATGGATCACAACTCAATTACTCTAGCACGTAGAAATTTCATGGATAGAAACAAGATTAGGTCACTAAACAGTACCACAGAATCAATCGAGTCATAATTTACATGGTGCATGCCCACACGCACGTCACCTAGGATGTGCGTCACCTCAACCCAAACACATAACACGTATATTCAGGGGTTCATACTCTCAGTACCAAAAATACCATCCCGCGCGCTTCGACCTCAGAACGGCTCAAAACTAGCCAAAAGCAACTCAAGAACATCAAATAATACCAAAGGAAACAAGCCCAATCGATAAAGGTGGAATCTTTAATCAAAAGCCCAAAGTCAACCAAAAAGTCAAACCCGGGCCCGTATCTCGGAACCTGACAAAACTTACAAAATCCGATAACCCATTCAATTACGAGTCCAACCATACTAGTCTCACTCAAATCCGACTCTGAATCGATGTTCAAATCTCAAACATTCTCTCTATGAAAGTTTTGACAATAAAACCCCAATTTCTCTTTTGAATTCATCCAACAAATGCCAAAAACGAGAATAGATTCATGAAATATAATCAAAACCAATTAGAGAACACTTACCCCAATCTATAAGGTGAAAATTGCTTTGAAAATCTCTTCAATCCGAGCTCCATATCTCCAAATATGATAAAATGACACTAACCCTCGAAATGGAAATTAATAGAGATTGCCCAGTTATTACACTTCGCAAACACAAACAATCCCACGCGTTCGCATAGAACAAATCCCACCAGCTGAAATTTACTCTTTCACGAATGCACCATCACAGTCAAGAACGCGATGGCCATTATCGTAGAGCTACACGATCGTGTTCAACACTTCGCGACCGCGAAGAAGAAACGCCTGACATCCTCAGGCCTTCCTTCTTCTACGCGAATGCGCTGAACATTTGCCTCAACTTTCGTGAACGCGTCTATGGACTCGCGAACACGATGGATAATTTTCCCCAGCCATCAAACAACTCTATGCGATGGTGATTAACTCTACGCAATCGCGAACATGGAAACCAAATGCCTAGAACTCAGTAGAAGCCAGCGATGCCAAAATGAAGAAAAATGGTCCGAGCATAATCTGACTCACGCTCGAGCCCCTCGGGACCCCGTCCGAACATTCCAATAAGTCCCATAACATAACACAAACCTACTCGAAGTCTCAAATCATACATAACAACACCAAAACAATGAATCGCACCTCCATTCAAACATAATGAACATTTAAACTTTCAACTTACAAATCTCATGCCGAAACATATCAAATCAACTCGGAATGAACTCAAATTTTGCGCACAAGTCCCAAATGATATAACTAAGCTATTCCAATTCCCGAAAATACAATCCAAACACGATATCATCAAAATCAACTCCCGTTCAAACTCATGAATATTCCAAACCTTCAAATTTTCAACTTTCGCCTATTAATGCCGAAACCTTCTAGAAATATTCAAATACAAATCCAAGCATACGCCCGAGTCCAAAATTACGATCCAAACCTAACGGAACCATCAAAACTCTGATCCTGGGTCAAATATACAAAAGTCAAGCTCGATCAACTCTTCCAACTTAAAGCTTCAAACATAAAATTCATTCTTCCAAATCAAATTCCAGATCACCTGAAAACCAAAATTGAGGATTCACGCAAGTCATAATATATCATACGGAGCTACTCATGCCCCCAAACTGCCGAGCAAAGTGCAAATACTCAAAACGGTTGGCTGGGTCGTTACAGTATGTTTGGAAGAAGAATACCATTGGATAACTTAAAACATGACAATGGTTCTTGTTGGGCGACAGAAATCTATGACTTGTTTATATAATGAGTGGTTACGAGTTTCTATAAGTTTCATTTATCATTAGTAGTGTTGTGAAGGATCGGAATGGGGATCGATTGAGTTGGGGCATTTAACTGGTATTGGGTTTGGCTACAACTGGTGTTGTGACCAAGAAGTGCAACTAGAGATGTGAATGATGCGGAATATACCATGTGGTTGTGTTTTGATAGTTCATCTATGGGTTGATAGCAGTAACTGAGGCTGATACAATAGAGGTACTTGTGAGAATCAGGGTTTGGAAGAATGTTCTGGATACTAAAGTTGAGTTTGAAGGCTTACAAGCGGGGGTTGAGAGAGGAGATCTTCAGTTTGGGATGTATTAGTAGATTGATATGCATGGGGTGACACGAGATCACTCGTGGAAATGTGTGTGACAAGTTTATCCAGCTATTTTATGGCTTTAGAATGACTCTTAGCATATTCAAGAACGAACGTATATTTAAGTGTGGGAGAATATAACGACCCGATCAGTTATTTTGAGTTCTAGCACTTTGTTTTTGTGATTCGGGACTTCAAGTAGGTTCATTTGATGTTTCATGACTTGAGCATGTGTTTAGTTTTGATCTACGAGAGGTTCAGAGTGTTTTTGAAGAAGAATTTTCATTTTGGAAACTTTAAGTTGTTAGAGTTGACTAATGTTTGATTTTTGAGTAAACAACCTTGGGTTGGTGATTTGACAATTCCATTAGCTTCAGATAATGATTTTAGACTTGCACTTATGTTTGGTTTGGGTCTCAGGTGACACAAGGTCTTTTTGGCGCTTCTAATAAAAAGTTAGAAATTTGAACTTTCGAATTTTTCAAATTCTTGGTTTGATGCTTGACTCCTTATTTTGATGTTATTTTTGGTATTTTAAGCCTTCGATCAAGTTTGTGTTGTTATATAGACTTGTTGGGATGATTGAACGGGGTAATTTTTGACTTTTTTTGCCATGTTGCAGCAGTTGATCTATTGTTGTGTCGCAGCACTTCAGACATGTAGGTTATCCCCCGTTCGCATAGAGTACTTTGGGCAGTGGGATTTTACCCTTCGTGAACGCAAAGGGTGGGACCCGAACGCAAAGCTTCGGGGGATTGACCTTCGCCTTCGCAAACGTGAAAGCTGGTGGGGGGAACAACCATCAAGAACATTATAGTAGGAGTGCGAATGCGATAGCCACAGACCTTGGCCTTCGCAAACGCGATGTGTATGTCACCAACTGATGCACACTAACACCCAGGGGTATTTATGTAATGAAAAACAGGATTTGATCTTATTTTTGTTATTTTTTAGACTTAGACTTCGGATAAAGCCAATTTTCGGAGAGATTTTTACCCGAACATCAAGGTTAGTATTTTTAACTTAGTTTTGATTATATATCATGATTTATCATAGATTCTTATCCTCAAATATAGGATTGTTTGAACTTATGAGAGCTAATCTTGGGGTTTTGGACCTCAATTTGAGGTCAGGTCTTGAAACTGATTATATATTTGGACTCGGGGAAGAATGGGTCATCGAAATTCAGTCTCAATTTTTAATTTAGATCATGTGGGCCCGAGTTGACTTTTTATTAACTTTTTAGAATTTATCAAAAATTGAAACCTTTATTAATTGGGGATATTTTCTTTAGCGTTATTTGACTTCCTTCGATGATATTTGAAAACGTTTTGATTATTTTGAGAGTATTTCTAAGAAAAGTAGTATTAGGTGGTTAAACTTATTTCCGAATGAGGTAAGTGTCTTGCTTATCTTTGGTTTGATAGAACTTTTCCTAATAAATGATATTATTTGCTACATGGAGGGTTATTTCATATGCGAGGTGATGAGCATATATACATATGCCAGAGTTGTCCATGCTCGGGGTTGATTATATGCTTCTTTGTGTCTTTTTGAACTTTATGATCTTCTTGCATTATATTTTATTTGCTTCTAAAATCACATAGAGTACAATTATCTATGCTAGAAATCATGTTTATGCATATGACACTATAAATGACCATGAAGGGCTATACTTGAAACTATTGATATTCTTGATTTGATTGTAGTCATGCCTTATATCACGAACACATATCTATACATGTTAGTCTTGTTCTACTTGAGCTTCTTTATTCATATTAAAGATCATGATTTGGGAATTGGGTCGATATTTGGTACGATGGGTATTTACATATTGTTGATATGATATTGGCACGATTGATATTTGTAATGAATCGACCAGTCATTTTGAGCTTTAGCGTTCCGTTTAGTGGTTAGAGACTTTGAGTAGCTTCATATAATATATTATGAATTGCGTGTACGGTCAGTTTTGGTGTTCGAGTGGTTCGGGATTAATTTGGAAGAATGACTCTCGATTTGGAAGCTTTAAGTTGGAAGAGTTGACCAAGGCTTGACTTTTGGGTAAATGGATTCGGAATCGGGTTTTGATAGTTTCGGTAGGTCTGTATGATGATTTTGGACTTGTACATATATTTGGATTTTGTTTTAGAGGTTCCTAGAAGAATTCGGCACTATTTGTCGAAAGTTGGCAATTTGAAGAATTTAAGAGTTCATAAGTTTGACCAAGAGTTGAGTTTGATGTTATTGGACTTCAATTGGTGTTCCGAGACTTTGGAGAGGTATACAGTTGAATTGAACTCGTGTTCAAAGTTTGGAAGTAATCTGAAGTGTATAAGTGTAATTCGGACATTCTTTTGAAAAAATAAAAATTTAGTAACTTAATAGAAATTCTATTCGGTTTGAGCCTCGATTCTTTGTTATGATATTCTCGTGGGTATTTTTAGCCTTTGGACATGTTTGAATAATATATTTGTACTTGTTGGTATGATTGAATGGGGTCCTGAGGGGCTCGGGTGTGTTTTGGATTATTGGTTGAGAGACTAGTTAAGTTAAGGATTTGGAGTTTGACCATGGTTAATATTGGGTCAAGACGATCTCTTTTCGGTGTTTTGAATACGCGATCAGGTTTGTAGCGTGTTTTATGATTGACATGTGGATATAGTTTATGTCCGGGAGGTTCCGAATGATTTTTGGGTGCTAAAATGAAGATTATGTGATTGTTGATTTTCTGGTGCAATAGTTACGAAAATATTAGTTATGTCCATGAAATTTTCAGACTTCCTTTAAAATTTCAAAATATCATATCTCCCTCATTTTAAGATAAATTGGGTGATTTAAAATGCTATCTTAGGTGTAATCTCGCAAGGATTATGTTGGGCTTATCAAATGTGAGTTTTGGGATCATCTAGGATCTAATTCGAGTTGGGACAATTGCTACATTTTTTTACTTATTTCAGAATTTAGTCACTTTTTCTCGCAAGGTTTTGGAGCTCGGGAACAAATGATATCTAAGGGAGTTTTCATCTACTTTATTTGGGTAAGTAAACCTAACTCGAATTCATAATTATAAAGTGTATTTATCATTAATTTTGGCTCAAAATCAAGGAATCTTAAAGAAGAAAAGAGGGTTTTGTCTTAGAAGATAAGAAAGTGCATTTTGGGGGTTTTAGTGTCACACCCCAACCTAGGGAGGCGTGGCTGGAACCCGGTGTCGTACTGGCCCAAGCGAACCACTCTATAACTCATGATTGTTCGATGAAAACTAGAACATACATAGGCCAACTTGGCTGAACTAAATCTTTCTATAACTATCATGGATCAACATGGCCACAACTAGTAATGTATAACTGTATGTGGGAAAACACTGTATCAGCGATCTATCATACTCAAATCATGAATATACATGGGCTGTCAAGGCCTCTGACATATTGTACATAATGAACATGTGTCTACAAAGCCTCAAAGAGTGTTTGACATCGAAAGATTATCGAGATAGGGCCCCAGCCTACTCAAGTCTGTAGCAAAACTCTGACATGATGACTTATAGACTCGGATGCACTCTGAATAAAGTAGAGTCTTACCAATCCTTTGCCGAATGCTAAACTCGTCTACTATGAGGGCTTGTAAAACTAATTACCTAGACCTACAGGCATGAATGCAGCGACCACAACAATAAGGACGTTAGTACGAACAATGTACCGAGCATGTAAGGTAAAACTGAAACATAACAATAACTCAACATCAATGAGAGAGATATAAGAATAAACATGGACCTTTGAAGTGCCACTGAGATCCATGCTATGCATACTAATTATACTTATATATTTAATGCCTCTCTTTGGGACTATTATCCATATCGTAACAAGATTGCCCAACTTATCAGTGGTAACTGCACTACTGGCCGTAGCGCGATAGTAAATGCATGATTGCCCGACCGGCCGTAGCTCAGTAGTTAATGCGTAACTGCCCAATCGTCCGTAGCTCGGTAGTAAATGCATGACTACCCGACCGGCTGTATCTCGATGGTAAATGCGTAACTACCCAACCGGCCATAACTCGATGGTAAATGCTTGAAGAGCCTTTTACTATCATTAGGACATCTTTATCGTATGCCTCAATAGGGACTTAGGAACATACTTAGATATACTTTGAATCATATTTCACATAAATGAATAATGTAGACATCCTTAACTACTGATAGTAGGACTATTTATGGAATAACATTAAGTTTACGTTTCGTATCTGGATCATACCAAAAGAAGGAAAGATTAGTCTTAACATACCTCATAATATCTTGTCTAATCCTCAAGCGAACATAACCTACAGCTCCTTTGTCTACAAGCAATGAACAGTATTATCGTCACAATATGAATTCCATAACTTATCGCATTTGAAGGCCACACTTTACTCTATCATAAAATGTACAACATCTCCCATGTTTATATAACTTCCCAGAAGTTACAAAAATCACCAAAAATCCCAACCAACACCAACAACAATCATATTAAGCCTCCCAAATTGTCCAACAACCAACAACAGCACACCTACGATTTTTAGAAAATTAGGCAGCACCTACATCATTACCTTCCAATTCAAAACAATACCAAAAACAACAAGAACAACTTCAACAACAACAAATCTAGCTACTACATCAAGAACCGGTCGAAACCTAGCTTAAAAACTTTCCAAAATATTCCCACACGCACAACACCTCAAACGTACTTCCATCTTCAAGTTTAACATGTTTTCCTTCAACATATAGGCTTGTTGTGGCTTAAACACGATTCAACCCAAGTAGAGGGGTGAAGACCATACCTTATAGCATACAAATCCCCAATTTTTAGGGCTTAATTATTTGCTATGTCTTCCTCAATCAGACACGAAGAGAGAAAGCGGTAAACTATCAACTAGTTCGGGTTCCTAAGGCTTGACTCCACTTGTTGCACCTTCCCCACCTTTGATTTGGCTTCCAAACCCTAATAATATGTTTAGGAGGTATCTAGAGAGTTTTAGCTCTGATTTGGGTCGAAAATAAGGCTTGGAGACGAAGGACACAACTTTATATAGCAAGATAATTCTCAATCGACCTTGAGGGTCCCAAAGGGAGCTGCTTGCGCAATCTTTCCAAAACGCGAATATCTCTCTACTCCGATGTCTTATCGATGAACGGTTTAATGTATTAGAAAATAGACTCATATATATCCAATTTTGTGGATGGATCACCCAGTAATTCTGAGTATATTGATACAAAATCTCAGTGATATTACACCCAAATTTTAGTACAGTTTATGAACGTAACTTGTGACGACTTTTGTGTCACAACTTGCTTGACTTCAAAACATAAAATACGAATATCATACAATTAAAATACCTCATAACATCACCTTCTTATTATGTTAATTACCCTAGTCTCACGCCAAAAGTATGGGTTATAACATTCCCAACTTGCCGAGTTTTGACGAAACTTATTTTCTTCGATTCATTTTGCTTCTAAACCTTCCAACCCTCTTGATACTTGCAGTTCATGATCTTAAATATTTGTAACCTCCAAGATAACATGATTAACTTACTTTATGTACTTCCAAAGTTGATCTCATTTCTGACCTTACATCAATTGACTTATGACATACTTTTACGTATGAAAACATGGGGTATTACATCATTCCCTCCTTTGGAACATTCATCCTCAAATGTTGGATCATGCTCTTATTAGTCTCACAACCTACAGCTCTTATGAATACTTAATATTTTCCTTGACATCTAAACAACTGTTTTGTGAATAAATCCAAAGGCCAGGGCATTCCCTACTTTAGGCCTCTTTCTCACACCACGACCTGTGGTCGTAATTTTTCTAATCTCATAACTGTTGCTACCTTCTGTCATGCAGCCTGTATGACTCTGTCCTTGTACGCGCGCCTATGCGACTCTTCTCTCCTTTTTCCTCCAACTGTTAGCAGGCCTCACTTTGTGAACATATACAAAACTATGACAAGTTGTCCCTCCGGGCATTTATAGGTGTACTAAAGTTCTTTACTTGGTACTTTGTCGAACTTACGACTATTGCTATATTTTGTTTCATAGCCTCTATTATCTATCTTTATGGCTTTACTGTATCTAGGTAGGTCATACTATACCATAACACTTACTTTGGTTTATTATTACTAAGGTCTGCTACCCAACTCAAGGTTACTCTCTTGCTGCTTATCCTATATGTGTAAATCTATGTCCTTTAATGCTTCCTCATTACTATTCATCTTAAGAATGACAACTTAATCTTATCTCATACTTTGGAACTTTTATCCATCTATTGTTGATTCATCTTAATGTTGATCTATAATCCACTAGTGATAACTTGAAACTTCTTACATAATACATTTTCACTAGGGCTCACGTCTCGTCGGCTAACATCTGAAGTTATTTGCTTGATCCACCTTAGGGACAATACTATACTTCAATAACTGTATTTCATAGCATCTCAATGTGATTCATCTTATGGGAGGTATTATAATCCCGTGATATTCATAAAATCTCTTCTCGTTGAACTATTACTTCAATCAAAGGATATATTCCTAAACACCATCCTCTTATCGTTTATCACACTCACACTCTTATTCTACTACCAGGGCAGCATTCCGTATCTTCTAGATGCTCCTAGTCTTAAACTCCTCCGAGTTCATTCAAGATATACTGAGCGATCTATAACTTACAAAAAGCATCAGCTCTCTCATTTTGATGGGCTTAATCCCGAGGTCTTACCTATTCTCGTCACCTTCTCACTCACCTTTTCTTATTGTTACTCCTATATAGCTACAACCTTGTCGCTCTAACATACTTTAGCTTGCAACCTACACGTATCTATTCATACTACTGGCAACCTTCATTTAACTTGCTAGCACCATAGATTTCCTTATGTTATTCTGGAACCTCAAGCGATACATCACGTTGCCTCTAATTCTTCCTTCCTCTCGTAACTAGACCTCTCGGTACCAGAAAACCATATGCTAGAAGATTTACTACTGATGACACCACTATCATTTCTGGATACTGAATCACAATGCTTCTAGCGCTCTATCTGAAGTCTAGACTATTCACAATCTTCTGTACTTGAGTATCTCATACCTTTTTCTTTTTACCTTACTTACCTTTAAATCTCACATCGTATATTCTGTCGCTTTCATAACTTCCTTTCCACATAGGTGGAATTTACATCCACGCCTTAAAGATCTACTGTAATACTTGCACCTCTGGTGCATACAAAATTCGGCGAAAGCTTTATACTGACTTTTTATGAATCAGCTCTATGGCGCGATATGGGAACGAAAGAAGGGTAACATTTCCTAAATGCCCAGTAGCCTCTCAATTATAAGTGTGGCGCGCAACATACCTATAAGTGAGACTCTACTAGACACGGCTTTGTGGACTCCCTAGGACACGACTTGCTCCGATACCACTTTGTCACGGCTCAATCTGGGGAGGCATGGCTGGCACCCGGTGTCGTACTGGCTCGAGCGAACCACTCTGTAACTCATAATCATTCGACGAAAACTAGAATATATATTGGCCGACTTGGCTGAACTCATTCTTTCAGTAACTAACATGGGCCAACATGGCCATAACTCGTAATGTATAACTGTAAGTGCATAAATATTGTATCAACGAGCCATCGTACTCAAAATATGAATACACATAGGCCGTCAAGGCCTCTGACATATTGTACATAATTAACTTGTGCCTACAAAGCCTTAAAGAGTGTTTGACATTAAAACATGGTCATGACAGGGGCCCATCATACCCATAAGTCTATAGAAAAACTCTGACACAATGACTTATAGACTTGGCTGTACTCCGAATGCAGTGGAGTCTTACCGATCCTTCGCTGAATGCTAACCTCGTCTACTACGAGGTCTCATCAAACTGATTACCTATACCTGCAAGCATGAATGCAACATCCACAATAAAAAGAATATCAGTACGAATAATGTACCGAGAGAGAGAGATAAGAATCAACCTATACCTCAGAAGTGCCACTGAGGTCCATGATATGCATACTAATTATACTTATATACTTAATGCCTCTCTTTGGGACTATTATCCATATCATAACAAGTCTGTCCAACTGATCAGTGGTAACTACCCGACCGGTCGTAGCTCGGTGGCTAATGCGTAACTGCCCAATCGGTCGTAGCTCGGTAGTAAATGCATAACTGCCCAACCGGCCGTAGTTCAGTGGTAAATGCGTAACTGCCCAATCGGCCATAGCTCGGTGGTAAATGCATGAAGTGACTTTTACTATCATTAGGACATCTTTATCGTATGCCTCAATAGGGACTTAGGAACATACTTATACAAGCTTTGAATTATATTTCACATAAATGAATAACATAGATATCCTTAACTACTGAGATCAGAAGCATTTATGGAATAACTTTACGTTTACCTTTTCTTACCAGGATCATGCCAAAAAAAGGAAGGATTAGCCTAAACATACCTCATAATATCATGTCCAATCCTCAAGCGAACTTAATATGCAGCTCTTTTATCTACAAGTAATGAACGTACTATCGTCACAATATGAATGCCATAACTTATCACATCTGAACAACACACTTTATTCTATCATAAAACGTACATCACCTCCTCTGTTTATATAACTTCCCACGAGTTACAACAATCACCAAACAGCCCAAACAATCATAACAATAATCATATTAAGCCTCCCAAATAGTCTAACAACCAACAACACCACACCTATGATTTTCAGAAAATTGGGAAACACCTATATTACTTCCTTCTAATTCAAACCAACACCAAAAATGACAAGAAAAACATCAACAATAGCACATCCAGCTACTACATCAAGAACCGGTTGAAACCTAGCTTAAAGCCTTCCAAAATAGTCCCACACGCACAACACCTCAAACGTACTTACATCTTCAAGTTTAACATGTTTTCCTTAAACATCTAGGCTTGTTGTGGGCTAAAATTGATTCAACCCAATTAGAAGGGTAATGAACATGCCTTATAGCATACAAATCCCCAATTTTCAAGTCTTAATTAGTTGCAATGTCATCCTCAATCTGCCACGTAGAGAGAAAGTCGCAAACTATCAACTAGTTCGGGTTCCTAAGGCTTGACTCCACTTGTTGCACCTTCCCCACCTTTGATTTGTCTTCCAAACCCAAAGGATATGTTTAGGAGGTCTAGAGAGAGTTTTAGGTCTGGTTTGGGTCGAAAATAAGGCTTGGATACAAAGGACACAACTTTATATAGCAAGATAATTCTCACCGACCTTATGGGGCCCAAAGGGAGCTACTTGTGCGGTCTCACAAAAAAGCGAATATCTCTCTACTCTGACGTCGTATCGAGAAAAGGTTTAACGCATTAGAAACTAGAATCATAGATATTCAATTTTTTGGTTGGAGCACCCGGTTATTCTAAGTAAATTGTGAGAAATTCTCAGTGACATTAGATCCAAATTTCAGTATAATTTATAAACGCAACTTGTGACAACTTTCGCCGACTTTTGTCGCATAACTCGCTAGACTTTAAAACTTAACACACGACTCTTAGACAACAAAAATACCACATAAAATCACCTTATTATCATATTAAGCACCCTAGTCTCACCCCAAAAGTACGGGTTATAACATTCCCAACTTTCCAACTTTCGACAAAACTTATTATCTTTTATTCGTTTAGCTTCTAAACCTCCATCCCTCTTGATACTTACAGTTCATGATCTTAAATATTTATAACCTCAAAGGTAACATGATTAACTTACTTTATGTACTTCCATAGATGATCTCATTTCCGAGCATACCTCAATTGACTTACGACATATATTTATGTACGAAAACATGGGGTGTTACATTTGGAAAAACTTTTCTAAAGTAGATAAGGGTTTTGAACACCAAGTCGGAGTCGGATTTGGATGATACTTGTATGACTCGTAGTTGAATGAGTGGTTAGAATTTATGAGTTTTATCGGGTTCCGGGTGCAAGCTCGGGATTGACGTTTTGGTTGACTTTAAGTATTTCATTAAAGATTTAACATTTATCGTTTGGGTTTAATTCCTATGGCATTATTTGATGTTATTGAGCTGTTTTTGGCTAGATTCGAACCATTCGGAGGTCGATTTGTACAAGAAGGCATTTGTAGAGTATTATTTTGGTTTGTTTAATGTAAGTGTCTTGCCTAGCTTTGGTTGAGGGAATATTTTCTGCTAATTTATATTGTTTACTACATGCAGAGGTGATGTATATAGGAGGCGACGAATGTATATACAGGTGCCACGGGTATTCATGCTCGGGGTAGATTCTAGCTTACTCTATATTTTATTTGGTTGTGTGTTTTACTTGATTCCATGTATTATTTAATTAATCAACTATGTGAGTACAATAAACCATGCTAAAGGAATATTGAGGCTATTAGTACCTTATGTTGAACACAATGAGCAAATATGGAGATTTATGCTATATTTGCCTCAGAGATAGATACACGTAGGTTATGAATACATATCCGAACTTGTTGTGATAGTGTGCCTTGATTGGGACGTGTGCACTCTGTGATACATATGTTATCCTTTGTATGACTACTTGAACTTGGTTACTAGGCATGCTTTATCCATATTTTTATTGCTATCATGTCCTTGTGCGCTTCATTGATGAGTTATGAGGATATGCCTCTTGATGATAAATTGTTATCTTGTATTATTATGATAATTGTGGTACATGTGGACATGTTGTGTGGAGTATAAGGATGGCGGGATGCGCATGCGTCGAGAAAAGGGTGGCTTATGCGCATGCGGCGATACAAGGAGGCATTTCATTATGATGCGCACGCGGCGAAATATGGGTGGCATTATGGAGATGTTATATGATGGCTTGGGGGAGATTTTCATTGTGTGTGTTTATGTGGTGGTACGAGGGTGACATCCTTGAATATGCATGTGATTTCCTTATGTTTTATCCATTTTTACATGTTTTGTTACGTTGCGCTAAGCTATTCCTTTATTATTACTTGATGATTTGGTTGCCAAGATGGATTTACCGACGTGGAGTTTTTATCTTATATTTTGTTGAGTTGTTGGTAGCATATCAGATTGACAAGATGAGGAAGTTGTCATCATGCATTAATATACTTGATTCTTGAAAAGATCTCTTAAACGTGTTATTTGGTAATTGATACAAAATCGGATTATAATGTGGCACGAGGTCTTTGCCATATGAATGTGACTTATGTTGTGGCATGAGGTCTTTGTCGTGTAATGTGGATACGAGGTGCCATATTTGTGTGATTCTATTTAATGACTTGTTGTTGAAGCTAAGCATTTACTTGTATTTAATTGTTATCACTTGTTCTGATGAGATTATAGTTATTGTTTTTCTGCTTTACTTCCTGTTGCCAGTCTTTGATATATTGCATGTTATTTGACTAGTAAGTATCTTTCGACTTAAAAACCTCGTCACTATTTTTCTGAGGTTAATCAAGATACTTACTGAGTACATGAGGTCGGTTGTACTCATACTACACTTCTGCACTTTGCGTGAGGATTTTGGAGTTGAGTAGCTGTGAAGATAGAGCTTTGCATTGGAGATGTACCAGCATACCGTATTCATACTACCCTTTTGTTCATGGTAGCATAGGATTTCATTTTTGTTTATGTAACTTTCAAACAGATATTGTATTTATTCATTTCACCAGCTTTGTAAATCCAAATTATAGTGGCTCATGACTTGTACTACCAGTCATCGAGGTAGTTGTATTAAATTCTTCTGTAGTCTTATTTATAATATTGATGATTTCTCATTGTAGTAGTAACTTATACAATTTGTCTTACCTAGTGGGTTGGGCTAGGTGCCATCACGACATTAGTGGGATTTCAGGGTCGTGAAAATATTTATGTGTGATTTGATATGAGGTTGGCATGTTGGTTGTCTCCGTGCGGAGAGGACGGGAATTGGACTTTACGTTATGTTTATTTGTTTCTTAGATACATACATGCATTTTATCTTGGTCGCTCCTACATGCTTTCCTATCTTGTTTGTTACTATCACATATATGTTTCCTACTTCGTTTGTTACCGTTACATCTATGTTTCCTACTTGGTTTATTACCGTTACATCTACACTTTCTACTTGGTTTGTTACTATTACATCTATGCTTTCTACTTGGTTTATTATCGTTACATATTTGTCGTCTAACTTGATTGTTGGTTTTACACTTATGTATGCTACCTTGTTTGTTACTGTTATGAAGATATCTTCTACCTTGTTTGTTGCTATTACATATATTCCTTCTACCTTGTTTGTTATGGTTTCCTTGTTAAGTTGTTGGTTTGGTTGTTATTGTTTTCCTGCTAATCGATATAATGGTATCAGGTGCACTCCACTCAGTATTGTATGGGATTGGGTGCTTACCGCACAGTATGGCCATAGGATCAGGTTACACACTATAATAACATTATGATTGGATCAGGTTGCTCATTGCAATGTTGTTGTGATTTGTTAAATTGAGTTGTTAGTATGAGATACCTATAGGTGTGCATTCATATACTCCACCTACATGCATATTTCTCTATATGATGTCAAATACTTTCTTACATACGCATGGTATTTATTAATGAACGGTTAGACACTTGGAAGGTATTGGTTGATATAAATAAAGAGTCTCCTTTATACATTGACACTGGCCTCATGCAAGGGCATTTGTATAATGGTAAATGATATTTGACGAAACTTGACCTTATTCATATAAAAACTCTTCACATTAATGTAGAAGTAGTTGAATTAAAGCTACTAGGTGCATATCTTCTTCTATATACGACTTTGTTGTATTAGTATATGCTTTTGACCAGGTTACTAGAATAGCATGTTGTTAACTCCTTCGGTTAATGTGTACTTTATTGTTGTCATTGTTGTTTTCCTCAGATTGTTGTTAGGTAATTTATTTCCTTCCATTTTCTATGCCTACAAACCGCACAGGTATATTGAGTGGGTATATTTTGACTTAAAACCTTACCACTACTTCATCGAGGTGAGTCAAGATACTTACTGAGCTAAGCAGATATTTGGAGCTAAGCAGCTCCAAATATCGCATGCAGATATTTGGAGCTAAGCAGCTGCGGTGTTCGAGATCGAGCATTGAAGACTACAACATTCCAGCAAACTATTATCATCTTGTTCATGGTAGTATAAGACTTGTATTTCCGCTTACATAATTATCAAACAGATGTTGTATTTTCTTCTTGCCAACATTATAATTCAAATTTTAGTTGTTCATGACTTGTACCACCAATTTTTCGGATTAGTTGAGTTGATTTTTGCATTGTTATTTATTATATTGATTATATTCGAGTTGAGTGGTAGTATGTGTTAGTCTGCATATATTTCTGTAGATTTTACTCTTGGTACTAGCGGGACCTAGGAGATAGCATTGTGCCGCACTTAGAGACTTTAGGTGAGCTGTTGTAACAACCTGACCGGTCATTTTAAACGTTAGCATTCTATTTGGTTCTTTAAGACTTAGAGTAGCTTCATGGTTGATTTTGATTTTTGAGTGATTTGGAATTTATTTGATAGCGTGATTCTCAATTCGGAAGCTTTAAGTTGAAAGAGTTGACTAAGATTTGACTTTTATGTAAAAGAACTCAGATTCGTATTTTGATGGTTCACAATAGGTTTGTATGGTAATTTTGGACTTAGGTGTATGTCCAAAATGGGATTCAGAGGTTCTTAGGTTGATTTGGCTCTATTTGGTAAAAGTTAGAAAGCTGAAGGTTCATAGGTTTGATCGGGAGTTGACTTTGATGTTACCGGTTCGGATTGTGGTTCCGGTGGTTGGAATACGTTCACTATGTTATTTGGGACTTGAGTGCAAAGTTTGGGTTTTTTCCGGATTGGCTAGACTTGAATCAGATGCTTGGTTTGAAGTTGAAAGTTTATGAACTTAAGAGATTGATCTTGATCAATGATTCTTGGTTTTGATGTTGATTGCGGTATTTGGAGCCTTCGAATAGGTTTGGGTGGTGTATTTGGACTTAGTTATATGATTGGACGGGGTCCCGTGAGGCCCAGGTGTGATTCAGATTGATTTCAGACCATTCCGGAGTTTGCATGGATTGTTGGTTCTAGTGCTTTCGCACCAGCGTGAGGGGTTGCGCAAATGTGGAGTTGCATCTGTGGTGCTTGGTACGTAGAAGCGCTTGTTGGTCATGCTGGGATGATTGCATATGCAGGGGTTTTTTCGCATCTGTAGTATATGGATTGCAGATGTTATGTTTTTGCAAGCATAGGGCGAAGGACCACAGATGCGGAAGGTTGGTCGCACCTGCAGGGCCTCATTTGCAGAGGTTATCTCGCAGAAGCAAGGCTTGACTTGAGGGCTGGAGTTTGCATAAGCGGATTTTATGTCGTATAAGCGACGTTGCACCTATAGATTAGTGAGCACAGGTGTGAGGATGCCTGACATGAGGTTATAAGTCGAGTGTTAGCCCATTATTTTGTTATTTTGAGTTTTGGAACTCGATATGAGGAGATTGTTTAGGATATTTTTACAACTACTTTATAGGTATGTAATTTCTACTTGTATTTGATGATATACATTGATTTCCCACGAATTTACACGCTTTAACCATGGAATTTGGATTTTTGCTTACACTTTAAGAGAGTGTATCTTGAGGATTTGAATACTAATTTGGACTCGGTTTTGGAATCTAGTCATATATTTGTACTCGGTAGGTTATGAATCATCGGATTTTGGTATTGGTTCCAGATTTTGGCTGCGCAAGCCCGGGTTGACTATTTTGGAAATTCTTTAAAGATCGGGTCTTTATGGATTGGGATCACTTCTCATGGCATTGTTTGACCTCCTTGGTTGATGATTGGCTTGGATTTACACGATTGGAGGGCTAGAGTGAGTTTTCTATGCGATTTATGGATGAAGGCTAGTCGGATGAGGTACGTATCTTGCCTAATCTTGTTGAGGGAATAACCTTTAGGATATGACTCTATTTGTCTAGTTGAAATGTGTGAGAAGCGACGTACATACAAAATGATGAGCGTATATACGGGTGCCATGTATGATTCATGATCGGAGTAGTTTTGGGATATATTATGCCTTGATTTGGATAATGTACTTCTTGCTATCATGTTTTATATATTTTTATGACCAGGTGAACTCCGTGAATCATGCTAGAGATCATGTATAGGTGTTTATTTCCTATTGAACATGATATTTGTTGTTGTATGGAGTATCTGCCTTATTTGAGTTGTAGCTGTACACTCGCATATACATACACCTTAGAATGCTATCTTCTTCAGTCCATCAGTATGTGGTTTGATATTCGTTATTTGTATGCATATATTCTTGTATATGCCTTCTGTGTAATGGACTAGATTGGCAGCATGTGAGTAGTCTGTGTGGTATTATGATTATGGCATGTGAGTTGTCCATGCGGTTATTATTATTGGCATGTGAGTTATCCGTGCAGCATCTGGATATATATCCATACCCCTAGGGTCACCCTCTTATGTTTCTCTCTTGATGGTGTACACACAGGTTGTGAGAAACAAACGGGTTTCTGGTTGTCGTGGTTATGGAAAAGTGATCCTTGGTTGGACTTTGCATCTCTTCTCTATTTGCAAACTCCTTGGATGTATACCTAATTTTACTGAATATCTTCTCTATATGCTAGCTCCGAAATATATACATACATTAATGCATATCTTCTCTATATGCTACTTTACGTATTTCTTCTCTATATGTGAATCCATGTGACTTGACTTGTTTAATCATGCATAACTTCTCTATATGCAATTGTTGAAGGATTAATTGAGTAATCATGCATATCTTCTCTATATGCACTAGTTGAAGAATTAATTGATGTTTCATGCATATCATCTCTTTATGCAACTGTTGAAGGATCTTTCTGGTATTACATGCGTATCCTCTCTATATGCATCTAAGGAATAATTATTTGATACTTTACTCATATCTTCTCTATATGCAAGATTTGATAATTTAATGATGTTGGACGCATATCTTCTCTATATGCTGAGTTGTTGAACTAGAACAGTATCTAGGCATATCTTCTAAATATGAAATTGTTGATGTTTTATTTGATATCAGAAGCATATCTTCTTTACATGTTGAACAGTTAAGAGACTTGTGCATATCTTCAACACGTGCACTATTAGTGGTACATGTATTTCCTGTTTAGACTTAGTTACATTTGTTGGGTAGACGAATATGTTATTGAGCTATGCAGATTTTAAAACCGACGGGTTTCTGGTTATCGTGGTTATGGAAAAGTGATCCTTGGTTAGACTTTGCATCTCTTCTCTATTTGCAAACTCCTTAGATGTATACCTGACTTTACTGAATATCTTCTCTATATGCTAGCTCCGGAATGTATATATACATCAATGCATATCTTCTCTATATTCTACCTTGATGAGATGAGACATAACACATTTCTTCTCTACATATGAATCCATGTGACTTGACTTGTTTTATCATGCATAACTTCTCTATATGCAATTGTTGAAGGATTAATTGAGTAATCATGCATATCTTCTCAATATGCACCTGTTGAAGAATTAATTGATGTTTCATTCATATCGTCTCTTTATGCAACTGTTGAAGGATTTTTCCGGTATTACATGTGTATCCTCTCTATATGCATCTAAGGAATAATTATTTGATACTTTACTCATATCTTCTCTAAATGCAAGATTTATAATTTAATAATGTTGGACGCATATCTTCTCTATATGCTGAGTTGTTGAACTAGAATAGTATTTGGGCATATCTTCTCTATATGAAATTGTTGATGTTTTATTTGATATCAGAAGCATATCTTCTTTACATGTTGAACTGTTAGGAGACTTGTGCATATCTTCACTACGTGCACTGTTGGTGGTACCTATATTTTTTGTTTAGACTTCGTTACAGTTGTTGGGTACACGAATATGTTATTGAGCTATGCAGATTTATATATATATATATATATATATATATATATATATATATATATATATATATATAGTGAGTATCCTTAACCTGAGACCTCGTTACTACTTCACCAAGGTTAGTCGGGATACTTACTAAGTACATGGGGTCGGTTGTATTCATACTATACTTCTGTACCTTGCGTGCAGATCTTGGAGATGAGCGGCTATGGATGACAAAGGCTGGAATTGAAGATGTACTTGTGTTCCGGTTATGGCTAGCACTTATTCTTGGTAGTTTAGGATTTATACTTCTGTTCATGTATATCCCAAACAGATGTTGTACTTATTTTCGGACGAGCTTTGTAAATCTAAATCTTAGTGGCTCATGACTTTTACTACCAACCCATGGGATATTGTATGGAAATTCAGCTATTTCATTTATCGATTATTTATGATCTTCATTAGGATTGTGTTAATTATTGTTTGACTTACCTAGTGGGTTGGGTTAGGTGTTACCATTACTAGGTGGAATTTGGGTCGTGACAAGTTGGTATCAGAGCTCTAGGTTCATAGGTTCTACAAGTCATGAGCAAGTTTTTAGTAGAATTGTGATGACGTCCATACCTATCTTCGGGGGGCTACAGGCCATCTAGGAAACTTCATATTCTTTCTTTCCTTATCGTGTGGCATTGATTCAGCTTAAAGCTTATATCTTTGATTTCCTTCCGTTCACTTGTATGTGATGTTGAGCATTCGGTATCAGCTGTGCACCGATGGCTTGTAATGTCGTGGATGAGGTGCAAGATGTGTTCTCTGTGTTGTGGAGGTAGGCCAGTCTGGAGGTCTTGAGGCTAGGTTCAGACCACATCTTAGGCTCGGTAGTTTTTGTCATGTGAGTATGTGCATATGGACTTATATGTCAGGTAGTGTCCCTAGGAGTGGGATTGATGGCTTAGTGAGTTGCAAGATAGATATATGATGAGTATTATGTGACTCCGGACTATGCTTAGATGGTTTGGATGTGATAAGAAGAATTTTCTCGGGATGCAGAGGGCTAAGGATGCTTGATTTATGTCTTGATGTTTTGTACAATCTCGAGTTATGAGTGTGTTGAGGGATCTTGTCGTTGTTCATTTGTAGAATGAAGTAGATTCTTGTCACGACCCCAATTTCCCTCTGTAGGATGTCGTGATGGCACATAGTCTTTAAGACAAGGTAAGCCTAATACTTACTGAATAAATGACAAAATTCAACCAACAACTATTAAATATGAAACATAAATTTCTACACAAAGCCAACAAATCCCAAAACCGGTAGTCAAGTCATAAGCTCTACTGAGTTCACTAGAAAATCTCTAAGTACAAATGTTTCGAAATAGAAATAAAATGTACATAATAACTCTCGAGGTGACTCTGAGGCCTGCAAATGCCACGACAGGTATACCTTGAAGTCTCCACAGCAATATTTGATCCGCTATCTAACAATTAACAGACTCTGAAGTACCTGGATCTACAGAAAAATGTGCAGAAGTATAGTATGAGTACACCGCAGTCAGTACCCAGTAAGTATCAAGACTAACCTCGGTCAAGTAGCGACGAGGTACAAGTCAATACACTCACTAGATAAAATAACTTGTGCAGTATAGAAGTATAAAACTAATAATGGAAAGCGGAGATTAGTAAATGGCAACCAAATTAACATGTGATATAAACAGTAAAGAAATAAAGAACACTGTGAAGTATCATTGAAACCAAATAAGGAGCACAGAGGACAAGAAATTAGTCAAGTTGTGCTAACATAAGATTCACAACAAAATCACCCCGTGATACCTCATCTAATAGTCACAAGTCACGGGTCTCAACCCATCATCATGTACACACGAAACCTCGTGCCCACAACTCGAATCACAACCGCACGGGAAACTCACGTGACAATATCTCAATCCGCCCGGCATAATCACGGGCTCACAACCACAATCCCCTCGGCATGATCACAGACTCACAATCACAATCTGCCTGGCATGATCACATGCTCACAATCAAAATCCGCCCGGCATGGTCACATGCTCACAATCACAATCCGTCTGGCATGGTCACAGGCTCACAATCACAATCCGCTCGGCATGGTTACATGCTCACAATCACAATCCACCCGGCATGGTCATAGGCTCACAATCTTAACATGGAAATAGATAATACAAAAACACATGGGCATGATCAATAAATGTCAACTTTCATACTCATGAGCTAGTATAAGTGGCATGCTATAATGTATGCTTATGCGAGTGTATTACTGCAGCCCAAGTCAATAAGTAGTATTAAAGACATCGAGTAACTCATCGAAGCAACAAAACAAGTCATGTAAGGTGTATGACAAATACAAGGAAAAGCATATCATCAAACGAAAATCACCAACACAATGTTCCCGAGCCATCACGCATCATCCCTGACATTGCTATCCTTATCTCTCTGATAGCCACCTCTATCACTCCGTCCTGACAATATTATTAGCCACCCGTATCACTCCGTATAATAGCCACTCGTATCACTCCACTCTGACAATATTATTAGCCACCCTTATCTCTCTGATAACCACCCGTATCACTCTGTATAATAGCCACCCTTATCACTTCGCCCGGACAATAAGACAATAGCCACCCTTATCACTCTGTACATTCAACAACAATGAGATGCCACCCTTATGCCCCACATAACAACAATGATGAGATTCCACCCTTATACCTCACAGAGCAACCACAACCCACACAACAATTTCACAAATGCTAACATCACAACAACACGCCATATAACACAAAAGCCCAAAGGCCACAACCTTTCCAAAGGTCCGACAATATCAAGATTTCCACAAAAAATAGCCCACGGCTCAAACACAATATGTATAGAATCTCAATAACAACAAAATGATGGGAAAGTAACTCAACAAGGAACAACACCCCCTTTAAACATAAAGTTCAATTAAAATAGATTAATGTATTTTGATACCTTCAATTCCAATTAATTGTTTAAGGATAAACTCAATAGTGAAAGTATTTCCATGAAATGGCAACTTCGGATCCTAGTGTATGAATTAGGCTAGCAACGAAAGAGATGGCATGAACTATTACTGTGTCTATATGCATGAGGATAACCCGGCAACAAAAGGATATCATGTAATAACAATTTCAACTAAGAGTAACACAACAATAAAGGAAATCATATAATGATACAAGTGTTAACAACTTCGAATAAAGCATATAAGAGCAAATTCGACAAGTAAAGAATGTGACATATGACAACAACTTCAGATAAGGCATGTGATAATAGACATGACGAATAAAAGATATAAGATGTGCTAACAATTCCAAATAAGTACATGAAAGAAGCCTAAGAGTCTAAACCGGTCAATTCCTACATATAAGCCCGAGTACGTACTCGTCACCTCGCGTACACAGCTTTCACATAACACAAATAGCACAAACGACTCTAATCCTAAGGGGTAGTTCCCCCACACAAAGTTAGACAAGATACTTACCTCAAAGAAGCTAAACCAATATTCTAAAATAACCTTCACGAGTGAAATAATCTCCGGGCGGCTCAAATTTAGCCAAAATAACTAAACATCATAAATAAAAATCATAGGAAACAATTCCGGATAATAAAGCTTCAATCTTTAATGAAAACTAAAATGTCAACTCCGGTCCCGGACCTCGGAACCCAACAAAATTTACAAAATCCGAACACACATTAGGATACGAGTCCAACCATACCAAAATTATCCAATTTCGACATCAAATTGTTCTTCAAATCTTCATTTTACATTTTTCAAAGTTTTCACAAACATTCCCATTTTTCTCCCATTCAAATCACAAATTTTATGTTTAAAACAAAGATAGAATCATGGAATATAATCAAATCCAGATAAAGAACACTTACCCCAATCCAACACGTGAAGAACCACTAAACATCGCTCAAATCCGATGTCTAAAACTCAAGATATGAATAAAATGGCCAAACCCTCGAATTATAAACTTTTCTGCCAGAGATTCTGCTTTTGCGGTCACAAGGTCGCTTCTGTGACGGCCGCTTCTGCAGAAAATAATCTGCTTATACGGAAAAGCCTCGCCTCAGCCAAAGTCGCTTCTGCGACAGGGGATGCGCTTCTGCACTCATGCTTCGAGTTCCACTTCTGTGGTTGCACAGATGCGCCTAGACATCCGCTTATGCGGCTCCTGCCTTCTCACACAAAGCTCGCACATGTGCCTTGTTGGTCACTTATGCGGCCCTTTATCTACAGATGCGATGGCATTAGTAACCAGGCCCTTCAGCAATGCAACAAGGTTCCAAAATGATCTGCAATTCATCCAAAACACACTCGGGGTCCCGTACGAACATACCAACAAGTTCCATAACATAACACGGACCTGCTCGAGGCCCCAAATCATATCAAACAACATTGAAACTATGAATCGTACCTCAAATTGAACTTAATGAACTTATGAATTTTCAACTTCTATAACTCGCGCCGAATCATATCAAATCAACCCGGAATAACCTCAAATTTTGCATGCAAGTTCCAAATGACATAATGGAGCTATACCAACTCCCGTAATCAAAATCTACACCCGATTTTAACAAAGTCAACTCTCGACTAAACCTTCCAAACCTTTAATTTTCTAACTTTTGTCAAAATGCATCAAATTAACCTACCGACATCCAAATCCAAATCCGGACACATGTCTAAGTCCAAAATCACTATACAAAGCTATTAGAATTATTGTAATACCATTTCGGAGTCTTCTTCACAAAAGTCAAACTCCGGTATACTCTTTTTCCTTAAGCTTCCAAAACAAGAATTATTCTTCCAAATCAATCCTGAATCGTCTAAAAATCGAACCCGGCCACACACACAAGTGATAATACATAATAGAAGCTGCTTGAGACCTTAAGCTACCGAACGGGATGCCAATTTCTAAAATGACCGATCGGGTCATTACAATTCTTATGTCTTGTTGACGAGTTTAGACTCGGATGATTAATTGATTGCATAGTGGTTGTGACCATGGCAGAGTCATAGAACATGTTGATTTGAGGCTAAGTAGATGGGTTATCTCCTGTGGGATGGACTGAGGTAGTGTGATCCTTATGATGTTTATGTGAAGAGTTTTCTTTCTACCTAGTGGGATGTATGTGCTACAATTTAAGTTTGGATTGCTTGAAGAAATTCGCACGACTCTCACAAGGATGAATATGCGCTTAGCGGAGATTTGGAGTATTTTATTGCTAGTGCTACCTGAGCTTATAAAGGATTCAACTGGATAACAGTACGAGATCATGTCAGTTATGGAGGAAGGGTATTGTGGGTTGTCAGATGTTATGTTTTGTGGCTCCGAGTTAAGTGGGGGAGCCTACTATCGATGATCAGATTGCATGATCATGTGTTATACTAGTTAGATTGAGGCACACATGTGGATCAATTATGACTTGAGGAGGTTGACTTTGAGGATGACTCGAGTAAGGAAATTTCTAGATGCATAATGTACTATACTTTATGGGTATATAGAAATCTTGGAATGATTTAGGTTAGTTATTTATGGTGGACGTAGTGAGCAGGAAAAAGGAATCGCTTGGTTGCTTCTTTTTGGGTATTCATGTACTGGTAGAACACAAGTCATTCGGTGCATATTGATAGTGCATTGGAGGGTAGAGCATAGTGGATAGCACTCGAGAGGGGTTCTTATAGGTTAGAGATTTATGAGTGGTATTAAAGGATTTCCGGATTTGTGTATGACTAGGATCTGAGATTGCATTGGATGGTGCAGAGACGTGCAGTATTTTTGTGTCACTATTGATTCTACATTTCAGTATTAGAGAAAGGAAACAAATATCTTCATATTCATAGAAAGCCTTTTCAGAGCAAGCATCTCGGCTTGTGGTATTATTAGGTGCTTAAGAAGGAGTAAAGTGGATTATGGGTCTTAGAACGACATGGTTTCATGTTAGGGCCTCTTGGAATAAGTTTTGATTGAGGACTATAGTGTACTAAGGAGGGAAAGTGTTATATTGAAGGCAAATCAGTAGGAACTTGAGGGAATGGGCCAGTTGGGTAGTGGTTTGGATCAACATAATAATTGAAATGATCAGTCCTTTTTGGTGTGTTGAGGCTTTACAGGTGCTTTGTGGTGGTACTCTTGGGTTTGGCAGTCTGCGTGACTTGGTTAGATTAGAGATTCAGTTGGGCAGTTTGGTTATGTGAAAATGGGTTCCAAAGAGTTCATAATGGATTTTATCACAGCTCGAGGCTGATGTCTTCTACAGGTGAAGAAGGTTTGTTGCATGTTGCAATGTTCTCTGGGATTGAGTGAAGTTGAAGGCTTCTGATTGATGGGGTGTCTATGCTACTTGTGATTCAGAGTTGATAATGGGATTCTTGTGTTTTCATATGATAGCATGATAGATGTGATGCATTGTGTGGAATTGAGATTTAAATGCATAAGGTTGCAATTCAATTTCAAAGGGCGGTCATGAGTTCTAGACAACATAGATGACTTCAGATGTTTAAGAGATATTAGCACTATCTTGCATCGCCTAAGAATGGTGCATGCTGTTGAAGGCACATCGTGTTTTGACTTGCAAATGCTTGACTAGTATTACGATAATCGCTTGGTTGTTGACAGTTGATGTTCAGATTTTGCTACGTGGCACAGAAGATTATGGGAGTATTTCCTGTAATGTGGTTAGGCATGACTAATGTGTCAAGTCATTGAGTGGTGGAGTTGGGATCGGATATGGAGGTTCTTGTATTCTTGGGATTTTAGAGATTGGATGTTCTCAGACGCAGACTATTCCTCGGTTGTGGACTATGAGGATGTGTTAAGGGTTAGAGAGTTGATCGTATATGTTATGGATATGTCACTATGGACTCTTGGAATGTTATTTACCAATTTTCAAGAGGATCAGAATCTATTTGGAGGCCCATTGGTAGGCCTAATGAGAATGTGTATTCTACATTAGATCGGGTTTGTTTACTCAGCGCAGCTATTGTTGGGGGTATGTCATCGGCTAAAGTTGATCTTATTCGTATTCTGATATATTTTCATGTGTTTCCCTTTTATGATACAATGATTTGTGGGACTAAATGACTATTCATACACCTGATGTGGTTCTATTTAGCCTTTGGAGTGAGATTTGAGCGAGATGGTTCTTGGGATGTTGAGTTGTGTATTGCACCTTAGTTGTGTTTTTCTGCCTGTGGTATATCATGCTATCCGTTTCTCCATAGTTATGGTCATGCACTTTGTGTGCTTACTATTGATACATATATGTTGGTTGATTGTGATCATCATGGCTCGATGGGTATTCCATGTGGGTTGGTGTATTGGATTGGATTCTGCACCGCAACAGAGTCATATTAGGATATAATCATTTGTACTTATCTCATGTGCTTTCCTTCTCTTTTGTGGGATGGGTTCATAGCATTGTGCTTGTGGTTGTATCTGTTGAACTTGTGGGATAGTTTTTCATTTGGTTCTCTTCTTATCAATGGTTACATTCGAGTTATTGGTTGTTGGTGCACGAATTGCGTCGTATGTGTCTCTAGGTGGTATTGGTGTGGCCTGTCGGTCGAGCAGCTTGTACTGAGTGAGATGAGGTTACTAGATCTGGAATTAGTGCAATCGGATTTGATTAAGGTATGTTTGGAAGAATAATGTCAATAGTCAGCTTAGAATTTGGCAATGGCTCTTATCGGGAGAGTGAGCTCCATGACTTATTTCTGATGAGTGGTTATGAGTTTCTACATGTGTTACACCCCATATTTTCGTACGTGAGAGTACGTCGTATATCAATTGATGTAAGCTCAGAAATGAGATCACCTTTGAAAGTACATAAAGTAAGTTAATCATGTTAACTTGGAAGTTACAAATATTTAAGATCATGGACTGCATGTACCAAGAGGGTTGGAAGGCTTAGAAGCTAAACTAATTGAAGAAAATAAGTTTCGTCGAAAGTCGACAAGATGGGAATATTATAACATGTACTTTTGGAGTGATACTAGGGTGCTCAAAATGATAAGGAGGTTATGTTATGAGTTATTTTAGTCTTATTATAGTCGTGTGTTATGTTGTGAAGTCAAGCGAGTTGTGGAACAAAAGTTGGCAAAGATCATCATAAGTTACATTCATAAATATGCTGTAATTTAGGTCAAATGTAGCTGATCATTTCTCCCAATGTAATTGGAATTACGAGATGATCTACCTACAAAATTGAAGATCTACGAGTCTAGTTTCCAACGGATTAAACCGTTCATTATTAAAACATTGGAGTAGAGAATATTTGCATTTTTGTGAGACTGCACAAACTGGTAGGTGACAAGTAGGTGCATCACATACTTGCCAAAAGGAGAGGCCTCAATTAAAAGCTCCTAAAGTCGGCCAAGAGGGGACTTTTAAGGATTTATTAACTCATTTCCTTCACTCATTTCTCATACCAACAAAATCAGATTGAACCCCTGCAACTCCTCCCCAAAAATCCCATACAAACCCTAGGTAATTTCGGGTGATATGATGTGATTCTAGTGGCGAAAACCCCGGATAGCTTGCTAGTTTCTCTTTCTCCTTCTTGTAGCTATGTTACGGGACTAATTTTGGATGAATAAGGACTAGGTTTTGTGGGTTCTACTCAGTCCAAGGTAAATTTATGCTTCTCCTTCCATTATCTATGCTTCTACGAGTTGTAACTCGAGCGTAAAGACTAGACCTAGCGAGTTTCAAAAGAGTGGTATGTTGTTTGTTGTTGCGTCATTGTTGGCTGGTTGTGAAATTATTTTTAAGTTGAATTCATGGCTGGTTTATAGGATAAGAGGCTTAATTATGTACTGTTGGTTGTGTTGCTCAATTTGAAAGAAAAGACAAGTCGAAACCTATTTTAGTAAACTGAAAAATCAGTTTTGAGTTGCTGAACTTGTGGGACTATTTTGTGGGTTTTTTCGTGTTACTGTTGGGTTTTCTCTTTTGCTACTATTTTTATGGAGTTTGGGAGGAGAAAGGGTGTGGAGAAATACCACATAATGGCAGGGTGGTTGGCTGATCGTTCGACATTACATTTTCATGTTGTTTGACACTACTAGGGTTGTCGTTTTGTGTATGAACTGATTGGGGTGTGTGGTCTATTTTGTGGTATTTTGTGATGGATATAAGGTTGGAAAATAATGTATAAATGTTGTTATTGTTGTGTTCTTGTTGTTGTTGGTGTTATGCCGAATTGGGAGGAAGTAAAGATTATAGGGGAAATGTTGCTCGTTTGTTATAAAATAAGCTTGTCATTTGTTGTGTGATAGTTGTACCTTCCATAACTTGATTATAGTATTGTTATCATTGTTGTAGATTAAGATGTAATGAGACAAATTTAATGTGGTTACTGGATAGATTGTGATAAGCTATGTTAAGGCTAAACCTTTCCTTCATTTTGGCATGATCCCGTAACTACATGTGTTTGATAACGAGACATAAAGAGAAGTTCATATTCCTGCGTTTATGTACATTATCCTAGTCTCATAAGTTATCATATTCTCCCTTATCGGGACTTTATATTCAGTTAAGTATTATCTTCTTCCAGTCAAGAGAGCAAAGGGTGTATATATATATATATATATATATATATATATATATATATATATATATATATATATATACAGTATTACAGTATTTTCACCACTATTGAGCTATAATCGGTAGGCAGGCCCCTATTGGGCAACCTCTGATCAGATGGTAAGTTATATACCGAGCCTACTATGGCCGAGTGCCTATGAGCGAGCCTAGTATAGCCGAGCTCCTATGAGCGAAGTATGGCCTAGCTCCTATGAGCGAGCCAGTATCAGCATGTAAGCAGTTACACATACCAAGCCTTATAGGGCCGGGCAACTATTTTACATACTATATTTAGAGAGTTGAGTCAGTATCAGCAGGTAAGCATATCTTCGGATTATCTTTGACTCCCAGTTACTTGCAGTTATTATATTATCAGTTTAGTTTCAGCTTTCAGTTATTTTGTTGCCTTCCATACTCAGTACATTATTTCGTACTGACATCCCTTTTGTCGGGGACGCTGCATTTCATGCCTGCAAGTCCTGATAGATATCTGGATAGACCTTTCCATGAGACAGAGTCAAACATCAGCTTGGTTGGTAAGCTCCACTTCCCCTGGTTTACCAGGTCTAGACCTTGGAGTCTATTTTATATATATATGTGTTTTCGTTAGGTTGAGGTCCTGTCCCGACCATGATATGGTTTTGTTATCTCTAGAGGCTTGTAGATGAGTCTTGTATATTTTGTATATTATTATTGTGGCCTTGCTAGCCCAGTGTGCATGTTCAGTTTGGTATTGCTGGTTGTAGACGTTCATGGCGGCCTCGTCGGCTTGCACAGTTATGTATATGAGATTTTGGGTATGTTTACCCCTTATATGAGAGACATTATTTTCAGATGATTCAGAATATGACCTCATCGACCTAAGTTGAGGGTTACCCCTCCATAGTTCACAGTTACAGAGTGGTACGCTCGGGCCGAGTATGGCATCGGGTGCCGACCACGCCTCTTCAGGTTTGGGGCTTGACAAACTTGGTATCAGAGCAATTCTATCCTAGGGAGTCTACAAGCCATGTCTAATAGAGCCTTGTTTATAGATGTGTTGTGCACCACGTTATATAAACAGGAAGCTCAAGGCATTTAGGAGTTTGTTACCCTTTTTTCGAATCCAAATCGTGCTATAGATCTGAGTTATAATAGTTCGAGCCAAGACTTATGTTTGCTAATGATATAGAGATGCTTTCAATTGGAAACATTACAGCTAGCTAGAGGGCTAATACATCAGCAGGTAAAGGCATTAGTAGAGAGAGAACTCTTGATGAAGTGGCCCTGTTTGAGGCCCTATATATGCTAGAACTAGACCTTATAAGGAATGTCGGATATTGGAATTTGGTTATAAGGCTTACGGATTATGGTTGGAGAAAGAATCTTCAGTCGGGGTTATGCTAATAGCCTTATATGGATTGCGGTGACATGTCATCACCCATGGATATGTGTGTGATAAGTTTATGCAGTGACTTGGTGACATTGGAATGACTCTTGGCACGTTCGAGGACGAACACACATTTAAGTGGGGGAGAATGTAATGGCCCGACAAGTCATTTTGAGTGTTAGCATTTTATTTAGTGGTTTGAGACGTTGAGTAGCTTCATAGGTATTATGACTTGTGTGCATGGTTGATTTTGAATTTTGAGTGGTTTGGAATTTATTCGACAGTCTGATTCTCAATTCGGAAGCTTTAAGTTGAAAGAGTTGACCAAAGTTTGACTTTTGTGTAAACGACCTCAAATTCGTGTTTTGATTGTTTCAGTAGATTTGTATAGTGATTTTGGACTTAGGTGTGTGTCCTGATTGGGATTCAAAGGTTCTTAGATTGATTTGACTCTATCTGGCGAAAGTTAGAAAGTTGAAGGTTTGAAAGGTTCGTAAGTTTGACCGGGAGTTGACTTTGATGTTATCGGGGTCAGATTATGGTTCTAAATGATGGAATATGCTCATTATGTCATTTGGGTGTTGTGTGGAATGTTTAGGTTCATTCCAGATTGTCTAGACTTGAATCGGATGCTTGGTTCGAAGTTGGAAGTATATGAACTTAAGAGATTGATCTTGATCGACGACTCTTGGTTTTGATGTTGATTGCGGTGCTTGGAGACTTTAGATAGGTTTGGGTGGTGTATTTGGACTTATTGGTATGACTGGATGGGGCCCCATGGGGCCCGGGTGTGATTCGGATTAATTTTGGACCATTTCGGAGTTTGCATGAATTGCTGGTTCTGGTGCTTTCGCACCTGCGTAAGGGGTTGCGCAAATGCAGAGTCGCATCTGCGGTGCTTAGTGCGTAGAAGTGCATGTTGGTCATGCTAGGAGTTGATCGCACATCCGGGATTTTTTCACATCTATAGAGCTGCAAAGGGAGAAGGACAGCACATGCAATGTTTTTGTCAGCATAGGGAGAAGGATTGCAGATGCGTAAGGTTGGTCACACCTGCGGTGCCGCATCTGCAAAGGTTTTGTGGCAGAAGAGAGGCTTGGCTTGAGGGCTAGAGTTTTCAAAAGCGAATTTTATGTCGTAGAAGCAATTTCACACATGCGGATTAGTGAGCGCAGCTGCGACGATGCCTGCCAGGAGGTTTTAAGTCGAGTATTAGCCCATTTTTCATTATTTTGAGTTTTGGAACATGATATGAGACTATTTTGGAGGAGATTTTTACTACTACTTTGTGGGTAATTAATTTCTACTTGTATTTGATTAAATACATTAATTTCCCATGGATTTACACGCTTTAATCATGGAATTTTGAAGGAAAAAATGGAATTTTGGCCTACACTTTAAGAGAGTGTATTTTGGGGATTTGAATTTTGATTTGGACTCAGCTTTGGAATCTAATTATATATTTGGACTCGGTAGGTTATGGGTCATCGAATTTTAGTATTAGTTCTAGATTTTGGGTGCGCGGGCCCGAGTTGACTTTTTGGGATTTCTTCAATGATCGAGGCTTTATGGATTGGGATCACTTCCTATGGCATTATTTGACCTTCTTGGTTGATGATTGGTTTGGATTTGTGCAATTGGAGGACTAGAGCAAGTTGTTTATGCGATTTGTGGTTGAAGACTAGTCGGATGAGGTAAGTATCTTGCCTAATCTTGTTGACGGAATAACTTTTAGGATATGACTCTATTTGTCTAATTGAAATGTGTGAGAAGCGGTGTATATGCGAGGTGACGAGCGTATATATGAGTGGTATGTATGATTCATGAGCAGAGTAGTTTTTGGGTTGTACTTTGCCTTTATTTGGATATTGTGTTTCATGCGATCATATTTTATATGTTTTTATGACTAAGTCAACTCTGTGAATTATGCTAGAGATCATATGTAGGTATTGATTTCCTGTTAAGTATGATATTTTTTGTTGAGTATGATGGACTGGATTGGCTGCACGTGAATGGTCCGTGAGGTATTTTGATTATGGCACGTGAGTTATCTGTGCGATTGTTTTTATTGGCACGTGAGTTGTCAGTGCAGCATGTGAGTTATCTGTGCAGTGTGTGGATAAGGATTCATCCCCCAAGCGTCACCCTCTCATGTTTCTCTTTTGATGGTTTACACACAGGTTGTGAGAACCGACGTGTTTCTGGTTGTCGTGGTTATGAAAAAGTGATCCTTGGTTGGACTTTGCATCTCTTCTCTATTTGCAAACTCCTTGGATGTATACATAATTTTATCGCATATCTTTTCTTTATGCTAGCTCCGAAATTTATACATACTTTTATGCATATCTTCTCTATATGCTACCTTACTTTATGAGATGAGACACAGTACATATATTCTCTATATGTGAATCCATGTGACTTGACTTGTTAAATCACGCAAATCTTCTCTATATACAATTATTGAAGGATTAATTGAGTAATATTGCATATCTTCTCTATATGCACTTGTTGAAGAATTAATTGATGTTTCATGTATATCTTCTCTATATTCAGTTATTGAAGAATTTTTCTAGTATTTCATGCATATCCGTTCTGTATGCAACTGTGGAAGGATTATTTGATATTTTACGCATATCTTCGCTATATGCAAGCTTTGATGATTTAATGATGTTTGACGCATATCTTCTCTGTATGCAGAGTTTTTGAACTAGAATAGTATCTTGGTATATCTTCTCTATATGTAATTGTTGACGTGTTATTTGATATCATAAGCATATCTTCTTTACATGTTGAGTTGTTAAGAAACTTGTGCATAACTTCTCTACGTGCACTATTGGTGGTACATGTAGTTTTGTTTTAGACTTCGTTACAGTTGCTGGGTATACTGATATGTTATTGAGCTATATATATAGTGTGTACGCAGACCTTTATACTTCTGCATATTGCGTGCAGATCTTGGAGATAAGCTGATATGGATGACGGAGACTAGCATTGAAGATGTACATGCGTTTTGGTTATAGATACCACTTGTTCTTGGTAGTTTAGGCTTTATACTTTTGTTCATGTATATCCTAAAAAGATGTTGTACTTACTTTTTGACCAGCTTTATAAATCTAAATATTACAGCTAATGACTTGTACTTCCAATCCTTGGGATATTGTATGAAAATTTAGCTATTTCGTTTATTGATTATTTATGATCTTCACTAGGATTGTGTAAACTATTTTTGGCTTACCTAGCAGGTTGGGTTAGGTGCCATCAAGACTAGGTAGAATTTGGGTTATGACAACTGTCTTTCTTGGGTTCGCAGCTTTGGAGTCACCTTCTTCCTTATCTAGCTATAATTGTTGATTTCTTTCAAACATTAATTTGTATTACATCATAGAAAATTGCCTTGGTATACGGTTGTTGTTGCTCATGACATTGTACAACCAGTTCTGGGGTGTTTATCATATTTCCTTTGTTTTGTTAATTTATTAATAATATTTCGTGAGACTTATTAACTTTGATCTTCTTTCTTGGTTTGGGTATGTTGGTTGGTTCACCTAGCCCACAGTATTAGGTATCATCGCGACTATGATGGGATTTGCATATTGACACCATGATTCAAACAATATTAATTTTAATTTATAGATTCGTTATTCTAACTAAGTCCTTACATGTTAAGATTCAATAATTAACATAGTCTTATATTTAGAATTAAACCAAATAAGTCTAATTATAGATTCAAATATAACACTAACGGGAAATATGATCATATATAGTTAATAACACACCAAAACTTACTCACAATTAAATGGCAGTATAATTAATTCTATTGAAATTAAACCTAAACCCTAACCTAAACAAAATAAATTAAATTTAACCTAAATTTAGGTTTAAACAAGATGCATAAATAAAACTAATGTAATTAACCTAGTTAATTAACAACTTTATAAAGTAATATATAATAATTTATTGCAAAAAAAAAAAGAAAAAAAAAAAAAAAAAAAAAAAACTAGAAGAGTGGGAATAGTGGAGAGGTGCTGGTTGGACTGGCAGCAACGACGGGATCAATCGTATTGATGGTCGGACGAAGGGTGGGGGGAGCTGAGGGTAATGATGGGCGTTGGGCCAACGTGGGAGAGAAGAGAGGAGAGAAAGGGAGAAAAGAGAAGAGTGAAGAGAGAATGGGGGAAAATGGTCAATTACATATTTGTAAAAAGGACTTACCATTGAAAACAAAAAACATAAAATATAAAAGACAAAATCTTAAATAGGTTTTTCAAATATTTTATCAATTATTAGTATTTAAAATATTGGAGTTCAAATTTTAAATATCAAACAAGTGCAAATTTCAAAAAAGTATATGATGATGGTAAATTTGACTTGCAAATAATAAATTTAAATTTGCAAGTGAAGTTACGATCAAACACAAATTAAGACTATATGTGATGACCCGCCATATCATCATACTACATAGGCGTCATTTGGCAAATATTAATGCCTTGTGGAAGCTTACATAGGAGGAAGGCTAGCATTTGTGAGAAGATTCTAGAGAAGTATGGACATTTCCTTTGGAAGAACTTAGATGACTATGGATTTGCTAGGAAAGTCCTTGGAATCTTCTAGGCTTGTAGAGAATTCTAGAGAAAGCCCTTATCTTGTAAATTTTAAGGACTTGTGTAATAATTAATATTTACACACTAGCCTCTAAGAGACTAGTATATAAAGGGGGCCAATCATTTGTAATTCACCAAGCAAACAATTTAAGTTCTCTCTAATACAAAGCTTCCTTTAACAATTCTCTTGTGTTCTTTTTAACACTCTTTTAGCGATCTTGAGCGTAGTAAGGCTGACTTGGCATAGCAAGAACGTGAGCAAGTTATGCAAGATCGTGAGCGAGTTGACAAGTGCTGCACGTGTACTTAGTTAACAGCTAAGGACGTGACAACATGGTATCAGAGCAAAGGTTGCAACTAAGGGAATGGAGAACGATGGAGAAATTAATGCTACCAACACCCAAGCCAACGCCATACAGGATGCTGCTAGCAAGAGTGGCCGTAAGAAAAAGAGAAATGCCACTAACAAAAGCCAGGAGGTGCCGCCCGAGATTGTGCCAAATGAGGGGCTTATATCCCAAGAACCATCTGCCACTGAGGCGAGCGAGGATGAAGTAGAGGTCCTGCCTGAGGAAGTCTCGCTCGGTAAAGAGTGGGTGATGAAGATGAGCGCGGAGATGGACGTCATGATATCTTTGGCCAACGCTTGGGGAAGGTGGAAGGCACCCTTAGAGTTCTTGAGGGGCACACTCTTGAAGAGATTGAGAGTATTCGAAATGACTTAGAGGTACATACACATACCGAGATGGAACTAAGACAAACCATCCCTGCCTTAGAGTGCAGACTCATGGAAGCTTTGAGTTCTATCGATGATATGAAGGCAAAGATAGAGTCACTCGAGGAGCATGCCGGTGTTGGCGTGACCGAGGCAGCCGGCAATGTTGTGGTGACGAGGGAGGCCAAGATCGAGGCTCCCAAACCCCCAGTGTTCAAAGGTGTTTGTGATGCACGAGAAGTGGAAAACTTCCTTTGGCACTTGGAGAACTACTTCAGGCGCGGCAAAGTGAGGGACGACGAGGCCAAGATCAACATTGCGGTGTTGTACCTCTCAGAGACTTCCATGCTATGGTGGAGAAGGAAGATGGCCGACGTGGATAAAGGTCTATGTACTATTAGCACGTGGGACCAGTTCAAAGCCGAGTTCAAACGACAGTTCTTTCCAAACAATGTCTTGTACGAGGCAAGGCGCAAGCTTAGGGAGTTGAAGCAAATAGGGAGCATACGTGACTATGTCAAGGAGTTCACTACCCTTATGCTTCAAATCCCCAACCTGACCAATGATGACTTGTTGTTCCACTTCATGGACGGGTTGCAAAATTCGACTAAGCAGAAGTTACAACACCAGCAAGTTGCACATATAGACCAAGCCATAGTGGAGGCCGAATCATTGATAGATTTCAGGCATGACAAGCAAGACAAAGGTAAAGGCAAGGAGTCAAAGGTTAATATTGTCAAAGGTGGGGGAGACCGTGGCAAAGGCAAGGAGATACAACAACAATATTCCAAGACTCAAGATTCCAAAAAGTTGAGTGGCCACTACGGCTATGCCGAGAAGAAGGCGCAGGCCAAGAAGAAGGCGCAGGCTAAGAAGAAGGGATGCTATATATACTGAGGGCCGGCACATCTTTAGGAATTGTCCTGACCTAAATAACCTCAGTTCCATAGTCCGTAAACAAAAGGAGCAGCCGCAAGGAGAGCGTTCGGGAACCGCATAGTTAGGTATGATAGGATTATGTGGTGCAGTCACAAAGCAAGCTATCCAACCTACCGACAATGGCAACCAGTACGTGGATCTCACCATCAACAACAAGCTCGCTCATGCAATGGTGGATACTGGAGCAACTCATAATTTTGTCACTGAGGCTGCCGCAAAGAGACTAGAATTGAAGCTTGCTCCAACCAACTCTCGCGTCAAGAGCGTGAATGCCGAGGTACAAAATGTTTGTAGGGTAGCTAATGGTGTTTGTGTCAAATTAGGAACTTGGAGACGTATGACGAACTTTACCGTAACCTCTATGGATATCTTTGACATCATACTAGGGCAAGAGTTCTTTAGACACTGACATACTTTTATCGACCCCTACCTCCAACGTCTCTTAGTTATGGAGCGATAAAGAGCTTGCATGGTACCTATAGTGACTATGCCACACGGACAGAGCCAAGCACAACTCTCAGCTATGCGGGTTATCAAGGGGATAAAGAAGGTAGAGCCGACGTTCATGGCAACCATTGCAAGTCTGGAGGAACAAGAGTTTTCAAGAGACACTGCCCCCTTGCATAGAGAAGTTGCTTGAGGAAAACAAGGATGTCATGCCCGAGGAGTTTCCTAAGCACTCGCCATCTAGGCGAGAGGTGGATCACAATATTGAGTTGGAGCCAGGGGCTAAGCCACCCGCATTTGCCCCATATCGTATGGCATCGTCCGAGCTAGAGGAGCTTAGGAAACAATTGAAAGAGTTGTTGGATGCTGGTCACATTCGCTCATCAAAGGAAACTTTTAGCGCACCAGTATTTTTCCAGAAGAAGAAGGATAGATCGTTGCGCTTATGCATAGACTGTCGAGCACTTAATAAGGTCACAGTGAAGAATAAATACCCTATCCCACTCATTGCTGACTTATTTGATAGACTTGGGCAAGCCAAGTACTTTACCAAGGTAGATCTTCGCAATGGCTACTACCAGGTTCGCATTGCAGAAGGGGATGAGCCGAAGACTACATGTGTGACGATATATGGAGCCTTTGAGTGGTTGGTGATGCACTTCGGCTTAACCAATGCACCGGTCACATTTTGCACCCTTATGAACAAGATTTTCCATCCCTACCTTGATCAGTTCGTGGTAGTATACCTAGATGACATAGTCATCTACAACAACACCTTGGAGGAGTACATGGAGCACTTAAGGAAGGTTTTCCAAGTCTTGCGGGAGAATGAGCTATACATCAAGAGGTAGAAATATGAGTTTGCATAATCGAAAGTGCACTTCTTAGTCCATGTTATTAGAAATGGCGAGCTACGCATGGACGAGGCTAAGATACGTGCTATCCAGGAATGTGAGGCACCTATAAAGGTAACTGAGTTGAGATTCTTCCTTGGCCTTGTTAACTACTATCGACGATTCATCAGTGGTTACTCAGCAAAGGCCGCACCATTGACTGAGTTGCTAAAAAATAACAAGCCATGGGTTTGGACTGAGCATTGTCAAAAGGCGTTTGAACGCCTCAAGGTAACTGTAACAGAGGAGCCAGTCTTGGAATTACCTGACTTTGCCAAGACATTTGAGGTGCATACAGATGCCTCAGATTTTGCCATTGGGGGTGTCTTGATGCAGGATAAGCATCCCATAGCATTTGAGAGCCGCAGGTTAAATGAGACAGAGCGGCATTACACGGTGCAAGAAAAGGAGATGACTGCCATTGCGCATCGCCTTCGTACATGGCGACATTATTTTCTCAGGTTGAGGTTTGTGGTCAAGACTGGCAATGTAGCTACTAGCTACTTTCAGACGCAGAAGAAGCTCACACCAAAACATGCTAGGTGGCAGGATTTCTTGGCCGAGTTTGATTATGTGCTAGCGTATAAGCCGGGCAAAGGCAATGTTGTAGCCCATGCCTTGAGCCAGAAAGACGATCTTGCTGAAATCACTTCAACAAGTTGGGACATTCGTGAGGCTATAAAAGAAGGCATGATGCATGATCTAGTATCCAAACAGCTTATCGAGTTAGCCAACCAGGGCAATACGAGACATTTTTGGGTCGAAGATGGCCTACTTCTTACCACAGGTCGGTGGGTCTACGTGCCTAAGTTTGGAGACATTATACGGTGGGTCATAAGGGAGAGTCATGACACAATGTGGGCTGGTCATCCAGGCCAACGTCACACTAGGACCTTGGTTGAGTCAGTCTACTATTGGCCACGCATGCAAAATGAAATAGAGTGTTATGTGCAGACTTGTCTTGTCTGTCAACGGGACAAGGTTGAGAAATAACAACCTGGAGGACTTTTGGAGCCACTACCAGTTGCAGAGCGTCCATGGGAGAGCGTGACTATGGACTTTATCACTTGCCTACAGAAGTCTGACGGTTATGGTACTATTATGGTGGTCGTGGATAGATTTTCCAAATATGCCACCTTCATGCCCGCGTCACCAGGTTGCACTGCCAAGGAAGCCGACAAGCTATTCTTTAAGAATGTGGTGAAGTATTGAGTCTTACCCAGGCATATTATCGGTGATCGAGACCCCCGTTTTACTGGGAACCTTTGGAGAGATTTATTCGACATACTTGGCACGAAACTGTACTTTTCCACTAGTTTCCACCCACAGACATATGGACAAACGGAATGGATTTGCCTTACTAGAATGCTACTTAAGGCATTATGTAAGAGAGCATCAGAAAGATTGGGCAAGGCTCCTAGACATCGCCCAATTCTCTTATAACTTGCAGCGGAGTGAGTCCACGGGTCGGACACCATTTGATCTAGCCACAGGCCAACAGCCACAAACTCCACATTCATTACCAGCCGCGTTCGAGGGAAAGAGTTTGGGGGATTATCATATTGCCAAAGGATGGGAAGAGTAGCTTGACACTTCTAAGACCTACTTGGATAGGGTAGCTAAGAAAATGAAGAAGTTTGTGGACCGTAAGCGGCGTCCCACGGACTATAGAGTTGGGGACTTGGTCATGGTGAAGTTTAACCTAAAACAGTTCAAGGCACTACGGTTCATGCATCAGAATCTGATTTACAAGTATGTGGGACCATTTAAGATCATCACCAAGGTAGGCAAGATCTCATACAAGCTTGACATCCCATCGTATCTTAAGATCTACCTTGTCTTACATGCCAGCATGCTTAAGCCATATCATGAAGATAAGGATGATCCGAGTAGGGTCTAATCAAGTCGAGCGCCTATGACTATCACCGCCTCGCATGATCGGGAGATTGAGGCTATCATGGATTACCAGTCCAAGCGAAAACAAGGGCAAAAAGCCACTGATATGTTCCTCGTCCATTGGAAGGGGCAATCACCGAAGGAGGCCACATGGGAACGATATGAAGACTTATGGCAATTCGAAGATAATATCTGAGAGTCTATGCAGCAGCATTGCAACGAAGTTGTCGCAACATTAGGTGGGGGAGAGTGTGATCACCTACCATGTCATCAAGCCACATAGGCGCCATTTGGCATATATTAATTCTATGTCGAAGCTTACATAGGAGGAAGGCTAGCATTTGTGAGAATATTCTAGAGAAGTATGGATAATTCCTTTGGAAGACCCTAGATCCCTATGGATTTGCTAGGAAAGTCCTTGGAATCTTCTAGGCTTGTAGAGAATTCTAGAGAAAGCCCTTATCTTGTAAATATTAAGGACTTGGGTAACAATTAATATTTATACACTATCCCTTAGGAGACTAGTATATAAAGGGGGTCATTCATTTATAATTTACCAAGCAAACAATTCAAGTTCTCTCTAATACAAAGCTTCCTTTAACAATTCTCTTGTGTTCTTTTTAACATTCTCCTAGCGATCTTGAGTGTAGTAAGACTAACTTGGCATAGCAAGAATGTGAACAAGTTGTGCAATATCGTGAGTGAGTTATCAAGTGGCGCACGTCTACTTAGTTAACAACTAAGGATGTGACATATATATGCCCTATAAAGTACGTAGGCTAAACATTTATTATAATCCACTCGTTGAGATGCAATCCACGCATTGAATTCCAGAATACAAGCATTGAATCTTTATTTTTCAGAAAGTTTACTCATTAGAAACTTTAGAAAAGTTGTATAAATAATACTTCTTATAATTAAGACAATTGAAAAGGTTACATAAGTTTATAATCAAAGAAAAAACTAAGCGAGTATTTAAGTAGTCAGTGACCACTGACCATAGAACATGTGGACAAAGGTAATGGGAAAACAATTTTGTATTTCAATGTCACGATCTGAAATCCCAACCAAAGGGTAGTGTTGGTTCCTAACACATGCTTTCTAGGGAATACAACACTTAAAAATAATAAAAGAAGTAAGACTAACAATTAACAGCATATTAACATAAAATAAGAGTAAATGCGCATAAATACATAACAAGTCTAAAATCAAACGTTGTTTAATTAACTCCCCAGAATTTGGTGTCATGGAGTACATGAGCTATTAAGAATACTAAATATAAAGTCTGCAAGGAATACAATACTATCTGAGACAATAAACAGTAACAGAGATAATGTAAAGGTGATGCTAAGGCATGCGGGCCAGTATGCAACTCTACGTTGAGTCGCCCATCTGGTAACAGCTAAGCACCTCTCGAGACTGCGCTGGTACCAATGTCTGAATCTGCACAAGAAGTGCAGAACTATAGTATGAGTACAACCGAATTATGTGCTCAGTAAGTATAGAGCCTAACCTTGATGAGGTAGTGACGATGCTATGATAAGATACTTACCATATAACATGTATAGGTAATAAGCCATAAAAATAGCAAGAGATATAATAGTAAATCTCCAACATGGAATCTGGCCGACAAGGCCCCACATATAACAAGACAAGAATGTACCACAACTTGCAAGCAGAAGAGTTCCAACACAGTATATGCAGATAACCAAGGCCGCCAAGGCCACAACAATACGTATACACACAGAATACTAGTTTGTAAGCCTCTAGAAGTGCTATACTACATAAATAGGTTGGGACAGGGACCCGCCATACCCAAAATGCCAAAAGTATATACAATAGTACCTATCGACTCTTATATAGCAACTCTGGAGAAGTGGAGTGTTCCAACTAACAGCTGAGGCAGGCAGCCTACAGAGGAGGTGTTTCACCCGATCTTTTTGTACCTGGGGGCATGAACTCAGTGCCCCAAAAAGGGGGGCATTAGTATGAAAGATGCACTGAATATGTAAGGCCGGTAACATATGTAAACAAATGAAATAGTACAAGAGATACGGATATAGAAATCAACCTGAACGCCGAAAGAGACTTGAGGGCATGCAACTACTATAACCATGAATAGATATATGTATGCATGTCTCTAAAAATCAAGCCACCCAATGGGGCCTTACAATATAGTATCAGGCTGCTCTGTGGGGAAAATCATATATTAACGTACTCGACCTCAAGAGGGCTCGGTTGTACCCGGCTTCAATAAGATTGGGTCGTACTCGGTATCAAGAGGACTCAGTCGTACTCGGCCTCAAGAGGACTCAATCGTATCCGGCCTCAAGGGGGCTTAGTAATGTCTCGTGTCATATCATAATGTACTCGGCCTAGAAGAGGACTCACCGTACCCGGCCTTTAAAGGACTCGATAATATCTCATAACATACCCAGCCTCGAAGAGGATTCGGTCATACCCGGCATTTAAAGGACTTAGCATAATCGTACCAGGCCATGTGGGGCTCGGTAAAACCCAACTGATTAGTGATTACACAATAGGTATCATATCCGGCCGATTATAATACAGATCGGTAGAGTAAAATAGATACATAAATACATTATATATATATATATATATATATATATATATATATATATATATATATATATATATATATATATATATATATATATATATATATATAAGTGTAATGCAAGACCGACCACAAGAAATATCATGATTATGCTCGGAGTGACCTATTGTCATTGTCCTCCAACTACCAATAGTTGTCGCTATGTTTTTCAACCTTAAGATAACCATTTAGAGACACCATCGGTAAGGAGTACACGGGAACACGATCAATTTCGTCAAAGAAAGCTTAGGATTAATCAATCTTACAATATGAAGATTATTTCAAAAGAATATTTACATCAAGTCATGCCAAGAAGGAAAATTTCCCTACATACCTTATTGATGAAGCTAATTACGTTCCACGTATCCTCACACATTCTATGCAATTATCTCCAAGAACAAGAATCCCCCCTAGTTCTGAGACTTACTTCACTTCTAAGGAGTCTCCAAAATCAGCATAACAAGTAGAAAAATGATAAGATAAGCACGGGAATCTTCATATCATATTTACTTGATTTGTCTTTGATTTTGGCCTTGGATCGTATGAGAACTCTTAAAGAGAGTTCGGGAGTATTTTTGGGAGAGATTTGAAGCTGATAAGATTGTGGAAATATGAAAGAGAAAGGGACTGTACTGCTTTTAATAGCAAATCTGGAAACTCCCACCGCCTTAAAGGTGCTATATGGGTTGCTCCGTGCTGGCCATTGTGCCAAGCTGATTGCTTGCGCAGTTTCGCAAAAAATGTGAATATATATCTACTCTGACATCCTATCGAGGAACGGTTTATTGTACTGGAAACTAGACTCATAAACTTCAATTTCATGGGTAAATCAACCCATAATTCTTAGTAGATTAAGATAAAAAAACTCTACTACATCTGACCCAAATTTCAACAATCTTATGAATGCAATCGATGTCAAAAGTATGGGGTGTAACATTATCCCCCTTAGGAATATTCGCCCTCGAATGTTGAATAGTCATCTAACTCCCAAGATTCCTCAACCATCATGCGTTATACTCTTAGTTGTGCCTGCCATAATTGTCTCAATATTATCTCCTGTCGTCTGAAACAAATGAGGATATATAGATTTCATATCCTCCTCGGCTTCCCACGTCATTTCCTCCACATTTTTGTTCCTTCAAAGTACTTTAATTTAAGCCACCTCTTTAGTTTGTATATTACGAACTTGGCGATCTAGGATAGCTACTAGAATTTCCTCATAGGATAGGTCTTCTATGACATAAACATCCTCAGTAGGGGTAATGCGGGAGGGATCACCGAAGCACTTACGAAGCATGGATACATGAAACACCGGATGAACATTCGGGGGGAAACTCAAGCTTGTAAGCTACTTGGACGATTTTCTGGATAATCTGATATGGTCTGACATACCGGGGACTAATCTTGCCTCTCTTATCGAACTTCATCATAGGTGACACCTTCAGGAACACCCAGTCTCCCACAGTGAACTCTAAGTCTCGATGCCAGTTATTTAAATAGTACTTCAGTCTACTTTGAGCAGTCAATAATCGCTCCTAAATCACTTTCACCTTCTCTACGAACTGTTGCACTAAATCGGGGCCTAATAGTTTTGTCTCTCCAACATCAAGCCAAGTGATAGAAGACCTGCATTTTCGTCCGTATAGGGCTTCATACAGAGCCATTTGGATACTAGAGTGGTAGCTTTTATTGCAAGCAAACTCAATGAGTGGTAGATGATCTTCCCAACTTCCTTTGAAGTCTAGAACACAGGTTCGCAACATGTCCTTGAGCTTCTGAATTGTGCGCTCGGCTTGACCGTCTGACTGCGGATAGAAAGTCGTGCTAAAATTGATTTGCATACCCAAACCTTTCTGGAAAGGCCTCCAGAAGTTAGTTGTAAACTGGGCATCTCTATCCAATATTATAGAAATCATAACTCCATTAAGTCGAATTATTTCCTTAATATATAGTCTGGCATAATCCTCAGCTAAAACGGTAGTCTTAACAGGTAAGAAATGAGCTGACTTTGTAAGTCTATCCACGATAACCCCTATAGAATCGAACTTCTGGCGAGAATTCGGTAATCCCGTAATGAAATCCATATTGATTGTCTCCTATTTCCATGTCGGAATTTCAATATTCTGAAGCAATCCTTTGGGCTTTTGGTGCTCAATCTTAACTTGTTAGCAATTTGGACACTGAGAGGCGTATTCGGCAATATTTATCCTCATATCATTCCATCAATATACATGTCGAAGGTCATGATATATCTTAGTAGACCCAGGATGAATAGATTACTTGGATTGGCGAATCTCTGTCATAATCTGTCCTTGGAGTCTCCCGACATCGGGCGCACAGAATCATCCCTTATATTTAAGGACTCCATCCTCGGATAACTCGAAAAACTACTTTTTCTAAAAGGGAATACTTACCCTTATTCTTACCAAGGCTGGATAATTGAATTGCCATGCCTTTATTTCAGCCACTAACAAAGATTCGGTAGCATTCTGAATTATGGCTCCCCCGTCACCTGAATCAAGCAATCGTCCACTTAAACTAGCCAACCGATAAAAATCATTAGTCATTTCTAATTTATCGGCACCCACATGCCTCATGCTACACATAGATTTTTGACTTAACGAGTCGGCCACGACATTTGCCTTGTCAGGATGATACAAGATATCAAAATCATAGTCTTTCAACAATTCAAGCCATCTCCTCTGTCTCATATTAAATTTATTTTGCCTGAATATGTATTGCAAGCTCTTATGATCTGTAAATATGTCAGCATGAACTCTATACAGATAGTGACGCCATATTTTCAGAGCAATTATAATAGTTGCTAACTCAAAGTCATGAGTCGAATAATTTTACTCGTGCTTCCTTAGTTGTCGTGAAGTATAGGCAACAACTTTACCATGCTGCAGCAAATCACTACCCAACCCCACTCTGAAAGCGTCACAATATACAACATAACCCTCTGACCCTTTGGGTAGGGCTAGAACAAGAATGCCAGGAACTTCATCAGGAAATATATCTGGGAATTCATTATCAATAGGGAGCGACTGAAGGTTTGGAGGCTTTGCCTTTGCATCCTGCACTCGCACTAGACAATATATATATATATATATATATATATATATATATATATACACACACATACACTCACACTTTCAAAATCATCTTCCGAGCCTTAAGGTAGGAAATAAACCTCCCTTGGGTGCTGCAATATTACCCTTCCATTTAATGATGGGCTCGCCTGGAAAAAATTAAAGCAAACAACTTTCGTCCAGTAGTCCACATTAGCAGCAAGAAGCCAGCCAGTCCACACACATAATAACATCAAGTTACACTATTTATAACTCATTTATATTGGCTAAAGTATGATGATCATAAATCATCACATCACAACCTTGATATACCCGCTTAACTATCACAGACTCACCCACGGGTGTAGATACTTCAAATGACTTATGCAACAATTCAGGTTCTTTACCACATTTACCAGCAACAAATAAAGTAATATAAAGCAAGGTAGAACCTGGATCTATCAAGGCATACATATTAAGAGAGAATATAGATAATATACATGTAACCATATCTGGAGATGACTCTAGGTATTGTCGACCTGATAATGTATAGATGCGGTTCTAATGACCGTCTGAGTTGGACGCCCCACTCCTGCCTATGCCTCTTCTATATGATGTCTGCATGCCTTGCTCAGGAGGGCGTATCGATGAAGAAGAAGTTGCTACTGACCCTGTCGGCTATGCCATAGTTCCCCCACCTCTTATCGGACAAAAGCGCATAACGTGATCAGGCAGCCCACACGAATAACATACATATGAACCCTAGCAGCATTGCCCAAAATGAGTCCTACCACATCGACCACAATATGGCACCGGGGGTCTCACCTTACTAGAATCTCCTCCATACTGCCGGCCTAGACCCAAGAACTCTGGCTCTGACCAAAATAAGGGGTCCGATCACGATGCTGGCCCTGAAATTGTAGTGGTGTACTAGCCGCCGGATAAGATTGGTGTATAGAAACCTGAGGCCTAAACCCACCTCGAAACTCTCCCGTATCACTTGTGGATCAGGACCTCTTATGTTGGCCCCGATCATACTCTCGAGCGGCCCGTTGCTGCCTCTTACGATCCTCTAAGTTCTGTGCATAGGCTTGAATGTGGTCGATGTCCATATTCGAATTTAACGAAGCAGTGATACATTCGTTAACCAAATGTGATCCCCGACCACCCACAAATTTATATACTTGGTCACTCATCTAAGCCACAACTTTAGGGGCATACTTAGCCAAGGAGTTGAATAGCATATTATACTCCCGAACACTCATATTGCCTTGCTCTAAACATAAGAACTTGTATTTCATGGCTCAGCGGAACTCAATTGGAAAATATTGCTACAAGAATTCCTTGAAAAACTCTCTCCACCCTGCTGATGGGGATCAATGTCCCCTAGACTGCTCCTAGGTCTCATAGCAAGTCACGGGCAATATCCCGCAATCTATAGGAAGCAAGCTCTATAGATTCAGTATCAGTGGCATGTGAATTCATAAAGTTCGCTGCATCTGATCTAAAAAAAACTCTGAGGATCTATATTTGTATCTTGTCATGACCCCAAAATCCCACCTCAGGTATCGTGATGGAACCTAGTCTCTACGACTAGGTAAGCCTATCACACAACAATATCAGACAGGATATAACAACTTAATATTAAATAAAACTGAGAAGTATAGTCCAAAACACAGTCAATATCATAATACAACTTTCATACTCCCAAAACCCAATAATATAGAATCATAAGCAATACGGAGAGTACACAAGACATTCCAAAATACAATATTATTTTGGTTTACAATTAAACAGTTGCATAAATAAAGTAGGATGGTGACTCTGAGGCCTGCGAACGAAACTGCATGTATTCCTTGAAGTCTCCAACCGTACAGGCACAACTCTAAAAAATAACACGATCTAATATACTTGGATCTGTACAAAAATATGCAGAAGGGTAGTATTAGTATACCAAAGCGATACCCAGTAAGTATCAAGTCTAACCCCAAGTAGAGTAGTGACGAGGTAAGTCGAGACACTCACTAGACACAAAACTTGTGCAAGATATTAACATAAAGCTAACAATGGAAAGAACATCAATATAAAGCTAACAGCGGAAAGATTATTAATATAAAGCTAACAATGGAATAATAGAAACGACAAAGGGAAACAAGAAGTAAACAGGTAATAATGCAGCAAAATAATCAGAACACAGTTAAAGTATGAATAAAATCAATTAAGGAAACAAATGATAATTCAAGTAATCAAGTCGTACCAACACATGATTTACAACAAGAATTACCCCGATGGACTACTCCTCATAATTATAATCATGAGCCACAATCACGAATCTTACATATATGGCACCTCGTGCCAACATAATTAATCACCCTCACACAGTAAATATCTCTTACCACAATATAAGTCTCACCCACACGACAAAGTCCATGTGCCGCCACGTACATCGTATCCATGTCAATTGCCAATAAAATGTTCGAAGGATTTATTTAAATAAAGTAAGGCATGATGACAATTTAAATAAAGTAAGCATCAATTGAGATAATGAGTTTATTTTAGGAATTAAATAAAGTAAATAAAATAAAATTTAAATATTTAAAATTATTATGTTACCAACAACTCAACAGAATATGAGATAATGACTCCACGCAAGTAAATTCATCTTAGCAACCAATTCACCAAGTAACAATGGAGGCACACATTAGCACATTAAAGCAACATAGAAAATCACGTAAAATGCATGACTCACACAAGAAGTCACAATCGTTCTGACACAAAAATAACAGCAAGAGTCACCCCGAGGTACCACACCTCATAATCACAATGCACAAGTCACAATCACAAATCTTCCTCATATCGTCGCGTGAGCCTTGCATTTATTTTTAAACTATTTTTTTCGAAATAGCTTCACGCGCCTTAGCCCCCTTATCTCGACGTGTGTGCTTCAAATGAAGTAATTTCTCTTACTAGCAACACGCGCATGAATCTCCTTATCTCGCTGCATGCGCATCAATATCACTACCATTATACTGTCTCATGCGTATCTCATCACAACACAATAATCGACTCCTACCACATGTTCTCACATGCCACAACATTTTCACAACAATAATACCAATATCACCACAACACATAGCCCACATCTCAACCAAAATGTACACAAGAATCTCAATATCAACAAAATAAAACGAGAAATGAAATGTATTCCATAAAATTAAAACTTCAATTACAAACATGTCAATAGCTCTCAATAACTATAAATTCAATTAAATTCATGATAATAAACTCAATAATGAAAGATATGACATGTAGTATCAACCTCAATTAAATGCATATAAGAACAAACTTGACAATGAAAAGTATAACATGAAATAACTACAACCTCAATTAAATGCATATAAGAATAAACTCGATAATGAAAGGTATAACATGAAATGACAACTTCAATTAAATGCATATAAGAAACCTAAGAGTCTAAACCGGTCAATTTCTACATATAAACATGTGTACATACTCATCACCTTATGTGCACATCTTCCACATAATCCAATTAGTGAAATTGAACCAAATCCTACGGGTAGTTCCCCCACACAAAGTTAGACAAGATACTTACCTCAGTTAGGCTAATTCAACACTCAAAAATAGCTTTTCCATTAAAGTTTTTCTCCGCTCAGCTTAAATCTAGCCACAAATGACTTAATATTATTCAATAATGCAAGAGAAACCAATTTCGATTAATAAAGTAAAAATCTTTACACAATTTCTCAAAAATTAACAAAAGTCAACCCCGGGCATGCCCGGTCAAAACCCGAGTCCAAGCGTAGATACCAACTACCCATAATCCCAAAAGTCCATATATTTGTTTTGTTTTTAAATCCGAGTCGAATTCGACTCTCAACTCTCAAATTTTTATTTTTCAAAACATAGACAAAATCCCCAAAATTACTCTTAGATTCTCATGAATTAGATGTTAAATCTCTTAAATAATCATGTAATATAATTGAAATAGGATCAGAATCACTTACCCAATAGTTATATGTAAAAATCCCTCCTCAAAATCGCCTCCTGCCGAGTCTAGGGTTCTAAATGTGATAAATAAATCCAAGTCCTGAAATCCCTCCCTTTTGTTCAACTGCAGAAGTCACAAATGCGACCAGGAGTGAACCCTCACAATTGCGACACAAGGATCGCAAAAGCGAACCCAGTCAGCCCTTACAGATATGGCATTTGTGAAACAGGGCTCCGCAATTGCGATGACAGCTTCCTCGCAAATGCGACAATATGGTCGCAAATGCGACCAGACCAAGATCAACGCTAACTTCGCAAATGCGATAAGGGCGTCGCATATGCAACATCTAAACCCCCTAATCGCAATTGCGACAACTGCAGCACCAACACACCTGCAACCTGGAACAAGTTCAATCCAATTAGAAACACGTCCAAAACTCACCCGAGCCCTCGGGGGTCCACACCAAATATCCATACAAGTCCAAAAATATCATATGAACTCACTTGCGCGATCAAAATACCAAAATAACATCTGGAACCACGAATCAGATATGAAAACACCTGAAATTTCACAATGAACTTAAGAATCACTATAAACACAACCAAGCATCTGATTCCTATCAAACCAACTCGGAATCATATCACATTTTTCAAACAAGTTTCAAATAACAAAAGGGACCTATTCCAAGTTCCGAAACAAAAATCCGAACCCGATAACTATAAAGTCAACCTAAGGTCAAACTTAGAAAAATTTTAAACCTTCAAATTGTCAACTTTCGATAAAACAAACCAAAATAACCTAGGAACCTCCGAATCCAAATCAGGACATACGCCTAAGTCCAAAATCACCATCCGAACTTAACAAAATCGTCAAAACTCCGATCCGAGATCAAATACATAAAAAGTCAAAATTGATCAACTCTTCCAGCTTAAAGCTTCTAAAATGAGAATCATTCTTCCAAATCAATCCTGAACCACTCGAAAACCCAAAACCAATGATACACGCAAGTCATAATATACCATGTGAAACTACTCGTGACCTCAAACCATCGAACTAAATGCAAATGCTCAAGAAGACCGGTCGAGTCATTATAGATCTGCTCCTGTCAATACCGTAGGGTCCAGATTAGTAAAATCCCGAACCCTCATGCTGACCGCACTATCTAAGGTCCCAGGGGTCTATTGTTGGGCTAGGGAGTCCACTAGTCGAGTCAACAACTGCACATTACTTCGCATGTCTAAATCCTAATCAGGAGCAACTGGAGGAGGAACCGGAGGTACATTAGTTCCTCTATGCCCCTCTGGTGGTGGTGGTGCTACTCCAAAAGCGTGAGTATCACCCTCATCATAGGCTCACGCTGATCTACATGGGCAGGTGGCACCCGACTGGTGCCCTTTCCCGCCTCCTCATCTAGTCTCCGAATGGTTGTCTGTCATCTAGTAGTAGTAGGCATCTCTAAGAACATAATCAAGATAAAGATTAAGAGTGAACACTTACGACTCAGCTCTATCGCACGATCTTGATAAGAAAGAAAAGTAACTACCCTAAATATCATATAGCTACCTATGTATAAGTGTGATGCAGGGTCTACTAGATACGACTTGCAAACTTCCTAGGACAGACCTGCTCTGGTACCAAGTTTGTCACATCCCAAACTGAGGGGAGTGGCCGGCACCCGATGCCCGAAGGCCCGAGCTTACAAACTATAATACTTAGAAATTTCCAACATGGAACCTGGGACGACAATCCACCCATAAAAAAAGACAAGAATGTACCAGAACTTACAAGCAGAAGAGTTCCAAGATAGTATATACAGATAACCAAGGCCGACAAGGCCATAACAATACATATACACATTGAGTACTAGTTTGCAATCTTCTAAGAGTGATATACTACATAAATAGGCTGGGACAAGGCCCCACCGTACCCAAAATGCCAAAATTACATACAATAGTACCGATTGACTCCTGCATAGCAACTCTAGAAAAGTGGAGTGAGACAACCAACAACTAAGGCGGGCACCCTACTGAGGAGGTATGTCACCCGGTCTATCTATACCTGCGGGCATTAACACAATGCCCTAGAAAAAGGGGCATCAGTACGAAATATATACTGAATATGTAAGGCCAGTAACACGTGTAAACAAAAGATATAGTACAAGAGATACGGATACATAAATCAACCTGAACTCCTAAAGAGACCACTCAGGGCATGCAACTACTATAACCATGAATAGATATATGTATGCATGTCTGTAAAATCAAGCCACCCAATGAGGCCATACAATATAGTATCAAGTTGCTCTATGAGGCAAATCATATCTTAATGTACCCGGCCTCAAGACGGCTCAGTTGTACCCGTCCTCAACAGGACTCGGTCGCATATGGCCTCAATAGGACTCGGTCGCAACTGGCCTCAAGGGGGCTCGATAATGTCTCATGTCATATAATAACGTACCCAGCATCAAAGAGGACTCGGTCATACCCAGACATTAAAGGACTCGGTAATATCTCATGACATACCCGGCCTCGAACAGGACTCGGTCGTACCCGACCTATAAAGGACTCGGTAAAATCGTACCCGACCATGTGGGGATCGGTAAAATCCAACGGATCAGTAGTTGCACAATAGTTGCCGTACCCGGCCGACTATAGCGTGGCTCGGTAGAGTAAAATAGATACATATATATAAGTACAATGCAAGACCGACCACAAGAGATATCACGATTAGACTTAGAGTGACCTATTGTCGTTATCCGCCAACTAGCAATTGTTGTTGCTACATTTTTTAACCTTAAGATAATCATTCAGAGACACCTCAAATCCGAAAAATGTCATTAGTAAGGATTACACGGGAACACGATCAATATCGTCAAGGAAAGCTTGGATTTTTCAATTTTACAATATAAAGATTATTTCAAAAGAATATTTAAATCAAGTCATGCCAAGAAGGAAAATTTCCCTACATACCTTATTGATGAAGCTAATTACATTCCACGGATCCTCACATGTTCTATGGATTTTATCTCCAAGCACTAGAACCCCCCACCCCCCACCCCAGTTTCGAGATTACTTTACTTCTACGGGGTCTCCAAAATCAGCGCAACGAGGAGAAAATGATAAGATGATGAGCATGGGATTCTTCATGTTATATTTACTTGATTTGCCTTTAATTTTGGCCTTGGATCGTATGAGAACTCTTAGAGAGAGTTTGGAAGTATTTTTGGGAGAGCTTTGAAGCTGATAAGATTGTGGAAAAATGAAAGATAGAGGGAATGCACTGCTTTTAATAGCAAATCTGGAAACTCTCACTACCTTAAGGGTGCTATATGGGTTGCTCCGTGTTGGCCATCACGCCAAGCTGATTGCTTGTGCAGTTTCGCAAAAAATATGAATATATTTCTATTCCGATATCGTATCGACGAACTGTTCATTATGATACAAACTAGACTCATAGATCTTCAATTTTATGCTAGAATCACTCCACAAATCTTAGTAGATTGAGAGAAAAACTCTGCTACATCTGACCCAAATTTCAACAATCTTATGAATGCAATCGATGTCAAAAGTATGGGGTATAACATAATTAACTATATTTCTCGATTAACATAACCAAAACCTTTCTAACAGCTCAAATCATCGGGGAAGAAACAATATCCGTGAACAACATAGCTAACACCCATAAAGGAAGACTATATTATAAACTATCACCAGAATTCATAACATATACGTTGTGGCGCACAATCCGATCAAATACAAAAATAGTATTGTGGCGGCAACCCGATCCTATGGCCATATTGTTTCGGCGAGCAACCCGATCTTATCATATTAATGTTAGCGGCAACCCAATCCAACATACCAATTCGTATGGACACCCAACAAGCAACCAAGCATGGAGAATTTATAATATAACACAAAAAAGGATAAATAAGCATAATGTTTTAAGAAAAATGAACATGAAAAAGGTGTAATATAAAATCCAATATCCAAAAGCTAGTCTCACACATATAGCTAAATGGGAACTCAAACAAGGTCATTAACACACGAATAATCAAGTAGTCACACAGCCCAACATAGCATAGGAAAACAAAGCATGAAACCAGCAAAGATATGAAACAAGTAAAGGCATAGTAAGGCATGGAACATGTAAAAGCTTGAAACAAATAAAGGCATAAAATAAGGTAGTTTTACCCGCATGATTTAATTTATGACAATGCATGAACACTCGTCACCCTTCATATATCTTTCCCCCAACATATAAAACACGTAGCAAATAGACTCAATTACATCCAGATTCACTTAAATCAAGGTTAACCACAATACTTACCTCTTTTCCGAATAAATCAATAATTCAACACTATTTTCCTTTTAAACAAGCCTCCAAATAACTCGAATCTAGTCAAATAATATCCAAATAAGCTAAAACAAGCTTAAGGAACCCTCCTAATACTAAAAAGATTCGACACATTTGGAACAAAAAGTCAACCCGCTCCCACTTGGTCAAAATTTACAATCAAGACCAATTTTGATTATCCATTCATCCCGAGTCTAAATATGTAATTTATTTTGAGATCCGACCTCAAGTCGAGGTCTAAATCTCTAAAAATTCCTATCTTAAGTTACTATCCAAAAATCTTATTTCTACTCTATAAAATCCTAGATTTAAGTATACGAATCTATGTGGAATATAAAAATTTATCAAAAACAAGTTAAAGTTACTAACTCTTAAAATTGGAAAGAAAAGCCTCTCCAAAATCATCTCTTTGCGTAGTCTAGGTCTCAAAATTGAGTAAAATAAGCTAATCCCAAAATATTTTATTTTTATCTCAGCTTCAGATATAGCAATTGTGAACTATTATTTGCAATTGCACAGTTCGCAAATGCGAACCACTGATCGCAAATGCGAAACTCGCTTCGCAATTGAGAGCATCGCAAATGCGACTCAATTGCGAAGCTGACCTCCCCTTCACAGACTTCGCAAATGCGAGGTATTATTCCTAAATGCGGATCTCGCATTTGCGAGAAGCTCATCGCAATTGTGATGACTAAAGCACCAACAACACCAAGACTTACCAAAACAATTCGAAACCAATCCGAAACTCATCCGAGCGCTCCGGCCCCATTCCAAACATTGCACAAGTATAATAACCTTGCACAAACTCGCTCAAAAGCTCAAAATGTCAACATCTACAATCAAGAATCAAGTATCAAAACTCAAGAATTTTAATGTTCACAAATTCATTTTTCCAACTTTCAACTAGAAGCGTCGAAACGGCCTCAGATTACCCGGGACCCCAATCAAACATGCGTATAAGTCCAAAATCATCATACGAATATATCGGAATCATCAAAACACCGATCCGAGGTCGTTTACCACGAATGTTGACCGTGGTCAACTCCAATAACTCTAAAGTTCTAAAATCAAGATTTCTTATCAAAATACATCTAAACTTTTCGGAAATCAAAACGAACCATGCACACAAATCATAAAATATCAAATGAAGCAATTCACGATCTCAAATCACGAAACAGAGAGTTAGAACTCAAAACGAACTATTGGATCGTTAGATTCAACCTTGTACTTTGATATAAATGAGAGACCAACTAGATTTCTCTTCTGGCTTGGGATAGAGAAATGAGAGATTAATCTCAAGGAAAAAGGGGGGAAATCCTGGTATTCATATGGTTCTACGCCATGAATTTCCAAGATTTGTTTCATAGTGATCATATTCTTTTAGTTATTAGTTCCTTTTTTTTTTTTGGTATCAATTTACCATTAGATTGTCTTTGTATTTGTTAGCTACAGTTTTGTGTAGACAAATTAAACCCGAAGTCTTTATTGTAAAATTCAGCACCATAAGTACAGATGCAGTAATGACTATATTGGTATAAACTACACATTAGATAGTAAAAGCGAGCTCAAAAACAGAACTTTCAATACATTGACCCACACAGAATACAATAACAGGATATCTTAAACAGCAATATTTCACTATCATCATGTCAACAACATAAACACTAGAATATTATTTTAACTGTAGTTTGGGAAGTTATATGGTCCATTTCATAGTAAACAACGATGAATAAACTTCGGTGGAGGGCACATACTTCAGTTTCCACAACTAGAACAGCTCAAATACAAAAGGAGCCGAGCGGATCTTCAAAAATATTAACGATGAACCCTAAGAAACAGCTAAAAGCCAAAGGGTATTTAGCAACTTAATTAATCATTTGTCAATTTATTAGTAGAAAACAAAGTCTTAAAATGGATTTATTAGAGAAAACAGAAAATAGCTATAAGGGCTAAGGCAAAGAAAAACGCAGATGACTTACTTTTGACTTCTTCTGAATTATAATATACTTAAAAGGATCAGAGTCTATTGGTTCGTTTCTTCACTCTTATCTCATTTTCTTTCAGTTTTATTATCTCGAAAAGAAAGTGCTAAATCAGCAAAATAAAGTAGGAAAGATTACAATATCAGAGTATTTGCTTCTTTAGCTAAATACAAGAAAATAATCTCAAAAGTGGAACTTTTGTATCAGACAAACTGCACATAATGGGAATATTACTAGTTAATATGGAATTATAGGGGGGAATTGTAGTTAGAAAATTTCAGTGGCAATTAAGTGTTAGACACAACCTCGCATGAGCAATGATCCGGTCATTTAAGTATTAGAACTATGTTGCCCTATTTGATGCTTCCCATAGTTTCTTTTGATGTTTTGTTACTTGGGGGAATGGTTGGTTTAGTTTCGGGAAGGTTTGAGAGTGAATTGAAACACTTAGTTCCTTTTTGGAAGCTTAAGTTATAAGAGTTGACTAAGGGTTGACTTTTGAGCAAACAACCTTGGAATCGGAATTTGAGGGTTCCTGCAGGTTCGTACGGTGATTTTGGACTTAGGCGTATGTTCAGATTTGGTTTTGAATATTCCTAAAAGATTTTGAATCTATTTATTGAAAGTTGGCAATTTGAAAAATTGGAGAGTTCATAAGTTTGACTAATAGTTGATTTTTGGGCTAATGAACTTTCATTATGGTTTTAAAACTTTGGATAGGTCCTAATGGTTGAAATAAACTTGTGTGCACAGTTTGGTTGTGATCCGAAATGTGTAAGTATGATTCGGACGTGTTCAACGAAGTTAAAAAGTTTGAAAGTTAAGACACGAATTTGATCTTCGATTCTTGACTTTATTGTTGTTTTTGACGTATTGAGCATTGAACAAATTTGTGTGAAGCATATGGACCGGTTTGAATGATTGGATAGCGTCCCGGGGAGCTCGGGTGAGATTCGGGATAATTTTAGACCATTTTGCTTGGTTTTGCACCAGCCGATCTGCTGCTGGGTAGTAGTGCTTCGCGATCGTGGAGCAGGGATTCGCGATCACAGAGAAGGAAGGTGGCAAGTCTGGTTTTCCTTCGCAATTATAGGTGCAGGGTCGCAATCGCAGAGTGTTGGGTGGTTGACCAACACGTTTGCGAGTTGGGTAATTGATAAGTGTGAATTTTGATCACTTATTAGTATCTTTTTACTTTTTTTTTAGTCCGAAAATATTGATATATGTTCCCAAAACTAATGAAAATGTGAAAATTGCAGGAATATTGGTTATTTGGGCTCTTATGAAGAAATTAGATTAAAAAATGAGTGTTCCAACTCACAAGGCAAGAAGGGGTGCAGAACACAAGAAGTGCCATCCGCAGAAGCAAGTGCGGACCGAAGAATTCTCTTTGCGGTCGCAAAACTGATGAAGAAGCTCTAAAATACTTGAAGCAGAAGTGCGGACCGTACATGAATTGTGCAGCCGCAAAACATGGTCCGCACTGACAAGAATTCAAAAAGTTCAGAGAGTGTGCAAATGACTAAGACTGAAGTCTTGCCTAAAGTGCAGAGCGCGCAAGAATTGTGTGGCCGCAGAAGCTGAATTACAGCCGCATACCAAATTGTGCAGCTGCAGAATCCAGTTCCCTACAGATTCAAGCATGTGCGGACCGACTTTAGCTCATATCAACCATTTAGCTTGATACCCATTTAGGCTTGAGAAAGCCAAATTGGGCAAAATCACTATATGACCGAGGGGTATTGAGTGGGTAACTTAGAGTTGAGAGCTATAATACACCCCGATCAATAAAATAAGTATTAACGTACTTAACTCATTAGGCGAACACCTAGGTGAAGCTCACATTCCTATGCCTTTTACCCATTTGATAAAAATAACAAAAACAATCACTCGCTTTCTAGTTTCTTTTCATTAGTTTATAATTGTTAGTGTTAATTTAGAAATAGAAAATAAAATCCCTTGTTTGGAAGCGCAATTGAGTTATTTCATTTACTCTCATCAAGTGTACACCCTAACACCCATGTTAAACTCCCTGTGCAAATCGACCCCGACTCTTGTTGGGTACTATTCTTCCAACGACCGTTTCCACTCTCTATTGAGTGCAGACTAGACGTGGATCAATTTTTGGCATTGTGACCGGGGAGTTAAAATGGTGTTGGCTATATATTTGAGTGTGTTTTTGGAATATCTTCTTTCCCTTCCGTGTTACTAACATGTTTAAGAAATTATAGGTACAAACGTGGCGAACAATGATCTCGAAAATTTGCCTTTGGGGGAATTGGACGGCGAGGAGGAACAAGTAGAGGAAGTACCTCTTGAGCCTCAAGCCAATCGGAGAGGCCGGGTACCATATGACAACGTGCCCGTTCCACCCCCACCTCTATCACGAGCGGCTCCACACCAGATATTATTGCCCAACGAAGGTTATGCTAGTGCAATAGTCCCTCCTCGTATTAGGGCGGACAACTTCCAAATCCCCAATGTGATGCTCACTTTTCTTGAGCAACGGGATTTCTTTTCCGGTGCTCCACTCAAAATACTTATAAATATTTGAAGGGTTTTGTGGATACGTGTTGGGGGAGCAAGCAAACTAATGTTTCCGAGGATTCATTGAGGCTAAGGCTTTTTTACTTCTCTATATGGGTGAAAGCTTTAGATTAGTTGGAACGATTGCCGAACCATTTAATTCACACTTGGGATGAGTTGGCGAAAATGTTCATTGATAAGTTCTTCTCTCCCGGGCACATGGCTACACTTCGAGATGAGATCTTGGCATTCAAGTAAGAGCCGAATTAACCACTACATGAAATATGGGAGCGCTATAGAACAATGATTAAGGAATGTCCCAACAATGATATGACGAAAAACATGATACAACAAACTTTTCATCGTGGGATTAACACAACCAACCAATGTGTAATGAATCAACTAGCCGGTAGGAACTTTATGACTACGCCTTATGCGGAGGCGTGTGAAATGTTGGATGAGTTTGCGGAAATGTCGTCGGCTAGGCAATCCTGGGCTAATGTCCCACAAGGTGATACGAATATGATCCACCTTCACAAAGAATTGCAAGACCATGGGCAATCCATTGCCGAATTGACCACTACCATGACTCAACTAGCAAAGGCCCAACTAAATCAAGTGCAAGCTCCTAAGCAAGTTAATGATATGGAGGGAATGAATGTGTTGGTGAATAAGCGGAGGACTAAGGGTCCACAAGTGCAAACTCAAGTGGAGAACTATGTACAAGATGATCGTGGTTTTGAGCAAGATGATTCTTATAATGAGCAAGAGGAGGAAGTGCAATACGTGAACAATTTTCAAGGACAAAGAAACAACTTCCAAGGTCCAAACCAACAACAATGGCGACCACAAAACAATCATGGCAATTGGAATTCTAACAATAAAGTGAATTGGCATAACAACAACAATCAAGAAAATTGGAGTGGAAACAACCAAGGAAATTAGGGAGGCAACAATCAAGGTGGTTGGAGTAACAATCAAGGCAACCGGGGGTCGGGTTTTCAAAGGACTCCAATATATCAACAACCGAGCAACCCACCTCCTTATCCTTCCCATGATTCAAGTTCTTCAAACAATGAGATGGGATGTATTGAGAGTATGTTTAAGCAAATGATGGAAAAGAATGCCGATTCGGATGCCCAACTTGCCTCACAAAATACATCAATCCGCAACTTAAAAGTTCAAATTGGGCAAATCTCTCAAGCTTTAAATTCTCGTCATAAGGGGGCACTACCAAGTGAAACGGTGGTAAATCCAAAGGGTGGAAACAATACGGGGCATGCTACGGTGGTTATCACAAGAAGTGAAAGAGGCGAGAATGCACCCACCTCGAGTGGAAGGCGACTTGTTGATGATGATCAAGTGATGCAAGAAGAAGAGATCCCGAACAATGTATGTCAACCTAATGAGAAAGTTTGGATTGATATTGATGATAGTATGGAAGAGACTCAAGAGGAGGTGAACCCGTCTAGGGAACACATTATTGACATACCAGAGCTGGTAGTGCAAAATGCAAAGGCACCCTTGCCTAAGCCTCCACCTTCGTACCCTCAAATACTTGCCAAGGAAAATGGTGAGAATCAATTCAAGAAGTTCATTCAAATTATGAAGAGTCTTTCAATCAATGTGCCATTGGTCGAAGCTTTGGAACAAATGCCCAGTTATGCAAAGTTTATGAAAGATCTTGTGACAAAGAAGCGATCAATGAATTTTGAGACCATCAAAGTCACTCATCAAGTGAGTGCAATTGTTCATTCAGTGACTCCTAAGTTGGAGCATCCCAGTGCTTTTACAATTCCTTGTACAATTATAAGTGTTGAGTTTGCTAAAGCTCTTTGTGATCCTGGGACAAGTATAAATTTGATGCCCTATTCGGCTTTCAAGACTTTGGGGATTGGTCAACCAAGACCCGCTTCGATGAGATTACAAATGGCCGATCATACCATAAAAAGGCGCTTCATTCTTCCGGCGAATTTTGTCATTCTAGATTGTGAGGTTGATTATTAAGTGCCAATTATTCTTGGGAGAACTTTCCTTGCTACGGGTAAGGCCCTTTGTGATGTTCAAGCCGAAGAACTCACTTTCCGGGTTGGTGATGAAAAAGTGATATTCCATGTGTGTAAGTCCATGCGGCAACCAAATAACAATGAGGTGTGTTCGACTTGATGACCTATGTCATTGTTGATGATACAAGTGCTACAATCAATGTTGGTGATATGTTGGAGGTCGTCTTGCTCAACTTTGATGATAACGAGATGGATGGCTTCATGGAATGTGTGAACTCTTTGCAAGGAATAGGGTCGTACAACTATGCACCCCGAAAATTGTCCTTGGATCTTAAAAATAGGAATACTCCTCCTACAAAGCCTTCTATTGAAGAGCCACCTACCTTGGAGTTGAAGCCATTGCCTTTACATCTTCGCTATGAATTTCTTAGCCCTTGTTCTACTTTATCGGTTATTCTCTCCTCTTGTTTGACTACCGTGCATGTAGATTCCACATTGGCAGTGTTACAAAAGAGGAAGAAGGCTATTGGGTGGACCTTGGCTGACATTCCTGGTATAAGCCCCGCCTTTTGCATGCATAAGATCAAGTTGGAGGATGTCACTAAACCGTCTATCGAACATCAAAGAAGACTCGATGAGGCTATGCAAGAAGTTGTAAAGAAGGAGATTATCAAGTGGTTGGATGTTGGGGTTGTCTACCCCATCTCCGATAGTTCATGGACTTCTCCTATTCAATGTGTCCCAAAGAAGGGGGACATGACGCCGGTCACCAATGACAAGAATGAATTGATTCCTACAAGAACAGTGACCGGTTGGAGGGTGTGTATGGATTATCGCAAGCTCAACAAAGTAACAAGAAATGATCACTTTCCACTTCCTTTCTTAGATCAAATGCTCGATAGATTGGTCGGTCGTGCTTTTTATAGTTTTCTTGATGGGTACTCGGGCTACAACCAAACTCTCATTGCTCCAGAAGATCAAGAGAAAACTACATTTACATTGTCCCTATGGTACTTTTTCTTTAAAGCGGATGCCATTTGGTTTGTGCAATGCACCGGCGACTTTTCAAAGGCGTATGATGGCTATTTTCACGAACATGGTGGAGGACTACCTTAAAGTTTTCATGGATGACTTCTCGGTAGTTGGGGATTCTTTTGATGATTGTCTCACAAATTTGGACAAAGTGTTGGCAAGATGTGAAGAAACCAATTTGGTACTCAATTGGGAGAAGTTACATTTCATGGTTGAGGAAGGTATTGTCCTTGGCCATAAAATTTCAAGGAATGGAATTGAAGTTGACGAGGCAAAGATTGAGGTGATTTCTAAGCTTCCACCCCCAACTTCGGTGAAGGGTGTGTGGAGTTTCTTAGGCCATGCAGGTTTTTACCGATACTTTATCAAAGATTTCTCTAAAGTGGTGAACCCATTGTGCACGCTTCTTGAGAAGGATGCCAAGTTTAATTTCAAAGATGATTGCATGAGATCTTTTGAATTGTTAAAGCTCAAGTTGATAACTACTCCCATTATCACCGCTCCAAATTGGAGTGTGCCTTTTGAACTCATGTGTGATGCAAGTGACGTAGTGGTTGGGGCTGTTTTGGGGCAACGTATCAACAAGATTTTCCATCCGGTCTACTATGCTAGTAATACCATAAATAGTGCCCAAGTCAACTATACCGTTACGAAGAAAGAGCTCATTGCTATTGTGTTTGCTATTTGAGAAGTTTTGCCTGTACTTGATGGGTGAAAAAGTTATTGTCTACACGGACCATGAGGCGCTTCGTTATCATATGAGCAAAAAGGACTCCAAAGCTCGGTTGATGAGATGGGTACTCTTGTTACAAGAATTTGATATTGACATCCAAGATAGGAAAGGCACTGAAAACCAAGTGGCGGACCACTTGTCTCGTTTGGAGGAGGAGGGGAGGCCGCATGATGGCCTTGAAATTAATGACTCCTTCCCCGATTGAGAAACTTTTGGCAATTTCAATGAAAGAGGTACCATGGTTCGCGGACTTAAAAAATTTTCTTGTATGTGGAATCATACCGGATGAGTTCTCTTCAAGCCAAAGGAAGAAGCTCAAAAGGGATTGTCAAGAATATTATTGGGATGAATCATACCTTTTCCGAATTTATACGGATGGGGTGATTAGGAGGTGTGTACCGGAAGAAGATCAAGGTGATATTATTGGAGTTTGTCATTCTTCGCCATATGGTGGTCATCATGGTGGAGCTAGAACGGCGGCCAAAGTGCTAAGTTGTGGTTTCTATTAGCCTACTCTTTACAAGGATGCTAGCGAGTTGGTGAAAAGATGTGATAAATGTCAACGGGCCGGTGGAATCTCAAAGAAAAATAAAATACCTCTCACAACCATCTTAGAGATTGATATTTTCCATGTTTGGGGCATTGACTTCATGGTCCCTTTTGTGATTTCTTGTGGAAACACCTACATCTTGGTCGCAGTGGATTATGTGTCAAAATGGGTTGAGGCCGTCTCTTTACCCAACAATGAGGCAAGAAATGTAGTGGCCTTCTTGAAGAAGAATATTTTCACAAGGTTTGGTACTCCACGTGCAATCATAAGCGATGGGGGGTTCACACTTTTGCAACAAAGCTTTTAACACTTTACTCAGCAAGTATGGTGTTACTCATAAAGTAACTACTCCCCATCACCCACAAGCTAGTGGGCAAGTGGAAGTCTCTGACCAGGAGATAAAGAGTATCTTGTCTAAAATGGTGAATACTAATCGGACGGATTGGTCCAAGAAGCTTGATCATGCGTTAAGGGCTTATCGAACGGCTTACAAAACACCTATAGGAATGTCTCCATACCGGTTGGTGTTTGTAAAAGCTTGTCATCTTCCGGTGGAACTAGAGCACAAGGTAATGTGGGCTCTAAAGAAGTTGAATCTCTATTGGGATATAGCTGCTAACTTAAGGGTTGCACATTTGAATGAATTGGATGAGTTCTGGTACCCTGCTTATGTAATTTCATCCTTGTACAAAGAAAAGATGAAATATTTTCATGACAAATACATTTGGAACAAAGAGTTCAAGGTGGGCGATCTTGTATTGTTGTTTAACTCAAGGTTGATAATGTTTCCCGGGAAGCTAAATTCCAAATGGAGTGGTCCATTTGAAATTATTGGTGTGACACCATTTGGTACATTAGACTTGAAGAACAAAAACAATGAAGTAATCCGAGTTAATGGTCACCGGGTGAAGCACTACTTGGTCAAGGTTGGAGATAGCCACATGGTGGCGGTCATTCACTTTACTTGAGGGTATTTTTCATCATGCCGCGACGTTAAATCAGGCGCTTCTTGGGAAGCAACCCATGTTCTTTTCCTTTTTCTTTTGTAGTTAGGTGTTATTTGTGTTCTAACTTGATTTGAAGTGTACTACAGGGATGAGTGTGACTTACAAGAAAGGTGGACAAAATATGGCTAAGTGTTCAAATGATCTGTAGACCGCACTTTATTTGTGTGGGCTGCACAATTATGTGTGGCACAACAGAAGTGAATCACGGTGACACATTTCTCATGCGGACCGCATAATTGAAATATTGAAAAAGTGTCAAAATATTAACTCTCTGAAGTTTGAGCTTGTCAGTGCGGAGGCTAATCTGCGACCGCACGTGAAATTTTCGGCCGCACCTGAAAATGTGCGGACCGCCCATTGAGATCAGAGATACTCGGCCTAGGTGACAGAGTTCGGACCACACATGAAAATGTGTGGCCGCAATCGACTCTTTTCCCTTTTCAATCGCTTAGTATAAATAGGAGAATAGAGATCATTTTACACTTTTCACTCTCTTAACAAATATTGTTGCTTTGTTGATTTTCTTAAGAGATTTTTACTGTCCCCATACACAACCACCGTTATTATTCACCCATTACACTCACTCTATCTGGTATGCTTCAATTCTTGTTAAATTTTTGTGTTAGTGTAATTTTTAGAAGTTTAGTTTCTTTTTAGGTCAACTGTTATTAGAGTTCATCCATGTGTCCATGTGGGGTATATCTAAACTGGGTAATCATAATACATACTCTAATGGGATTGGGTTAGTGAAATTTCATATTTTTACTATTTTTCCATGTCTATTTGTGCAAGAAATTGAAAATCTAAGTAGAAAAAAATATGACTATACGTAATTTTTGAAATATGTGGCCGTAATTGAATTTGTGCAGTTCGCAGATTAGGATATCTGGGCAACTCAGTGAAGCAAGTGATCTGTGATCGCAATTTAAAATGCACGAAGCGCAGATTTCTCTTACGGCCGCAGATCGGCCATTGCACTGTCTTCAAAGAGGCTCATGTGCCTCTAGCTGTCTGTTTTTTCGAAATGTAATCACTAGAAGTGCGGGTAGCACCACTAGATCTTCAACAAGGTGAGTTTGATGGAGTTTAATCGGTAGGTTCTTTCAGTGCGCTTTGGTCAGGAAATGCGAAGGTTGCAACAAGCCGGCCGTGCGGATTGAAGTGCGTGATAGAGATAGATGCTTCCGTAAGTTGACTTTTTTCAGGAAAGCTAAATTCTTTTAGTCTTCCAGGGGGATCGAATCTTAACTAACTGACACTTTGGAAGTTTGAAGTGCGGCTGCACTTGAGATTTTTTGGACCGCACTTTTATTCTGTGGCCGCACTTTAAATTTTTGCGGACCGCAGTTCCTTTTTACGGCCGCACATCAAAAATGTGCGGAGCGCATAACCCAATACCCGTAATCCTGTGTTTTAATCATAGCCCCATTGTGTCCCCATGTTCCTCCCTCGCCTACATAAGTCTTGAATGAGCTGAATGATGACTTGCAACTAACAATATTATTTTCTTTAATACAGACAATGGTTCGATCGCAAGGCCAAGGCGATACTACAAAGGGAAGAGGTGAATCTTCTAGGCGTCGAGGTAGAGGTACCTTGCCCCTTGGCCAGCCTAAGACCATCAGAGAGAAAGCCACAGCAGGCAGAGGGAGAGGTGCAGACCTCTCTGAGTCTTGGTCCTATGTCCCGTCTAGGGAAGTGTCAGAGGGCAACTCAGCCTCTGTTCAAGAGGAGAAGACAGCCACTCAGTCTAGGCCACAGGGGCGATACAAACTCAGGGATGAGCCCTCTTCATCTCACAGCACCTCCGAGGGGTCGGAGAGTGCTAGCCAGACCTCTGAGCCAGTAGCTACACCAAACACAGAGGCACAGACCGTACAGGAGATCCCCGATGATGGTAGGGGGAGATGATACAGCCACAGGTGTGGAGAGATCAAAAAAGAAGGAGGTATGAGAGAATAGGTTTGTCAGCTAGGCAGCCTTCACTAATTTTCATATGTGGTAACCAGTGAGGTCTTTGACATTTGAGAGACAGTTCCTATTGAAGGATTTAGAGAAATACAACCCTACGATCTTGAGGCAGTTTAGAGCAAGAATGGATTAGATGTGGTTTACCGATAGAGTTGAGGATGCCAAGGAATACCTCGTCTGAGAGTTCTATGCTAATGTTGCTCACATCAAGAAGGGGACGAAGATGACCAAAGTACGCAACCTCAAGGTGAGATTTGATTAGCATACGTTAAATGTGCACTTTGGATTTGAGGACGTGGAGCCAAAGGAGTATCTAGAGAAATGTGCAATGAAGGAAGAAGTCCGACCTTGGCTGGCTGAGATCTTAGCACCACCAGGGCCACCACCACCATGGATTACCGTTGGGGTTCCCATTCAGCGGAACACGTTGAGCTTCGAGATGAAGGGGTGGTAAACCTTTGTTTGCAGCAGACTTGATCCATGCCAGAATGAGACTCATCTACCTATTCGTCGGGCTGTTCTTGTGGCTTCCATCATGGTCGGGTACCCAATTAATGTGGGTGTCGTGATGTCAGCTAAAATTTCATTGATAGCATAGTAGGCTAGCTTAGCCTACCCGTATCCCAACATTATCACAGAGTACCTCACTGATGCAAAGGTAGAGCCGAGATTATTTGACACGAATGTGAAGCCGAAGAAGCCATTTGACTAGTATTCACTGATGGATGAGACCAACCCAAAGAAGAAAGCCCAGCCTTCTACCACCACAGGCCAGTCTGATGAGCCGGCAGTGGTAGATACTGAGACAGCTGACCTTCCATCCACCTCTGTTGAGCCCTCTTCTAGTGTTGCTGTTATGCCTCCGCCATTATCCTCAGCTCCTACCACAGCCCCCAGGTCAGTCCCTGCTCCAGCTCTGAGGCCAGTTCCTATGCCTATATCTCTATTATCTGCTCTGCGAGTCTCCCAGACATTGGCAAGTCTCAACAACTGGATGCAGATAGCTACTTCAAAGTTGTATTGCTTATCTAGTACGGTTGCAGAGCAGTCATCTACACATGCACCACAGGTCTCCTCTGATCTTGATGAGAAATTGAAGAAGATTTTGGACAACTATAAGATTATCATGGGCATTCTGGTACAGCACGGGTCGGTTATTAAGGAGTTGGGAAAAGAAGTGAAGAAGATAAGTAAGTCCTATGCAAGAAAGAAATCAATTGACAAGCTTAGAAAGGAGGTGACCAGACTTGCGACAACGGGGGATCTACCTTTTGACATGCTACGTGACCCACACCAGTCCGCCCTAGATCCATCAGCACCATCTACAATGGTTGCACCAATTGGCTAGTCTGAGGAGCCAAACCTTGCTGTCGACACTATTGATGCAGTACGTGCGATGTTTACCACTCCTGCCATGCCTAGATTTGATGATGATGAGATACAGTTGGCTGACCCTACAGGAGATGATATTGTTGGGGACACTGATATGTCCAAGGATCCTTAGGGAGTTTTCTTCACCCTCTCTTCTTTCACTCTTATTTTGTTAAGCATTGAGGCAATGCTTACTTTTATTCAGGGTGGTGTAGTTTATTTGATACATTGACACATTTTGGATACATTTGGACTGTAATAATTTGATGATTCTCTTCCTTTTCTTATTTATATTTATCTATCTTTAGTAGTTATTGCTCATTAGCTTCTTTATTTTTTCACTTTAGTTCTTGTTTTGTTAGTAGCTTCTTTTTATGCTTTCATAGATAATAAACCTTTGGTTTTCTTAACGTCACGATTCTTTCCAAAGGTAATTTTTGTGTGAACCGGGTGACTCGTCCCAACGATGATGGCGTGACAACCTTCTTAAGGGAATGAGTGTTTTTGTGTTTAAGTAATAATAGTAGTAGTAATGAATAAAATGCCTAATCAAGTCATTCTTAAAAAAGAGTTATTCATGCTTCATTTGGCACCAACACACTTAACTATGTGCTTATGGTTTGAAACAAGGTTTTTAAAAAGAAAATTGCTCTAGTTAGTGACTTTGAGACTCTTGAGTTGACTTAGGCAATCATCGAGTGGTTTATTGAACCATAGTGATCTTTAAACTTGACTGTGGTTGTTGTAGGCTCTCGTCTCTATACTATTTTACGGTCTAGTTGCGTGAGGGGTGAGATGATTTGTTGCTAGTCCAAGTATCTGTGTGAATGGTCTAGAACTTGCCTTGAATGTGCTTCAAGGCGAAATCCTAAGTTTTGCTTGGTTTGAGAAATAATTGTAGGCTTTCCTTGGCCCGTTTGAGCTTTCTATTGCCAACCAATGTCGTTATCCCTAGTCAACCCCCTTCGAGTCTCTAGATTTTCTCATTTGATAACCATGTTATAAGCCTTTACCCTTTGTCGTGATCCTCTCTTAGCACCCGGACCTTCCTTAACACTCTTGTGAAATAAGTGGCTTAAGGCAAAAGTTTTGGGGGAGAGTTGAAGAATTTTAAAGAGGTATCAAGGCACCAAAAAGAGAACATAAATGATCTCTATGAAAAGAGAAGGCAAGAAAAGAGAAAGAACAAAAAGAAAAATACAAAAAAGAGAATAAGTGGAAGGGTGATGGATTCCAAAAGAGGTAATCATCCCAAACATGAGCATCAAGGGAGAAACCGAATGAAATGAACAAGAAAGAGTGATGTTAAGTCTCTCTAGCCCCAAATAAATAGAGAATGCCTCAAAGAATTGGTAATTTTAAGCCGAGAAATGAAAATGTGGAGTGATTAAGGAAAGGTATAATGACTTACCCATATGGTATACTACCCTAATCCAAAAGCCTTAATTACAACCCGAAATAAGTCCTACTTGATTTCGAATCGAGTGAGCTTACATTAGTGGTGATCTACATGAGGGGCAAGCCTGTGGTACTTGAAGTCGTACTTGTGACATTCTCTTATGAGAGAAGAGTGATCCTTTCATGAAGCTTAAGATTGAGTGCTAACTTTTGAAGTGAGCTTGGCAAATGGAAGGTAGAGGAGGAAGAGTATGGAGTCCACCATGACCTACATAATAGAACAAGAATCCTTGATGAGTAAAGTCAATTCTTAAAGCTCGAATGTCACAGTAGAACTATATGTACATGAATATTTGACTTGATAATGCATGAGTAGTGTGGGTAATTATTGGTCCCAACTGAGTATGAATGGCTCACCATTGACTCGTTGTAATGACCTTTCACTTTGAGGAGGTAGGAACTAATCTATTTGCTTGAGGACAAGAATTGTGCGGCTGCAGAAACTGATTTACAGCCGCAGACCAAATTGTGCGGCTGCAGAATCCACTTCACTGCAGATTCAAGCATGTACGGGCCGCAGATGGAATTGTGCGGCCGCAGAACCTCCCGAGGGGAATTTTTGTCAGCGAATTTTGGGTCACTATAAATAGACGAGAATCACCTTTTTAAGTCAAGTTTTGAAGTTCTAGCAGTTGTAGCCGTTGTAGTTTTCCAGTACAGGAAATTTGTGATTATTTTGGGATAAAAACATCCTAGTTTATCATTTTAATTTTATATTATGAGTTTAATTAGTATTTCTTATTTGTTTCCTTTATTTTCTACTATGAGTAGCTAGATATTTACTAGAGTTGTGTCACGACCCAAAATACCAACCTGTCGTGATGGCGCCTATCTTGATACTAGGCAAGCCGATAATCTCGATAAACCATAATTTCTCTTAAGTTTGAAAATAAAATAATTAAATACAATATAAAATTCCACAAATACTGATACGAACACTCCCCAAAACCTGGTGTCACTAAGTATATGAGCATCTAATATGAATACAAGTCTGGAAAAATACGGTCTATAATAGTCTAATACCAAAATACAGTAATAAGGAGATAGGGAAGGAAAGACAAGGTCTGCGGAATACGGCAGCCACCTCAAAATTTCCTAAAAACCAACTGCGCGAAAGGATTAACATCCGCTATGTCCGGGAATACCTGAATCTGCACACAAAGTGCAGGGTGTAGTATGAGTAGAACCAACTCAGCAAGTAACAATAATAACTAAGGAACTGAAGATAATGACAAGCTACACAGTTATAGCTCACTTTCAGTAATTCCAGCACAGAATAGACATGCTTTCAAATCCGGCAGTTTAAGTCAAATCAATTTTATACAGTTCAAGTTCATGTAATTCGGATATAAAATCTTTCAGAGATTTCAAAACAATGACAGATAGCAATCAAATGCAACAACAAATAGAAAGCAAGTACAGCCTCTCAGGCAATAGTCACTCAACTCATCACAACGGCTCAACCACTCGGCTCTCAGCCCTCAGTACTCACACTCAATGGGTACTCGCGCTCCCTGGGGGTGTACAGACTCCGGAGGGGCTCCTATAGCGCAAGCGCTATAATCTGCACGGACAACTCACGTGTTGCACGGATAACTCACGTGCCATAATATAAATATCTAGATCTGCACGGCCAACTCACGTGCTATAGTATAATATAAGGATCCGCACGGCCAACTCACGTACTGCACGGCCAACTCACGTGCTATAGTATAATATAAGGATCTGCATGGACAACTCACGTGCTGTAATAATATATCTCACAATCAATCCCTCGACTTTGCTCAGTCATAAATCTCTCCAATCTCTCGGGCTCTCAGAAATCATGAAAATTAGCCCAAACAACAATGATATGATGCATCAATAATGAACAATAGAGACTGCGATAAAATAATTAAGTAAATTGTGACTGAGTACAAACGACAATTAAGCAAATAGTTCAACATGTACACTACCTCTGTGGGTCCCAACAGTACCAACATATAGCCTAAACACGGTTTCTAGTCAAATTTTCACAGCACATAAAGAGCACATAGCTAACAACAAGTTATTCAACTTTACAGTCTCACGGGGCGGATCAAGTCACAATTCCCTCGGTGCACGCCCACACGCCGTTCACCTAGTGTGTACGTCACCTCCAAAGTAATCACATGATACCAAATTTCGGGGTTTCATACCCTCAGAACCAGATTTAAAGTTGTTACTTACCTCAAACCATAAAATTTTTATTCCTCTAAGCCCTTGCCTCGTGAATTAGCCTCCAAACGCCTTGAATCTAGCCACAAATAATGCGTTTCACTCAATAAAATTTATTGGAATTAATTCCATATGAAAATATAATTTTCCCATAAAAATTAGAATTTTAGCTCAAAAATGCTTGTAGGGCCCACATCTCGGAACACGATGAAAGTTACAAAATCCGAAAGCCCATTCAACCACGAATCTAACCATACTAATTTTATCAAAATTCGACTTCAACTCGACCCCCAAAACCTCAAATCTTATTTTCAAATCCCTAAGTTCAAACACCGGATTTACACCTCAAAAACATGTAATATAGTCGGATTATTCGATGATAATTCAGTATTATAGAGTTGAAATGATCACAAGTGACTTACCTCAAGTTTTCCTCTTTATAGTGTTCTTGAAGATTCTAGCAATTTCTTGGTAGTTCATCTATAGTAGTGGTCGTGCCTTCCTCCAAATGCAATTTGTTTTACCCCTTACTTGCTGCACAATGAGTTTTGGAGCAGCTGACCAAATCTTTTTGAAGCTATTTAGATGAATGGATAGTAGATCACTTAATTCCTTGACTTTTAAGGAGGAACCAAGCAATTAATATCCTTGGTGAAACCATCTGAACTCCCATCTTCACTTTACTACAATGGATAGAGCATCTCTGCTTTCTTTTGCTGCTATACATAGCCATTGTGACTGGCTTCACACAAGTGGGGCTTTACCCACTAATTGTTATAAATATACTTCTCTTATGTACCTCTCAAATTGCTGCTCAAAATCTTACTTTAAGAGTTTTAAACGTGGTTGTCCACTTACCACTATATTAATCAATATTCTGGACACTTTTTAGTCACATATGCAAGGTCTAGTTTGACCAATCAATTCTCATTTATTAGACATGTCGTAATACACATCTTTATAGTCTTTATTGCAGCTATTATAGACAATATAATGAAAGTGCTCATTGCACTTTCCATAATTAGCCATGAATTAATTTACAAGACCTTAATTAACAACTCACTAAACTGTAGCCTAGAGAGAGCTTCTTATCTCTTCAATTATGAGACTAAGTATCTCATTTTACTCTGAAATCTTTCTGAACCCGAACCAACTAACTCGGTAAGTCATAAAATAACTGTAAAGAATAACTTGAGCAGTATATGATGGAACGAGGTTATAATACTCAAAACGACCGGCCGGGTCGTTACAGGTTGTGACCCAACTATAATGTGTAAACCTTATGGGTATTTAATTTAATACTTATTTATGATTGGGTGTTGATTATTTAGCCTTTGTTATGCTTTAATTTTAGAATTAATGGTTGCAAATATTGATTCATGCTTTTTTGACTTGGTCTTTACTTGAGAAGGAGGGACCTAGTCTAGGAAAACTTAGCTAACAAGAAATTAGGCTAGTTAAGGATTTGACTAGCTTAATTAAAGGGTTTTAATTAGAGATAAGGAAAACCCGACTTGAGAAAGCCAAATTGGGCAAAATCGATATATGACCGAGAGGTCTTGAGTGGGTAACTTAGAGTTGAGAGCTATAATACACCCCGATCAATTAAACAAGTGTTAACGTACTTAACCCATTAGGCGAACACCTATGTGAAGGTCACATCCCTAGGCCTTTTACCCATTTGATAAAAACAACAAAAACAATCACTCACTTTCTAGTTTCTTCTTATTAGTTTATAATTGTTAACATTAATTTAGAAGTAGAAAACAAAATCCCTTGTTTGGAAGCGCAATTGAGTTATTTCATTTGCTCTCATCAAGTGTACACCCTAATACCAATATTAAACTCCCTGTGAAAATAGACCCTGACCCTTGTTGGGTACTATTCTTCTAATGACCATCTCCACTCACTATTGAGTGTGGATTAGACGTGGATCAGGGATCGCATTCACAAAGGGTTAGTTGAGGGGCGGCAGAAAACTTTCGCAATCGCTGAAGGGGAGTCACGACCGCCTAGAGTAATGGGCAGCTGTGCTCCGCGATCGCGATCGTTATGAAGGATCCCTAGGCAGTTTTTAAAGTGTGAATTTCAGGATGTTTGCCTATTCTCTCATATTTTAAACCCTAGATTTCAAAAGGGGCGACTTTGTAAGAAGTCTTTCACCCAAGGCAAGATGGTAAGTGATTTACTGATTTGTGATTATATTTCAAGAATTTACATGGATTTTAATCCCTAAATTAAGGATTTAAAGTGTAGAAAATGGGGTTTTGGTATGAACTTAAGTGAGTGAATTTGGGGGCTTTGAGCATGAAATTGGAACCCGATATAGAATCCATCATATATTTGGAATCGTGGGGTTATAGATAATTTATATCTATGATCAATTACGAATTTTCGGGCCTGGGTCCCGAGGTTCTAAGGTTAAGGATTTGAAGTGTAGAAATTGAGGTTTTTGGTATGAACTTTTATTGGCTTTTTAAGTTGGATTAAAGATTGAATCTTTTCCATATGAAATCAATTCCTAAAGCTTGTATTGATTCATTTAAGTAATATTTGGTTAGATTCAAGTCGTTTGGTAGTGGATTTGGAAGGGAAAGCGATTTTTGTAGGTTGAAGGTACTTTTAGGAAGAAGTAAGTCTCTTGTGTAAGAGGGAATTTTTTCCGTAGGTGATCTATTTGCTACTTGTTGCTTGATTTGGGAGTTACATATATGTGAGGTGACGAGCGTCTATGCGTTAGCTAGGTTATGACCATGTTCGGGTAGAATTAGGCTGGTAGTATAACTTATTTGGACTGTGTGACTTATATATCCATGTTTCAGTGATTCTATGACTATGTGATACTCTTGTTTTTTAACTTAGGATCTAGTGGCTACTTAGCTTAATTTTGCTCATGTTAGATATCATGGTTAGACTTATGAATATTGAATAATCATATTGAATTGTTATGATAAATTGAATCACGTGATTATCCATAGCCATTTTTTATCCATGCGAGCTTTTATCTGTATTTTATTATTATGTCATGGTGCTTCTTACTTGTATTATTTCATGCACGATATTATGATTGGATCGGGTTGCACGTTGCAATAATGCTTAGATGTGGATCTGTCCCTTCGGAGTCAGGTGATTACCCATGTTACTTTAGGCCCAGTGAGCGCAGGCACTCAAACTTGTGCTAGGTTTGGACACGTGAACTGTGTCAGGCATATGGATTGTGTTGGGAGGTACTGAGAGTGAATTTTGAGCATGCATTTATATCTTAGATTCATGCAGTAGCTCTTATATAACTTTGGATTGATGCACATCATGTTATATGTAAGAATTGAGATAGTTGAGTTCGTATTTGATCTCTTTATCTACCAAGCATGTCTAAATTCCATATTTACTGTATCTTATTCTTTTGTACTTATTTGGAGATGTCATATCTTATTTTGTATCTTGTTTATGCTCTCACTTGACATTTAGACTGTTAGTAAGTGTTAGTACCAACCATTTGCCACTACTTCTTTGAGGCTAGATGTGATAATTATTGAGTACCGTGGTTTTTATGCAGGGTCTGCGGCTAGTACTAGTCCAGTAGAGTAGGAGTACATTTGGAAATTTCGTGGTAAGCTGATTTACTTGATCCGGCCCGCAGCACATGGAGTACCCCTTTCCTACTTATCTATCTCCGTCTATTTATTTCCTTTTCGGAACAAATGTTGTTATTCAGTTGAAGCTATTTACTTTTGATAGATGCTCGTGGTGATGCGACACCAGATATTGGGAGTTGTTGAGACATTTGTGATCGTGTTTAGATCCTGTCTTAGACTTATGTATTTATGATATTGATTTGAGACTTATTCTGCTTTATTATTTACCTCATAACTCTAATAATGACTTAATAATCTGGTTTTGTAATTGTTGTGTGTTGGCTTGCCTAGCAAACGGGTTAGGCGCTATCAAAGCCATTCCGAGTTTTTGTGTCGGATTTTTTTTTTCTTTCCCAAGTCAAGAAGCGGAATAATAGATAAAAGCTCTCTACGTGGAGAAAGCGAGTTTGATAATTTATTTACATTTTCGAATCTTAGAAGTTATATATAGCAATCTAAATTTGTGACAATGAAATCACCGGTATCAAAGTAAACGACAAAAGTTTTTGAGTGTATATAAGTAGAGATAATCTCCAGTACAAAAAGACATCAAATCAAAGCAAAAGCTAGAGAATAAACTACTCTTCATTGTACAATCTTGAAACAATACTATAGAGATGAATACAAGTGTAAAAACTGAGAGAAGAAGCTTGTGTATGGTAGATTATGACATTCCAGTTAATAAATGTGTTAAAAGGCGACGAAGATCTCCTCCTGCAGTTGTGGTGAATGATAACAATATTGGCCAACAATTGGACTCACCAAAAGCTAATCAAAATATTGTTCAAACTCCTACTGTGAAGAGAAGTTCAAGATTCAGAGGTGTTAGCAGGTACTACGTACTGTAACATGTTCAAATACCATAATTTTCTTTTTTCTCCTTTTATCTAGTGTGGTTGATTTAGAAGCTAATATAATACTATTTGGATTGTAGGCATCGATGGACAGGGCGATATGAAGCTCATTTGTGGGATAAGGCTTCTTGGAATCCAACTCAGAAAAAGAAGGGGAAGCAAGTCTATCTTGGTACTAATAACTGCTGCTAAAAAAGAAATTTTTTTTGTGTCATATGCTACGCTTGCAGCTTATTGTACTAATAATATGAACAGGAGCATATGACGAAGAAGAAGCTGCAACAAGAGCTTATGATTTGGCTGCAATCAAGTATTGGGGTACTTCAACTTTCACCAATTTTCCGGTATGATAATCACCTGTATATTTATTGCTTTCTTTCATTTCTGCTTTGGGATTATGCAGTTTGTTTGAAACATATTGTTCCAATTCTTCTTAATCTGCAGATATCTGATTATGAGAAAGAAATAGAGATCATGCAAAATTTGACAAAGGAGGAGCATTTAGCCTCTTTAAGAAGGTAACATATACTTAACAGGCACCAGTTTTTCCTTCTCAGATTTAAGAAATCTTTATCCTCAGTAACCAAATCTTGTTCTTTTTGTACAGAAGAAGCAGTGGTTTTGCCAGAGGTGTATCTAAGTACAGAGGAGTTGCAAGGTATATAAACTCATTGCACCTTTTCGATATTCCTGTCCTTTATTACTACCTTTTTGTTTCATAATTAACAAAAGATTCATTGTATTTATCTAACTTTCAGGCATCATCACAATAACAGATGGGAAGCAAGAATCGGACGAGTTTTTGGCAACAAATATCTATACTTGGGTACTTACAGTAAGTACTTTCAGCCCCTTCAATCTTTTTTCAAATCAAGATTGCATTCAAGTGGGATTCTGACTCTCAGAATCCTTGTGTTTATTTTCAATAGGTACTCAAGAGGAGGCAGCTCGAGCTTATGATATTGCAGCAATTGAGTACAGAGGAACTAACGCAGTCAACTTCGACTTGAGCACATACATTAGATGGCTAAAACCAGATGCTATTTCTCAAATGCAATTCCAAGATTTAATATCAGAATATCAGCCTATACAAACTAACAACACTAATGATATGATCACTAACCCGGTAAACGACTCTCAGTTCTCGTCTGACCCCAGTTATTTCACCACCAGTAGTGAAAAATTGTCAGCTATACCACGAAGCCAGGAACCTATTGAAAGAAAAATGCCCTTATTAAGTCATTCCAAGAAGTCATCCTCATCTACTGCTCTAAGCCTTTTGCTTCGATCCTCCATGTTTCAAGAGCTCGTTGAAAAGAATTCAAGCACTACTGCTGAAGAGGCTAGCTTGAAGAACGGAGCACAGTCAAGCACAGAAAATGAGTATTAGTTCTACACAAGTGATAATAAGTTACCAGGAACAAGGTGGGAGTTCTTGGAGGAAGGGAGCCAAGGGTCTATCGGAAACAGCCTCTCTACCCCAAGGTAGGGGTAAGGTCTACATACACACTACCCTCCCCAAACCCCACTAGTGGGATTATACTGGATTGTTGTTATTGTTGATCGTAGTTATTGGAGAATGGTACTTCTTCTTCAGCTTTGTGTGAGAAAGCTGGACAGTCCTTTTGGAATTCCACTGTATAACTGGTAGGATAAAAGGAATAACTGAAGCTTGGTAGTCATCTTGGAATAGATGAGTAGTAGTTTCTTCTTAGAATTGTACATGTTGAAATACATAATTGTACATCATGTAATTATAGTGTTACTCTTCTAGAAGAGTAATTAGTTAGTAAAGAGGTTGGATTGCTAGCATAATAGGAGTCGGTAATTTGACATATGGATATGTATATATTGTATTAGTATTGTACATTTCAGTTAGAAGAAATAGAAAAAGAAAAATTTCCTAAAACTATCTCTCGACTCTGCCTATATACTCTTCTTCTTCCTCTCAGCTTTCTTTTCTTACTTTCTCCACAGACGAGCTTCAATGGCATCAATGGCTGCCGATACATTCAATTTAACATGGTATCAGAGCTAGGCTCACAACGATCGATATCGACAGTCATATAGAAGCTCAGATCTGATTTTTCCTCTTCTCGGATTCAATTTTTCCCTAATTTTTCAATTAACTCTCGTCTTTAATAAATTCTTCACTAAAACCAAAAATGTCAGTCGATACACCTCAAAACGTGATTGGAACTTCACATGCAAGTTCTCAACAACTCGATTGTAACGATCCACTCTATGTGCATCTGTCAGACACGCCAGGTGTGGCGCTGGTGCCACAATTGCTGATTGGAACGGAGAACTACTCGGAGTAGAGTAGATCGATGAAGATGTCTCTGCTCGTGAAGAATAAAATTGGATTTATAGATGGATCGTGTGCTAGAGAGACTTACGTAGCAGATAGCTTTCGATTGCATCAGTGGGAGAGATGCAATGCCATTGTCCAGTCGTGGATAATGAGCTCTGTAGCACAAGAGCTGAGGAAAGGAAAAGTGTATTCATCAAATGCACAAAAGGTATGGGAAGCCTTCAAGGAACGTTTTGATAAGGTGAATGCAACAAAAATCTATCATATGAACACAGAAATAGGTAATCTAATGCAAGGTATCTCCAGTGTATCGATATATTACTCAAAATTGAATGATTTGTGGGCTGAATTTGAGTCAATTATACCCTATCCTGGTTGTGATTGTGCGAGATCTAGGTTGTTTGTTGAGTTCTTACACCAACAGAAGCTAATGAAATTTTTGATGGGACTGAATGATACCTATGCACCTCAAAGGAGTCAGATTTTGATGATGAACCCCACTCCCACACTTGATCAAGCATATTCTATGCTCATACAGGAAGTGACTCAAAGAATGAGTGGGAATTTGATGTCACAGAGTGGTATTTTAGGGAGTGGACCTGTGGAAGGTAACAGTAGTACATTGGCTGCAGCAAATGCAACTAACATTAGGCCTAAGCGTAACAATAATCTATACTGTGACTATTGCCACATGAAGGGCCACAAGAGAGAGAATTGCTACAAACTAGTTGGATATCCATCCAATTCTAGATTTGACAATAGAAGAAGAGGTGGTTTTGAGAACCAGAATCAAATGCCTACGGCTCATAACGTGAATATGAATGATAAAAGGGAAATGCACTTTGAAAATCTGAAGAAAATAGCTACACCAACTGTGCCAGTATTCACTGCTGAACAATACCAACAGATTCTGAAGTTGCTAAGCAAGGAACCTGAACCAACTGAAACAGCAAACATGGCAGGTATATCTAATGCTTCTCAAGGCTACTGTATTATTGACTCTGGAGCCTCAAATCATATGGCTTCATCCATGAACCTGTTATTAAATCCTAAGAGTGTGCCAAATAATCAACCTAACTATGTGCAATTACCAAATAGAAACAGCACTAAGATCACTCACACTGGGTCCTATTCTATTCTCCCTACACAAACTATACAAAATGTGCTATATGTGCCTGATTTTAAGTACAACCTTCTCTCTATTTCTAAATACATAAGAGAACTACTATGCTCAGTTAATTTCTATCCTGATTTCTGCCTCTTTCAGGATCTCTTCAGTGGCATGGTGAAGGGGATTGGTAGACTCTGGGGTGGCTATATATCCTCAATCCATTCACATGCTGCTACTCCTTCTACTGCTATTCCTTCAAATCATATAGCTTCTTCAGTCCAACATCATTCTGATGATTTGTGGCATCAAAGACTTGGTCATGCTCCAGTTGCAGTATTATAGAAAATACCCTCAATAAAGGATCTTGTATCCAAATCAACACCTAATACTTGTTCTGTATGTCCATTAGCTAAATAAGTTAGACTACCATTTTCTACTAGTGTAACCAGATCAAATTCCCCATTTAGTCTTGTACATATGGATGTTTGGGGTCCATATAGAGTTTCTACTTACAATGGTTTTAAATACTTCCTTACTCTTGTTGATGATTACTCCAGGATGACCTGGACATTTCTCTTGAGACTGAAAAGTGATGTCTATGTTGTCTTACTTGATTTCCTTCAATTAGTTCACAATCAATTTTCTGCTTCTGTTAAAGTCCTTAGATCTGATAATGGACATGAATTTTTCAATTCTCTATGTTCTGATCTGTTTAGATCTAAAGGCATAGTCCATTAAAGCAGTTGTGTTCACACCCCACAACAAAATGGGGTGGTAGAAAGAAAACACATACACATTCTTAAAATAGGAAGAGCATTAAGATTTCAAGCCCACGTACCATTAAGATTCTGGGGGGATTGTATTCTGACAGCAACATACATCATAAATAGATTGCCCAGTCCAACCTTAAAGGGTCATTCACCCTATAAATTATTTCATGGTCAGCCACCCAAGCTTGACCATATGAGAACTTTTGGATGCCTTTGTTATGCCACAAAGCCTAATTTTAGTGACAAGTTTACTCCTAAATCTATACCTACAATCTTCATGGGATATTCATCTACACAAAAAGGCTACAGACTATATGATATTGAAGCCAGTAAGTTTTTCCTCAGTAGAGATGTGATATTCCATGAAAATATCTTTCCTTTCACATTTCCTAAAAGTAAATTTTTTGTAGCCCCAGATTTAAACTACTCATCATCCATAGACTTCCCTGATACAACTTCACCTGCTTCTTCACCCCTTCAACCTGACCTCTCATCTCACCCTATTATACCGTGTTCACCTGATCAATATACCGATCCCTCTGCATCATCTCCAGTAGTTCCTGCTGATACATCCAATTATATTCCTACTCCTTCATCTCTTCCTCCATCTAATGTTGGCCCCCTTAGAAGGTCGGACAAAACATCCAAGCCTTCTATTTGGTTGACAGATTATGTCCATCCTCCATTACCTTCTACTTCCAATTGTATCAACTATCCTATCCATCACTGTGTTTCCTATACTCATTTGCACCCACATTATCAATCCTTTCTTGCCTCTTTTTCTCCTGATACTGAACCTTCCACCTTCTCACAAGCATCCAAGGATGATAGATGGGTTCAAGTAATGAAACTTGAGATTAAGGCTCTAGAGGATAATCATACTTAGGAGGTTGTGAATTTACCTACTGGGAAAGTTCCAATTGGTTGCAAGTGGATATATAAGATTAAGTATAATGCTGATGGGTCAGTGGAGAGGTTTAAAGCTCGACTAGTTGCTAAGGGGTATACACAGCAAGAAGGCCTAGACTTTCATGATACCTTCTCCCCTGTAGCCAAACTTACTACTGTCAGGGCTGTTGTAGCCACTGTTGCACTGAAGTATTGGCCTATTTTCCAGATGGATGTGCACAATGCATTCCTTAATGGGGATCTTGATGAGGAGGCCTACATGACACTACCCCAGGGATTTAGTACTCAGGGGGAGTCTAAAGTGTGCAGACTACTCAAATACCTCTATGGGTTGAAGCAAGATTCAAGACAATGGAACCTTAAACTCACACAAGCCCTTACAACTGCTGGTTTTCAACAAAGCAAACATGACTATTCTCTATTCACTAGACTTGTCAACAATAAATTTGTTCTAGTGCTTGTATATGTGGATGACATCTTGGTAACAGGAAGTGATTTAGAGGAAATCAACCAGGCTAAAACTTTACTTCGACAGAATTTCAAACTAAAGGACTTGGGAGAACTAAGATACTTGCTAGGAATTGAGTTTGCTATGTCAAAGGAAGGGATACTTATGTCACAAAGGAAATATGCACTTGAGATGATTTCAGAAACTGGCTTAGCAGGGTCAAAACCAAAAGACACACCTATGGAACAAAATCTAAAACTCACAAGTGTGGAGTTTGTTAAGTGCACTAAAACAGGCAACCATGATGAGGCATTAGTAGATAGGGAGAGTTATCAGAGCCTCATAGGGAAGCTACTATACCTCACAATTACCAGACCAGACATCTCATATGCAGTCCAGTGCCTTAGTCAGTTCATGCATGCACCAAAAAGGTCACACTATGAAGCAGCATTACATGTTGTAAGATATGTTAAGAAGCAGCCGGGTTGGGATTACTTATGTCCAGTAAGATTGGAGAGCAGATACATGCATTTTGTGACTCAGATTGGGCCTCATGTCCTATGTCAAGAAAGTCAGTGACAGGGTATTGTATAATATTGGAAAGTTCACTCATCTCTTGGAAGGCAAAGAAGCAGAACACCATCTCAAGAAGCTCTGCAGAAGCAGAGTACAGGAGCATGGCAAGCACAGTAGCTGAACTAGTTTGGTTAAAGGGACTGTTGGAAGAGCTACAAGTGAATCTAATATCACCTATGGAGCTACACTGTGATAACAAGGCAGCATTGCAAATTGCAGCCAATCCCATGTATCATGAAAGAATAAAACACATAGAGATAGATTGCCATTTTATTAGAGAAAAAATTCAATAAGGTATTATCAGAACAGCATATGTTGCCACTCAATGTCAACCTGCAGATATTCTGACAAAGGTATTGGGACATCAACAGCACATGATTCTTTTATCCAAGTTGGGAATAAAAAATATTTTTCATTTACAACTTGAGGGGGAGTGTTGAAATACATAATTGTACATCATGCAATTATAGTGGTACTCTTCTAGAAGAGTAATTAGTTAGTAAAGAGGTTGGATTGTTAGCATAATAGGAGTCGGTCATTTGACATGTGGATATGTATATATTGTATTAGTGCTGTACATTTCAGTTAGAAGAAATAGAAAAAGAAAAATTTCCTAAAACTATCTCTCAACTTTGCCTATCTACTCTTCTTCTTCCTCTCAGTTTTCTTTTCTTACTTTGTCCACAGACGAGCTTTAATGGCATCAATGGCTGCCGATACATTTAATTTAGCAGTACATTTAAAAAGGCAATCAATTGCCACTTTGCACAGAAATCAATGGTTAGATATCTAGCCTTTGAACGAGGAATGAGTGAAGAACTGATCAATAATTGATTCTTTTGAGATGACATTTAGAAATATAATTTGGAATATATATATATATTCATGGGTCTGCCCCAGCAATGATTATTGAACAACTAAACAGTTTGGGATGTCTTGCAGCAATTAGTGATGCAACCATTGCTCAACTTTTTCAAGTATAGATTATATTTATACTAAACATAAACCCCGTCCGCGTATAGCGGGAGCTTAGTGGACTGGGCTGCCATTTTATAATAAGTATAGGTTATATTTATACTAGATTACTTCACAGAGTAGCCAGAAGCCTGAATTTTCATTGCAAGGGATATATATGTCAATGAGTACAATTTGATTCTTTTCCAGTAAAAGAATGAACACCGAGGAATGAAGTCATAAGGATGACCGAATAACATATTGACAATAGTTCAACGGCATGGGTACAATAAAGTGAAAGTTACCGTCCATGAAATAAACCCCAGCTCTGTATGAAATATCCCTTCACTTTTCTCATGCTTTCATATATTTATAACTTAATTTAAGTTTACAAATAATAAGCTCTACAGTTTAGCTTTTTACAAGTTCTGGCTTATTCTGGGAGCATAGAGAAATGACATCCATTGTCTTTTATATACAAAGTTGAGTAAACAAATGTAACATTTTGACATGCTTAATGTGTATGCGTTATAGACGGATTAACTTTCATTTGTGTAATCAACAGTGTCGTATATTTTTTATTTATTTAAGTACAAGTATTGTTCCAATAGTGTTTACAACATTTTGTTCTATTTAATATTTATAGATGTTATAAAACAATAAAAGAAGAAGAGTATTGCAAAGAAAAGTAGAGTGAGAGAATTCTTATTATTTTGGGATGAATTACAAAGGAATAAAACATCTCTTTATAAGGGAAAAGTGACTTAGCCACAAAGTAACAAACTCTAAAATCTCTCCAAATGATAGACATTCACCATAAATAAAATACTATTTATAACACTCCCCTTAAATGTCTATCCAACAGATAATGTGCCCCATTAAAATCTTAACTAAAATAAAACCCAGTGGCAAAAAATTCTACTGAAGGAAAAAGAGTATACATATATAACAATACGCCATATGGTTGCCTCGTTAAAAACCTTGCAAGGAAAACTCAGTGGGACAAAACCTTGTGAGGAAAAAAGAGTACAACGTGTATTTACTCCCCATGATGAGACAATCAATTCACATCTTTGAGCCTTCACATTCCAATCTTGTGCACCATCTTCAAAAGATCGTTGGTAGAGATTTGATAAATAAATCGGTCATTTTAGCTTGAATGGATATATTGCACCTTGAAATCATCATTCTTGATAGATATGTAATGTCTTCATGTAATATCGTGGAATGGCCTTTTCAATATCTCCATAGAGGTAAAAATTCTCGTTATCATATTACCATGCTTATAGATATAGCAAGATACATATGTGCACAAATTGCACTTAGGATATGGTACTTCAGGACCAAGAATTGTATATGCTTTAAGCGATTTAATTCCTTCAGGGATTGTCATATAAGTTAAGTCATATAAGGCATATAAATAGACTTTAGATACATATCAAGTTTTCATATTATGCTAGATATATAAAATAGATAAAAGTGATTGCACACACCATTGACTTTATACCTTCAAATGTTTGAATTGCATGTCCAAAACTACATGTCTTTCATATGAAACCAATTCTACTTGAATTGTTTCTCCAGACTTAAGATCCTCATATATATATTTAGCGTTATCATAGATGCAGTCAACGAATATTTTATATTTGTTTCTACCTCCTTTTTTTTCATAAAGACATAACATAGAGACCTTTTCATTTATATTTTAGGTAGTTGAACCTCTCCTGAGATTTTATGAATTGTTATGTCATGTGATCTTCTAGATCACTTGCTTCCTTATTATGATCATTTTGATCATTTGCTCATCTTCTTTATCAAGAATTTTATTTGAAATCGATTTGTCTATACGCTTTAAGCGTACCATAGGTTTTGTCCTTCTAGGACTTATTCTAATAGGAGCATTTGCAGTGAGAATATAGTTACTTTCTTTGGGTCAGCAAATGCGTCTGGCATGCTTTGCAATATATTACAGATAAATTATCTTTTTATGAACTTCAAATTCATATTATCTTATTCGAGGATCTAGATGTACAAATAATAATTCATTCCACATAACTTTTTCTCCACTGTTTATCTTGCTGCACTTGGTGGAAAAGGCTTTTGCACGAATCTTTTGGAATCTAACCCTTTCAACACTGGTGGTGCCCCCGGGATCTGATCGACCCTAGAGTTATACATTTCCACCTTTTTATTGTTTGCTTCGATCTGTTTTGTGAGTTCCTCGAGTATCTTAGCAATTTTGGAATTAGTCCCCGACTCTTGCTCATTTGATCTTATTATTGCTGGCTCCGTTCTGTGGGTGATTTCTCGGGGTAGACTGGGTTCCGGCCTTCTTGGTACTTGGGTTTGACTTTGCAACTGAGCTATCGCTACCTGTTGAGCTTGCAACATTCCGAAAATCATACGCAAGCTGATTCCGTTTTCCTCAACGTTATGGGTGTCTCGAGCTGCAGATCGTTGGTTTGTCTCAATGGCCATATGCGCATTAACGTCTGATGGTACTTCGACTCGAGCTCCGATGGCGTCGACAAGCGGCATTCCGGCCCCGGGCGTCAAGTTGTTGTTCTCACCTTGGAGGCCAGCTTCGTTATCGATAGGTAAGGCCATTTAATTTGAGAGCTCGTCGTTGCTAATCCGAAATCAAAGGCACTTCCAAAAATAAGCGTAAAATGGTGTGTTTTTGAAGATTCGTATCAAATATTCACTATTATCCTTAGCCCCACGGTGGGCGCCAAACTGTTTACCCAAAAAACGGATAGAGTTGAATTTGTACGTAGTTCTAAGGGTATGTGTTATAACTTGATACAAATCGTAAGAGTAAATAGAAATATCGAATATTGATTGTAAAGAATGAAAGATAAGCAAAGTTAAAAAGAAGATGATTTATGGATTAAGCAAGATGAATCAATCTATGAAGCTAAAAAAGGATAATTCTTCAATATGGAATTGTATGATATCTGAGTTACAATGTATGCCAAAACTTGATGCTTTTACACAAATATAGTCATCTCTTTTATAGTGGGGGATCCTACTTTAGATATAATTAAAAATACATAGTGGGGAACCCATGACAAATCAGTTTTTCCCTAATTCCAGCCGAGATTATGTCCCTTAGTGTGGTTGCAACGGCTCTTGTCTATGAGCTCGATCTTGATCGGACTCAGCATTGGTCGGTATTGGTCGGTTTCCAGTTTTAGAGCTCGATGCGGGTTTGAGGTCGATGCCGACTCGGGGTCCGGTAATGACTTGGGCTCGATATCGGTTGGCCTCTGACCCTTAAGCTCGATTCCATCACATCTCATCATAGTTCGATTCGGACCCGAGCTCGATAATGACTTCGAGCTCGGTATTTGACCTATCCTTGAAATTTGAAGCTCGTTTGTGCCTTCTTCGGATCCCATCTCGATATTATGAAGACTTTCTTTGATCCATTATGTTCCATCTCGATCGGTCGTACGAAGGCCGAAATCAGTTTCGGCCGTATACACTTCCTATGGTTCAACATTATACAGAAAAGAAAACACCAAGAATAATTTTCTGACATCTTTTGTCAAATTGGCACGTATTTTATGTAAAAATTGCACAGGGCGCCCTATTTGGTCGCCCTCATTTAACCTATACCCATATTTTTAAAATTCTTTAACCTATATCCTAATTTTGACAACTTCAGACGCCTCATCTTCTTTCTCCTGACCTATGCGTTCCTTTCTTCCTCTTCTTCTTTTCTCTCTCAAGCACATGAGACTTTGCATAAGTATTACTGATTGGATGTGTAAAGTTTTTATTAAATCTTATCAACTACAATATTCTATGTTGAAGGACGAGTAAATAAAACTCCACAAGCTAGTTAAAGTAGGTGTGATTTGTGTCTTTCCGTGATCCATCCTTCTTAAACATACAACAGCAACTGACTATTACATGTCCTCTCTTCCAAGTTACCTGCCACAAGAATGACACATGCAAGTGAAATTTATTATACACAATAGTTGCTCTCGCGATCTCTTGAAATTAGCTTACCCCTTACTTTATGATATCATCCGCAGGAAAAACGACAGAAAAGGGCTGCAGAACTGAAAAATAAAATATACAAAAAATAACTTCAGAACATTATCAAAAAAATCAGTTAAAACTTCAACACAATTTGGTTTAAGTTATATTTTAAAGCCATCTAACTTCAAAGAAAGGCAAAACACAACTTCAGCTCTAAGACTACCAAAGTTTAACAAATATAAAACAAAAACTTCAGCTCCTAGAATGCTAAAGTTCAACAATTACAAAACAAAACTCCAGCTCCTAGAATGCTGAAGTTCAACAATTACAAAACAAAAATCCAGCTCCTAGAATGCTGAAGTTCAGCAATTACAAAATAAAACTTCAGCTCCTAAAATGCTAAAGTTCAGCAATTACAAAACAAAAACTTCAACCAAAACATGTTGTAGTTTTATTGAACTGAAGTTTGTCATTGCACTATGAACTGAAATTTGCGTGATTGCCTTTGCAAGTCAGGCCAAACTTCAGGCAAAAATATCTTAAATTTTGCTTTGATAAGGCTACACTTCAGGCAAAACATTCTGAAGTTCAAACTTCAGACATAAATTTTTGCTACTTCAGACCTGTATGTATGAAGTTACCCGAAAAGTGGGTACGCTTTGCAATTTTTTTGCAAAGCGGTTATAAGTTAAAATGTGACCCAAAAACTGGATATAGATGCAAATCCCCCGTATTATATTCAATCATATACCGTTGTGATTTGAGACAATACGTATATATGAGCGCACAGATGAAATATCAGTGGAGGTCTAAATATAGGCTCCATCATTTGATGACTACATATGTACCGTTAACTGGAACAGAAGTTGAAGAGACTACCGTTCAACAAAGAGTTATATCTGAAAAACTTCCTAGGGTTCAACATTATACAGAAAATAAAACACCAAGAATAATTTTCGACATCTTTTGTCAAATTAGCAGTGTCACCACTGTGCCTACTATCCAGTGGCACGTATTTTATTCAATCATATACAGTTGTGATTTGAGACAAAATACGTATATATGAGCGCACAGATGAAATATCAGTGGAGGTCTAAATATAGGCTCCATCATTTGATGACTACATATGGACCGTTAACTGTAACAGAAGTTGAAGAGACTGCCGTTCAACAAAGAGTTATACCCTCCCCTCCTTTCCCCCCCCCCCAAAAAAAAAAAAAAAGAAAATAGCCCAGCAGTGCCCTGATACTCCAAGAAAAACAGAAACCAAATGATATTTCCTTCATACGGGTGAATCAACACTTGGTAGAAGCCGTCCTGTTAGAAAGAAAAAAAAAAGGAGAAAATCAGGGCCATTCCAGGAGTAGAGGAAACACATGTTTGCATGGATATATAATGACTTCAACCACAAAACAATGCAAAAGGAAAAAAGAAATTCTGAACATGCAGAGTTGCTAATCAACAAAAAGTAAGGAGCACGATGACTAAATCCCAGCTAACCCACAGCCAAAATAGAGGAGAGCAAGTGAAAGAGGAAGTTTGAACATGCTAAAATAACATACCTCATTAGGCCTCTTGGTGGATCTTTTAACTTATCAGGATTATCTTGGGCAATGCCATCAGTTAAATACCTATTAGAATTTCCTTGTGGTAAAGAGTCAGCAAGTTCTTTAAGGCCCTGTAACAAAGTTATGGGACATCAATGAAATGCCTGCAACTGTAACCCGACTGATGAAACCACCATGTCAATGATTAGACGTAAAGAAACAGAGAATAAAAGCCAATAGGGAATGTGCAGTTCAGTTAACGAAGGGAGGCATCGTATTTGTGTTAATCAATATTTTCCAATCGGAGCTCGGGAATGGTAAAACCATACTTGACCAAACAGTGTATCAGACATGCAAAAATTGCCATTGTATTCACGACCAAAGCATGTATTAGACAGTTCTTCAAAATTATTTTAACATAAATGAATCATGTCAATTAGAAATATCAATATGGGCAGCGGCATCCCAAAGTAGTTCATATATTACAACCAATAAACAATGTCGTTTAAAATTTTAGCAATTTTTTGATTTTGACATTATTCTGGTGTTCCTAGATTTTTGACTAAAAAACTCTCCTTTATGTAGGAGCCAAAATCCAATGAGCATTTTGGAACTAAAAAGAAAATAATGCACACTATCACAGGTCAACTTCATGCATATGGCTGATATTATGACAAAATACTTGAATAAAGACATTAAATTGAAGTTAGCAAAAGTACCATGAGACTAGGTGTTGAGTTGCCCACAATTTTAAGTTGTTCCTGCAGGCATTAAATGCAGGTTAAGAGACAAGCATCTAATAAGATTAAACAAAATGGTCTGTGAAGGATAAAATAAGCAAAACAAGAAAAGATGATACAAAGATAGTCAGCTCCAAGGTGATACATACTCACACAAAAAAAAACACATACACACACGCCCGTGTAAATTAAGTTGAATAATAATAAGAGTTAAATACATTAAAACCCTGTATTATGACCGAAAACGAAGACACCCCTGTATTTTAAAACCAAACACTTAATACCCCTGTATTATAAAAATCCTACACAAATACTAACTCCTTTAAGAATCCATTTTCTTTTTTTATTTCTTTCATATAACAGTAATACATTGACAAATTACCCTTGCTTCACATCAATTTATACTCCTGTAACAGAACTGCTTCCCAGCAAAATCCTTAGAGCATTCTTTTCCTCTTCTATTTTCATGTATTGTTATGGGAAGGCAATGAAGAAATTCTAAACTTGACGGTTCTTCAGCGTATTGATCCTTTCATTGAAGAAAATCTTATCACTGCTGCTCATGTTACCTTTTAAGAATATACCGATAACAGCCAATGGGTAATTCAATTTCCTGAATTTATTTATTTATTTATAATTTTGCTCTTTCCATTAATATAATTTATAATTGAATTGTTATGCAGAGTCAGAAGGATGTGGAAGGATCTCTATTTGTTTTCAACAGGTGAGTATTAAACAACTCACTTTAAGGGAATGTTTGTTTATTTAATTTTGAGTTCTGTACTTTGTTTTTTGTGATGATTAACTTTTAGCGGGTGTTACAGGAGTGCTCAACCGCGATTTCAGTTTATTGTTATGAACCGCAGAAATACAGGTCAATTGCTCTGTTTCCGAATAGTGATTCTAAATACAATTACTTTCCACTTGCCTTTAGTGTTTGGTTGATTTGAACGTATCTTGCTTTTTTGCTGTTGAAAAATGTTCGTAAAGTTGAAGCTTATACATGATTGATTATTTGTTGTAGAGATCCCGGAATTATAATGATACAATTTATAAATGATTGAGTATTTGATTCTAGTGTTATGCACTGAGCGTATTTGAGATAAACATAGGGTATCTACGGCTTAGTTTAGTCATTTTCGTATATTGCTTTAATGACGTTAAGTAGTTTTAGGGTTTTTATAATACTGGGGTATTAAGTGTTTGGTTTCAACTTTCAAATACAGGGGGTGTCTCCGATTACAAGTCATAATACAGGGGGGTGTAACGTATTTAACTCTAATAATAACTATAATTGCAGACAATTAGATGGAATGAAGTGAAATAATTATTGCTTAATCCGGCCTCTTCTGGACAGAGCCAATTGGTGATGAGACAGACGCCTTCACACCTTGGCGATTGAACTGAACTGCAGCAAGGTGAAGCACTCAGACTCTTTTGCACCTACTAGGTGCCACCTAGCTTTATCCTGTCCTATGTACTGTGCTGAAGATGATTAATGCTGAAAGTGGCTACAACCAGAGATCTTTGTGTGGTAATTGCTAGCACAATCTTAAAAATAGAACACTAGAGAGACTCGAAAAGTTTAATAGGTTTGGTGTTCCTTCTCCTGCTAAAGCAGATTCAAGAAAAGTAGGAACGTTAAGACATCTTTCCAGACAGTATGCCCCCAAATGGAAGAAGGTCCTTTTCTTTCTATTATGCGACGAGGTTGAAATCAACCAAAACGACCTAGTATGTTAATGTCTTTACTTGACATGTTGCATTTGCTAGGCTCTTTTATAAGTTTTAATTCGCACCTTAGATCAAGAGGAATGAAAGACCGAAAATCTCCTTATACATGAATATCCATTTTGATCTATTGGAAACAGTCTCTCTATCTCCACAAGGTAGGGGGTAAGGTCTGCAAACACACTACCCTCCCAGCCCCCTGGGCATGTTGTTGTTGCTGTTGTTATCTGTAACTTTGGCCAAATAGACTAGCGTTTTCGCATTTTCTAGATTAAGAACAGAAACCAGTTACTGGGAGAAAACAAAATTTCTCTCTGTTCCTACCTTCACCCTAGTGTGAAAATCAGATGCATATAATCAAAACCTGTTAAATAATGCTTTGGTAGTTTTGATCATGCCAAAAATCATGTAGCAAAAGGGATTGTCCGTAGAAAAATGAACCACACATCCTGTCACTTGCCTGGCAAAGAAAACTTTCTGATTACTAGATTTGGTTCGTCTAAAATCGCATTGCTGTATCCATGGGGACAAAGAAAAAGATTCTTTATCCCACTTGTTTCACACGTGCGACCCAACCCCGTCCATATCACCCTTTTTAGAGGGGAAACAGATGCATAATGTTAGTGTGTGAAAGCCTAAAACTGAATAAAACACTATTCAAGTGGAAGAGGTTATCACATCGACAAGTTGTGATAACATCAAGAGTTGCACATGGAAAAAAAAAGGTGTACGAACCTGAAGTGTATCAGGCATCTTCACCCTTTTTCCATTGACTATATTGCACAGGTACATGACACCAGCATTTGCAAAGTCCTGTTATTAACCATGAGAATCATGCTTAGCACAAATTACCTGAATGGCACATTGCAAATAGGCAGAGGCTACAAACCCCAGATGATCGAATGATCAGAAACTTTTTTTCCCTTAGTATTTAATAGGTAAATAAACAAAATTAGTAGCTGAGAAAAAAGGCTGAAATGACTTCTTTTTTCAGTTTACCTGTTTGCCTTCTAAGGAAACTAACTTGCCATCCTGCATATCCAGATACAGTTAAAGACGAGATCAGTGTACTAAAAAGTAGATACAACAAAATTGACCAAAAATGACGTAGAGAATCCAAGGTAGCTTGGCCACTGCCTGTCTACAAAAGCATCTGAACGATAATTTCGACAAGAGAACACAAGATATAAGAAAGCATAACATACCAGACCAGAAACCATTCTCTGTAATTCATCCAAATCACAACCAATTTGAGACAGATCACCACGCACATCATTAACCTGTTGCAAAACAGGATTTGACCTGATTATGACAGCTATACTGCATAGTTATAGTATAAGCAGGAAAGTACAAATTTAAGGATTATGACAGTGGATCAGAGAAAACAAACCCCAAACATAAATAAAGACAAAGAGGTGTTAGAATAGATTTGCACCTCATTCCTTAGTAGTTTTGACATCTCCATTTGATCATCCAATTTCCCATCGACATTCTGAATTCTCTGCGTCAAATGTTTCTTTGTTGCCTGATCAAGAGGAGAAACAGAATAATGAAGAAGGCATCATGGAGATACCAGACATAGGTAGACACAAATAACCCCACATCACATAAAAACATCTTCATAAAGTGTCTGTTTGCGCAAATTCTTGATAGGAATCACAACAAAATTATGGTTCAAGAAAAAATCATACGGTTGTCTAATAGCAGACTTCTGACGCAGTTTCAATTCTGTGGAGAAAAGTAATCAGGTCCTAAACAACCAACTAACACTGACATGAAAATTTGATTTTCTTCCTCAAACTTTCCCCCTCTTCTTATGATTTGTGAAATTATGGCACTTTTTCTCTTTTTTTCATGAGAAAGAAATTATGGCACACTTGTATCGTGTCTTAAAAAACTCTTTAATTTTTTAATTTTTGATAAAAAGGTGCTATTCAAAAGAAAATGTAAAGAACCAATAGTGGTAGAGAACCCCAAATTATTTAATACTGGAAGTTTGGAATGCAACAGATCCAAATGGAGCAAAGTGGATAATTAGGATTCATATGGCTAACCCCAATTAACTTGGGACCGAGGTGTAGTAGTTGTTGTTGATCATAAATTGGTAAACTCAAAGCTAATATTTGCTTTAACAGTTAAAGTAAATAACAGGAGGCTAAAATGGGTAAAAGAATAGGAAAATGCAGCATAGCAGAAAGACTTTTTCAGACAATCGCTCTTCAAGCTAGTTATAATACCAAACTGGGGACCTTTTGAGGTTTTATACTTTTTTTGTAATGAGAGACCACAGTTACCACGATTAGCTAATCCTCTAGCATATCATGAATTTCATCCCACTGTTCTGGAAATAATACAAAAAATTTTGGTAGATCAAGTGTGGCAATACAAATTATTGTCCTTATATTTCACAACCCGGTAGCAACTTTTATGTCTAAAATCTAAATCCAATTCAACTGTAATTAATGCGACTTCGATAATTTTTTTACTAGCTGCTATCTTAATTCTTAAGTCTTTAGCTGACCCCAACTTGTTCGGGACCGAGGCGTAGTTGTTCTTGTTGCTATCTTAAGTCTTTAAAATTCTCTTTTACTTGAGAATAAATTTTAATCAAGGATTTTCAATGTTGACATCTAATCGAAAGAAGTCTTACCCTGGCGAATTATGTTTTAGGTTAGGTAATGAATAACTCATTTTTATTTCATAAACTGAACTGGACTACAATTAGGTACATATTGATAAAGCAATTGAGTTGCTCTAGGGAGGTTTGGGTTTTATTAACAGTATAAAAATACATGTAAAGATCTACGCTCTTACGAGACCCAACAAGAAACATATATCAAACCCAAATACCCAACTCTTTCTCAGGCTGTTTAAATAACTGCTTTCTTTTTATAAAATAATATTACTAGGGGGGAGGGGGGAGGGGATAATCAGAATTGAACCCACACATCGTGTTGAGACTCTCACTGGTACCACCACAGTACCACACTACAAATCTTGGTAGTAATGTACACTCAGAGAATACAAACACATTCACCTGACATGGGAAATATTTCTGGCCTATTACCAAGAGGGCTGGGGAGGTTGGGGCAAATTCATTAATAGCACACTATTGTTGACACAAGCTGCAACCAATCATCAAGCTTCACATGTTTAACAGAAACACCGCAATTATATATGCAAAAAATTGCATAATACTAGTGTGCTAGTTAGGCACATGGGAGTGCCAAGATCGCAGAGAAGGAATTAAGAGCAGAGGTAGTTTGCAAGAGATGATACTTACAGCAAGCGCCTCAGAAACATGCTCCAAGTGCTTTGTCAAATTTGAAACGGCACTTGTCATATTCTTTTTGGTAACATACATAAGGTCAGAGAATGATAAACCCTGCAAGAATTACACGAAAAGTTGAAAATATGTTTTCGTTTTTTAAATACTAGGGATATCGATCATTGTTAACCGTAACAAGTATGCAATGGTCATCTAAAGCTAGAGGCAGAAAAGCTTGGCCTTTGGTTGAGGGCTTGTTTCTTCCCCCCATTTTGACCCCTAATATTCTGTAGAAGGGCCGGTACCTAAGCTGAGGACCAACTTCAAGCTGACACGCCACCTAGACACACATGAGCATGTTACTCTCACTCATCCGTTTTATTTTACTTTTTTTTTTTGAGAAAGTCCTTCTCGCTCATGCATTTTAATTTCATCTGTCATGCTACACATACCTCTAGTACACCTTAGTATAATGAATCACCCAGACTTCCTTCGAGTAATCTCCACACTAATAGAAGCAGTAACAAGAGAGAGGGTATTACTTAAATAGAGAATCTAAGAAACAATTTATTTTACCTTCCACCACATATATCCATAACCCAACGCCCCTACTGCAGCAGTTGGCATGATAAGAGATGTCAAGTTACCTGAGACACAGAAGGCGACAAAGGGTGTAAGGACACATTGGCTGATAGAAAACAACTTCTACATAATCAAAGGAAAGATAAAGCAAAACATAGCATGAAACTCTTCAGTCAAGAATGGTGGAAGATACCAGTAGAATTTCCATTAAGAACAGTAATTGATCGTGCAGAAGCCAATTGTCGAACCTCCATTGCCAGCCTACGAACCTACAAAGAGAAAGCAATAAACATAAGTTGCATTGTAACATAGAGATATTTCATAATTTAATTTATTATGTGTTGGTTGATACACAACAGAATCAGGGGTTGATAATTCTTTTCTCCTGTCTAATAATAATAATAATAAAGGGGCATGTGATGCAAAGTATGTCTGTGAAAGACAACAAACTCAATTAGAGAGGTGGATTGGATGACGGACTAGCTCTCATTTTCTTTATTTTTCCTTTTTTTTAAAAAAAAAAAAAGAAATCAGAGAAATCTGCAATTCCAAATTTGAAACTAAGTAGATAATAAGCCTGCTCCTCAATCCTTCTCCACTTAAATTAATACCAGACTTGGTTCAAGTGTTCAACCGGCAAGATCCAAACTTGTGACCCGCGTCGTACCACCTTTGCCATTGAATGAAATCCCGGGGGCATGGCCAAGCTCATTTTTTCTAAACCTCTTACACACCATCTCAAACAATAGTATTTTTCACGTGATTTTGCTTTCTAAGTCATAAATCCATGTCTAATTTAATCCCATAAATTTAGTCCACATTGATTTTAATAAGTCGTATTGTTTTTTCGGTGCATTCCCATTTGTGTGATGATGGGAAATGTTAAACCCTAACCATCCAATTATTATTTTTATTATCGAGAATTCTTTGATGGCCAGTGATGCACGAACACGTTGGATAATGGGCCCGCCCTTTAACCCTTCTCGACTTAAATATCAGCTTTTGTCTGCAGCAAGATTCGAGTCTATGACTTGTGCCTAACCCACATAACATGTATTGCACTCTTACCACTAGACCAAAGCCCTAAGGGCCCCTATGCCATCTAGGCATTTAAACTGTGAAATTACTCATATATATGCCTCTCGCAACACCCACATTTAATCTGTGAATGCCAATGGACAAATTCTTTTTGGGGGAGTAAATCCAAAAATAGAAATTAAGGGACATATTAACACAATAAATTGGAAAAAGGAACACATCGGGCCTAAGCAACAATCTGTAGACCCCACTGGCATCCACCAAAAATGAAGAAAAAGCAAAAAGAGAGTGAGAGAAGGAAAGGAAAACTCTTGAGTCAATTTGATATAGCTTAATAAACTAAACTCATACAACACTGACACCATTACATCCATCGTTTAACCACTGAATCCATGATCTATACATACCTAAATGCCCTAGAGTTATAAGATGAGAACTTTATTGAGCATTCCAACGTATTTCATGTCCTTGTTAAACGCTCCAACCACTATTAAAGTTGGAAAAATTTCAGAGGGATTTTCTAAAAGCAGGGAAAGGAAAATTCATTTGGTCAATTGGAAGATCGTCACAACACCAAAGTCAATTGGAAGATCGTCACAACACCAGAGATCTAAGGGTGTTTTAACAAGGCATTACTTGGAAGTGGTTATGAAGATTTTCAGTAGAGGAGAATGCTCTTTGGAGAGAGGTGATTGCGGAGAAATATGGGGTTCTGGAAGGGGAGTGGAGGACTAAAAATATTACACTTCCCTATGAGCGCGGTTTATGGAGGAATACTTTAGAGGGGTTGTAAGAGTTTTTTTTTGATAAAGTAAGAGATTGTATTAATAAGGCATCCAAAAGATGCAAATTACAAAAGATGACAAAAGTGTACAAGACACTGAATTAGCTCATGTATAATGTTTAAACTAAGATCAGGGAGCTAACAAAATCCAAAATATTGTCCACACTATTAACAGGAGTATGGAAGTTCCCACTAAACAGGCTAACAAAACAGATAGCTTTTAAAGAGTGTAATGGAGTTGGGATTCCATCAAAACATCTGTGGTTCCTTTCATTCCATAAACACCAAAAAATTGCAGCGGGGATCATTCTCCAAATCCTCTTGATGGCTTTATCAACTCTCCAAAAAATCCATATGCATCTTTGATGTGCAAAGGCATCACCCATGCCAAGCCAAAAATAGAGTAGAAGAAATTCCAGATGTCATCTGCTATTGGGCAATGAAGAAACAAATGGTTGACACTCTCTGAATTTTGCTAGCATAGATAGCATCTGTTAGCTAGTACAATACCTCTTCTTCTTAGGTTATCTTGTGTTAAGCAAGCTTCTCTGAGAGCTAACCATGTGAAGCAAGATACTTTGAGTGGTTGTCTAGTCCTCCAGACATGTTTCCAAGGCCAATCCTCAAGCATCCCATTCTGTGAACATAGGAGGTTATAGCTGGCCTTGACTGTGTACTTTCCTCCTGTTGGGTTGCCCCAGATGAGTCTGTCAGGTTGATGCTCTTCAATTTTGCATTCTTCCAATGTGGATAATAGTATAAGCAGATCATTAATTTCCCAGTCTTGGAGGTTTCTTCTGAATAGAGGATTCCAAGTGTTCCCCTCCCTGTTGTGAGCAACCAACGAATTCTGACGACTAGCTATCTGATACAACTCAGGATATGATTATCTCAGTGTTGTGTTACCAATCCATCTGTCCTCCCAGAATTTTACATGAGAATCATTGCCAACTCTGTATGTTATTTCCTGGGGAAAATCAGTATGAAGAGACCTGATATGTTTCCATAGTCCCACCCCATGTGGGGCATTGTTTTCTTTGGTGCACCACTGGTGTTGAGCTCCATGCTTTGCCGTATCAATAAGCTGGTTCAGGCTGCCCATACCTCCATAGCCACTTCATTAACATGCTTTTGTTATGGAGTCCATGAACATAGGAGGTTATAGCTGGTCTTGACTGTGTACTTTCCTCCTGTTGAGTTGCCCCAGATAAGTCTGTCAGGTTGATGCTCTTCAATTTTGCATTCTTCCAATGTGGATAATAGTAGAAGCAGATCATTAATTTCCCAATCTTGGAGGTTTCTTCTGAATAGAGGATTCCAAGTGTTCCCCTCCCTGTTGTGAGCAACCAACGAATTCTGATGACTAGCTATCTGATACAACCCAGGATATGATTATCTCAGTGTTGTGTTACCAATCCATCTGTCCTCCCAGAATTTTACATGAGAGCCATTGCCAACTCTGTATGTTATTTCCCGGAGAAAATCAGTATGAAGAGACATGATATGTTTCCATAGTCCCACCCCATGTGGGGCATTGTTTTCTTTGGTGCACCACTGGTGTAGAGCTCCATGCTTTGACGTAATGACCTCCTTCCAATAAGCTGGTTCAGGCTGCCCATAACCTCCATAGCCACTTTATTAACATGCTTTTGTTATGGAGCTTTAGGTTCTTGAGTCCTATTCCCCCATCAGATTTAGGCTGAATAACTTTGGCCCATTTCACCAAAGGGAATTTGTGAGTTGTGTTGTTGCCCTCCCATAGAAACCTCCTTCTCAATCTGTCTAGCTGTTTCAGAACTAAGCTTGGCATAGGGTATAAGGACATATATTAAGTAGGGACGCTGTCAAGAACACTGCTAATTAAAGTGAGTCTGCCACCCATTGAGAGATACTGCATTTGCCAAGTTGCGAGTCTCTTTTCCACTTTTTCTACAACATCACTCCATACCCCGATTGATTTGTATTTAGCATCCAAAGGTAAACCTAGGTATGTAGTGGGGGAGAGATCCTATTTTACAACACAAGATCTCTGCCAATTCTTCTAGATTGGAGACTTCATTGACCAGGTATATGGTGCTTTTAAGCATGTTGATGTGTAATCCAGAAATGGCTTCAAAGATGAGCAAAGTGAGATTGAGATAAGATACTTGGAGTCTCTCTGCTCCACAAAAGATCAGTGTGTTATCTGCATATAGCAAATGGGAAACAGTGACTGAATTAGCTAGATTTCTGCCCACTTGAAACCCCTGTACCAATTCATCTCCTTGGCTTTGACCAGCATTTGTGTAAGGCCCTCCATGGCCAGTAAAAAGAGGAATGGAGAAAGAGGAACTCCTTGCCTGAGGCCCTTTTGTGGGGAGAAAAAACCTACCGGACTCCTATTCACCAGCATAGAATACTTCATTGAAGAAATGTTGAAATAAATCCACCTAATCCATCTGTCACCAAATCCCATCATCTTCAACATGTTGATAAGGTATGACCAGTTTAATTGATCAAAAGCCATCTCAATATCAAGTTTGCACAGTAAGCCAGTTTCCCCATTTTTGATTCTCCAATCCAAAACTTCATTTGCAATCAAGGATGCATCTGTGATTTGCCTATTTTTGATGAAGGCACTTTGTTGACCAGAGACCATCCCAATAACTCTTTTCATTCTTTCGGGAAGGATCTTCGCCACCAATTTATAGACACTGTCTATTAGACTAATTGGTCCGAAATCCTTAAACTCAATTGCACCTTTCTTCTTTGGGATGAGTGCTAGGAATGAAGCATTACAAGATCTAACCATATGATCATGTTGGTGGTAATGGTTAAGGGCTGCCATGAAGTCTGACTTGAGAACCTCCCAGCATTTTTGGAAAAATGCCATGGTGTAACCATTAGGGCCTGGTGCTTTGTATGGGGCACAGGAATTTAAGGCTGCAAGGACCTCTGGTTCCTCAAAAGGAGATTCCAGGTCCTCTCTATCATTTGAGCTGAGTGTGTGTAACCCTGTAAATTCTACTGAAGGTCTCCATGTTTCCTTCTCTGATAGTAGCTCAGAATTTCCTCCTTGATCAATCCTTTATCTTCAATTATCTCTTTTCCCACTTTGAGTCCATCAATACAGTTACCCCTTCTTCTTGAGTTTTCCATTTTTTGAAAGTACTTTGTGTTCCTGTCTCCTTCCTTCAGCCATAGACACCTGGACTTTTGCCTCCCGGAGGTTTCCTCAGCAATTGCCAACTGTTCAAGTTCCAATTTCAAGTTGAATGATTTCATCTTTTCCTCTGGTGTTTGAACTCTATGTTCTGCTATTTGCTCTAGTAATTGCAATTAGCAAGAGCTTTGTTCCTTTTGGTTTCCATGTTACCGAAGACTTCTTTGTTCCATCTAGTAAGATCCTTCTTTAAGCTCCTTAGTTTCTGGATAAGGATGAAATCTTGATTGCCAGTTAATAAGATTGCCACCATTCCTTCATCTTGTCCAGAAACCCCTCTGATTTGAGCCACATATTCTCAAATTTGAAATAAGGTGTAGTTTCCCAATCTCCACTCTCCAAAAGGATTGGCTTATTGTAACACCCCGGAAAATTTCGAAGTTCTTAAGTGTAAAGCCCGGTGAAATTTGCAAAGAAAATAATGTTTCATGGTGTCGGACTAGGCTTACGTGTTTGAGGATGCACCGAAAAGTAAAAAAAACTTTTTGGCAGAAAAGTGCATTTCTGCGGTCCATTATGCGACCGCAGAATCACTCTGCGGACCGCATAATGGCCGCAGAGTGAGGCAGTTAATTGGGCCAATTGGAAGCAATTATGCGGTCGACTATGCGACCGCATAACTGTTATGCGGTGCATTATGCGACCGCTTAACAGTTATGCAGACCACATAGTGACCGCATACACAGACAGTTCTTTTGGCTATTTTGTAACCAACTATGCGACCCATATGCGGTCCGCATATCGGTTATGCGATCGCATACCTTGTTCCGGAGCTCCATTTTTGGGTTTTTAAAACCCGACCCTATTTATTAAATACACCCTTTGGGACATTTTTGAGCTATAATCTGATATTTTAGAGCGAGAGAGAGTACCCTAGAGTGAGAAGGTGTTCTTCAATTATTGTTCTTCAATTCTTGCTCAAGTTTTGGAAGATTAAGAAGGGAAGCTCACTAGGTCTACATCCTAGAGGTAAGATCTACACCCTAAACCCTAATTTCGAATTTTGTGTAGAAATGGATAATAAGCAAGATAATTTCTGGGCAAGAGGATTGGTTATTTTACATGCATGTATTATCCAAGGATGTAGGAAGATTGTTGAGCTAAAAAAAATGGTAAAGCTTGGGTTGTGGGATGATGGAATCCTCCATAAAAAGGGCCTTTAAACCTTAATGCACACCTAGTGTTTGATAAAATGCTCAAATGAGCTAGAACCATAATCATCTTCCTAATTGTGGTTCAATTTGTTATATTTCTAAAATAGATTGAAGTTGCTAAGAATTCCGGAACGTCTTAGAGTTTAAGGAAGCTTAATTGAGGTATGTTGGCTAAACTCTTCTTTAAGAATTGGAATTCTCATTATCCTTGTAAGTTCCGAGATGTTGATTATAAATCGAGTATTCCGATAAGTTTTGTTATGAAGATATATGTTCAATTCGTATTTCAAATGCTCTTATCATATTGCATTATAAATTGAGGATGAGTCCCAAACTATGGATTACGTATCCACATGTTATAATTTCTAGTCGTGATTTATGTGAAAGTTATTATGCCAAGTTGTGTAGAGATTGCGATTTTGATATACCTCCACCCGCATACATTGGGGTGAAGCGGCATGACCGCTTTGTGTGGGGATTATGGTATAGAGATTGTGATTGTGACACACCTCCATCCGCATATATATTGGGGTGAGGCGGCATGACCGCTTTGTGTAGGGATTATGATATTGTAGGACTGCACTTCCACCCGCTTACATTGGGGTGAGGCGGTACGACCGCTTTGTGTATGGTTTTGGTATTGTTGGGGCACCACCACCCGCATACATTGGGGTGAGGCGGCATAGCCGCTTTGTGTTGGTATTGGTATTGTTGATGCATTTCCACCCGCATACATTGGGGTGAGGCAGCATAGCCGCTTTGTGTAGGTTCTTGGTACTGTGGTTATACATCCACCCGCATATATTGAGGTGAGGCGGCAGGGCCGCTTGATTAGAGTTGTGGTCTTGTACGTACACCTCCACCTGCATACATCGGGTGAGGCGGCGGGGCCGCTTTGTGTGAAGACGGTTATAGAGGATCTCATCTTAAATCCTATAAATGTTGTAGATAGCTTTTAATAAGCTTGCTATGGTTGAGACGGTTATCTATATTATTCTATTGCCGCACTCGTTCATTATAATTATCTTGTATTTCTAAATTCTTAAATTGGTGTTTAGTTTTCATACTAGTACTATTCGACGGTACTAACGTCCCTTTTGCCTGGGGCGTTGCATCTTTAAATGGATGCAGGTGGTTCCACAGCAGGAGATATTGATCAGTGATAGCAGTACACCTTCTTCTCAGCTGACTTGGTAAGCCCCACTTCATCCCGGGTCATGTATCTTTTGTTCTTTATGTATTATGGTTGAGGTATAGACGGGGCCTTGTTGCCGGCATTATCATTGTACTCCTCTTTATCTATAAAGGCTCCGTAGACATAGTGTGGGTTGTGTATTGGTACTGGGAAAGACAAACTATGCTATGTTGTGGTTGTATTACTTGTCCATTTGAGACTTTAAAAAAGGTGAAACTTATGGTAAGAAATTGGAAATTGCAGACACGACCACTTTATTGTTTAATTAAGGAAAACATATATTCTCTTTATTCATGAATGAGTTTGGGTAGAAGAAATCTAACAGGCTTGCTCGGTCGGGTTCACTCGGTTGAGCGCCGGTCGCGCTCCGCGGTTTTGGGGCGTGACACTTATGATCTGAAATTACTCTGGGCATAGCAATTTGGTACACATTCTTGAACATTTCATTCCATTCAGTTGAGAATAGAAATCTATCAATCCTTGATGCTTGTAGAGAAGCCTCACCTCTTGACCATGTGTATAAAGCTCCCTGAAGTGGTGGAATCAATCAGACCTAACTCCTGGATTGTGTCTGAGACGCCCAACATAGCCCTGGATCTTCTTACGCAATTTAATCTCACTTTCAAATCTGCAGACATTAAAATCTCCACCAATTACCCAATTGTCAGATCACAACCGCCTGATTGCTGCAAGTTCGTGCCAAAGAACAGTTCTTTCAGGGTTGGTGTGAGGACCGTACACCCTGTGAATACCCAATTGAGATCTTCTAATAAACTTTTGAATCTGCAGGAGATTGAAAAGTTCCCCACTTCAGAGTCTACACAATTCCAATTCTTTTTATCCCACATAATTAGTATCCCTTTTTTGCTACCATATGCCTTCAGTTCAGCCCATGCCACCCATCTATTCCCCCATATTTGACTAATCAAGGAATTGCTCCAATCCTCTATTTTTGTTTCTTGTAAGCATAGAATATCTATCCCCCACTTGTGTACAAGGGATTTTAAAGTACTCCTTTTATTCTTCCTGTTAAGACCCTGTACATTCCAACTTAGGATTTTGATCTTCATTTAGGATGGATCTTTTGAGAACGGCCCCTTTCTGCCCTCTTGTAAACCACAAGCCAATTTCTTAAGCTCTGAACCCCCTTTAGACTTCCTTTTTTTTACTCCACTTCTATATTTGCCCGTTGTTGCAATTAGATCTTCCTTTTCTCCTCCATTCTATGCTGCCCTCTTGTAGACCCCAAGCCAATTTGTTAAGCCCCGAACCCCCTTTAGGCTTCCCTTTTTTTGATTCCACTTCTGTATTTGCCCGTTGTTGCAATTGGATCTTCCTTTTCTCCTCCATTCTAAGGATTAGCCCCATAATGTCTGATTCGAAGCCTGTAGCATGTACTCCGAATGCTTTGCAAGCTTTCAGCAGTGCCATTTTCGTCCATCTTGAGGTTTCCACCACTGTAGGTGTGTCCACCATTTGCATGCATGATTTAGATGAATCATCGGTGTCATACCGTGGCAAAGGGAGGAAATTGTTGAAAGACTTGGAAGAAAATTTTGATTCCAAGCCGCTGACAATTGGGGATACTGTTTGCATGAGCAATTCTGACAAATTAGGGCTGATTCTTCCTGCTTCATCATCAGCATTAGATTGGGAGTGGAGAGTTTTGTCAGAGGCGATGTGGTTAAGCGCTTGTATTTCCTCTGAGAGTGGGTCGAATTGATTCGTCAGTTGCACTGTTGAAGATTTGTGAAGACAAGGATCGTATGCGTAGCCGACTGCTCTCCAATAAGTAGCTGGCTTGGGCCTTGAGTATTTTTATTCTTGGACAGTTTTGGGCTTTTTGCATAATAACTAATATTCAGGCCCAACTTTTGCTTCCCTTTTTTCTCCCTTCCTTTTATTTGGCTTGTGTTGGGCCGGTTTTCCCCATCTGTAGATGGATGCTCCAGATTTTTTGAATTAAAGCTTGTCCCCTTCACGTGGGCCCTCATTGACTGACTAGTGGATGCAACGTCACAGGCAACTACAGAGATCGACTTTTTTGCAAAAGATGTTGTACCCAACTCTGATTTTTAATGGTGGGTTTTGGGTGTGACTGAGTTTCTTGAAGAAATGAAATTTTAAAGCTCCAATCCCCAACTTCGATGAACATAGTCGCCGGTGGCTTCTTGCCGGAGTTTCTGATACAGATTTCGAGCCCAATAGAAGTGTGTTCTATTTTTTGTGTCTTCGTCTATTCCGACAAATCCACCACACTGTTCTCCTATGTTTTTAAAGGTGTCTGATGTCCAAGCATGCAGAGGGATCCCAAAGACTTTGACCCAGAAGTTTTCCAGTCTGCTTCCTTCCGAGATTGTGCCCGATGTTGGTGACCACCAATCTAGAGAAAGGCGTCTGCAGTTCCAGAACCATTCACCTGCTTTAATCCTTATCGCTTCTTGTCTTGAAGGTAGTTTGAAAAGAAATTTGTTATGCTCCATGGGAGTGACTTTGAGACAGGTTATAGTTCTCCATCTAGTTATGAACCACTTTTGGATGGTCTCACGATTTGGGCTGAAGTTGAAAGGATTATTAAAGATTCCAACTAAGCTTCTGGCTAATGGATGATTGATCTCGACTGATGATGGAGTCGAAGTGATCGTGGGGAGATCTGGCCAGCTCTCAATTCTGGCTGATACATAGTAAGACTTGTCCTGTGGTGGTGGTTGTATAGGGATGGTTCTTCTGTGTTTCCCAACAAAACATAGGATTTTTTCTGCTATCTCCACCCATCCGCTGTTGTATTCTGCTTCCGGGACAATCATCGATTTTTCCTATCTCCCTGCCAGACTTCTATTCTTAAGTATCTGCCATATAAATTGTAATTTTGATATACCCTGTAAAGATATTGTTCTTGTTTCCTCCCCCATCTTCTGTATAGATCTCCTCTCCCCCTTGATGTTTGTTTCATAGCATCGCAAACCCATATGAGATTGTATTCGTCAATGCTCCTGCCACGCTCTGTAAAAGAAAACAATTTAATCTGGACATCTCCGATGTTAACAAGCTCAAAAGATTTATCCCCTGAAATAAAGAAAACTTTTTCCCCATATTTATGGGGCACATTTCCCAAGTCAGAGCAAATTTCTTTAAAAAGCCTATATAAGGAGCCCGCTTAGTAGTTAACAACAATTCAGCATGAGGTTTTTGCCTAACCCACACATTGGGCTTATTAAGAGTTTATTGGGAATGTTTCACTTAATCACTTAGGGTGGGTGACGTGTCCTCGATTATGATTCCTTAAGCCTTGAGTTAACACTCGTACGATGAACTTTTTTTATGGGTTCATACGACGAAATTTTTATGGTAAGATTTATTTCAAAGACTTAAGTTAGCAAAAGTGCTTAAATAGATGTTAAATGATTTGAAATCAAGTTAAGTGAGTATAATGGCCAAAAAGATGGAGGAACGTATTAGACGCCAAGTGTAGAAAACAGCTAAGTTTCGCTCCAATAAACGACCACCACGCGATCTGAATTTGGTCAAGTGTAGAAAAACAACTCAGCTATGCTTCAACACGTGACCGCGACGCAATCACCTGTAGATATAAATTTCAAATTTCGAGAAAGGCTCCTATTTTAGGTTTTGAGCATTAGGTCTTCTGCCACATAGCAAGTACGAAGTTGCGCAAACTCTCACACTCAAAGGTGAGTAATTCTTAGATAAATACATAGATTTACAACATCTAATCATGCTCCTAACATTAAATCACTTGGCAAATCCCTAGATTTCAAGAAACATCTTCAAGAACTCAAGAGATGGAAAACCTAGGGTTTTATGGGAACTTCCCTCAAGGTAAATTCTACTACTCCCTAGCATTAAAGTTAGAATCGTTTGACCATATTAAAACTATATAACACAAGAATTGATGGAGTTGGAGGTGAAAATTAACTTTAAGCCCTAGATAGCTAAATGAGACTTTGATGGAGGAATTGGGTTGAATGGATAGTTTGGGTAATGGTTTTAACCCCTAGATTGTAGATTTAGAAGAGTTGACTAAGCGAAGTTGCCGAGAGAAAACTTGGACAATTGTTTCGAGGTAAGTAAAGTTTACATTCCCTAAGTCAAGGGCCTAATAAGAAAATGTTTAATAAAAAACTTTATTTGATAAAAAGGTGACGGATTGTTCCCAAGTGTAAATGCTTTAACTTTTTGTTTGAAAACCCTTGATTGATTAAATGCTATGAAGTTATCATTAGTTCATGATATAGATTTTCTTTTCTTATAACTCAGCTAGCTCAGAATTTCAGAAGTAATTGAATCTCTTGTTTGATTTGATTGTTGTTGTGCCATTGCTTGCATTTATTCATATTCAACACAGATTAGATATATGTGATCACGCGCGTTTTGGGAGAAGTAGCCAACCTCCCCAAGTGTGAGAGCCATAGTTGTCAGGGCTAGCTGTCCCACAATTGCAGGTGCTTCACGTCTTCAGATTTATGTGTTTGGGGGAAGTGGTCAACCTCCCCAAGTGTAAAAGCCACCAGGGCTGAGGAATGGGCCAGTCATCCTCACACGTGAGGTGTATTTGTAAAATACAATCTTCGACATGTGGCCAATATAATAGTCGACACGTGACAAGTAATGCTTAGCCAGCTCCAAGTCAGACAGGACTGCTTTAGTGAATCGAACCGGAAGTACAATAGAGAGAGCGCATCCTGAATTATATATACCGAGATTAGACAACAGGGAATGACCCTCCAAAAAGTCTCTCGTATCCGAATAATGCAATCACCAAGTTCCGAAATATCTGAGATTTGGCATTAATTCCTTGGCAGCTACGAATCTTCCAGGCGTACGGTAGGAGCTTGATAGATAATGCTCAAAACCAACGAGCGTGATTCTGGGAACGGTTACCAGGAATTTGTACTATAAATACTCCTCACTTTATTTCACTTGGATTCATTAAGATTCGGATAGAAGAAACTCTAGATAATTTACTAACCTGTTGAGCTTATAAACATTGTTCACTAATCTTGCTCATCAATTCCTTTCCGTCAAGAATCATGGAATAAGAATCTCATCTACTTCATTCTTTCTTTACTGCTTTTACACTGCTTTCTTTTATAGTAATTTGTCTCATTTGTTTATTTTTTATTAACTACAGTCAATCTAATTGGATTGTGTCAGTTTATTGCGGCCTAATTTCTGTAAATTTAATTGATTAATCTAATAATCAATTTTTTAGGTTAAACAGCAGGTACCATTATTTATTCAGATTTGTGTGTTTGGGAGAAGTAGTCAACCTCCCTGAGTGTAAAAGTCGCAAGGGCCAGGGATTGGCACAGCCATCCACACACTCACAGACGCCATTGTTTGTTAGAAAAAAATTTCAAAATAAGAAACTTAGCTATATTAAATTATTAGAACTTAATTTAAATTTCATGTAACAGTTCAACTTTCAGATTACATGTTACAGATCAGCTTTCAGATTTCATGTTACAGTTCAGCTTTCAGATTTCATGTTACAGTTTAGCTTTCAGATTTCATGTTACCGTTCAGCTTTCAGATTTCAGTATTAACGTATTAAATTGCTTAAGTTATATTTATTGCATCCTAAATATATGTTTAACTGTTTAGTCTAGAAAAGTCTTGTGCTCCGCTTTGGGGGTGGTAAACAAGACTTACTAGGTTGTGATCACCCAAAAGGTCATCTTATGTTTTAGAACTCGAATTTGCGCTCTTAAGCCTTTAAAATCTCATTTTTACCCTCCTCGATTTGCGTGCGTAGTCCGGGCAAGTTTCCGGAAAGCTTTTATGTTGAAAACTAATGAAAATAAGAATTTTTGCCTTAAAAGTTGATTTTAGTTGACTTCGGTCAACATTTTTGGTAAACGGGCCCGGATCCGTGCTTTGACGGTCCCGGTAGGTCCGTATCGAATTATGGGACATGGGCGTATGCCCGGAATCGAATTTGGAGGTCCCTAACTTGAGTTATGAATTTTTTATGAAAATTAAAAGTTTGAAAATTATTTATTTTTAAGAATTGATTGATATTTGACGTTGTTAGTATCGGGTCCGTATTTTGGTTCCGGAGCCCGATACAGGTTCATTATGATATTTAAGACATGTCTGTGAAATTTGGTGAGAAATGGAGTTGATTTGACGTGATTCGGACGTCCAGTTGAGAAATTAGAAGTTTTAAAATGTTCTTGAGAATTTCATTTGATTGGGTGCTAAATTTAGAGTTCTAGGTGTTATTTTGGCTATTTGATCGCGCGAGCAAGTTCGTATGATGTTTTTGGACTTGTGTGTATGTTTGGTTTGGAACCCCGAGGGCTCGGGTGAGTTTCGGATAGGCCCCGGGATGTTTTGGACTTGGGAAAAATCTGGCTTTCTACAGATTCTGGTGTTTGTCATATCCTTCTTCGCGTTCGCGACAGTCCTCTCGCGAACGCGAAGAGTAATCTGATGAGGCTGAGACTTCTTCTTCGCGAACGCGAAGGCCTGGTCGCTAACGCGAAGTGATGGGGGATTTACCCTTCGCGAACGCGACCGGCTCAACGCGAATGCGAAGCATGTGGGGACCTGGGGGGTTTTGGTCGTTCCTACAGCGCGAACGCGAGCCATTCCTCGCGAACGCGAAGGCCAGAGGGGAGTGATCATCGCGAACGCGAGCTGGGTCTCGCGAACGCGAAGGCTTGGCAGCCAGTACCCTTCGCGAACGCGACAGTGCTCTCGCGAACGCGATGAACACTATCGCCCAGCACTTAACAGAATCCAAAACGGGATTTTTGCCAAAAAACTCATTTTTCTCAAAAACCAAACGATGAGGGGCGATTTTTCAAAGAGTCATTCCTTCCCCAAATTGTTGGTAAGTGATTCTAAACCATTTTCTTTCAATTACCCATTACATTTCTTGAATTTTCAACCTAAAATCTAGAGTTTTTATGGTAGATTTAGGGGTTAGGGTAGAAAATAGGGATTTCGGGAATTTGGGGATTTAGACCTCAATTTGAGGTCGGATTCCAAAACTAATTACATATTCGGGATCGGAGGTGAATGGGTAAAAAGATTTTGGTCCGAACCTCGGGTTTTGACCAAGCGGGCTCGGGGTCGATTTTTCGACTTTTTGGAGGAGAAATTGGGAAATTTAATTTATGCAATATAATTGATTCCTTTAGCAATATTTGATATTATTGAGTCATTTTTTAATAGATACGGGTGGTTTCGAGGTGAATTCCAAAGGAAAAGCTGTGATTGAGAATTAAGTGGCCTTCGGAGCGAGGTAAGTGTTGTGTCTAACCCTGACTTGAAGGAATTAGGAACCTTAGATTACTTGCTAAGTGAAATCTATGTGAGCGGCGTATATGTGAGGTGAGGAGTACTTATGCGCCGCCAAATTTACCTGTTTTTCCATGTTTCTCTGTTTTTCTTATATTGTTTTTTCCTATGTTAATTGCTACGTGTTATGCTAGTATTGTTCAATTTATCGTCCTTATCATGTTTACGGATTTTTTTGTGATAATTGAGTTTTTATTTCAAAGTTGAGATTGACATTATGGAACCAAATATTGAAGTAAGGTTTGTACTTGTTATTCTGTCTCCCTGTTGTTGTTGTTTATGCATTGCATTATTGTAAGGGAGAGTGTTAATGCACGAACGGTGATGCCGTGCCATATCGTGAGTGTTAATGCACGAAGGGTGATGTCGTGCCATATCGTGAGTGTTAATGCACGAAGGGTGATGCCGTGTCATATTGTGAGTGTTGATGCACGAAGGGTGATGGCGTGCCATGATATGAGAGTAAAAGCACGAAGGGTGATGCCGTGCCGTTTTTATTAATTTTATGGTGAGATTGAGAGTAAAAGCACGAAGGGTGATGCCGTGCATTTTTCTTTACTGTATTCACTATTCCTGTTGATTCATGGTATATTGACTGCTCCGGTGATCATTCTGTTGTAGTTCTTTATCTTGTATTCCCCTCAGTATGTCTCCCCTCCCGACATTTCCTGTTTAGTTCTTCATTCCTGTTATTTGCGTATACACCGTTAAATTGTACAGGTTGATTGTAGGTGCCTTGCCTTAGCCTCGTCACTACTTCGTCGAGGTTAGGCTCGACACTTACCAGTACATGGGGTCGGTTGTACTGATGCTGCACTCTGCACTTTCTGTGCAGATTTTGATACCTGCTCAGGTTGATCGAGATTTGCTATTGGTCCGCTGTCCGAAGACTCAAGGTAGATCTGTCGGCGTTCACAGACCTTGAAGTCCCCGTCTATCTTTTTATGTCCTGCTGTTTTCTTTCATTCAGACAGTTGTATTTCTTTCAGACTATTACTTGTAGTAAATTCTAGAATGCTCGTGAATTGTGACTCCAGATCCGGGTGGTAGTAATTAATACAGTTTTATGATATTCCGCACTTATTATATTTCATTTTAGTTAATTATTGTTATTTACTGAATGGAAATAAGGAATTGGTTTAATGATTCTCTAACATTGGCTTGTCTGGCAACTGAAATGTTAGGCGTCATCACGGTCCCGTCGGTGGAAAATTTCGGGTCGTGACATAGGTACCCTCGGAGATACTTAGCCCGTTAAGGCATGCCACGTCGTGTAGCAGACGTTAAGTGTGCAGGCGATGAAGCTCGTGGTTAGAGGCAAGTTTTCTAGATTCAATTCACAAGCTCCGTTGATTTATTCCAGTGATAACAGATTTCTTCGCAAGGTTTTATTAATATTACACTTTTATATTATTTCCTATGGAAACCCCCAGATCATGTATAATAAGTCCTTAAAGGCTCATGACTTTATTCAGTGGGTTATGGTTCACAGTTTAGCCACGTTAGACTCATGTACTTTTTGTTTGGCAGCTTACCAGCCTCGACTCTTGATCTAGTGTCACGTTAGACTCATGTACTTTATTATTATATAATTGATTTAATTCAATTTCGGCTATTTCAATTTTATTTCTCTTAACGATATTAATGATGTTCAATTCCGTGTAAAAAGTACATTTAGCACAAACTAGTTAAGGGTTCACTCGACGGGTAGCTTATGTCAGGTGGCCATCACATCCCACCCGAATTTTGGAGTGCGACATGATGAGAGTAAAGTAAGCTTTCGGGGATGCACGTAGGGGTGGGCATAATTTGGGCAAATCTGAAATCCAAACCGAATTCCGAATTTTTTGAATTTTTGGTTTGGATTTTCGGATTACGAATTGGTTTTGGGTTTAATTTTTAAAATTTTTGAATTTCGAATTGGATATTGAATTTGATACTTCGGATTTTTGGATATCCAAAAGGCAGAAATACCCTAATAGACACCCGTACTTGTTCCTATTTGACATCCTGGTTCCTTTACTCTATAAAGTTTTAAGTGCACACTTGAACTTGATCAAATATATTATTTTAATCCCCTCTGACCGTTGACCCAACTTATGTGGCATTGACTAAATTGAGCTGGACAATATGCGTGTAATGCACGCGAATGAAGAGAGTAAGCACTGGTAATTTTGATTTAAAAGATTAAAATAAGGAGAAAAAATAAAAAGGAGAGGCAGAAAATAAATTAAAAAGAGAGAAAAATAAAAAAAGGCTGAAGAGTCCTTCCTCCTCCCTCGTTAGTGTCGTTCATTCCCCATCCCTCATTTCTCTTCTTCTTCCCCTCCATTCTTCTCTTCCTCCTCTTCTTTCTCCCTCCATTCTTCAAGTAGGGTTCAAATAAAACCTATGAAAATTCAATTGATTTTCTGTTTTAGCTACTTATAAGTGTGGGATTTGACTTCAATTGATTGCAGTGGGCTTTGTAAATACAGATTCCAACTTTCTTCGAATTGGGTAAAGATTCTTGATGAGTCTCGTTTAATTTTGTTGTAATTTTCAAGTTTGAATTGGAACTCTCTATGGGATAGTGACTGAAAAAGGGTACCATCGTGGTCTTATTGGTAATATTCTTTGAATATATATTCAAGTTTTCTTCAAATTGAGTAAAGATATTTGATGGGTCTTGTTTATTTATCTGTAATTTTGAAGTAAATATGTATTGGAACTCTCCATCAATGGTGTGACCGAAGAAGGGTGCTTTTCGTGAAGGAAAAATAAAGTAGATGAAGGAGTAAAACATGAAAAGAAATTATATAATTTTTTAAATAATATGAAAAAAGTAAATTATTATTTTATCACGGAAAATCTGACGGGGACACTGATGTGTCATCCACGTCAAGCAAGTGAGCAACACACAGTTGTGGAGGTGTTTAGAATATCACGTTTGAACAAGTTCAGGTGTCCACTTGAAACTATGGAGTAAGGGGCCAGGATGTCAAATGAGAAGAAATACAAGTGTCTATTAGGCTATTATGCCTATCCAAAAATCCGAAATTTTTATACTTTATATTTTGTCCATTATCCATATGCCAATAGTAATAAGTTCAATACCCTACCCATTATATATTATCTCATATATTCAATATTAATTACTAAATTACTGTCAGAATACTTTTTATTTGGACATGGTTTTACTATTGTTACTTCTTATCGGCCGTATTAATGTCTCTGTTGTATTTTTATTTATAATAATTTCATTACTTGAATACTTTATTGGATGATTGCGGCAAGAATGAGGAACTTTTCAAGCAATTTAACAAGAGTAATGCATTCGGATATTCATTTTTGTAAAAAATAGAAACATCTCAACTTATACGCTCAAAGCCGTAAATCCATAATATCCAAACCGATTAATCCAAAACCGAACTTAAAAAATCCTATACAATCCGAACTTATTTGGATTGTCATTTCTTCAATTCGAAAACCGAAAATCCAAACCGAAATTCTCATATCCAATCCGAACTGCCCGAACGCCCACCCCTAGATGCAGACGGTGTGAAAGTAACATTTTAAGTATCAATGTTCCTAACATGCACAGGATTTCATGCCAAGAGAAAATGTCAATTCAAAGCATACAGAGGATTCAAGATAGAGAAACACATTAGGGTTTGAGATTTAGGAGAAACGTAGAAGATTGGGAGATTGTTGAGTTCCAAAGTTTGATAGTTGCTCCACAAGCATAATATTTCATGGATTAGCCATGATGTTCAGAGATTTGAGGGGGGAAGGGGGGATATAGTGGTGTATTTTTTCTAAAAAGTCCTATTATGGTTTATTATTGGATAGAGCAGAGGTAGCCTTTCCTTATCTCACGGTTTAGATACCTCGAGTGCCGAGAAAGCTGTGTTTCTTTACATGGTTAGCTATAAACGAGGTGAGTCTAACGGCTGAGAATTTCAGGAAGAGGAGAGTTACATGTATCAGTTGCAGCTTCATGTACAAGCGCTCAGATGAAGAAGTAGATTACCTTCTTTTACATTGTCATATTGCATCTTGCCTATGGTGTGAAGTGTTGGGTTGGGTTGGGTTGGACTTCAGCGGTGATGCCACGAACGGTTAAAGAAGTAATGTTCGGTTGGACATTCAACATTCAGGAGGAGGAGGAGACGCAAGGCTTGGGATGTCGCTCCAATTGCACTCATGTGGACCATTTAGAGAGAGTAAAATAGAAGACCTTTTGATGTGATAGAGAAGGACTTTTACATTCAAGGAGTAGCCTCTTTTCCCTTATTATGTTTTGGTGCACCAGATTCTTTTAAGCACAGAAGATTGGGTGCCTTTTGTAGATAACCATCTTTTTTGTGAGGTTTCTCTATATTTGGGTATGCTTCTTGTATACGGGTATTTATGCCCTTCATTAATGAAATCTTATTACCTATTTCAAAAAAAAATAAAAAATAACCATATTATGAAATACCAGTACTTCATCAATGTTAACTCTAGAAGGTAGTGCAAAAAATAATGTTGTTACTGCATCCAAGGGTGTGGCCTAGTGGTCAATGAAGAACGTTGAGAGCAATAAAGTCTTGGGTTCAAGGCCCAACGGAGACAAAAACACTAGGTGATTTCTTCACATTTGTTCAAGTTTTGGTGGATGGGGTTACCCGGTACCTGTGGTAGGAGATAGGATGTACCCACTGGAATTAGCCGAGATGCGTGCAAGCTGGCCCGAACACACGGTTATAAAAAGAATGATTTTGTTATTCTATGAAAAGGAAATTTAAAAGGCCAAATACATAGACAGCCCCTTAAACGTGTCCTTATTTTTCATGTAGACACCTAACCTAAGCATATGACCTATTGAACACTTTAACTATGCTTAAATTGTACCTATTAGATACAGAGTTGTGAAAAGAGGCTGCTTCCTCGCTTAAAGCGAGAAGCGAAGCGAGGCGACCCACTCACCGCTTCTGCTATCTGAAGCGTAGCAGGTATGAAAAAGCGGTCGCTTCCCACTAAAAAGCGAGAAGCGACGATGCGAAGAGAGGCGACTGAAGCGAGCGCTTCTCTGTTTTAAAGGGCTGCCTAATTAAAATAGATGTTCTTTTATTAAAGGCCAAATACCTATACGGCCCCTTAAACTTGGCTCCAATTTCCATTTAGACACTTTAACTATGTCAAATACCTATTGAACACTCCAACTTAATTCAAGTGTACCTATTAAACACTTCATGTGACGTGGCATAATGTGTGATTTTCACTCAAAGTTGGGCGCGTGAATAAGAAATATAACATTTGTTTTTTTTTTTCAAACATTTTTTTTATTCTTTGTCTTTCTCCTTCATTGTCTCTATCACTAATATCCCTCCAGATTTTCCTTTTCCTAATTTCTTCTCTGGATCTACTTACGGATTCATCCCAGAACATTGATTAACTTGTTATTTCACTTCAAATTCGATAAACTTACATGCCAAAGAAGAAGTGTAAACCTAAAAATGATTTATCAAGAGAGACCGAAAAAAACCTTGAAATCCAGAAAAGAATAAAAATCCAGCAATTTCGGATAGATACCACGAGAGAAACCCAACAATTTTAGAAATTAACAGAGAGAAATCCATCAAGAAAAATCCAGCAATTTCAGACAATAACCAAGCAAAATCGACTAGCTTAATTTGCAAAGAGAATCCAACAAGAAAAGCACAGCAATGTCAAATATCAGCAAAGCAAACCCAACAAGACAAAGTAGCAATTTCAGACATCAACCAAGCAAATTCGATTTTGCTGAGAGAAATCCAGCAATTTCAGAGATTAAACATGAAAAACTAACTTTATTTTGTAGCTACATACATGGAGATTAACCCAACGATTTCGCCGGCATCGACTTTTCCGTTAGATGTTAGAATTTAACGCCAAGTAGCGAAGTTACAAACATGACAAATTTTCAACCAAGAAACAATAATATGTTTTTTGTTTGGACATAGCTAAAGAGAGGGATCGATAGATAAGAGGAGGAAAGACATGAATGGAGCTACAAAGAAGAGATAGCTTTAGAAAGAGGGGGGGAGGTGGAGATAAAACTAAAAGGGGTGAAAATAGATTTTTTGGAATATTTAACCTTAAAAAAAGAAAATCGAAAGTCAAAATGGCACATGTCACTTTTTCATTCGATCTATTGCCACATCATCCGAAAGTGAACAGTACGCACTTAATTATTTACACAGGGTAAAGAAGATGTGTTTAATAGGTACACTTGAAATTAAATTTGAGTGTTCAATAGGTACTAGCCATAGTTAAAGTATCAAAATGGAAATTGGAGCCAAGTTTAAGAGGTCGTATAAGTATTTGGCCTTTATTAAAACATATCGACCAGCACCCCAGCAGCAACAGAGAAAGAAAGAGGCGACTAGAGTTCCAAGTTTTCTACACTTTTTCAACTTTAAGATCATCAAGTTTGGTCCAGGTATGTGATTTCCTCCTCCTCCTCTTCTTCTTCAGCGTCCAAATAGCAGCGAAATGCTGGCGAATTTTTTTTTCCCTTCAGTTCTTCTTTCTCATTCTTCTCTTCTTCTTCTTCTTCTTCTTCTTCTTCATTTTCCACTGTTTCAGCGTCCAAATAGCAGCGAAATGCTAGCGAATTTTTTTTTTCCTTTCAGATCTTCTTTCTCATTCTTCTCTTCTTCTTCTTCATTTTCTTGCACTGTTTTTTCGTTTGAAATGCTGCCCATTTTTTACTGGAATGGTATACTGCCCTTCCTCTTATTTTTATATCCTTCATTCGTAGTTCTTATTGCCCTTCCCTTCAGTATTTATTTTAATTTTTTTTTTTAAAATTCTGCTTCATTTCAAAAAAGCGAGCGCTTCGCTTCTCGCTTCTCGCTTCTAGCTTTAAGCGAAAATGGGGTTGTCGCTTTTCCTCGCTTCACGCTCTTCACAACACTGATTAGATACTTGAGGCACAAGCAGTTAAAATTTTCAAGCGCGTGAAGTTCAACTCGAGATGACGTGGCCGAAGAACCAATAAAAAAGACACACATCAGCAAAGAGAAGCAAAAACACGTAAGGAAAAAAAACTCTTCATCTCCTACTTCGAAACTGGTCGGACTTAATGGAAAGAAGTCCAGAAACGATGGAGCACATCTTTTTACTTCATTAGTTGCAAAATATATATATGTAAAATGAAGAGAAATTGAGAAACAAGAATAGGTCACCACCGGAAATTTTCTTAGTAAAAAACCCACCTTGTGAGGAAATGCAGAGCAGCAATATATCGTAGACCCACTTTGTTTGGAAATACAAATTGGTTGAAATGGCTTTTAAAACGGCGAAAAATGGCAGGTAAAATTTTATGCTATGCTCAGCGAACACCTTTCCTCTAGCGACCATAATACCCTTGCACTTCCCAGCGACAATTTGGAGTTCCGGGAAAGTTATGAAGAGCGCACATGCAGCATGGTAGTATTCCAGAGTTTTGAGATTGGATGTTGCTGTTAAAATTTTGAATTATTAAGCATTATCGGTTTACTTTTACTTGTCCACAATGGACTTTGCACTCCCCTTAAGAGATAATAAATGAATCGGTGTTGTCAAAGGCGAAAAGTGTTAAAAAGCGCTCCAGATCTATCGGGGCTTTAAGCGCAAAGCACAATTAAAGTGTGGGCTTTAATTAAAAAAGGCGCAACGAAGGAAAAAATAAAAACATATATGCAATATAAGACAAAATTAAGAATTTCATACATAATGATTTCCTTAACAATTGATATATTTTTTGCCAATTATAATTATTGTTTTGCACCGCTTTATTCAAGATAGAACTTATTGTTAATGAGGTGCACGCCTTAGTACCTTGCCTACACTGACGTGCAAAATAAGTGACGTGAACGCATACCCTGAGCTTTTTTGAACTTAAGGGCTTAAGCGTGCCTCAAATGCCTTTGACAACACTGAAATGAATTATACATTTTACCATATTACCCATAATAATGACAGCATTTCAAGAAGTTTTGAGAAATGATTTAGGGAATGAGTAGCTAATAATAAGAGTAAAATAAGAGAAAAAATTATCTTTCTCTTGATTTGCTAAAATGGACAAGTAAAAGTGAAAATGTCTTTTTAGTATAGTGAATAAGTAAAAGTGAACAGAGGGAGTAATGTATATTTCCTTGCTAGTTAAACATTGATGCATTGCTTTTGTGATGGCCATTTATTCTAGATTGTTGCTAAAAGAAAATGGCAGAAACACCTTTGTGGAGTGACCGAAAGTAACTGAATGAGTGTTGTTCAAGAAGCAAAAAGAATGGTAGAATTATTGGTTTGAAAATGTGGCTAAAGAAATTGCATAAAAAACATGAATTTGGAGAAAGAATGGCAATAGAACCAAAACGGCCAAATTCCTTTTTAGGTGAAGTTTTATGTTTTCCGGCAAAAACTTTGTTGTAGCTTAATATATATAGTCATTCCACGCATTTAATTTTGAGTAAGAAGCACACACCTGCCATGTCAGCAGTTCGTGCCTAATTGGTACAGTTTGGGCATAGTTCAAGTGTCCATACGTCATATGCTTAGTTTAGGCGTCTAGATGAAAAATCAGGACTAGTTTAAGGGGCCGTCTATGTATACGGCCTATTTATAGGACTGGAAATGTTCACGGATAGATAAACAGGTAGATTTTGCATATAAAACCACATTGGCAGTAGATCAAAAAAATTCAATGACAAAACTGAACTTTCATATGTATACTTAAGCTACTTTTTACGATCAAGGTACCTGTGCAGCCATAACATCTGAATCTCCAGCATCTGTCTCCCCTGATTTTTCATAATTTTTTATCAAGTTCTGTCAAAAAGATTGGGAAAGAATCACTTAAAGCATTCAAATACTAAATGCGGAAAACATAAAAGAAACAGGAAATTGGTTTTAAAATTTGACAACTACATCCTTCTTGTTAGTTACAGGTCATACAAGGATCTAGCAAAAAAATATATTCAAATAAAATCATATCCAGCAAAAAACCCTTGTAAACAAGGTGAGTTGATCATGTATCATGTATATGTACAGAACATAGTTCCTAAGCATTATTTTTTTGATAGGTAGTTCTTAAGCATTCTTCTCCCTGTTACGTTGCAAATTTCAGCATTCATGCTAAGTTACTCTCCTGTGCTAGCAATTGAAGCATTATACTAAGTGACTACAATCTAGATTACCTGTTTCGAGCAACAAACATGCATAAACAATAGTAGTTTTTCCATTAACAGAATTCATGGAATACGAAGCTAAAACTAATTCAATCAGTGACAACGCAGTCATTAAGAATTATCTCATTCACTTCCAAATTTCAGCATCCACCGTATATAATTCAGTGCTCGCTGTAGAAGCATTATACACCTAGGAGATACTTATTACACCTAGAATACCTAATTCAACCTCAGTTAAGAGCATAACTAGAAAAAAGGTTTCTGTTAACAGAAATTCAAAAAATACTAACTTAGTCACAGATAAAACTAACTCAATTTTGGCGAAAAACACTAATAAAAAGGTGAACGCAAGTACCTGAAGCTCGCCTAATACATCAGATAATTTACCGTTTTGGAACAGCACAGTACCAGTATACCCTACACATAAGGAATATATACATACGATCAGATCAAACTAGCAAAAATCGCTAAAAAGAAGAAAATCGAAATTGAAATTTTACTTAGAACAAAGTAGCATGAAAAAGACTCAAAAGGGAATAGTTTGCATACCAGCACCGACAATGAAGATGATTCTGCCTAAGCCTATTCCGGTTTGTAACGCCATGGCCGGCGATGACAAAGTGATTAGCAAACCCTAGAACAAAATATTACTATGCGTCTCCGATGAGAATTTTCGGAGTTGAATTTACAGGTGGTAGTGGGAAGTGAGCTAATGTTTAGTCGTTGTTCTAATTTAGTGCTGTGAAACGACGTAGTGTTGGTACTTGATTGCGGTTAGCCCAAGATTTACCCTTTCGCCAATTGCATCGGTCCTCGTCGTGGAATTTAAGCCACGTCAACGACGTGGGCCGCGGCGCGGTTGCTGTTTTAGTTGAGTAGTTTGCCCCACTGATCAATGTACTCCATAGGTATCTTTTTATTAATTATTGAAAAAATTATATAGTTCTTAAAAATAATATTGATAAAATGTATTTCTTCTGTTTCAATTTATGTTAACTTATTTATTTTTTAGTTTATACCAAAAAAAATTACCTCTTTTCATATTTAGAAATAATTTACATTTATGCAATAATTTATAGCCACACAAAATATATGTGCCTCATTTTACACCACAAGTTCAAAAGTCTTCTCTATTTTCTTAAACTCCGTTCCCAGTCAAATAGGTTCACATAAACGGAGGGAATATATTTTTTGTATACAATATATGACTATACAATATGTATATTATACATAATCAGTATATATTTTTTATATGATTAGCAAATATAATTATTTTAGCGGACATGTCAAATGTGTAACTTAATCATGATTATTTCCTTTTCTCTTTTTTCTTCTTTTTGTCTCTTTTTATTTTGGTATGTTTTCAAGAAATCTCCCTCAAGTTTCTGTTTTGTAATACTTACCTCTTTTATATGTTAGAAATTACGCTTACTTATCTTATTTTAATTTAACTCCTTTGCAAAACTAATTTTAAAGATAAAAGATTCTTATGTTCTAAGTTTACTCTTTTACAATTTTAATTATTAAATGCAAGGATTGTACCATTTACCTTTCCTGGAAAAAAGAATCATATATTGCGTATTTTAAATCAAGTTTAAGACCTCCAAATGACATTAGAAATTGAAAATTACACGAACATAAGATAAAATGGTAATAATAAAGAACCAACAATCGTAGGCTTAAAAAAAATATACGGCTTTGATTGGACATAATATTTTGTACATAAATTAGAAAACACAAATGGATATCGGGGAGAAATATCATAAATCTATATCATGGCCGGCTCCAACCTTATGTGGAGTAAGGCGTGTGCCTTAGGCCCCCAAATTTAGGGGCCCTATTTTTTTTTAAAATAATAGGTTTATAAGTATTTTAAAAATAATATTTAATTTTTTAATACAAAACTAGAGTTTTTAATATAAAGAAAAAGAAGACTTTTCAGATATATAAATAAAATAATACTTTGACTTATTTAAAATGTGTAGATGAATAGTTTTCATAACTTTTAGTTTTTCATTTTTTATTCCTTCATTAAAAATTTGCTAAATCTTCCTTAATTTGTCCAAGTCAATCTTTCTTTTTTTTTCAATCTCTTCATATTTCAGAAAACCCTATATATTTTTTGTGTTTCTCTTTGAAATTCTTACTTACTTATTTCTCCAAGATTTCATTACTCACCTTCTTTCTCCAAGATTTCATTACTCACCTTCTTTCTCCAATATTTCACTAGTTCAAGTGTTCAACAATACTTTTAAGTTTCCAATAATTCTATACTTCTATTGCTTTGTAAAATCTTATCTAAGATCAACAATATCTCAAGAAAGATTAGATGGGTTGGCTATATTATCAATCGAGCAATAATTATTAGAGAAATTCGATTATAAAAAAAATTATTAACAACTTTATATCTCAAAAAGTTAGAAGAATAGACTTCAAATAAAAACATATCTTATTAAAAATTTAGGCCTCATATCAAACTTTGGCTTTAGGCCACATGTGTGCTTGAGTCGCCCCTGATCTATATCTATCTATATCCCTATCTATATCTATATTTATATTTATTATAAAAGCACTAATATTCCACGCTAAATGTTGAACGATAAAATATCTTTAAAATATTGATCGACTGTTGTGCCCTTAAATAACTAAATATTTGTTTAATGAAGCAAGTTAAAGGTGGGTGCAATTGTATATTCAAACTAATTGTAATATATTAGTCACATTCATAGTAAACATACGCCTACCATAAACTCCTACAAAGTTGCTTCAGTTCTAATTGTGATATGAATCAAATATTAGTCGAAAGTGTGCAAAATATGCAATTAAGACATCAAATTGGAAAGGATTCCACCGACTTGCAACCTAGAGATGTCATCTATTATAATCCTTCCTACTTATGAGAGAATATCATCTAAGTTTGCTTTTGTTTTCTCTCTCTCTGCATGTTTACTTATCTTACTGGCTACTGCATAGTTAAACATCTTCTCATATTTTTCTACTTTAATTATTGTGCTGATTTATTCTGGATCTGCAGCCCGAGGAATAATTGGAGTTGTATTCTTTTTTGTCTCATAATGTTTACACGAGAGATTTGGTTGGAACAATTTTACAATGTTGCAAAGTTTGTGATCATTTGCCGATAGCACCGGTTAGTCTATATGCCTTTTAGATTATGGATAAGAGAGTCACCTTAACCTAATATACGTAATCGTTTTTTTTCCTCTTTAAAACTGAGGATTGCTTCGGTTTAGGGTCATATGAATTATAGACTTTAACGAATACCTTTTACCGGGAATTAAAATTTGTGTTTGGTGTGAATACTTTTAGATTGATTTGATAGTATTTCTATTTTCAACAAATTCTTCTCTATTTTTACCTGTTTTGCATGATGAGCTTGTATCTTAAGTATCATCTGGTAAAATACTATGCTAATAATACTTCTAATTTCTTATTAATTATATGTATAATCAATCTTAAGATGTTTAGTTTGAAGAAAATTGAACAAATTGATGAAGGATATCTCACGTTGGAGGTCAATGTCCGCAGTGTATTTGAATCCTTTTAAAGTTTCGAATTTCTTTTACTTTTTTTTAAGTTTTCGTATTTTGAGAACATTAGGAAACGTTACAAATATTTTATTTTCGAGCCTTTGTCTTTTTATATTTTCACATTAGGAATTATTTTTAGGATTCTGGATAGGATTCGTCCACCTTTAACTAGAGGTTTCAGATTCGAACTGTGGGAATAGAAAAAAAAAATCTTGGCCAAAAGCACCTTCCCTTTAGTGAATTTCACAAAGCGCAAATCGGATTAGTCGAGACCCAATACAGATATCGAACACCAAATATTTCCAAGTTAATTTTAGTTTAAACTATGGTACTCTTGCAGAAAGAAGATAATAGAAGTCGGCAAACTTCTCGAAGGTATTATTAGTTCTCTATTATTATTTTCTTGTTTGGAATTGAGGATTATTTTCGTTTAGGATCATATATAATAATAAAAAATTGAATAAGAAAATCAACGTTTCTTTGTTTAGTTATTTTTTCTGATTATTTTGATTCAAGAAATTTCACTTTCTTTAGTGTTTAGTATATGATATTTGCTTTTCTTATGTACATGAAGAACTAATGGAAAATTCAGATATTAAATTTTAGAAGTTCAACCATAAAAATCCATAAGAAGAATATCTTATACTCTCTGAGAAAAACTATCAACGCTCCAAATTGCATATCCTCTAATGTGCATTGATTATATAGAGGACCTACTAAATACCTAGACTAAAGTAATTTTACTTTAGAGTAAAAGGCACTCGAAGACGCATACAACTACCGCGTGAAAGAGTATTACTGCAATAATTTGTAGACATCACATAATCAAATTTAGTTAAATTGAGATTGACTGACATGAAATCAATTGAATTTTGTTTACATGGGATATTTGTGCAGAGCACGAACATAGAGACTAGTATGAATTAAAAACTCTTCTCATGTGAAATTTCCTCACTAGCTCAACTGCAGTATATAACGACTATCAAAAAAATCAGTTTGAAAAGAAATTAACTTGAAAGCACATAAATACGTAATTAATTAGAAAAAAAATTAAAAACAACAACTCGATAAGATCTTTACACAAATAGTCAACTAGATTCACTCTTTATTTTTCATAGCAGGATTATAGACTAATTGTACATGACTATATACATATTATACATTGATTATGCATATATTATACATTTATCGATTATTTTAGTTTAAGCAGTAGGTGATCGACTATTTAGATTATTTCTCTACTTTATTTATGTATTAGTCTACCTAGAGATCCAAAGTTGGAATTAGTTGAAATAAATTACTTTATCTTTTTCTTCCATTTGAAAATAGCTTTGTGAGGGGAAACTGATTTAGTAATTTCACCATTAGTGAGTTTATAATCTCTTTCTAACATGGAAATATAACAATCAACATATATAGACATAAACCATGGTACAAAAGCAATCAAATTATTGTGACTACTAATATCATTATAAAAATTATTTTGGAACAAATTTATTAATTTCTCATCAAAATTACTAAAAAACCAATTTCTGAAAAGTTTCCATCTGGGTTTTTTAAATTCTTCAGAAATAATTTTTCTTGTCGGTGAACCCGGACTAAAATCTATTTGGTTTCTATCCATTTAAACCATTGAAAAAATTCATTTCGGATTCAGTTGGATCGAAATAGCACTAGCAATATTATCTCCATTTATGACCGGATCGCTTCAAACTACAGGATAAAGTTTTACTGAGACACCAGCCCTGTCAAGCCACAGTCCTGCCAAGCAAACCTTAAACCACGATCCTCCTCATGACTCTCTCAACGCCCACATGGCTAATACGAGTCTTAAGGACCACCAGTTATGTTTCCATAACCAAGGTTTACTGCCTGGACTGTTAAACTGTCCGGGCTCTACAGTCTCAACCTCAAAACCATTGGGTGATACAGTATATAACTAGCAACAAAATATGTTTTAAGAATAGACTAGTATGCATAAGTTCAACACAACACTATTTAGCCTAAATATTTATCCAAATTATAAATAAAATAAAGCAAATACCTAAGACTATTAAGATTGTGGCCAAGCGATCTTTTCTGCTTTTATTTCCAATAAAAACTGAATACAAGAATATTTTTTAAAGAGAGAGAGAGAGAGAGAGAGAGAGAGAGAGAGAGAGAGAGAGAGAGAGAGTTCCTAAAACTTTTCTCCAAAAAAGTCTGCTTCTAAACTAGAAAATGAGATCTTTATATAATGGATCTATCTATAAACGGACAAAACTTAATAGTAAATGGCTGACAAAATAATTACATCATGGCCGACAAGATAAAAAGAAAAAAGTAATAAAACAAACTACTTTTTTACAAATCCTAAATAGGGGCCCAATAGTGGGGCTTCCACTTTATTAAAGTCTTTTGTTTTATTACCCCAATTATTTTGTGAGATGGGGTCTTTGTCTTCAGACTCTTTCTTTTCCTTTACTCGTGTTGTTGGAAGATTCTTCCACGATTTCTTTGAGCTGGTAAAATTGTTGTAAATATTTTTCAATCTCTTCAGTGTCTTCCACATCCTGAGATTCTCCCGCTATTACAGTTCCTTCTTCTTCCATGGTATGACATGTTGATGTCATAGAGATATCATCTGGTATCTCTATGTACAGATTCTTTATTAAATCTCTCTTGACTTCTTCCATATATGAAGCCAATATTTCGGATTTAGACATAGTCCCTTTCTTCATTTAAAGCTTTCTAGTTCTTTTTTGTTGAAAGGACTATCTTCCATTGTTTCAATTGCTAGTGCTTTCTGTTTTTTATAATTATTGATAGTACTCTCAACAACTTCTATAATTTCACTTCCATGGAAATTCCCATCAGTATTTTTCTGGAGTAATTTATTCCAGAATTTTGTATAAAAAATCCTCTTTAGACATGAAAATCCATTTATATCAGTATGGACTTCTACTGACCATCTCATTATCCAAGGTATAGAAAATTCTATAAAAAAGTACATCAATGCAATCCCAGGGAAGAAAATATTATTTCTCTGCAATTCCAATATTTTGGGGGATACTTCAACCCATTCAGTATATAAATTTTTATATGTATATGATAAAATATTCAATGAAGGACCATATGATATCCACCACTGTCCGAACCAATTTGGAATTTGTTCTGTAAAATTATGAGAACAAATCTTTATAAACCAAGAATGTTTCCTATTAGGATTTTCATATAAAAAGGTTTTATGAAAACTATCAAAGTAGTCCCAATAATTGAATTTTATTGGAACCTTTTGTTCTGGGTATAATCCTTCTCTTTGAGGGTACTAAGTCCCCATTCATGTGAGGATAATATTTTCTTGATAATAATTTTTGAAAAGTTATCAACTTTTCAAGTATTAGATGAAAAAAATGCTGAATTTCACCTGATCATGTTGATAGAAGTATAACTTCATAGTGCATCATGTATTTATAAGCAGGAGTGGCATAATTTACCGTATCAAAATATCTGTTCATGATCTGCCATGGATCATTTTTCCATTTCAGGTCTGAATGTTCTAGTAGAAGTATAACTTCTTCATAGGTATTTTTATCATATAGCTCTATATTTTCCTCGCTATCATTCATGAAGGTTGCAGAATATGATGGAGAGCTATTATCTTCCTTCTGTCTGGATTTTATAAAATCTATAAAATCTTTATACATGGGATGGTCTGTAATAAGACCAGATGTGTTTGCAATATTTGAAGCTATTAGCTTCTGGTTTCCCATTTGGACAAGAATATTATCTCTGCATGTATTTGTTCTTCCTCTTCATCTTCTATTAGAAGAGGAATTGAAATTTGGTTTCATCCAGACAAAGATTAACAAAAGAATATTAATCCAGATACTCTTTAGTAAGGAAGTCAGGAAGACTATTATCAGACCCCTTTTTATAAATTATTTCAAAATCAAATGGAGCTAACAGGGCTTGCCATATTGCAAACATCTGTTTAGAAACATCATGTTTACAATCTTTATTAAAGATAAACTTTGTTACTTGGCAATCAGTTTTTATTAAAAATTTCTGATTGTATAAATCAGTCTGGAACTTTAATACACATTTTACTATGGCAAAGATTTCCTTAGCCACAGTAACATAATTCTTTTGGGAATTATTCTACTTTCCCGAATAGAATTGAACAATATATTCTTGTTTATCAGTTGGGGAATATTATTTTAATATTCCACCATATCCAATATCTGAGGCATCAGTTTTAACAGATTTTGCCCAACTTGGATTAGCAAGCATAAGGCATGGAAGATTATTAACCTTCTGCTTAATTCGTTTGACTGATTTACTATGATCATCAGTCCATACTTTTGAATTTTTCTTTAATCTTTCAAGGTCCTTTACTTTCATAAAGAATTGAAGTATCCTTAGCAAGGTCCTTTATAAAAGGAGCAATATAATTAAGGCTTCCTAGAAATCTCTGGAGTTGAGTCTTATCAGTTATGATATCAAGAAATTTGGATGTAAATTCAATGCTTCTTTGGATCGGAACTATTCTTCCATTTTGAATATTATGACCTAAAAATCTTATATTGGTCTGAAAAAGGACCATTTTTGGTTTAGAAATTACAAAGCTATTTTGAATTATAATTTTTCTAAAAAGATCCAAATGTTTAAAATGAATTTCAATAATTTTTGAAAATACTAAAATATCATCAATATAAACAATTATAAAATTTGTATAAGGCATGCAAATATCATTCATTATTTTTTGAAATTCAGAAGGGGCATTTTTTAAACCAAAAGGCATAACATTCCATTCATACTAACCCATTGGGACATTTAAAGCAGTTTTGTATTTATCTGACTCAGATATCTGAATCTGCCAATAACCAAATTTTAAATCAAATTTTGAAAATATTATGGCATCTTGCAATCTATCCAATATATCCTTTTTATTAGGGATTGGATATCTAATCTACTTTAAAACTTTATTAAGGGGCTTATAATTGATAACTAATCTTGAAACTCCCTGTTCATGTTCAGCATGTTTATTAACATAAAAAGTAATACATGTGTCACGACCCAATTCTCTTACAGGCCGTGATGGCGCCCAGCGCCGCCGCTAGGCAAGCCAACAGTGAACTAACCGCGTGATTTCTCTTTTTAATAAATTTTCAAGTAATTAAATTTTTCCTTAATTAAAAGATTAAGAAGTAGAAAATTTAAATAAATAAAATGAAAGCAGCTGAGTGCAGTCATAACCATAGTAATAATCCAAAACCACAAAGTCTGCTAGTGTGTGTCAAGACCTGGTGTCACAAGTGTATAAGCACTAGTAGAATATACAAAACTCTATCTATTATCAGAAATAACATAGACAGAAAACAAGTACAAAAGAAAGGCTCTACGTGCTGCAGAACGACTCGAGAAGCAGCTCACCACTAGGCCTCAGGGTATCGGGGATGCGCGTCGGTGTGACCGCCAGATGCACCTGCCTCAGATACTGCACGGTTAGTGCAGAAGTGTAGCGTGAGTACATAAATAACATGTACCCAGTAAGTATCAAGTCTAACCTTGAAGAAGTAGTGACGAGGGGTTGACATCGACACTTACTATGGGCTAACATTAAAGAAATACAGAATTCTAAATAGGCATGGGTTATGTAAATAATAATAATAACTCAATAACAAGCAGAAAGTAAATACTTCTTCCACGCATGGTAAGTCCCAAATAAATCTCTGTCTTATATAATTTTTAGCCTCTCAAGCCAAGGAAAGATATCAAATATATAATTACACTTCGAGTGTTATCACGCACGATTATGCCGAGGACGTACGGCCCGATACCGAATAATGTGTACACTGCCGAAGGTCGAGCGGCACGAACCATAGATGCATCTATCTACTGCCAAGGCATTCGGCCCGCTCCACAAGAAGAGAGGATACTTTATAAACAACCGGTTTAAGAGCTAATACGAGGCTAATGTACAATGAAACACAATTTTTTTATTAAGGGTCAAGTAATCTGCCAAATCTCAATAAATGGAATTAGGCCTTTTTAAAATTCCTCTAACAAGTTTCGATATAATTTAGGAACTTTAATTAACAAGTAGAGTGCAAACATTACAAGTAATTCATGATTTGAGTCCTAAACTATCCGGACAGAAGCATAAATAGTAACTACACACGGACTCTCGTTACCTCGTGCGTACGTAGCCCCTACAATTAGAAGCAATTAGTAATTTAAATCACCTATGGGGTAAATTCCTTCTTACAAGGTTAGGTAAGACACTTACCTTATCTCAAAGCTCGCTTTCCGGCCTCAAATTTACTCTAAAGTCTTAACTCGGTGCCGAACAATCCGAAACTATTCAAAGGTTGTATAAATTAATCAATACATGTTCAAAAGTTCGTATTCTAACTATTAGAGTGATTATTCAACCCCAATTGAAGGATTCCTAAAATTCACCCTCGGGCCCACATGCACGGATTCAGGAAATTTTTGAAGAAAGTTGTTACCCATAGCCTCACGAACTCAAATAAATAATTTTCACTCAATTCCCTAACCATTTTTGTGGTTAAATCCCATTTTTATCAAAACCCAGTTTTTTCATCTAAACCCATGATTTTCATAATCTTACATGTTAAATTCTACCCATAATCTATATTTTAAACTTATATTGTATAGAAATTACTTACCTCAAAGTTCTAGGTGAAAACCCCCTTCCAAGAGCTCCAAAATCGCCCAAGAGATGAAAGAAAATGAGCCAAAATAACTTAAGTCCCTCATTAAATGGACCATTCTGCCTTCAGCGATTTTCGCTTCTGCGGAGGGGCAGCCGCTTCTGTGGCTCTGCATCTGCAGAAAAATCATCGCAGATGTGGCCCTTCCCCAATTGACCTACTTCCGCATCTGAGGACAACTGGCCCGCTTCTGCGACGCGAGTGTCGCACCTGTGTCTTTGACCGCTTCTGCGGTTGCTTCAATCGCACCTGCGCGGTCGCAGGTGTGCGCCAGTCCCGCATCTGTAGTTTCTAGGCTACCCATGCTGGCTCGCTTCTGCGACTGCTGGCTCGCTTCTGCGAGCTCGCACCTGCGGCTGGCCCTCCGCAGGTGCGATCGCACCAGAAGCTGGGTGCTTTAGCTATGCACCCAAGGCTAAATGACCTCCGCGCATCATCTGAATGGCGTCTGGGGCCCTCGAGGCCCCGTCCAAATATACCAACAAGTTTGAAATTATAAAACGGGCTCGCTTGCACCCTCGGAACGCGAAAAACAACATTAAAACTAAGAATCGCAACCCAAACCAACAAAATCAACTTATGAACTTCAAATTCTTCCAACTTTAAGTTCACCCAAGTTTTTGATTTTGAAGGTTTGCTGCAGAACCTTCTGTGTGTCTGTAATAAACTCAATATCATTCCTAGTGATCATTAAATCATCAACATTCACTAATATGATCACCAGCTTGGATCCATTTCTCTTGGTGAAAAGAGAGTAGTCCAGATATCTTTGTCTGTAACCCAAATTTATTAAAGCTTCTGTCAATTTTATATACCATTGTCCGAGTGCTTGTTTCAGGCCATATAGGGATTTAAGAAGTCTGTATATCGGCTTCTCAACCTACCTATTAAATTCTTAGGAATCTGGAAGCCATGCAGAAGGACTATATATACTTCATCATACAAATCTCCTTGAAGAAAAGTAGAGTACACATTCATTAGGTGTATATGCCAGTGTTTAGCTACAGCTAGTGTTACATCCCGCATTTTTGTACGTTAAAATTTCGTCGTAAGTTAATCGACGTAAGTTCGGGAATGATATTAGTTTGGGATTATAAGCATTATGCTATTTTAAACAAGTGATAAGTAAATTCGTGAAGGTGAGATTGTAAACAAATCGAAGAAAACGAGTTTCGTCGAAGTTTGACAATTTGAGATAAAATACAGTCCGAGCTAAAATACCCGGTATTTATGGACTAGTATCATACAAGGTACCACATGGCCATAATAGTAAGGTGTAAAAGGTATGTTAAAAGTGAGTAGTATTTTAAGTAAGTTGAGATAATTCTTAATTATTGGGTAATGGGATATTACCTAATTAATTAGGAAATTATGTGGATATTTGGTTAATTGTGAATTTTTGGGGGAAGATTAACAATGTAATTAAGGAATTATGGATAATTATTGGGTGGGAAATTTCCCCCCAACATGGAAGCAAGATTTGGTCACTTAAATGACTCTTGAATCATATGGCAAGGTGTCACATTTAAAGGATTATGTGGCTTAGTCATCAAAAGTGTGGGGCCCAAATCTAAAGGCTTAAAAACCATTCTAATTCATTTTGTGTCTCTACAAAGGAATGGAAAGCTTCAGCAAGAAAGTTTCATCCAAGATCATACATGATAATAACGTAAGTTACTTTAGTTCATGCGAGACTTCTTAGCATAATATCAACGGGATTTTGTGATTCTAAGAGAGTACGGCACAATCTTTCTCAAGAACATCATATCGATGTTTCCCTACTCCGATCTGCCATTATGTGTTGTCGCAATTGACGTGTGTTAGAGGGACTGTCAAAAGAATAGGTTCAGGTATGTTAAGGCTATCCCTTCTTTCTTTTGGCATGGTCAATACGATACAAACGAAAGGAGCAAATGCACAACTTCCATAAATGACTCTATTCATATAAATACTAGAGGTTCCTATGTTCTTGCTTCCCCATATGTCTTATTATTCTATCATCTGTTCATGGGTCTCAGAAAATATGTAAGTTGATAAAGTTTATTTCATGATATTAATTAAAGGCATAATGGTCTTATGACATTCTGAGAGATTTTATTGATGTACTTCTCATGCATTGCATTCATTTACATTGACCCATGACCAGATGACATTATACATACACACACACACACACACACACACACACACACACACACATATATATATATATATATATATATATATATATATATATATATATGGGGAAAGGGTTACGGAGTTATATACACACCACCACCTGATCAGCTGGTATACGTTGATGATTTTGCCCACAGTGGCTGAGATGATATGATGGGATGCCCTCAGAGGATTGATGATGTTATGAACACATGTACCTATGCACGACATGACATTCATACGCATATGCATGATACTATAAGTATTTCATGATTTACAGAGTTATCCAGACTTACAGGTTAAGTCATTTACTCAATGTTTCTTCCATGTCTACACTGATTTATGTGTCTTACATACTCGGTACATTATTTGTACTGACGTCCTTTTGTTGGGGATGCTGCATTCATGCTTACAGGAACAAACAATCAATTTGACGAGCCCACATACTAGACGAGGTTAGAATTCGAAGGGTCGGTAAGACTCCACCTCATTCGGAGTGTAGCCGAGACTATGAGTCATCGTGTCAGAATTTTGCTACAGACTTATGGGTAGGACGGTACCCTATCCCATTTGATGTCAAATACTCTTAGAGGCTTTGTAGACAGAGGTTTATTTTGTACAGTATGTCAGAGGCCTTGACGGCCCATATGTATTCATGGTTTAAGAAAGATGATTCACTGATACAGTGCTTTCCCACTTATAGTTATACATTACGAGTTATGGCCGTTTGGCCCATTTGCAAATGATAGTATGATAGGAGAGATATGTAACGTTGGTACTCGGTTGAGTAAGGCACCGGGTGCTCGTCGTGGCCCATCGGTTTGGGTCATGACAGAAGTGGTATCAGAGCAGTTCTATCCTAGGGAGTCTACAAGCCGTGTCTAGTAGAGTCTTGTTTATGGGTGTGTTGTGCACCACACTTATAAGCAGGAGGCTACAGGGCATTTAGGACTGTCATTCTTTCTTCTTACTCTAGATCATGTGGTAGAGCTCAATTGTAGGAACTCAATTTCCTAAACTCTATCTTATTCATAATATGACGATGCCTAGATCTAGAAAGACAGTTGGTAAGAGATTGCATGTGGCTGTGAAAGAGTTGAGTCGGATGGACTCGATTTTTCATGATGCTTATGATGAGTAAATGTAAGGTCTTCAGTAGATCATGTGTGTACTAAGACGTGTAAGCCTTTTGATAAGGAACCCTAAGGCAGGAATATCTATCCATCCCAATGGTGAAAGGCAATGAAAGATTCAGAAGATAGATACAAGTTTCAACAATGATGAAGAAGGGTACGAGGCACCCAGATGGTGCACTCTAGAATATTAAAATTAGATGTGAATAATAACATGATCAAAAAAATTCAGAAGATAGGCACTGAAAGCCTGAAAGGGATAAATATTAACTTAGTGTAGCTCCCGTCCCCAGTGGAGAAAGAATGTTAGGCAACCCAAAGAGCCAATGGATGGAGCAAGGGGAGCTAAAAGCAAAAGAATGTCTTGTTTGAGTTTTCAGAATAAAGTGATAGACATAAATGTTAGCGAAAAATAAGAAGAGAGTTAATGAAGCATTATGAGTAAGATGTGATACATGGATGACAACGGTAGACCAAAAAGATGACAGTATTACAGAGTCTATAGTCAAGTGAAGGAAAAGATAAGAAGTGACATACCTTGAGACAACAAGAAAGTATAGGCCATAAAGTCATATCCTCATTCGAGAAATAAGTTCGTGACTCCAACGCGACTACCAGAAGGAAAAGTTAGACCCTAGAGTAACAGAAATCAGCATGGACTGATGAACAAGATAAGCTAAACATGAATTAGGGACAGCGTGATTTGATAATAGTCGGCATTATGAGAATTTTAGATTTGCATCCCGACGATAATGGAATGGACGACAGAAGAATACCCTTTAAAGGTCATTCAGGAAGACACTTCCCTAAAGCAAGCAAGGTGAGTAAAGTTAAGCTTAAGGGACTGTATGTGCCGGTTACACTAAGTGTCACCCTCACGAGTGAGCAATTTCATTATCCTTGGTACAAAAGGATTACCGCGAGGCGAGTAAGGATCATCGATGATGTGAAAAGATGCAAAAGATGAGAAGGTAAAACATCTATACGTAGATCATCGTAGCACTAAATCTTAGTGCTCCCTTAAAGGGGGGAATATGGAGTGATGTGGCATTAAGTCAGAATTAAGTGGTTCTAGTAACTATGGAATGGTAAAGGAAGAATGCGATAAATATGAGAAAGGGATGAGATTGCACTTATTCAAATCCTACCGATATGCTATGATTCCAGAACATTATGCAAACACGATGTCAAGGAAAGGAAGTAAGGGTTCCTACCTGGGATGTTATTGATAAATAAGGAGCCAGTGCGAGACGTAAGTTAAGACAAAGGGAATAACCCGAGAGGGATTACGCGAAATACATATATGAGAATGGACCAACGGGCAGTTAGAAGTTGATCCGGAAAGAGCCTAGTTATGGCTAAACAAGAGGATACAGGCAAATCAACAGATCGTGCAAGATAAACATAGTGAACCCCAACATGAGGAATTCAGTCTCGCAGATATGACATCGTGAACCTTGAAAAATATTCAGATTGGAGTTGGGGTAGTTAAAGGTACCGTATGAGTGTTACAGAAATAATAGAGAGTGCCACTAAGAAAATAGTCAAAATATCAAGTTCAGAAGCAACCCTACAAGCACAAGGACGTGGAGGTAAGTAACTACGGATAATTATAGGCAAGGAAAGGACATCAAAAGGTCTATCGAGTATACAATGTAATAAGCTCATAGCTTTACCAGTATCAGAGGATCCTCCCTAAGTACTACAACGAAAGACTAGCTGAGGAAATAAGGAAGAAGGCTTCAACCTAAGCTCAGTGACCTAAAGAGGAAATGGTCATGTAAAAATAGTATCACTACAACATCGTATGCACTCTATAAGAAAGTGGCACCTACCGTGGCTAATGAACGGGAAGTAAAAGCAACAATAGGATTCGAGATCATATGAGTTGCACGAAAAGAATTATTCGATCAATGATCCAGAGTTAGTTAAGTTATGAACTCACTTAATATTTCAGAGTATTATCCATGCAACATATATATTGACAATCATACAGTCGTAGAAGACTCCGGTATAAGTTAAAGGAAAGAATTGAGTCCAGAGCATAGACAAGGGATTGAATTATTAAATGATGGTATGACGGATATTCCATAGCGTCTATGAAAGGATAAAGTAATAACTAATACCATGAGCCGCATATTGGAAGATAGCTTAAGACTATATAAAGGTTGATCGGAGGGAAAAGGAAACTAAAGAGTTACATCAACTAAGTAAATCAAGAATCTGATTATTGGACCTAGAAAATCATAGACCTCGTGATTGAGAACATTGCAGGATCACTCTTAAATATCATAGGTACAAGAGAGATAGTACAGTAGCCCTATTCTATAAGGGGGTCAAAAGAATACTAGCCTCATAAGAAGTTAGTATGGAGCTCTCACCGGATTATGTATACACCAGAGGTGCAAGTATTATAATAAAGCTTTAAGTTATGGATGTGAATTATACATATGTGGAAGGAAGGTCATGAAAGAGATACAAGATGCAATGCACGATTTTAAGGTAAGTAAGGTAAAGGTGAACAATGTACACGATACTCAAATGTAGAAGGTTGTGAATAGTCCATACTTTGGATAGAAGGCTAGAAGCGCGGGAATTCTGTATCCAGGAATGATAGCGGCGTTGTCAGTGGCATGTCTTCCAGCCTATGGTTTCTAGGTATCGAGGAGTCTAATTAAGAGAGTAAAGAAGAGTTAGAGACGATGTGATGTCTCGCTTGATGTTCTAGAATGACATAAGGAAATCTATGATGCAAGCAAGTTGAAGGAAGGTTGCGAGTAGTATAAATAGATATATGTAGGACGCAAGCTAAAGTATAGTAAAGCGACAAGGTTTTAGGAAGACAAGAATAAGGACAAGAAAGGACGAGTAAGAAGGTGACGAGAAACAGATAAGTTCTCAGGATTAAGCCCGTGAAAATAAAAGAACCGATGATTTCTCTAAGTTATATAAAGCTCAGTATAACCTGAATGAACTCAAAAGAGTTACTCATCATAAGTAGCATTTAGAAGAGATGGAATGCTGCCCTGATAGTAGAATAAGGGTGTAATTATGGTAGATAAAGGATGACGTTTGGGCCTTCAATTGAGTAATGATTTGAAGAAGAAAAGAAAGGGATTTCATGAATTGTACAAGATTAAAATACCCACGTACGGTGAATCACATTGGGATGTTAGGAGATACAATTATGAAAGCATGGTGTTGTCCCTAGGTGGATCAGTCTAATTACTCCAGATGACCCCGATAAGACGTGGGCACTAGTGGCAGTGTTACATAAGAGGTCAAGTTATCAGTGGTAGATGATGGATCAACGCTAAGGTGAGTCGACAATAGATGGATAAAGCTCCAACGTATGAGAGGAGATAAGGATTCCATCCTCTAGATGAACAATAATAAGGAAGCATTGAAGGACTTGGATTTATATATCTATGATAAGAAGCGAGAGAATAACCTGGAATTAGGTAGTAGATCTCGATAATAATATAACCAAGGTAAGAGTTATGGTATATTATGACCTACTTAGATGCAGTAAAGTCATGCGGATAGATAACCGGGCCTATGAAATAAGATATAGCAATATTCATAAGTTCAAAAAAAAGTACCGAGCAAAGAACTTCAAGTATACCTATAGATGCCCAGAGGGACATCTTATTAAGCTCTGTATATGAAGTGAGGCCTAGAGATTGGCTAAAAGCTGGAGAAAAAAGGAGAGAAGAGTCGCATAGGCGCACTTACAAAGTCAGAGTCACACATGCTGCATGATAAAAGAGTAACAACAGTTAGAATATTAGAATAATTCTGACCACGATTCGTGGTATGAGAAAGAGGCCTAAAGGGGGGGAATGCCCTGGCATTTGGGATTCATTCACAGAACAGTTGCCTAGATGGCAAGAGGAGTACTAAAGTATTCGCAAGAGCTATGGGTTATGAGAATGACAAGTGCATCAGTCAACATTCGAGGACGAATGTTCCAAAGGAGGGAATGATGTTACATCCCGCATTTTTTTACGTTAAAATTTCGTCGTAAGTTAATCGACATAAGTTCGGGAATGAGATTAGTTTGGAATTATAAGCATTATGCTATTTCAAACAAGTGATAAGTAAATTCGTGAAGGTGAGAGGGTAAACAAATCGAAGAAAATGAGTTTCGTCCAAGTTTGACAATTTGGGATAAAATACGGCCCGAGCTAAAATACCTGATATTTATGGACTAGTACCATACAAGGTATCACATGGCCATAATAGTAAGGTATACAAAGTATGTTAAAAGTGAGTAGTATTTTAAGTAAGTTGAGATAATTCTTAATTATTGGGTAATGGGATATTACCTAATTAATTAGAGAATTATGTGGATATTTGGTTAATTGTAAATTTTTGGGGGAAGATTAACAATGTAATTAAGGAATTATGGATAATTATTGGGTGGGAAATTTTTCCCCAACGTGGAAGCAAGATTTGGTCACTTAAATGACTCTTGAATCATATGGCAAGGTGTCACATTTAAAGGATTATGTGGCTTAGTCATCAAAAGTGTGGGGCCCAAACCTAAAGGCTTAAAAACCATTCTAATTCATTTTGTGTCTCTACAAAGGAATGGAAAGCTTCAGCAAGAAAGTTTCATCCAAGATCATACATGATAATAACGTAAGTTACTTCAGTTCATGCGAGACTTCTTAGCATAATATCAACGGGATTTTGCGATTCTAAGAGAGTATGGCACAATCTTTCTCAAGAACATCATATCGATGTTTCCCTACTCCGATCTACCATTACGTGTTGTCACAATTGATGTGTGTTAGAGGGACTGTCAAGAGAATCGGTTCAGGTATGTTAAGGCTATCCCTTCTTTCTTTTGGCATGGTCAATACGATAGAAACGAAATGAGCAAATGCACAACTTCCATAAATGACTCTATTCATAGAAATACTAGAGGTTCCTATGTTCTTGCTTCCCCATATGTCTTATTATTCTATCATCTGTTCATGGGTCTCAGAAAATACGTAAATTGATAAAGTTTATTTCATGATATTAATTAAAGGCATAATGGTCTTATGACATTCCGAGAGATTTTGTTGATGTACTTCTCATGCATTGCATTCATTTACATTGACCCAAGACCAGATGGCGTTATATACGTATATATATGTATATTATATGTATATGAGATATGAGAAAAGGTTACGGCGTTATATACGCACCACCACTTGATCAGCTGGTATACGTTGATGATTTTGCCCACAGCGGCCGAGATGATATGTGGGATGCCCTCAGAGGATTGATGATGTTATGAACACATGTACCTATGCACGACATGACATTCATAGGCATATGCATGACACTATAAGTATTTCATGATTTACAGAGTTATCTAGACTTACAGGTTAAGTCATTTACTCCATGTTTCTTCCATGTCTACACTGATTTTTATGGCTTACATACTCGGTATATTATTTGTACTGACGTCCTTTTGTTGGGGATGCTCGGTATAGATAATCAATTTGACGAGCCCTCATACTAGACAAGGTTAGCATTCAACGAAGGTTTGGTAAGACTCCACCTCATTCGGAGTGTAGCCGAGACTATGAGTCATCGTGTCAGAATTTTGCTACAGACTTATGGGTAGGCCGGTACCCTGTTCCATTTGATGTCAAATACTCTTAGAGGCTTTGTAGATAGAGGTTCATTTTGTACAGTATGTCAGAGGCCTTGACGGCCCATATGTATTCATGTTTTAAGAAAGATGATTCACTGATACAGTGCTTTTCCACTTATAGTTATACATTACGAGTTATGGCCGTTTGGCCTATTTGCAAATGATAGTACGATAAGAGAGATATGTAACGTTGGTACTTGATTGAGTAAGGCACCGGGTGCTCGTCGCGACCCATCAGTTTGGCTAGTGACAGCTAGGGCCAAAATAAACCTAATAGTGACCATTTTTATAACATGTAAAAATGACTCTTTATAGTCCAAACATTCTCTTTTTTCGAAACCCTTAGCCATTAATCTAGCCTTGAACCTATTTATTTCACTAGTGGATTTGTACTTGATCTTAAATATCACTTTGCAACCAAATAGTGGATTTCCCATAGGCAAAAGGACCTCACATGTATGGTAATTCTTCAAGATGTTGTTTCAGCTTTCATAGCCTCAACCTATCTAGGGTCTTGGCAGGCCTCCTCAAAGGTAGTAGGTTCAGTTTCAATAGAAAAAATTGCAACTTAGGTAGGTACTTGGGAGCAATAAGTTTGTAGGATAGATAATTGGTAATGTAGTAAGAAAGTGCACCTCCAGTGGAAGAGGACTGTGCAGTAGTGGTCACAAAGTCTTGCATCCAAATAGGAGGTTTGTTCACCCCTTGAGACTTTCTTAGAGGCTGAGGAAACTCAATAGTAGATAGAAAAACAACAAGACCATCACCAAAATAATAGTTGAAGCTAGATCATACCACTGAAAGAACCATTAGAGGTAGAGAACATATCATGCTCTACAAAGGCAGAGTGTATATCAGGTCCTATAAGTATAGCCGCAGAGAGTTGTTGAGGTTGCACTATTAAAGACACTAGAAGTGCTATCATCAATAAGGAATGCCTTCCAGTCAGTAGAGGAAGACCATTAGAATACAGATTCTTTAAAGATAACATCTCTGCTAAGGAAGAAGTGACTGTCCTTCAGGTTGTAAAAGACGTAACCCTTTGTAGTATGGACATATCCCATATGAATAGCTGGAATACTTTTGAACTGAAACTTGTCTAGTTTATGTAGATTCAAGGCAAAACACAAGCAACCAAGAATTCTGAGATGCTGCAAGGATGGTTTCCTCTTATGAAATACCTCATAAGGAGACTTATCTCTGGGAACTGCTGAAGGTAATTTGTTGATTATGTATGCAGCTCCTAAGATACAATGTCCCTAAAACCTAAGAGGAATGTGATCCTAAAATTCGATTGCCTTGGCAACCTGTATAATGTGTCTATGTTTTCACTCAGCTATCCTATTATGTTATGTGTGTATACACAAGTTCTTTGATGGATAATACCAAGAATGCTGAATAATTGACAACATTCACTACTAATGAACTTTGGTTCATTGTCCGTCCTACTACACTTGACAACTACACCAAATTAAGTAGTGACAAGAGTAAAGAAATTCTTAAGAGCAACAATTTGCATCACTTTTTAGCTTGATTAAGAAAATTTGTAACATTATTGAACGGTCATCCAGAATTGTCATAAAGAATCTATTACCATTAAAAGTAGTTCTCTTATAAGGACCCTGGACATCTATATGTAGTAGATAAAATGCAACTGTAGAGCTAGAAGTACTAGTAGGAAATGATAATCTAGTATATAGCACACTTATGAATTTCATTACTGCAGACTTTAGAAGAAAAAGATAAAAGTTGAGTCAGTTGTGCCGAATAAATATGTCCAAATCTTTGATGCAAAAGAGTAATATCAGAAGCATCTGGTGTAGTACGTGAATGAGCATTCAAGGCCTGAGCTTTATTGAAGTCACCTCTACTATGAGCTTAAGTAGACAGAAGGTAGATTCCATGGCTCTCCTTACCAATCACCTTCAGCTTTTCACTATTGAGGTCCTAAAATAAAATAAAGAAGTCAGGAAGAAAGGTGACTACATACTGTAGTTCCTTAATATACTTAGAAACTGAGAGTAAGTTGAATTTGAAATCTGGAATCAAGAGCACATTGTCTAACTTATCCTCTTTAGATAGAAAATAAGAACTAGTACGTGTAACATCAATGGTGGAACCATTAGGTAAGTGAACTACCTTGTGATTAGATGATTGAACCTTATGTACATTACAGAGAAGACTTGAGTGAGGTTTCATATGATTTTGTGGCTCCAGTATCTACTATCCAGTCATCTGAATGATATCTAAATGGTACTTGCAACATTAGTTGTGATATATAGACTAGATTGGAATTTGTCCTTACTGAGAAGTCTCAAAATCTGATTGTGATGATAGGCTAGAAATACGAGTTTTTGGCTATATTTCACCAATTATATACTGCATTTCAACTATGATTGAGCGCAAATGTGAGTATTCTACACATATTACATTATTTTATTATGTATGACTTGATTATGAGCAAAATAGAATACTGGAGCTAACGAACAATTTGGAGCTTCGAAGTTTAGGTTGAAGTACAAGGAATTAAAGTGGGATCAAGTTCGGGATTCGAGGACCAAGTTTACATTTAAATTAATTAAAAAAATTCAAAAGAAAAAAAAAATCACTTGCCGCATCGCGTGGGGTGACGCAGACCGTGTCGCTGTAAGGCAATTGGGAGTTAAAAATGAAGAAACACAACTCTCTGAAAAATTGGCCTAGCGCGAGGCCCTAGGCGAGGCAGTTGGCCATTTTCGTTGTCAGATTTTGCTCTTCACTTCATTAAGGGTATTTTAATATTAGGGGTATTTCGACTTCATATAAACACTTTCTAAACACGATTTTGAGAGGGGATTCTACCTAAGAAAGCTTTGGAGGGTGGTTAAGGCATGGAGAAACAAGAATTTATCAATTTTCTCACGGACAATCGATTTAATACAGGAATTTGTATCGTTATCGTAACGTTGTTTAATGTTTCATATGTCTTTAAACTTGTCTATAATAAATTCCTTCGTAAATATGAAGTAGTTAACATTAGGGTTTGACAGATATATGGTGTTTTGATTGTTGTTTATGGATTTAACTCTCATTTAATTGCTTGGATTAGTTGAAGGAGCTTTAGTTTTAGTTGTAAAGTTATTCTTTATCTTGTTTAATCGAAAGATAAATATCTTATTGAATATGATTGCATTATATACTCCAGATTGTTTTGGTAATTCTCTGAAGTAATAGAAAAAGTTTTTTGTGGTACCACTTGAATTAAGATAGGAAAATATTCGCGAGAAATTTTGCTTAAAGTCCATTCCTTTCAACGAATTTCTTTCATACTTTCACTGTGATTCACATTAGTTTATTTTGTAAAGTTTAGGTTTATTCAAGAGAAGAATCTTGACCGTAAAAATATGCAAATCACGTATTAAATTTGTGAAAATCAATAGAACCTTAAAAGTGACATAACAGAGTTAGATCCTGAATAATAATCTTGCACATATCTTGTCGTGACCTTTCCTTCTCATATTGATAGTTAATCGTCATAGCTCAATTCTCAAGTTTTACGTGATCAATCTTTATCGCTGCAATTTTAGTCAACTAATTGTAGTTTTAAACCATCTAAATTTAAGGGTTTATTTACCCTAAATATCAAACCAAGAATTGCTAAACATTATTTAATTCAATCCCTATGGAGACGATATCTTTCTATACTATCTTTGACTAGCGTGAATTCAATTTATACACAGTAATTTGGCTCATTAGATTTTTACGCCGTTGCCAGGGACTACAAATCAATAGTGTTCAAAATAATTTTTAGTAGTAATTCAGGAATTAGATTTTATTTTTTTATTTTATTAGGAAGGCCCGTGATCTGGACCACGTGAGGTGTATAAAAGATAAAGAGGGTGGAGTTTTGATGGATGAGGCACAAACTAGGCGGAGATGGTAGTCATGCTTCCATGAACTCTTGAATGAAGGGGGAGATAGGAATATTGTGCCGGGTGATTTGGAGCACTCCAAGAGTCATCAGAATTTTGGGTATTGTAGGCACATAAGAGCGGGGGAGATTGAGGGGGCGATGCGTAGGATGGGCAGGAATAAAGCAACCGGGCTAGACAAAATCCCTGTAGAATTCTGAAAGAGTGCGGGTAAGGCAGGCTTGTAATGGCTCTCTAGATTTTTAACGTCATTTTTAGGACGAAGAAGATGCCTAAAGAGTGGAGGTGGAGTATGATGATTCCGTTGTATAAGAATAAGGGTGATATCTATTATTGTAACAACTACAGGTGTATCAAGTTGCTAAGTCATGTGATGAATGTTTGGGAGATGGTGGTAGAAGGGAGGGTGGTGAGAAGTGCGTCTATCTTTGAGAACCAGTTCAGTTTGATGTCGGGTCATTCGACTACAAAAGCCATTCATCTGGTAAGAAGATTGGTGGAGGAATATAGAACTATGAAAAATGACTTGCATATGGTGTTTAGTGACCTAGAGAAAGCATACGACAAAGTACCGAGAGAGGTTCTATAGAGGTGTTTGGAGGCTAAAGGTGTGCTCGTAGCTTATATTAGGGTAATTAAGGACATGTATGATGGAGCTAAACACGGGTGAGAATAGTGGGAGGAGACTCAGGACACTTTTTGATTGTGATGGGATCTATCAAGGATAAACTCTTAGCCCGTTTTTTTTTCTTTGGCGATGGATGCACTGACAAGACACATTCAAGGATAGGTGCCATGGTGTATGTTATTTGTGGATGATGTAGTTTTGATTGACGAGACACGAGGCGATGTAAATGAGAGATTGGAGGTTTGGAGACAAACTCTTGAGTCTAAAGGTTTCAAGCTGAGCAGGACTAAGATAGAGTACTTAGAGCACAAGTTCAGCGACGTTACCCAAGAAACAGACATAGATGTGAGGCTTGATACACAAGTCATTCTTAGAAGAGGAAGTTTCAAGCACCATGGGTCAATAATATAAGATGATGGAGAGATTGATGAGGATGTCACGCATCGTATCAGAGCAGGGTGGATGAAGTGGAGGCTCACTTCCGGTGTTTTGTGTGATAACCGACTGTTTATATCAGGCAGAGTGTTGGCTGGTCAAGAACTCTTATGTCTAGAAGATGAAAGTAGTTGAGATGAGGATGTTGAGATAGATGTGTGGGCATACCAGATTAGATAAGATTAGGAATAAAGTTATTCGGGATAAGGTGGGTGTGGCCTGGAGGAGGATAAGATGTAGGAGGCGAGGTTGAGATGGTTCGGGCATTTTAAGAGGAGAATCACAGAAGCCTATGTTAGAAGGTGTGAGAGGTTAGCCTTGGTGGGTATGGGGAGGGGTAGAGATAGGCCAAAGAAGTCTTGGAGAGAGGTGATTAAGCAGGACATGACACAGTTGGATCTTACTGAGGACATGACCCTTGATAGGAAGGTATGGAGGTCGATGATTAGGGTATTAGGTTAGTAGGTAGTCGAGATTTTTCCCTGTATTTTCTCAGTTTGATAGCATTAGTATTAGTATGATATTTTTTATTCTTAGATTGCTATTACTAACTAGCATATAATTGATGTCTTGGCTTCGGTTCTCTTTTTATCTTTTTGTTGTTACTACTTGTTTCCTTTACTTCTTTTTATCATTTCTTTAGCCGAGGGTCTATCGGAAACAACCTCTGCCCTTTCAGGGTAGGGGTAAGGCTGCGTACATCTTACCCTCCCAAACCCTACTTATGGGAATTCACTGAATTTGTCGTTATTTTTTTGTTTTAGTTAACTTGTCTTCAAGATTTCTTTTGTAGTACTTAAAAAGTTTTAGGGAGAAAGGTTAGAGGAACATATTCCTGATATTAAACTCCATATATTGTGAAGACGAAGAACAACCAGCCTAAGAAAATAATTACAGAGTTAGCAGCCGAATATTATTAAAAGTCTAATACCTAGTTTAAATATAGTGGAAATCATCAATGGTTTGACTGTCAAGCAGGAAACTATTCCTCCCATGGTTCGTCCTTTAAAAAATCTCTCTTTTTCTAGTCTTTACATGTATGAGGTTTCAAATGGTTACAATCTTTATTTTATGTTTTATGACTTGTGTGCATGGTCCATTTTGATTTTCGAAAACTTTAGATGTGTTTTTATAAAGAAATATTGATTTTAGAACTTTAAAGCTGTTAGAGTTGATCACGGTCAACATTTTTGGTGAACGACCTCTGAATAAGTTTTTGACTATCCGGTAGGTTCGTATGATGATTTTGGACTTGTACGTATGTAATAATACGATCGGTCATTTTGAGCTTTAGTACTTCGTTTAGGGGTTTGAGCAGCTTAATATTATGCGTTATGACTTGCGTGTATAGTTGGTTTTGACTTTCAATAGGTTCAAAGTTGATTTAGACGAGTAATTCTCAATTCAGAAGCTTTAAGTTGGAAGAGTTGACCAAGGTTTGACTTTTGAGTAAACGACCTCGAAATTGGGATTTGATCGTTTCAATAGGTTCTTATGGTGATTTTGGACTTGGGAGTATGTTTGGATTTGAATTTAGAAGTTCCTAAAAGGTTTTGGCTGTATTTATCGAAAGTTAGCAATTTGAAGAATTTAAGAGTTTATAAGTTTGATCGGAAGTTGATTTAAATGGTATCGGGGTCGGATTGTTGTTTAGGAACTTGAAATAGGTTCGTTTTGTAAATTGAAACTTGTGTGCAACGCTTGGTTGTAATCTGGAATGTCTTAGTATGGTTCGAACGCGTTCGGTAAAGTTAGAATATTTGAAGTTAAGGGAATGATCTTGACCTTTGATTCTTGGTTTTGATGTTAATTGTGGTATTTTGAGTCTTTGGAGAAGTTTGAATAATATATTTGGATTTGTTGCTGATTTCTGGTGCTTTCCTGATGAGCTTTGCGATCGCGGCAGGAGCTCCGCGATCGTGTAGGGTGTTTTTGGGTGCTGCTGATTTTGTTTATTGCGTTCGCGGTAACGGACCCGCATTCGCGTAGTGTTGGGGCAAGAAGCATCGCGTGCGCATGATGGCATCGCGTTCGCGGAGTTGTGGTGTTAGGTGGGGCTTTGGCCTTCGCGTTCGCGTCGGCATCATCACGTTCGCATAGACTTGGGCTATGTAGATCATCACATTCACAGTTAAGGCTTTGCGTTCACGGAGCACGGCTGGAGCTGAAGGCTATTTGGCCTTCACGATCGCGAAGGGACTTCCATGATCGCGTAGGGTATTGCTCTGCAGTGTATTTAAGTTGCCATTTTTGGGAATTTACCCATTATTTTATATTTTGAACTTTAGACTTCGAGAATAGGAGATTTTGAAGAGCAATTTCACCTACTGCCTTGGAGGTAGGTGATTTTCACTTGGATTTGGTTTTATATATAGATTACCTATGGATTTCTACCCCTAAAACTTGAAATTTTGAAAGGAAATTTGGATTTTTGCCTACACTTTAAGAGAGTGTATTTTGGGGATTTGAATATCGATTTGGACACGATTTTGGAAACTAATTACATATTTAGACTCGGCAGGATATGGGTCATCAGATTTTGGTATTGATTTAATGATTTCGGAAACGTGGGCCCTAGTTGACTTTTGTTGACTTTTAGAAATTATTTCAAAGGTTGAAGCTTTATGGATTGGGATAAGTTTTTATGGCATTGTTGACTTTCTCGGATAATGTTTGGCTTGGATTTGTGCGATTAGAGGGCTAGCTAGAGGTTTTGACGCGATTCGAGATTGAAGAGTAGCCCGAATGAGGTAAATATTTGGCCTAAGCTTGTTTTGAGGGTAATATTTCTATTGGCTATGATATTTGTTATATGTTGGGGGTGACGTATATCGATTTGACGAACGTATATGCATGGACCATACTTATTCATGATCCGTGTAGATCTTAGGCCATTAGATACATTGTTTTGTTATTATGCTTCAGTGATATCGTGTTTTCTGCATTTGTATGACTACACGAGCTATAATTCATACTAGAAATTATGTCTAGGCTATTTGCTTAATTGTTGAGGCATAATAGGGGTATTTTCGCTATGTTGAGCTATTTGCCTTAGTCATAGTCATACTTTTAAGTCATGATTTTTTTCCACGTGTTATATCTCTGTCAGCCGAGGGTCTATTGGAAAGAGCCTCTCTACCTCACCAGGTAGGGATAAGGTCTGCGTATATACTACCCTCCCCAGACCCCACTTAGCCATGTTGGCATTAATAGTGAGGTGACGCATACGCTAGGTCATGATGTGACGCGTGCACCAGATGCCATATTGGGATGATTGATATTGATTGTTGACTTAGATCTGATTATCACTTGGGCTAGGACTCGCCCCTCCGGAGTAAGGTATTAACCTATGGGTGCGGGCACACATGTCATATATGTGCTTGGTGAGAGACTTAGATTAGGCACCCGTACAATGCTAAGTATGTGTGCTTGATGATCCACGGGCATTTTGTCAGGCATCGTGAGAGTGCTGAGAGTATAATTCAGGGGTATTGAGCCAGGCACCGTGAGATTGCTTAGAGTATGACTGAGGAGTACTTGTGCCAGGAACTATGAATGTACTAAGATTTATTTGTACCTATGATTTTTCTATAAAATAATTGATTTGGCATGTATATTTGACATGCAGGCATATAGTTGTATTTTCCTCATGCTATTTAATATTGGATGTCTCTACTTGATGTTTAGAGCTTGAAATCACAGTTTACCTTGATAAATCTCTGACTAAGTTATTTCTGCAGAAAGAGTTGATGCCTTGATTGATATTCCTGAAAAACAAGCATATTTCTCTTTTTATTCTTATTGTGTTAGAGTTGAACCTGTTAATACTTGAACTACTTTTCCCCTAAATGCTGTTACTCTGATGTTATTATTGTTGTTGGCTGTGGAAAGTGAGCACTAGACCTTGCCAAGCTCGTCACTGCTTTCAGTCTGAGGTTAGGCTTGCTACTTTTTGAGTATATGAGGTCGGTTGTACTCATAATACACTCCGCACTTCGTGTGCAAATCCAAGGTGTTACTGATAGTGGCAGTTGCTAGTGAGCTGTATCCGGATTAACTTGGAGATTTCGAGGTAGTACTGTTGTTTCGTTTCGCAGGCCTTGAAGTCCCTTCCTTTATCTTATGTTCTTACTATTCAGTCTTCTAGATAGTATGATATTTTGTTTAGACTTTGTAATTAATATTCTACAGAGCTCATGCACTTGATGACACCAGATTTTGGGTGGGATTACAGTTGAATCGCTATTTTGACTTTATTTAATTATATTATTCTATATTTGAGACTATTTAGTATAGTTATTGAATTTTATTTATGAATATTGGTTGTTGGCTTGCCTAGCAAGCAGTGTTTAGGTGCCATCACGGCTCTAGTGGAATTTTGGGTCCTGACAAGTTGGTATTAAAGTGTTAGGTTGCATAGGTCTCACGAGTCATAAGCAGGCCTAGTATGGTCTTATGAATTGGTACAGAGACATACTTATATTCGAGAAGGCTATAGGGCTTTAGGAAACTTCCCCTTTCTTCATTCCTTATCGTGTGACTTTATCTCGGCTTGAAGTCTATATATTCAATCTGTCCCATTCATTCGTACGCGATGTTGAGTACTCGATGTCAGTTGGGCATCGACGAGTTGTAATGATGATACAAATGTGGTGCAAGATGTTTTTCCCTGTGTTATGAGGTCAAACTATTATTGTTGCTTTGCAGATTAGTTTTCGTCTATTGTAGCCCTAGTGTTCGTGTTGCCCATGAGTTCAGAGCCTTGTACGATGTATTGTGATGGTTCATGCATTGGTCTTGATGTAGTATTGGTGCAGAATGATCGGGTGATTGCTAATGCTTGTAGTATTCGCAGGCCCATGAGAAGGACTATCTGATTCGTGATTTGGAGTTTGGCATTTTTTCTATCAGAGGCGAGACAATTGGGCTATGGATGTTCATGCCTTGGTTAATAGATTTGCGAGGTTGGGTATTTCTGAGTTTAGTAGAGTTCTCGATTGTGTTGTTGTGCAGTCATCCTTGTTTGAGCGCATTAAGGATCGTCAGTATGATGGCTTTTACTTGCTCGTTCTCGAGGACATGGTGTTGTGAGGTAGTGATAAGGAGGTGGTCCTTAGTTTGGATGGTGTGTTGCGACTTTAGGTCCAGATTTGTGTTCCCAGTGTTGATGATTCCAGGGAGATGATCCTTGAGGAGGCTTGTAGTTGTGGTATTCTACTCGTCCAAGTTTCATAGAAGTGTCATAATTCGAGGCAACATTATTAGGAAAGTTTCATGGTGTTTGATTGTCAGCAGGTTGAGAATGAGCATCAGAGACCAAATGGTTTACTCCGGAAAATGGCTATACTAATGTGGAAGCGAGAACACATCATTATGGGTATTGTGGTAGAGTTGCCACAGATTTCGAGGAGGTTTGATGGTAATTGAGGTCATTTCATATTGGTGGTGATTTTTTACATTTTAAGGGTTCTAATTTGATGAGAAGGGTTTTCTTGAGCTACTAAGGGATTGAGAATTCTTGATTATCATCTTAGTGTGCAATACCGTCTTGAGTTGGGATGAGTTGAAGGGTCTTGTAATTGTTCATTGGGGGAATGAATTAGATCTTTGCAGCTGGTGGACGAGTGTGGACTTGGGGGGAGTCATTGATTACATAGTATTGTACCATGGAAGGTTATAGAAAGATGTTGATATGAGGTCACATAAGTGGGCTATCTTTGTGAGGAAGTTAGGGGTTGCATGATTTCTTAAGAGGTTCCTATGAAGAGTTTTACCTTCTATCCAGTTGAGAATATGTGCTACGATGTGGGTTAGGATCGCTTGAGGAAGGGGCATGATTGTCACGAGAATGAGTGTGCATTTGGGATGATAATTTGGGATGCATTATGGTTGGCGCATCATCAGCTTATGAGAAATTCAATTGAGTAACATTGTGGGATCATGGTAGTTAAAGAGGAGCAATCATTAAGGGTTCTTGGGTATGTGATTGTGTCTTAGAGCCAAGTGGGGAGGGTTACCTAGTCATGTGTTTTTATGAACTCTGGACTAAGGGACGTTTGTTGATTGAATATAATTATAGGGGAATGACTTCGAGGATGATTCGAGCAAGGAATTTTCTGAGTGCGTGTTATATTTTACTTTGGTGATATATAGAGGTTGTGGGAGGACTCATGTTCAATACTCTTCTGTAGAGGTAGCGTGCAAGGGAAGGATTCAAGCGATTGTTTTCTTTTTGGAGTATTAATGTACTGATGGAGCACTAATCGTTTGGCATGATTAATTCGGAACTAGGACTGAGTGGGTGACTCTCGAGAATGTTCTAATCGATTCAAGATGCAATAAGTGGTATCTAAGGATTTTTGAATTTGTGTGTGACTGAAGATTCGAGATTGGTGTTGGTTTGTGAAAGAGACTTGGAGTATTTGTGTATCATTATCGGCTTTGCGAGGCAGTATTTGAGAGATGGAAGCAACAACTTCAGATTCATAAAAGTCTTCTTCAGAACATGTACGTGGGTTGGAGGTACTACTGGACGTATAAGAGGGAACAAAGTGGCTCGCGAGTCTTAGGACAATGAGATTTCATGTTGGGATCACTTGGGATGAGTTTTGATTGAGGTCCATAGTATACTTGGGAAGAGTAGCATTGCTGTAAAGGCGGGCCATGAATAATCTAAAGGAGTTGGGTCCATTTAGCGGTGGCTTGGGTCAGCATGGCAATATATACGATCGGTTCGTTTGGTATTATAGGGATTTACAAGTGTTTTTGTGGTAATACTATTGAGTTTGGTAGTCTGTGTGATTTGGGTAACTTAGAGGGATACAGTTTGGTTGACTTGGTTATGTGTATGTGGATTCCAATGAGTTTGCAACAATTTTGACTAGGGCTTGCAGTTTATGTCTTCTATAGGCATGCAAATTTTGTTGTGTGTTGTGATTTTCTCTTGAATTGAGTTTAGTGAGAGGTTTCTGGTCGATGGAGTGCGTATCCTATTCATGATTCAGAGTTTATAATGGAAATTCTTGTGTTTCCTTATATCAGTATGATAGATGCAGTGAGCTGTGTGGAATTGGGATTGCACGAACAAGGTTGCGATTCAGCTTCGAAAGAAATGTCACGAGTTCTTGTCGGCATGGGAAATATCATATTTTAAGAGAATGCTAGCACTATTTTTGTATCGCTTAAGAAGGGTGTGCTTTTGTGGAAGATTCATTATGTATTGATTGCAGATGCTTGACTAGTACTACAGGAATAACATGGTTGGTAGCTATTAATTTTCAGGTTTTACTTCTTGGTGCGAAAGGTTATTGGAGTATCTCCCATGGGGTGATTGTGTATGTGTGACGTATCATTCATTTGAGAGAAAGATTTAGAGATCAAGTATGGAGATTTTGGTACTCTCATGGTTTGGAGATTATATTTCTAAGAGGCGAACTATATCTATGGTTGCGGATTGTGGAAGTGTATTCAGGATTTGACAGCTGATTGTGTGTGTCGTGGATGGGGTCACTGCTGACTTTTGGAAGGATATTGACCTATTTTGGAAGGACCAGAATCGGTTTGGAGGCCCATTATTAGGCCTAATGAGAATGTGTATTCTACACTGGATTGGATTCGCTCATTTAGCATAGCATTTTCTATGGGTGTGTCATCGAGCGGAATGGATGTTATTCCTGCCTTGATCTGCTTCATGTGTTACTTCCTTATGCTATAATGGGATATGAGACTACTTGATTACTCACACATGTGTTGTGGTTCTATTTAGGCCTTGTGACTATATTGAGCGATATGGCTCTTGAGATGTTGATTTTCTTATTGCACCTTAGTCGTGCTTGGCCTTTTTCGTAGTGCATTATGCTATCCGTCTCCCCATGGTTATGTTTATGCACTTTACATGCTTGATGTTGTTACACATGTGCTTAGTGAGTATGAGTGGTATGGCTCAATAGGTATCCCCATTTGGATTGATATATATGGATCGGGTTCATGCCACAATGGTATTATGTGTGGATCCAGTTGCACGCCGCAATGGGGTTATGTTGGATATGACTCATTTTGCTAGTTCTATGTATTTTGTTTCTCTGTATGGGATGGATTCATAGCATTATGCTCTTAATGTTGTATCTGTTGAACTTATTGGGTAGCTCTCTTTTAGTTCTCTTTCCATTATTGATCATATTTGAGCGATTTCTTGTTGGCGCACAGATCGCGTCGTAAGAGGTTCTTGATGATATTTGATATTGGACCTAGAATCAATGCTATCGAGTTTGTATCATGTATGTTTGGAAGAGGAATGTAACTAATCAACTCAAAATCTGGCAATGGTTCTTGTCAAGCGAGAGAACTCAATGACTATTGATTTGATGGGAGTTTATGAGTTTCTACACGTTTCTTTCATCATTTGCAGTATTGCGGAGGGTTGGAATAAGGTTTATGTGTCATAAGGTATATTACCGATACCGGGTTTGGTAATGAGCAACTATTGTGGTAGATATTGCTATGGGCATATGAGTTATGTGATACATCGTGTGGTCACATCTTGGGGGTATACTTATGCTTTGATACAACTTGTTGAGATTGATATAGTGTATATATAAATGAATTGGATCTGAGAGGGAGCTCTGGAAGTTAGAATTTGGTTCCAAGGATTGCAAGCTAAAGTTGAAGGAAGAATTTTCAGTCAGGATTGTGTAATGGGATCATATGGATTGAGGTGACATGAGATCACCCATGGGTATGTGTATGATGAGTTATGCAGTGTTTCGGCAACTTTGGAACGACTCTTGGCACGTTTGAGGATGAACGTATGTTTAGGCTTGCACGTATGTAACGACCCGACCGGTCGTCTTGAGCTTTAGCACTTTGTTCGGGGGTTTGAGATTTTGAGTAGCTTTATATTATGCATTACGACTTGCGTGTATAGTTGGTTTGTTCGAGAGGTTCGAAGTTGATTTGGAAGAGTAATTCTCAATTCGGAAGATTTAGGTTAGAAGAGTTTACCAAGGTTTGACTTTTGAGTAAACGAACTTGGAATCAGGATTTGATGGTTTCAATAGGTATGTATGGTGATTTTGGGCTTGGGAGTATGTTCAGATTTGAATTTGGATGTTCCTAGAAGGTTTTGGCTCTATTTGTCGAAAGTTGGCAATTTGAATTGAAGAGTTCACAAGTTTGACCCGAAATTGACTTTTGTGGTATCGGCTTCGGATTATTGTTCCGAAACTTGGAATAGGTTAATTTTATCAATAGGAACTTATGTGAAAAATTTGGTTGTAATCTTGAATGTCTTAGTGTGGTTCGTACGCGTTCGACGAAGTTGGAATGTTTAAAAGTTAAGAGAATGATCTTGACCTTCGATTATTGGTTTTGATGTTAATTATGGTGTTTTGAATCTTTGGACAAGTTTTGATAATGCATTTGGACTTGTTGTTATGATTGGACGGGTTCTCGTGGGGCTTGGATGAGTTTCAAGGTGGTTTCGGACCACTTTGGGTTGTGATTTCATTGCTGATTTTTGGTGCTTTCCTGATGAGCTTCGCAATCGCGGCAGGAGCTTCCTGATTGCGTAGGGTGTTTTTGGGTGCTGCTGATTTTGTTCATCACGTTCGTGGGCCTGGGCAGTGTAGATCATCACGTTCGTAGTGGAGGCTTCGCGTTTGCGAAGCACAATTAGAGCTAGAGGTATGTTTGGCCTTCCTGATCGCGAGGGGCTGCCACGATCACGTAGGGGACTGCTGGGCAGTGTATTTAAGTTGTCATTTTTGGGATTTTATCCATTATTTCATATTTTGAGCCTTATACTTCGAGAAGAGGATATTTTGAAGAGCAATTTCACTACTACCTTGGAGGTAAGTAATTCCCACTTGGATTTGGTTTTATATATAGATTACTCGTGGATTTCTACACCTAAAACTTAGAATTTTGAAAGGAAATTTGAGGTTTTTGCCTACATTTTAAGAGAGTGTATTTTGGGGATTTGAGTACCGATTTGGACTCGGTTTTAGAAACTAATGATATATTTGGACTCAGTAGGTTATGGGTCAGTACTGATTTGGACTCGGTCTTAGAAACTAATGATATATTTGGACTCAGTAGGTTATGGGTCATCGGATTTTGGTACTGATTTCGAATTTCAGAAAAGTGGGCCCCGGTTGACTTTTGTTGACTTTTGGGAATTTTTTCAAAGATCGAAGCTTTATGGATTGTGATCGCTTCCTATGACATTGTTGACTTCCTTAGATGATGTTTCGCTTGGATTTGCGTGATCGGAGGTCTTGATCGAGGTTTTGACGCGATTTGAGATTGAAGACTAGCCCAGATGAGGTAAGTATCTTGCCTAAGCTTGGTTTGAGGGTAATTTTCCCATTGGCTATGATATTAATTATATATTGGGGGTGATGTATATGCAAGGTGAAGAGAGTATATGCGTATACCACGATTATTCATGATCCAGGTAGATCTTAGGCCATTATATACCTTTTTTTCTAATCATACTTTGTTAATATCGTGTTTTCTCCATTTGTATGACTACATGAGCTATCATTCATGCTAGAAATTATGTCTAGGCTATTTTCTTAATTGTTGAGGCATTATAAGGCTATTTTTACTATGTTAAGCTATTTGCCTTTGTCGTAGTCATATTTCTTAGTCATAATATTATTTTCGCGTGCTATATATTTGTCTCTGTACTTTTATATGTTATCTCACATGTTGTCGGTGTCCTTGTGCATGACATGAGTTTGAGCCGAGTTGTGGTATGTTGGTATATTCCGTATGGTATGTTGAAATTATATTTCTATGAGATGCTGGCTTATGGAGACTTGAGGGGATTGATGACTGATCTTGGGCCATAGAGCTGTGTTGGCATTGATAGTGAGGTGATGCGTACGCCAGACCCCATGTTGACCTGAGTAGTATTGATAATGAGGTGACACGTGCGCTAGGCCCTGTATTGGGCCGATTGATATTGATCGTTGACTTAGATCCGATCAACACTTGTGCTAGGACTCGCCCATTCGGAGTCAGGTACTAACCTGTGGGTGCAGGCACACATGTCATATATGTGCTTGATGAGGGACTTATGTCATGCACCCATACAGTGCTGAGAGTGCGTGTGTGTACGTGTGTGCTTGATGATCCATGGGCATTTTTCCAAGCACCGTGAGAGTGATGAGCGTATAATTCAGGGGCATTGAGTGAGGCACCATGAGAATGCTGAGAGTATGATTGAGGGGTACTTGTGCCTGTCACTATGAATGTGCTGAGATTTGTTCATACCTATGATTTATTTGTGAAATTGTTGATTTGGCATTTATATTTGACATGCATGCATAGAGTTATATTTTCCTCATGCTATTTGATATTGGATGTCTCTACTTGATGTTTAGAGCTTGAAATCACAATTTACCTTGATAAATCTCTGACTAACTGATTTCTGTAGAAAGAGCTGATGCCTCGACTGATATTCCTGAAAAACATGCCTATTTTTCTTCTTGTTCTGTTAGAGTTGAACCTGTTATTATTTGAGCTGCTTTTCTCCTACCTGCTATTATTCTGCTGGTATTGTTGTTGTTGGTTGTGGAAAGTGAGCATCGGACCTTGCAAAGCTCGTCACTGCTTTCAGCCCGAGGTTAGGTTTGCTACTTATTGAGTACATAGGGTCGGTTGTACTCATACTATACTCTGACTTCGTGTGCAGATCCAAAGTGTTGCTGATAGCAGCGGTTGCCAGTGAGCTATTCCAGATTAGCTTGGAGATTTCGAGGTACACTGCTGTTCAGTTTCGCAGGCCTTGAAGTTCCCTCCTTTATCTTATGTTTTTACTGTTCAGTCTTCTAGACAGTATTATATTTTGTTCAGACTTTGTATTTAATATTCTATAGAGCTCATGCACTCAATGACACCAGATTTTGGGAGGGTTTACAGTTGAATCGCTATTTTGACTTTATTTAATTATATTATTCCGTATTTGAGACTATTTCAGGCTTATTTTTCTATGTTTCCATTGCTGGTGCTGCAGTCATCGCAATTGCAATGAGCTGCTATCAATGCGAGGTTCACATTTGCGAATCATACCTCGTATTTGCGAAGTTTGGGATGGGGAGGCTAGCTTCACAATCATACCTCGCCGTTGCAAAGTTGGGATCACATTTGTGATGCTTGCAATTGCAAAGCGAGTGTCGCATTTGCGAATTTAGTGGCTCAGTCGCCTCTTCCCAATGGCGACCAATGGTTCGCATTTGCAAGCTGTACAATTGCGAACAAAAGTTCGTAATTGTGATATATGCAGGTGGGATAAAAATAACGAATTTTGGGATTAGCTCATTTTGTTTCATTTTCGAGACCTAGACTAAGTGAAGAGGCAATTTTGTAGCGGATTTTCTTTCAACTTCAAGGGTTAGTAACTTTAACTATTTTGATTAATTTTTATTATTCCCCATAGATTTTCATCCCTAAATCTAGGATTTCATCGAGTAAGAGTAGGGGTTTTAGGTAGAAACTTTAAATTTTATATGTTATAGATTTAAACCTCGATTTGAGGCTGGATCTCGAAATAAATTACACATTTGGACTCGGGGATGAATGGGTAATCTGAATTTGGTCTTGATTTCGAATTTCAACCAAGTGGGTTCGAGTTGACGTTTTGTTAACTTTTTCAAATATGTTATAGATCATACCTTTTTGGTATTAGGGGAGTTCCTTAAGCTTTTTTTGACTTGTTTGAGCATTATTTTATTAGATTCGAGTGGTTTGGAGGCTTGTTTTAAAGGAAAAGCGGTGTCAGATTGTTAATTTTGTTCTAGAAAGAGATAAGTATCACGGTTAATCTTGATTTGAGGGAATTAAGATATAGTTGGGTCTATTTGCTACGTGTTTTATGTATTGGGGGCGACGTATATGCAATGTGACGAGTGTACATGCATTGTCATGGGTTAAAGCATGCGGGTAGAACTAGTTTATTTATTGCCTTTACTTATTTCATGCATTTATTTATTTCATTCCTTTACCTATTACATGCCTTTACTTATCCCATCCTTTTACTTGTTTCATGCCTCTACTTATTACACGTCTTTACTTGTCTCATGCCTAAACTTGTTTTATGCCTTTACTTGTTACATGTATTTACTTGTTTCATGCATTTACTTGTTACTTGCCTATACTCGTTTCATACCTTGTTTCATGCCTTATTCACCTATGTTATGTGGATTGTGTGCCCACTTGATTGTTCACGTGTTAATGACCTTGTTTGGGTTCTTGTTGAGTTGTATGAGGTATATTAGCTCTTGGATTTGGGATTTCCATCACTCCTTGTTCGTGTTCATCTTTTCCTTAATGAATTATGCTTCTCTACTTTTCTCGATATCATATTTTGACCTTCACTTTGTTTGGTTGTTTGTTGGATGTATCTGTATGAATTGATATGTTGGAACGGGTTGCTGTCATAGCAATGTTATGATAAGGACTAGGTTTATCTCCGCAACAATAATATGGTCATGGAATCGGGTTGCCGCCACAATAGTGTTTTTGTGTGTGTTGAATCGGGTTGTGTGCCACAACGTATATGTTATGAATTCTAGTGTTAGTTTGTGATATAAACTTCTCTTATGGGTTTTGGCTATATTATTGACGGATATCATTTCTTCCCCGTTAATTTGAGCTGTTGAAAAGGTTTTGGTTGTGCTATTCGAGAAACACAGTTATTACTTCTGTTATTGGATCCTTTTACTATTTTTCGCCTTTATTCCTGTTATTATTACTGTTATCTCTCTTGCTATTTTGCTTACTAACTGTACAATTTTATATGGTAAGCGTCTTATATAGCCTCGTCATTACCTCGTCGAGGTTAGGCTCAATACTTACTGAGTACATTGGATCGATTGTACTCATACTACACTTCTGCACTTCTTGTACAGATTTGGACATTGGTACGAGCGAAGTCCCGAGAGGTGCTTAGCCATTACCAGACAGGAGACTCGAGGTAGAGCTGCATTCTCGTCCATACGCATTGAAGTCACCTTTCCATTATCTCCATTACTGTCTATTGTACCAGACTGTACTGTATTTCTTGCAGACTTTGTCTTTAGTACCCTTATTAGCTCATGTACTCTGTGACACCAAATCTCGGGTAATAGGTTAGACAGTGTTTGGTTTTAGACTTATTATGTATTTCTGAGCTCTCACTCTTTATCTATATTAATATGTTGTTAACTGCTAGTATTGCTTCTTTGTTATTGTTAAGTATTGGCTTACCTAGCAAGCAGTGTTAGTCACCATCATGACTCCTTTTGATTGGGATTTTGTGTCTTGACAAATTCACCGCTCAAAATAAGGAGGAGAAAAAAAAGAGAGCAGGTCTTATAGATATTCTCAAAAGAATTTGGCCTAATGCGATCCATAAAGAATTCGAAGAAGTGGAAACAAGGAATGAATTCATAATTAGGGATTCAGTTCATAAGTTCTTGGAGAAAGAAAAAATTCAGGGGAGTTTTCTTAACCTTGCCTTTTATTTGTGCGTCATGGGAACATATCACAATTTAAAGTATAGGGTGGGGATGTATATATGTGTTTATCTTATTTTGTGTGTTTTCTTTATTGAGCTAATAAAAAAGTAAAAATTCAAAAATATATCTTTTATTCTTATTATTTTTATCCTTTGTTTTTATAGGTAGTGTATCAACTCTCCCTTGGTTTTTCTTTGTGCCGTATTTTTTTTCAAGAGTTATTTTGCTTGAACCAGGTATAGGTAGTTTTTAAATTTTTAGGAGTAGAGAATCTTGTGTTGTTGTGCTAATTGAAGGAAATTTTCTTGACTTTGTTGTATCTTGAGACCAGTGAGTGCCTTAGCTATGATGCCTAGGCTCACGTCTTGACTCTAGGTAAGTGCCTTAAATTGATAAATGTTGCTTGATGAGAGAGTCAGGATAGATCTAGTTCTAAGTGGGTTATGCCAATATATGTGTGAGGTTGTTGTTGATATTTTGTGCATGTCATTTTATGTCTAGAACTTGCCCAGAGTATGTGTAAAGCGAAATGGTAGTCTTGCTCAGTCTAAGAAGTGATAGAGGTGTTTCTTTATAGCCATGATATATCTTTTACCCACCTAATGTTGTGTGTCCTAGTTTTTGAGCCTGTAATCTTGTTTCTTTGGCAACCATATTACAAACCTAACCCTTTTGTTTAAATTGACCATCTTTTTGAACCGTTTAATCTCATGGGCACTTGAAGTTGTTATGAGCTTGTTAAAAGCTTAGTGAGGTTTGGGTGTATTTTTGAGTGGAACCATTAAAAAGGAGAAATGTGCACTGTTTTAAAAGAAGTGTGAGAGTCATTTGTGGGGAATAAAAAAAAAGAGAAAAATAAAATTTTAAGAATCAAAAATCAGTATAATTATAGAGTTTTTTGTTGTGAATATGAGAAAGAAATTATTTTTCCTGCTAGTTGTAACTCTTGTTGTGTTTGTGTTTAAAAAAAAAGGGAAATTGATGTTAGTTTGTTTTGAAGGTTGGAGAAGTTGTTGCTCAACACAAGAAGTATGATTTGTGATGTTGTATGTATTAAAGTGCTTAGGGAGATATAATCACTATTATTCAAATATATCCTACCCATCCCGCAACACTACAACCAAATTAAGTCCTATATGATCATTAATTGAGTGAGCTTGAATTCGTAAAGTATTACACCAAGGGCAAGCCTATGGTACATCTTTTGTGGCACAAAGATTTTGTTTCTTAAAATGAGTTAATTATATCAATTCACATTCCCTAATTATTCTTGAATTTTATGTGTGTGGGGCTGCTCTCTATTGTTTATTGTGAGGGGCACATAACTTGCGAGGGATATGTGACGTTCTTTGGCCTCTTAGTTAGTGTGCAAGTTTTGAAAAAAAATGGTACTTTTGCATCGAGTCTTGAGGCTGGGATGTTATGGTAGGGTGCTTCGTCTACTTTAAAAATTCTTTCCATGACGAGTTATAGAGAGTTGTTTGAAAATTGTTGTAACGATCCGACCGGCCATTTTGAGCAATGACATTCCGTTCCATAGTTTGAGACTTTGAGTAGCTTCATATAGTGTATTATGACTTGCATGTATGGCCGGTTTTGGTTTTCGAGTGGTTCGGGATTGATTTGGAGGAATGAATCTTGATTTGAAAGCTTTAAGTTAGAAGAGTTGATTAAGGTTTGACTTTTGGGTAAACCACTTCGGACTCGTGCTTTGATGGTTCAAATAGGTTTGTTACGTCATTTTGGACTTGTGTGCAAAATTTGGGGTTATTCCGAGTTGGTTAGATGTGGTTCAACATGAGTTTTAAATGTTTGATTAGTTCACTAAGCTTGAATTGAGGTACGATCTGTGGTTTTGATGTTATTTTGTGTGATTTGAGGCCTCGAGTTGGTCTGTCTTATATTTTGAGACTGGTTGGTATGTTTGGACGGGGTCCCAAGGGGCTCAGTTGTGTTTCGAAGGAGTTTCAGATTATTTTGATCTTGTTGGCAGTTCTGTTACTAGTGTTTTGCACCTGCAGAGGAATGGTTGCAGGTGCGATGTCTCTTTTGCGGAAGGAATTTGCTTTTACATAAAGGAAGTGGTATGGTGGTTGTCTCTTCTGCGGAAAAAGAATCACGGATGCAAGGTCGCACCTGCGGGATTTTGGTCACAAATTCGAGGAGCAGACCTAGCTTAGGAGTCCGCATTTGTGGAGTGTGTGGCACAAATGCGTGGTTGCTTTTACGATATGTTTTGCGCACATGCGGAGCCGCAGCTGCGGCATGTTCTATGCAGATATGAAGGAGGGCAGCATGGGTGGAGTTTGTGGATGCGAGATGGGGCTCGCAGATGCAACATCGCATATGTGATGATTTTACTGCAGATGCGAGGATGCGTGGCAGAATGTTATATTCGAGGGTTAGCTTCATTTTATCATATTTTGAGATTGAGAGCTCGGATTGGGGCAATGTTTGAGGCAATTATCACCCACTTGGATTAGGTAAGTGTTGTTGACTCGAATTTGATTATTATTCATGATTCTATCTTTGATTTTGGCATTTGATTGGTAATCTAAGAGGAAAAATTGGGGATTTTGGCCAAACATTTCTAAAGTAAAAAATGGAGATTTGAACCTTGATTTAGAGTTAGTTTTGAATGAAACTTTTATATTTCGAATCATATTCGAATGGCTGTTTGGGATTTTTAAGTTTTGTCGGGTTTCGGGGTGCGGACATGTGTTGACGTTTTGATTGACTTTGAGTATTTGATTAAAGATTCAAGTTTTATCGTTTGAGTTTGATTCCTATGGTATTATTTGATGTTATTGAGTTGTTTTTGGCTAGATTCGAGCTGCTCGAAGGCCGATTCGTGCATAAAGGTATTTTTTAGAGTTTTGATTTGGCTTGTTTGAGGTAAGTGTCTTTCCTAGCTTTGGTTGAGAGAATTTCTTCTAGTAAATGGTATTATATGCTACATGCGGGGGTGATATATATATGAGGCGACGAGCATATATACATGTGCCATGGGTATTCATGCTCGGGGTAGATTTTAGATTTCTCTATGCCTTATTTGGTTGTGTGTTATACTCAATTCTATGTATTATTCAATTAATTGACTACGCATGCATAATATGCCAAGCTAGAGCTAATATTAAGGCTATTGGTGCCTTAGTTTGGACATGGTGAACTAATCTTGAGATTTATGCTAAACTTGCCTCAGAGGTGACACATGTATGTTGTGAACACACATCTGTATTTGTTCTTGTGTTGTGCCTTGATTGGGACGCGTACACTTTGTGACACATATGTGATCCTTTGTATGACTACTTGAACTTGGTTGCTATAATTGATTAGCCGTAGTCATGTTTAACATGTTGAACCCTATCCGCATTTCCGTTGTTATCATATCCTTGTGCACTTTATTGATGAGTTATGAGGACAGGCCTCTTAATGATAATTTGTTATCTTGCATTGTTGTGATTGTGGCTCATGTGGACATGTTGGGCAGATTTATCAGGGTGATGGCACGAAGTCTTTGCTGTACGATTGTGATTGATATTGTGGCACGAGGCATTTGCTGTAGGATTGTGATTATTGTTATATTGTCAGGGCGGAGCGGTACAGATGGATATGGTTATTATTCTAGGGCGGAGCAATACATATGGATATTGTTATTGTTTCAGGGTGGAGCGATACAAGTGGATATTGTTATTGTGTCAGAGCGAAGCGATATAGATGGATATTGTTATTGTATCAGGGTGGAGATATATGGATGGATATTATTATTGTGTTAAAACGGCGCGATACAGATGTATATTGTTATTATGTCAGGGCGAAGCGATACGGGTAGATACTGTTATATTGTTAGGGCGGAGCGATACATGTGGATATTGTTATTGTGATGAAATGTGGAGTACGAGGGTGACATTCTTGAATATGCATGTGAATCCTTTATGTTTGTCATGCATTTCTACATGATTTTTGTGTTGCATTTAACATGCTAATCTATGCCTCTATTATTATTTGATGATTTGGTTGATAAGATGGATTTACCTATGTGGAGTTGATATCCATGTTTTATTGAGTTATTGGTAGCTACCGGATTGATGTGATAAGAAAGTTGTCATCATGCATTGATGTATTTGCTTCTTAAAAGGTTCTCTTGAATGTGTCCTTTGGCAATTGATATGGAATCGGACCATGTTGGGCATATGTTTACAGTCCTGTATGGGTAGTGAGCACACATATGATATAGGGAATACCTCTTTGTGGGCAAGATTGGCGCAAGTTGTATTAGTTGAACATGTCTAATAAGTAGAGTTTATTTATTACTCTATCCCAGCTGTGCACCTTTACTGTTGATATTCATATTCTGTAATTGTCTTTCTAGATTATTTCTCTGTAGTGTACATGTTTTTGAGCTGCACATGTTCTGTAAAGTGAGTATCTTTTGACTTAAAAACCTCGTCACTACTTCTCTAAGGTTGGTCAAGATACTTACTGAGTATATGAGATCGGTTGTACTCATACTATACTTCTACACCTTGCGTGCAGATTCTGGAGCTGAGTAGCTGTGGGAGACGAAGCCTTGCATTGAAGACGTCCCAGTATTACAGACTCAAGCTACTTCTTGTTCATGGTAGCTTAGGATCTCATTTCTGTTTATGTAAACTTCAAACAGATAATGTATTTATTCTTCATCTTAGTTTTGTAAATCAAAATCATAGTAGCTCATGACTTGTATTGAATTATGTTGTAGTTTTATTAATATATTGATGATTTCTCATAGTAGTAGTAACTTATACTGTTTGGCTTGCCTAGTGGGTTGAGTTAGGTGCCATCATGACTTGGTGGGATTTTGGGTCATGACAGTTGATGATATCCCTCTTTGAAGCGTAGATTGTATTTCTCGAGAACGAACAACGATCTAAGTGTGGGGTATTGATGATAGGCTAGAAATACAAGTTTCTGGATACATTTTGCCTATTATATACTGTACTTCAACTATGTTTGAGCGTAAATGAGAGTATTCTACACGTATTATATGATTTTTGTTAAACAGGACTTAATTATGAGCAAAGGAGTATTTTTGGAACTAAAATAGGCAATTTGAAGCTTTGAAGTATGAGTAGAAGTCAAAGGAACTAAACGGCGATCGAGGAGCCAAGTTTGTATTTAAGAATTAAGGAGAAAACCCTTAAGCAAAAGAAATGGCTTATGGCATCACGTGTGGAAATGTGGTCCGCATTGCAGTAAGGCAATTGGGCATCAGAAGTGAAGAAACACAGCTCTCCGAAAAATTGTCCTAGTGTGAGGCCTTGGGCGAGGCAATAGGCCATTTTTGCTGCCAGATTTTGCACTTCACTTCATTAAGGATATTTCAATCTTAGAGTGTTTCTACATGATATAGACACTTCTTAAACACGATTTTGAGAGGGGATTTGTCACGAACCTAAATTCACAAATCGTGATGGCACCTATCTCAATACTAGGCAAGCCGATAACCTCAATAAACCACTATAATCTTTCGAGTTTGAAAATAGAATATTTAGATTTAATAAAAAAATCCCACAAATACTGATACAAATACACTCCCAAAACCCGGTGTCACTGAGTACATGAGCATCTAAATGATAACATAGTCTGACTGATAAAACACTGTCTGGAAATATAGAACAATACAAACAACTGAAAGGAAAGAGAGACAAGGTCTGCGAATGCCAAGCAACTACCTTGATAATCTCCAATAGATAAAAACTCCGAAATCTAGCAACCGTCATATTCAGAAGTACCTGGATCTGCACACGAAGTGCAGAGTGTAGTATGAGTACAACCGACCCCATGTACTCAATAAGTAACAAGACTAACCTTTGGACTGAAAGTAGTGACGAGCTCAACAGGTACATTCTCGTATAGAAATAACAGTACATAAATGTAGGCATGCTTTCAAGTTCAACAGTTAAACTCAGTACAAGTAAAATAGATCAATTCTGAATGTTATGAGGAATATGACATCTCTATATCTACATGCCAATGTATATACTGTAAGTGATACACCTCAGTGGAAACCTCGTGTACTCACAATCTCAAAATACACAATCACTCAGTACTGTATATGGCCAATCCAGCCCCCGGGAAGATCCATCCCATATATATATATATATATATATATATATATATATATATATATATATACACACACACATCAACTGACAGTCAGTCACTCAGTACTGTATAAGGTCAATCCAGCCCAAGGGAAGATCCACCCCCATATATATATAATTAGGCAAGATCCATGCCAGGGAAAATCCATCCCAAAATAAAATATCAATAAATAAATAAGGCAACTCCATGCCCTGGGAAGTCCATCCCAAATATAAACATCAACTGCGCTCACTGTGGAGGGTGCAGACTCCGGAGGGGCTCCTTCAGCCCAAGCTCTATATAAAGCCAATATAGCCTACTGCGACGTGCCGTCCGATCCCATAATAATAAAGCCTATAAGGCCTGCTGGAGCATGCAGCCCTGATCCATATAATAATAAATATAAAGCTAATATGGCCTGCTGCGGCGTGCAACTCGATCCCATAAATATCCTCACAAATGGATAAATATAACTAAGTATGAAATTTACATTTTAAAATAATTAATTCAACAACAACATGACCTTGTGGGTCCCAAAATATCGGCACGTAGCCGAAACATGATCTTTAATACGAGCCTCAGCTCAATTTCTCTAACACGTGGGGAATATGTGAATAATGACATGATTCTTTGATTATGCAACTCTACTGAATTTGTTTAAGTCACAATTTCTATGGTGCACGCCCACACGCCCGTCACCTAGCATGTGCGTCACCTCCAAACAGTTCATATAACACATAATTTAGGAATTCATACCCTCAGAACCAAGTTTAGAAGTGTTACTTACCTCAAACCGTGCAAGTTCTTTATTCCAATATGCCTTTGCCTCGCGAATCGGCTTCCGAAGGCCTCGAATCTAGTCACAATTAATTCGATATGTCAACAAAAATTATAGGAATTAATTACATATGAAAATACTAGTTTTCCAATAAAAATCCGAAATTCAACTCAAATATCATCAGTGGGGCCCACATCTCGGAACCCGACAAAAGTTACAAAATATGAACGCCGATTCAACCACGAGTCCAACCATACCAAATCTACCAAATTCCAACATCAACTCGACCTTCAAATCTTCAAATCTTATTTTCAAATCCCTAGGCCTAAATCCTCGAATTACACCTCAAAAACAAGTAATCTAGTCGGAATATTCGATGATAATTCAATATTTGTCACGACCCAAACCGATGGGCCGCGACGGGCACCTGGTACCTTACTCAATCGAGTACCAACATAACGTATCTTTTCGTATCATACTATCATAGATAACTGAGCCGGAGAGGCTGCCGTGAGATAAGTAGAATACAACATGAAATAACCACTCGTACACTGAACATAGACCGACAAGTCCATACAATCTTTTACGTATATGACATCTGTCTACAAGCCTCTAAGAATACATATTTGTCATAAAGGTCGGGACATAGCCCCGCCATACCAAACAATACATGTCTAAATCATACTGACCAAACAAGCAACTCCGGAGCAAATGGAGAGCACCAACACCTTTCGCTGAGCTGATAGCTTACTTGAAGGGCTCATAACCTGTCTATCGGGACCTGCGGGCATGAAACATATAAATGTTTTACCTCTTCATCTTTGGCGTCTTTTCACATTATCGATGACCCTTACTCGCCTTGCGGTAATCCTTTTGTACCAAGGATAACAAATTTCCTTACTCGCGAGGGTGACACTTAGTATAACTGGCACATACAGTCTAAATTTGCTCACATTGCTTGCTTTAGGGAAACGCCTTCTTGAATGACCATTCTCTGAATTTCTCATGAATCCTTTTCTGTTGTCCATTCTATTATCGCCGAAATGAAGTCTGAAATTCTCACGATGTCGACCATTATCAAATCACTCAGTCCCTAATTCATGTTTAGTTTATCTTGTTCACCAATCCATACTGATTTCTATTACTATGGGGTCTAACTTTTCCTTCTGGTAATCGCGTTAGAGTCACAAAATTATTTCTCAAAATGAGGATATGACCTATACTCTTTTGTTGTCTCAAGGCCTGCCACCTCTCGTGTTTTCCTTCACTTGACTATAGACTCTGTAATACCGTCATCGTTTTGATCTTCAGTTGTCATCCATGTATCACATCTTACTCATAATACTTCATTAACTCTCTTCTTATATCCCGCTAACATTTATGTCTATCACTTTATTCTTAAAACTCGAACAAGACATTCTTTTGCTTTTAGCTCCCCTTGCTCCATCTACTGGCTCTTCGGTTTGCCTAACATTCTTTCTCTACTAGGGACGAGAGCCACACTAAGGTAATATTTATCCCTTCAAGGCTTCTAGTGCCTATCTTTGTAATACTCATGACTACCTGTACTATTCTAGAGTGCACCATCTGGGTGTCTCACAAGGAGATCTATTAGCATATTTGCAATATCCTTCGGAAATGTCAATTAACACAAACAATCCATTCACCATTTTGGGTTACTCTAACCCCAGCCGGATCTTGATATCCCGTCCTTCTCTTAAACTATACCTGTTAGCCCCCGTAGGGCATAACTGAGATGGGTGTGGCCAATTGTACATACATATATCACTGTTGAAGGTAACTCAAAATGTTTATATTTCTCCGCTTGAATTGTAAATACTGATAATCTTCATTAACTGGGCGTCCCGTACCCTTCTTCACCTTGCTTCTTTTTCTTATCATGAGTATCATGCAAAATCGAGGTCCTCTGACTTAACTCTTCCACAACTATATCTCTTATCAACCGTCTTTCTAGATGTAAGCATCGTCGTATTATGAATAAGATAGGGTTTAGGAAATTGAGTTCTTATAACTGAGCTCTACCACACGATCTAGAGTAAGTAGAAAGAGTGACAGTCCTAAATGCCCTGTAGCCTCCTGCTTATAAGTGTGGTGCACAACACACCCATAAACAAGACTCTACTATACACGGCTTGTAGACTCCCTAGGACAGAACTGCTCTGATACCACTTTTGTCACGACCCAAACCGATGGGCCGCGACGGGCACCCGATACCTTACTCAACCGAGTACCAACATAATGCATCTTTTCGTATCATACTATCATAGATAACTGAGCCGGAGAGGCTGCCGTGAGATAAGTAGCATACAACATGAAATACCAACTTATACATAAGACATATGGGCCTATAAGACCAAAATAACCACTCGTACACTAAACATAGGCCGACAAGGCCATACAATCTTTTACGTACATGACATCTGTCTACAAGCCTCTAAGAATACATATTTGTCATAAAGGTTGGGACATAGCCCTGCCATACCAAACAATACACGTCTAAATCATACTGACCAAACAAGCAACTACAGAGCAAATAGAGCGCACCAACATCTTTCGCTGAGCTGATAGCTTACTTGGAGGGCTCATAACCTGTCTATCAGGACCTACGGCCATGAAACGCAACGTCCCCAGGCAAAAGGGACGTCAGTACAAATAATGTACCGAGTATGTAAGGAATGAAAATAAGTAAATAATAGACATGATAGAAACATAGAGTAAAAGACTCAACATGTAAATCTGAATAACTCTGTAAATCATTAATATTTACATGCCATGCATATGCGTATAAATGTCATACCATGCAGAGGTATATGCGTTCATAACATCATCAAGCCTCTGAGGGCATCCCATCATATCATCTCGACCACTGTGGGCAAATCATCAACGTATACCAGCTGATCAGGTGGTGGTGCGTATATAATGCCGTAACCTTTTCCATATCCCATATACATATATACATACATATATATATATATATATATATATATATATATATATATATATATATATATATATATATATATATATATAGCGTATATAATGCCATCTGATCATGGGTCAATGTACATGTATAAACGAATGAAATGCGCCAATAAAGTCTCTCGGAACGTCATAGAACCATTATGCCTTTGAATAATATCATAAAATAAACTTATCAACTTACGTATTTTCTGAGACCCATGAACAGATGATAGCATAATAAGACACATGGGGAATCAAGAATATAAGTATCTCTAGCATTTCTATGAATAGAGTCATTTATGGAAGTTGTGCATTTTTCTCATTTTGTTTGTATCGTATAGATCATGCCAAAAGGAAAGAAGGAATAGCCTTAACATACCTGAGCCGATTCTCTTGACAATCCCCCCTAACACACGTCAATTACAACAACACGTAACGGCGGATCGAAGTAGGAAAAAATCCATATGATATTCTTGAGAAAGATTGTATCGGGCTTTCTTTGAATTTGCATTTCCCTTTGAAACATTAGTTTGATACGTATATGGAAATTGGCGTATGATGATGGATTCCTATTATTTTAGTGATTCAATCAACTATTGATGTGATGGCAATCCCGCCCTACTCTCGGGCTAGGTAAGAACGTAAAAGGGTGTAAAACAATGTGTAAATAAAATTAATCTTTGGCCTTTTCTTCGATTTAATTTTGAGTGGAACTCAACATTCCACCCTTGCATGTACCCTTAAAAAGTTCAGATGGAGAACTAACTTCATTTGTTTTGGCTTTAAGGGGACATGATCTCATGTCAAAAGAGGCTCCAAATTCCATCCGTTACATTATTGAATCTCTTAATCCATCTCCTTAAGTGATTTTGGAGATATTTTTGTTATAGGGGTGGACCCCACTTTGCAAGGTGACTAAGCCATTAGCTTACAAAAGTTTTCCACCTTGAAGTGTGGCTTAAGAGTCACTAAATTGGGAAAGGTGGGCTGCCACGTTGGGGCCTCTTTATGCTCATCCAAAGACCTTAGTTAATTATTCACAATTCCTTAATCAAATTGTTAATCTCCCATTAACCAATAATTAACCAATTACCCGCATAATTAAGAATTATCCCAAATTATTTAAAATACTACTCACTTTTAACACACCTGATACACCTTACTATCATGGTCATGTGGTACCTTGTATGGCACTAGTCCATAAATATCGGTTATTTTAGCTCGGGCCGTATTTTATCCCAACATGTCAAACATTGACGAAAATTTATTTTCTTTGATTTGCTTACCTTCTCACCTTCACGAATTTACTCACCACTTGTTTGAAATAGCGTAATACTTATAATCTCAAAATAATCCCATTACCGAACTTTACGTCGATTAGCTTATGACGAAACTTTAACATACGAAAATGCGAGATGTAACATCTCATTTCCGAGCTTTCATCAATTTATTTATGGCATACTTTTACGTACGAAAACATGGGGTGTAACAATATTATTGACTAACAATGATCATAAGTGACTTACCTCAAGATTTTCCGTGACTTCTCGCTCACAACTTTCCTCAACCCGTGTTTGAAAGGTCCAAAATGACAAAATGTCGGAACCCCTCTATTTTGTAATCTGTCAAGTGCTTTCGCACCTGCGGACACTTAACCGCATATGCAGTTCCTCTTCTGCGGAGAATCCATTGCATCTGCGGTGTTTGCCAAGGCTTGCCTTCCTCCGCTTCTGTGGTCGCCTAACCTCTTCTACGGACTCGCTTCTGCAAGAAGCACTCCGCTTCTGCGGTCACACGCGTATCTATGACCCCTCGTCCGCATCTGCGATCACGCATGTGTAGAATTTTCCCTTGCACCTTCAACCACTGCTCACCTCCCCCTTGTCCACTTCTGCGTTTCCATGCTCGCTTCTTCGAGCTTGGACCTGCGAGCAAAATTCTGCAGGTGCGATTGCACCAGAAGGCCAAAATTTCCAGATTTTTCCTTAAAGTCCAAATTTGATCCGCTAACCATCCGAAACTCACCCGAGGCCTCAACCAAATATACCAACAAGTCTTAAAACATCATACGAACTTAGTCGAGGCCTCAAATCACATCAAACAGTGCTAAAAATACGAATCACACCCCAATTCAAGCATAATGAAACTAAGAATTTTCAACTTCTACATTCGATGCCGAAACCTATCAAATCAAGTCCAATTGACCTCAAATTTTGCACACAAGTCATAAATGACATAACGGACCTATGAAAATTTTCAGAACTGGATTCCGAACCCGATATCAAAAAGTCAACTCCCCGGTCAAACTTCCAAACTTAAACTTCCTATTTTCGCCATTTGAAGCCTAATTTAACCACAGGCTTCCAAATAATTTTTCGGACACACTCCTAAGTATAAAATCACCATACAAAACTATTGGAATCATTAAAACTCTATTATGGGGTCATTTACATGTAAGTCAACATCCGGTCAACTATTTCGACTTAAGCTTTAAATCTTGGAACTAAGTGTTCCAATTCATTCTGAAACCTCCATGACAAGTCACATAATTATAATTTAACACAGGATAAGAAGTAAATGGGGAAACATGGCTGTAATACTCGAAACGACCGGCCGGGTCATTACATTCTCCCCCTCTTAAACAAACTTTTATCCTAGAACGGGTTTAGAATTATACCTGGAGTCTAAAATAGGTATGGACATTTGCTATGCATCTCCCGCTCAGTCTCCCAGGTAGCTTTTCCGGCTGGCTGGCCTCTCCACTGCACTTTCACTAAACCTATGTTCTTTGATCTCAACTTTCAAACATGCCGGTCCAAAATGGCCACCGACTTCACATCATAAGTCAAATTACCATCTAACTGTACTGTATTGAAATCCAAAACATGAGATGGATTTCCGACATACTTCCGGAGCATAGATACATGAAACACTGAATGAAATCCCGATAGACTAGGCAGCAATGCAAGTTCATAAGCCACCTCTCCAATCTTCTTAAGTATTTCAAAAGGCCCAATATACCTAGGGCTCAACTTGCCCTTCTTCCCGAATCTCATAACACCTTTCATAGGCGAAACTCGGAGTAGTACCTTCTCTCCTACCATGTAAGCAACATCGCGAAACTTACGGTCGGCATAACTCTTCTGTTTAGACTGCACCATGCGAAGTCGATCCTAAATCAATTTAACCTTTTCCAAAGCATCCTGAACTAAATCAGTACCCAATAGCCTAGCCTCACCCAGCTCAAACCAACCCACCGGAGACCCAAACCATCTCCCATACAAAACCTCATACGGAGCCATTTGAATGCTCGATTGGTAGCTGTTATTATAGGCAAACTCTACAAGTGGCAGAAACGGATCCCAAGTACCCCCCCCCCCAAAATCTATAACACAAGCGCGTAGTATATCTTCTAATATCTGAATAGTGCGCTCGGACTGTCCACCCGTCTGAGGGTGAAATGTTGTACTCAACTATACCTGTGTACCTAATTCTCGCTGCACTACTCTCCAAAGCTGTGATGTAAATTGCATGCCCCGATCTGAAATGATGGACACTGGCACACCGTGAAGGCGAACAACCTCGTGGATATAAATCTCAGCCAACCGCTCCGAAGAGTAAGTAGTCCTAACTGGAATAAAATGCGCGGACTTGGTCAACCGATCCACAATTACCCAAACAACATCAAACTTCCTCAAAGTCCGTGGGAGTCCAACTACGAAGTCCATGGTAATACGCTCCCACTTCCACTCTGGAATTTCAAGTCTCTGAAGCAATCCGCCCGGTTTTTTATGCTCGTACTTCACAATTTAAACACCGAGCTACAAACCCTACTATATATTTCTTCATTCTTCTCCACCAATAGTGTTGTCTGAAGTCCTGATACATCTTTGCGGCACGTGGATGAATGGAGTACCGCAAACTGTGGGCCTTTTCAAGAATCAACTCCCACAGTCCATCTACATTTGGTACGCAAATCCGACCCTGCATCCTCATCATCCCATCATCTCCGATAGTAACATCTTTGGCATCACCGTGATGAACTGTGTCCTTCAGGACAAGTAAATGGGGATCATCATACTGGTGCTATCTGATGCGGTCATATAAGGAAGACCGAGAAACCACACAAGCTAGAACCCGACTGGGCTCCGAAACATCTAATCTCACAAACTGGTTGGCCAAGGCCTGAACATCAACTGCAAGAGGCCTCTCACCAACAGGAATAAATGCAAGGCTACCCATACTCATCGCCTTTCTACTCAAGGCATCGGTCATCACATTGGTCTTCCCGGGATGACACAGAATAGTAATATCATAGTCCTTTAGCATCTCTAATCATCTCTGCTACTTCAAATTAAGATCCTTCTATTTTAACAAGTGCCGGAGACTCCGATGATCTGTAAATACCTCACAAGACACACCATAGAGATAATGCCTCCAAATCTTTAATGCATGAACAATGACTGCCAATTCTAAATAGTGAACATGGTAGTTCTTTTCATGTGGATTCAATTGGCATGAAGCATAAACAATCACTCTATCCTCCTGCATTAAGACACACCCAATACCAATCCGAGAAGCATCACAATACATTGTATAAGAGCCTGAAGCTGAAGGCAAAACTAGAACTGGAGCTGTGGTCAAAGCAGTCTTGAGCTTCTGAAAGCTCTCATCACACTCATTTGACCACCTGAATGGAGAACCTTTTTGGGTCAATTTAGTCATAGGCGCTGCAATAGACGAGAATCTCTCCACAAAGCGATGATAATAACCGGACAAGCTGAGAAAACTCCGAATCTCAGTAGCTAAAGATGGCCTGGGCCAACTATGAACTGCCTCTATCTTCTTCGGATCCACTTTAATTCCCTCACTGGACACTAAGTGTCCCAAGAATGCCACCTAACTAAGTCAAAACTCACACTTGGAGATCTTGGCATAAAGTTTCTCCTCCCCCAGCCTCTGTAGTACAATACTCAAATGGTGTGCATGTTTCTCCTGGCTACGTGAGTACACCAAAAAATCATCAATAAATACTACGACAAACAAATTAAGATACGGCTAAAATACACTATTAATCAAGTGCATAAATGCTGCCGGGGCGTTGGTCAGCCCAAAAGGCATCATGAAAAATTCATAGTGACCATAACGGGTCCTAAATGTCGTTTTTAGAATATCTGAATCCCTAATCTTCAACTGATAATACCCAGACCTCAAATCAATCTTAAAGAACACCCTTGCTCACTGAAGCTGGTCAAATAAATCATTAATACGAGGCAAATGATACTTGTTCTTGATTGTAACTTTGTTCAACTGGCTGTAGTCGATGCACATCCGCATAGTACCGCCTTACTTTTTCACAAATAGAACTGGTGCACCCCAAGGCGACACTCTAGGCCTAATAAACCCCTTATCAAGAAGTTCTTAAAGTTGCTCTTTCAATTCTTTCAATTCAGTTGGTGCCATACGATACAGAGGAATACAAATGGGTTGAGTGCCTGACACCAAGTCAATACCGAAATCAATATCCCTGTCGGGTGGCATACCCGGCAGGTCTGCAGGAAATACATCTGGAAAGTCTCGCACTACCGGTACAGAATCAATAGTAGGAGTTTCTGCATCAACATCTCACAAAGGCCAAATATGACAAACACCCCTTTCCAACCATATGTTCAGCCTTCAAGTAAGAAATTACCCTGCTGGGAACATAATCTAGAGAACCTCTCCACTCGACCTTTGGCAATCCCGATATCGCCAACGTCACGGTTTTTGCGTGACAGTCCAGAATAGCATGACATGGAGACAACCAATCCATATTCAAGATTACATCAAAATCAACCATACTAAGCAATAAAAGATTAACTCTAGTCTCTAGTCCCCCAATAGTTACCACACACGACCGATACATACGGTCCACAATAATAGTATCACCCACGGGCGTGGATACATGAACAAATGAGACTAAGGACCTACGTGGCATAATCAGATAATGAGCAAAATATAATGATACATACGAATATGTGGAACCAGGGCCAATAATATAGAAGCGTCCCTGTGGCATACTAAGACAATACCTGTGATTACTGCATCTGAAGCAACGACATCTGACTGGCAGGAATAGCATAGAATCGGGCCTGACCACCACCTAATCGACCTGCCCCTCTAGGGCGACCTCTGGCAACATGAGCCCCACCTCGAGCTGGCTGGGTGGGAGGTGTAGCAGCTGGTGCAGGAGTCGTAGCCTGACTCCTCTACTGAACTGGACCTCGTGAAAGGCGGGGACAATATTTCCTCACATGACCGAGCTCTCCACACTCATAGCAATCCCTCTCGAAGAATGGTGGCGAGTTCTGAGGTGGACCTCGAGAACTAGAATAACTACCAGAAGAACCTGGTACAGATGAACCCTGAACTGATGGTGCACGAGATGAACTCTGAGCTAGAAGTGCACTAAGAGAAGACTGACTCGGTCGAGCACTGTATGAACCATGACTAGCTGATGTGCCACAATGAGCTGGACGAGCCATCTGAGCGGGCCTATAAGGTCGACCCCTGCTATGATAGGACTGTTCCCCAGAAGGAACACCACTGGAATTACCCGGATCACGAGACCTCTTGGCCTCCCTCTCCTTACGCTCCTGAGTACGGACCATCTCTAGCTGTCGAGCACTGTCAACTATCTCATCGAATTTAGCACCTGCTATATTTTCGAGAGTCATAACAAAACAGAACTGATGATTGAGGCCATTAATGAACCTCTTGATTTTCTCCCTCTCAGTGGGAACCAACCAAACTGCATGACGAGCCAATTCTGAAAACCGCATCTCATACTGAATCATGGACAAGTCCTCCTTCGTAAATGCTCAAACTGCCTGTGTAGTTCCTCTCAGCGGGTTTGTGGCACAAACTTCTCCAGGAATAATACGGAGAACTCATGCCATGAAAGTGGTACTGCACCAACTGGTCTGCTCCTCTCATAAGTCTCCCACCATCTGAAGGCTGCTCCGGTCAGCTGAAAAGTAGTAAATGAGACCCCACTTGTCTCCAGAATACCCGATGTACAAAGCATCCGCTGGTATCTGTCCAAGAAATCCTGAGTATCCTCTAACTCAGTTCCACTGAAAGTTGGAGGACGGAGTCTCCCAAACCTCTCTAATCTCTTATGCTCCTCGTCATTCATAATAGGACCCACCTGGGCCTGAGTAGCTGCAACCGACTGGACTGGTAGTGCCCCCAGTATCTGGAGTCCCTGCACTACCTACTCTGGAGTATGGGCGATAGGGGTATGAGTACCTCCCCCATCCTGAGAAGTGACAGGTGCGGCCTGAGCCGAAACCACCGAGCAAGGCTAGTGCAAATAGTCAATATCTGGGCTAAAGCCTCCTGAAGGCCTGGAATCACAATAGGCAAAGCTGGTGCCTGAGCTGGCCCTGCCGGCTCAACTATATCTGGAACATGTGATGGTAGGCTATAATCGCGTGTTTTAGTCGCTTATTGCACTCAAATTTACTGTACTTTAATTGAGTTTGAGCTTTAATCGCTAGTGTTCTGCACTAATTGTGTATTTTATGCCTTTTAGGATGATTCAGAGCTATGTAGATATTATGGAATGAATTTGAGCTATTTGGAGCTTTCAAGTCTGAGTTAAAGCCCAAGGGATTAAGCCAGGATCGCGTTCGGGGGTCGAATACCACATCTGGATGTCAAAATCAAAGAAAAAAGCCAGACTCTAAGAAAATAACACATCCGTGGCACGTGGGGCGGTGCGTGGCGCGCCGCGCCTGTACATTGTCCGGTTTCCTGACAGATTTTAAATCTCTGAACTTTCCCACAACCGCCCCGCCTGGCGCATCGCCCCATGCGGCGCACCCGTGCAATGTTTACAGAGTTATTATCTCAGTTCGCACAGGAAAAGATGTTTCGTCTGGACCCGACCCTACTTAGTATAAATACATGTAAAAAAGTTTTTTTTATAGAATTTTGACACATTTTAGACCTAAGTGAGCCAAGAAGGAGGTGGAGAAGCAAAAGCTCAAGGATGTCATCATTCAATCCTCACTCAAGACAAGGGTTTGGGTTGTTTTATGTTTTCCTTTAACTTAAACATTGTTATGATGAATTACTCCATATCCATAGAGTAGTTTTCTTTAGGGTTTGATGGATTTGGTGTATTGATACTTGTTTGTGGATAATTAACTCTAGTTTTATGTATTCAATCATTTTGGATGTTTTAATTGCTGCATCTATATTCATTTGTCTGTGTAATCGAGAGAGGCATAACTTGTGATATTGTTGCATTATATTTCGTCGGTTGAAGTCATTAATTCTTCTTAGTAATCGGAAGAGGCTAGTTGAATTGTTGATTAAATTTAGTTAGGAGGATAATCGAGAGAGGTTCTTCTAAATACCAATCCACTACGAATTCTTGCATATCTTCACGTGCTTAAAGTTGGTTCATCTTGTGAGGTTGAGACTTAATCGAGAGAGGAGTTTCTACTAATCAATTGAACTAATAACCAAGTGAATTCGAGAGACTCACTTTAACATTAGAAGTGAATTATCTAGAGTTAAATCTCAAACATTTATCTTGCACCTATCCTATCTACCCTATCTTCTCCCAATTGATAACTTCCTTTGCTTAATACTTGCGTTGATTTTCATTAGTCAATAGTTTAGACTCTTAGTTAATTTTAGTTTTAATCACATAAACCTCAATTGTTGATCATCTTGGATAACAATTGAGCTACAAACTACAATATTTCTGTTTAACTCAAATCCCTGTGGATACAATATTTTAATTTACTATATTCGACTAGTGAGCTTATTTTAGTGCGTGTTTTAAGCTTGTCAAATTTTGGCGCCGTTGCCGGAGATTGGCAATCAATAGTGTTTGAAATAGTTTATTGTGGTAATTCAGGAATTTTTTATTTTTATTTATTTTATTTTTCCTTTTTTTACGTTTGGTGTTATTTGACTGTGCGCATGTTACAAGTTAGATTGGTGCATGACTTGATCTTTTGGTAAGGAATTGCAACTATACACACCAGAAATTAAGAAACAACTGCGACAGTTTAGGAAGGAAAGAAATCTCGCTGAGAAAGTAGATAAGGTTGGGCAATCCTCAACCAAGGAAGACATGGCTGGAGATGATGATAATGTTGATTTCAACTCAGAGAGAAAGCTGCAAGGGATGCTAAAGAAGCAACACTTAGAGATGCACAAATTGCTTGTGAAGAGGAGAGGGCTCGAAGAATGGCTCAGAATCAACCCGTGGGTGCAGACCAGTTCGGAAACATAGCTCCCGACCAAGGGAGACCACTGGTGATTATGCTAGACCAGTCTATAACCAAGGTTTGTCAAGTGTTAGTCCACCTCCAGTTGCAACCAACAATTTTGAACTGAAGCAAGGGTTGCTCCAAACCCTCCAAAACATCTGTGTTTTCAGAGAAAAGATGAACGAAGATCCAAACAATCATCTGATGGACTTCGAGGAGATAATGAACACCTTTCAATACAATGGTGTGTCACAAGATGAAGTTTACCTAAGGGCATTCCCCTTCACACTTAAAGATGATGCAAAGCACTGGCTTCGAAACTTGTCCCAGGGATCGATTAGAACATGGGAGGAGATGACCAGAAAATTTCTTGCTAAATATTTATCCTCAACTAAAATGGGAAAGTTTAGAAGAGAAATCCATAACTTCTGTCAGAATGAGACTGAAACTGTGTTTGAAGCTTGGGAGAAGTTTAAGGAGATAGTGCGAAAGTGTCAACATAGCGGAATTGAACTCTGGATGCAACTCTAGGACTTTTGGGATGGATTGACACCGACCTCACAGAGAACATTGAGTAATACAGCTGGAGGCCCGTTGATGAAAAAGACTCCAGAGGTGATAGTCACAATTCTTGATGAGTTGTCTGAAGATGCAAATCAGCGGCCCTCTGAAATTGCTGAAAGAAGAAGATCAACTGGTATTCTCCAGGTTTATGCTAACACATCTGTGTAGGTACGACTTGATTCCATGGAAAAAGAAATAAGGAAGCTGACCTTAGCTTCGATACATAATGAGCCTCATGCAGCATATGACATATGTGGAAGAGGATAACCTACTCATGAGTGTCAAGCCTCAACTGAGGAAGTTATTGCTGTGGGTAATTATAACTTCAATGCAATGGGTCAGAAGCACCCCAGTTTTCATGGAGTTCACCTGGGGTACAACAAATGCATGACAATAAAATAACTCCAGATTTCAAGGAGCTCCTTGTTTTATGAATCAGCCGAGGCCACAGTTTCAGCCTCAACAGCCAATTCAGTCTGGGTTAGAAGATATGATAAAATCCTTCATTGTCAAGACTGATGAGAGATTAGATGCTCATGGCACAACTATCAAAGAACTTGGGACAGGTTTGCGTAACTTGGAGAGACAAGTGGGACAAATTGCAACTATATTATCTGAGAGAATCCCAGGTACTCTGCCAGCCGATACTGAAAAGAATCCCAAAGAAACGATAAATGTTGTAACCTTGAGAAACGGACAAGTGTTGAAAGATCCCACTCCAATTCACAAAGAAGTTGCGCCTGAAAAAGAAAGTGGAAAGGAGGTGAAAATTGAAGATGATAAAAAGATTGAGAAGAAGAAAGGCAAGAAAGGAGCTGAGAAAAAGAAGAAGGAAGAGAATTCAAGAAGGGATGAATCTGAAGAGAGCAAGCACATGCCTGCTCTACCTTTTCCCCAAAAGTTATATAGAGAGAAGCTGGACAAGAAATTTAAGAGATTTCTAGATATGTTAAAACAAGTTAATGTAAATTTACCATTTACTGAAGTTCTCTCCCAAGTGCCAGCTTATGCTAAGTTCTTGAAGAAAATCCTGACAAAGAAGATAAAGATAGAAGAGACCTCAGTGGTCAAGCTCATCGAGCATTGCAGCGCGATCTTGCAAAACAAGCTCCCACAAAAGTGTGGAGATCTAGGGAGTTTTACTATACCTTGCTCGTTTGGCACTCTTAATTTTGATAAGTCGGTGTGTGATTCTGGTGCCTTAATTAATTTAATGCCTTTGTCTATTTACAAGAAACTGGAGAATGAGCTTGGAGAGATAAGGTCTGCACTAATATCTTTGCAGCTGGCAGACCAAACAACTATAATACCCGAGGGGATAGTAGAAGATGTTTTAGTTCAGATAGATAAGTTTGTATTTCCTGTAGATTTCATAATGGTAAATATGGAGGAGAACAAAGAGGCCCCCCTCATCCTAGGAAGACCATTTTTAGCAATGGGTAGAGCTATACTGGATATACATGATAGAAAACTAATGCTTAGAGTTGGTGAGGAGACGGTGACGTTTGAGATGAATATAGCAACTGGAGTGAAAAAGGAAAAGCCAGCTGCAAGTGTTGAGTGGATAGTGAAAAGCGCGAATGAGAAGGTCCTAGTGATTGAGAAAGATAAGTGTGGGGTGTACCTCAAGAAGGCTGAGAAGAAGCTGTCTGCATGGATGTGTGCATTGATTCGGGCGCGTGGAATGGAGCCCTACTTTGATTCAGACCCCGACTAGAGATTTAGGGAATTTTCCTCTACTTTATGCTTTTTAATTGTGTATCTAGGGGACATGCCACAACTTAAAGTGTGGGGTGGGGGATATTTGTATGTATATGTGTTAGTTTTTGCCTTTTAATGCTTTTTAGTAGTGAAAACAAAAATTGAAAACCCATAAAAATTTTAATTTTTTTTCGACTTTTTTCAACGATGGATATCATTCGACAGGTTTCTTGAGGAATTAAAGTCGAAAGAAAAAGACAAAAAGATTTTCTTTTGTTAGTTAGTGTAATAATTCCCCCTTGATTTTTCTTTATGCTGCGGTTCTTTTCCAAAGGTTTTGTTTGAATCGGGTATAGTTAGTTTTTATTTTTGTAGAAGTAGGAAGTCTTGTGCTATGAATTGAATTGGAAGCAATGTCTCTTAACTTTATTATGCCTTGAGAATAGTGAGTGCTTTATTTATAATGTTTAGGCTCAGTTTTTAACTCTTGTATAAGTATTTTAAATGGTATGAACTTAACTTTGCTTAACTGCTTTGACTAGAGTGTCTTGATGAATCCAATCCTGAGTGAGTTATGTGCCATGTGTGTGTGAGGTTTTGGTGTATTCTGTGCATTGCATTTGATGTCTAGAACTTGCCCCGTGTATTTGCAAAGTGAAATAGTAGTTTTATTCAGTCTTAGAAGTGATATAGGCAGTTCTTTGTTGAGCCAGTTATATGCTATTACCCACCTAATTGTTATATATCTTAGTTAACCTTGTTTAGCCTATAATCTTATTTCTTTGGCAATCACATTACAAGTCTTACCCATTTATTTGAATTGACCATCTATTTGAACCTTGTACCTCTCGTGAGCACTTAAATTTGTTATGAATTTTGTAAAAGGTGAAGTATGGGGTGATTGGTTTGGCTTTTGAATGGAATAAATGAAATAAGGAGAAAGGTGCACTGTTTTGAAAAAGTAAGAGCCACTTGAATTGAAAGAGAAAGAAAAAATAATTGTATTTTTGTGCAAAATATTCCATGATAGTGGTAATTTGATGTAATTGTGCTTAAAGAAGTAGAAGTAAATGCATAATGATGTTAAGGTGGAGTATGGTTTGACATAAGTGTGGGGTTTTGAATATTAAAGTGTATGTATTAAAGTGCTTAGAGTGGTGTGATCACTCTTATATCTAAATGTATCCTACCCGTCCTGCAGCCTACATTACAACCAATTAAAGTCCTACTTGATCCTTGACTGAATGAGCTCGATTAGTAGAGCAGTACACTTCGGGCAAGCCTATGGTTCATCTTTTGTGACATATGAATATTGTTTCTGAGAGTGAGTGAATTATTTCTATCTTGAGTTCCTAATTGTTTTTAAATTTTATTGTGTGTGAAACTACTCTCTATTGTTGTGTGAGGGCACTTGATTCATAAAGGAAGGGCAATGTTGTTGACCTCTGTGTTAGAGTAAGTGAGCGAGTTGTGAATAATGCATGGTACTTTTGAGTCAAATATTGAGGTGAAGATGTTACACTATTGTGCTTAATCTATTTTTAATATTCTTGGTATACTGAGTCATGAGAGTTATTTAAAAAGGTCATGTATTTATAAAGTGTAGTTTGATTGCTCGAGGATGAGAAATGGTTTAAGTGTGGAGTGTTGATGGTAGGCTATAATCTCGTGTTTTAGTCGCTTATTGCACTCAAATTTACTGCATTTTAATTGAGTTTGAGCTTTAATCACTAGTGTTCTGCACTAATTGTGTATTTTATGCCTTGTAGGAGGATTTCGAGATATATAGATATTATGGAATAAATTTGAGCTATTTGGAGCTTTGAAGTCTGAGTAAAAGCTTAAGGGATTAAGCCGGGATCGCGTTCGGAGGTCGAACACCACGTCTGGATGTCAAAATCAAAGAAAAAAGCCGGACTCTGAGAAACCAACACATCCGCACCGCGCCGCGCCTGTACATTGTCCGGTTTCCTGACAGATTTTAAATCTCTGAACTTTCCCACAACCGCCCCGCCTGGCGCATCGCCCCATGCGGCACACCCGTGCAATGTTTACAGAGTTATTATCTCAGTTCGCACAGGAAAAGATGTTTCGTCTGGACCCGACCCTACTTAGTATAAATACATGTAAAAAAGTTTTTTTTATAGAATTTTGACACATTTTAGACCTAAGTGAGCCAAGAAGGAGGTGGAGAAGCAAAAGCTCAAGGATGTCATCATTCAATCCTCACTCAAGACAAGGGTTTGGGTTGTTTTATGTTTTCCTTTAACTTAAACATTGTTATGATGAATTACTCCATATCCATAGAGTAGTTTTCTTTAGGGTTTGATGGATTTGGTGTATTGATACTTGTTTGTGGATAATTAACTCTAGTTTTATGTATTCAATCATTTTGGATGTTTTAATTGCTGCATCTATATTCATTTGTCTGTGTAATCGAGAAAGGCATAACTTGTGATATTGTTGCATTATATTTCGTCGGTTGAAGTCATTAATTCTTCTTAGTAATCGGAAGAGGCTAGTTGAATTGTTGATTAAATTTAGTTAGGAGGATAATCGAGAGAGGTTCTTCTAAATACCAATCCACTACGAATTCTTGCATATCTTCACGTGTTTAAAGTTGGTTCATCTTGTGAGGTTGAGACTTAATTGAGAGAGGAGTTTCTACTAATCAATTGAACTAATAACCAAGTGAATTCGAGAGACTCACTTGAACATTAGAAGTGAATTATCTAGAGTTAAATTCCAAACATTTATCTTGCACCTATCCTATCAACCCTATCTTCTCCCAATTGATAACTTCCTTTGCTCAATACTTGCGTTGATTGTCATTAGTCAATAGTTTAGACTCTTAGTTAATTTTTGTTTTAATCACATAAACCTCAATTGTTGATCATCTTGGATAGCAATCTAGCTACAAACTACAATAATACTGTTTAACTCCAATCCCTGTGGATACGATATTTTAATTTACTCTATTCGACTAGCGAGCATATTTTAGTGTGTGTTTTAAGCTCTTTAACCTGCTCCTGAGCTGGAGCAACTGGTGGTTCTACAAGTGCTGCTCTAACTGTTGTGCGAGCTACACCTTGACCTCTACCACGGCCCCGGCCTCTCGCGGCCCTAACTGGTGGCACTGGTGGCTGACCATCCAATCTGGTCATACATGTCCTCACCATGTGTGCGAGAATAGAATAACAGAAATTTAGTTTCCGGAATCAACAAATTCGAATGACAGAATACAAGAAAGTGAAATTTTCCTAAGGGTTCGGCAACCTCTCGAAGATAAGTACATACGTCTTCGTACCAATCCGCAAGACTCTATTAAACCTTCTCATGACTCGTGAGACCTATGTAACCTAGGCTCTGATACCAACTTATCAACACCCAAAATTCACAAGTCGTGATGACGCCTATCTCAAGACTAGGCAAGTTGATAACCTCAATAAACCACTATAATCTTTTGAGTTTGAAAATAGAATATTTAAATTTAATAGAAAATCCCACAAATACTGATACAAATACACTCCCAAAATCCGGTCTCACTGAGTACATGAGCATCTAAATGATAACATAGTCTGACTAATAAAACACTATCTGGAAATATAGAACGGTACAAAAAACTAAAAGGAAAGAGAGACAAGGTCTGCAGACGCCAAGCAACTACCTCGATAATCTCCAACAGATAAAAACTCTGAAATCTAGCAGCCGCCATATCCGGAAGTACTTGGAACTGCACACAAAGTGCAGAGTGTAGTATGAGTACAACCGACCCCATGTACTCAATAAGTAACAAGACTAACCTTTGGGATGAAAGTAGTGACAAGCTCAACAAGTACAGTCCACTATAGAAATAACAGTACAGAAATGTAGGCATGCTTTCAAGTTCAACAGTTAAACTTAGTACAAGTAAAATAGATCAATTCTGAATGTTATGATGAATATGACATCTCTATAACTACATGCCAATGTACATGCTGTATGTAATGCACCACACTAGAAGCTTCGTGTACTCACACTCTCGGAATACTCAATCACTCAGTACTGTATATGGCTAATCTAGCCCCGGGAAGATCCATCCCGTATATATATACATCAACTGATAGTCAGTCACCCAATACTGTATAAGGCCAATCCAGCATAGGGGAAGATCCATCCCCAAATATATATAATTAGGCAAGATCCATGCCAGGAAAAATTAATCTAAAAAAAATATAAATAAATAAATAAGGCAACTCCATGCCGTGGGAAGTCCATCCCAAATATAAACATCAACCACTCACTGTGGGGGGTGCAGACTCCGGAGGGGCTTCTTCAGCCCAGTCGCTATATAAAGCCAATATGGCCTACTGTGGCGTGCATTCCGATCCCATGATAATAAAGCATATAAGGCCTACTACGGCGTACAACCCTGATCCATATAATAATAAATATAAAACCAATATGGCATGCTGCAGCGTGCAGCTCGATCCCATAAATATCCTCACAAATGGATGAATATGACTGTGTATGAAATTTACATTTTAAAATAATTAATTCAACAAAAACACGACCCTGTGGGTCCCAAAATATCGGCACGTAGCCTAAACATGATCTTTAATACGAGCCTCAACTCAATTTCTCTAACACGTGGGGAACATGTGAATAATGACATGATTCTTTGAATATGCAACTCTACGGAATTTATTTAAGTCACAATTTCTATGGTACAGTCCCACACGTCCGTCACCTAGCATGTGTGTCACCTCCAAACAATTCATATAACATGTAATTCAGGGATTCATACCCTCAGAACTAAGTTTAGAAGTGTTACTTACCTCAATCCGTGCAAGTTCTTTATTCTAATATGCCTTTGAATCGCGAATCGGCTTCCGAACGCCTCGAATCTAGTCACAATTAATTCAATACAGTCAACACAAATTATAGGAATTAATTCCATATGAAAATACTAATTTTCCAACAAAATCCGAAATTCAACTCAAAATTCATCAGTGGGGCCAATGTCTCGGAACCCGAAAAAAGTTACAAAATATGAACGCCCAATCAACCACGAGTCCAACCATACCAAATTTACCAAATTCCGACATGAACTCGACCTTCAAATCCTTAAATCTTATTTTCAAATCCCTAGATCCAAATCCTCGAATTACACTTCAAAAACACGTAATCTAGTCGGAATATTCGATGATAATTCAATATTATTGACTAACAATGATCATACGTGACTTACCTCAAGATTTCCCGTGAATTCTTGCTCAAACATCGCCTCAACCCGTGTTTGAAAGATCCAAAATGACAAAAATGTCGGAACCCCTCTGTTTTGTAATCTGTCCAGTGCTTTCGCACATGCGGACACTTAACCGCATTTGCAGTTCCACTTATGCGGAGAATCCGTCGCATCTGTGGTGTTTTCCAAGGCTGGCCTTCCTCCGCTTCTGCGGTTGCCTTCCCGCTTCTGCGGACTCGCTTCTGCGAGAAGCAGTCCTCTTCTGCAGTCACGTGCGCATATGCGATCCCTCGTCCGCATATGCGATCACGCAGGTGCGGAATTTTCCCTCGCACCTGCGGCCACTGCTCACCTCCCCCTTGTCCGCTTCTGCTAGCTCGCACCTGCGAGCAAAATTCCGCATGTGCAATTGCACCAGAAGGCCAAAATTTCTAGATTTTTCCATAAGTCCAAATTTGATCCGTTAACCATTCGAAACTCACCCGAGGCCTCCCGGGACCTCAACCAAATATACCAACAAGTGCTTAAACATTATACGAACTTAGTCGAGGCCTCAAATCACATCAAACAACGCTAAAAATACGAATCACACCCCAATTCAAACTTAATGAAACTAAGAATTTTCAACTTCTACATTCGATGCCGAAACCTATCAAATCAAGTCCGATTGACCTCATATTTTGCACACAAGCCATAAATGACATAACGGACCTATAAAAATTTTCAGAACTGGATTCCGAACCCGATATCAAAAAGTCAACTCCCCGATCAAACTTCCAAACTTAAACTTTCTATTTTCGCCACTTCAAGCCTAATTTAACCACGGGCTTTCAAATAATTTTTCGGACACACTCCCGTCTAAAATCACCGTACAAAGCTATTGGAATCATCAAAATTCTATTCCGAGGTCGTTTACACGTAAGTCAACATCCAGTCAACTATTTCCACTTAAGCTTTAAATCTTGGACCTAAGTGTTCCAATTCATTCTGAAACCTCCCGACAAGTGACATAATTAAAATTTAATACAGGATAAGCAGTAAATGGGGGACCGGGGCTGTAATACTCAAAACGATCGGCCGGATCGTTACAGGATTTGACATAGGAAAACTTTGTAGAGCGGCTCAAGAATTCATCAATTTTCTCACTAATGGTCGATTTAATGCAGGAGGTTGTATTAATGTTGGTTTAAATGTTTCCTATGTCTCCAAACTTCTTTGTAATGAATTTCTCCGTATATATGGAGTAATTTACCTTAGGGTTTGACATATTCGGTATTTTGATTGTTGTTTATGAATTTAACTCTTGTTTAATTGCTTGAATTAGTTGAAGGAACTTTAATTTTAATTATGAAGTTATTCTTTATATTTTTTAATTGAAAGAGGAACATCTTATTGAATATTATTGTAGCGTATGCCTTAGTTTATTTTGGTGATTCTTTAAAGTAATCGAAAGAGCTTTTTGAGTTAAATATTCACGAGAAAGTTTTCTTAAGACCATTCATTTCAACAAATTTCTTACATATTTTTTCTGTGATTCACATTAGTTTATTTCATAAAGTTTAGGTTTATTCGAGAGAATAATCTTGTCACGACCCATTTTCTGAACAAGCAGTGACCGGTACCCGGTCGCTAAATTTAACGGAGCGAACCATCTGCACTTATTAAAACTATTATAACCTCAAACTTTATATGCAACAAGGCAATATTTTAACCAAATACTTTTAATTAATTTGAATATCTAAAATAACCAACTCCCAAACTTTGTTCGTAGTAACTACTGAAATACTGCTAAGTTATTATCAAAAACATCCGAATCTTAACCCACCGACTGTGTCTATGAAGCCTCTACTGATAAACTGACATACTGCTCAGGACATGAGATTGCCTGGCTAGTTCTCCAAGTAAACAAAGAAATAACTAAATAAAGATGACTCAAAGGAATACTCCACGAACAAAAGCGGAGCTCACCAATAGCACTGGAAGAGAGGGAAGTACTAACCTGTAGCATGCTTGCCTACAAAACCGGTTCCTACGTTGTACCGCAGACCAACGTAGGTTCCCAAAAGAGAACGTCAGTACCATCCATTGTTCTCAGTGAGTCTCGACGACAGGGGACGAAACTTTAATAAAATATACATTACCAATAACGATTCTGAATGCATGGAAAACATAAAGCTTCTAAGAACAATTCTAAAATAATTGCATAGTAGCAGTTTATGAATATTCTAAAAGAAATTCCTTAATTTTCTTTCTTATAAAAAACATAATACTTCACTTTATACTTCGGGAGTTCCAACTATCCTGACTTATTTCTGTCTTAGTCACCGTTTGATCAGTACGAGTTCGATCCCAACCTGATCGAATAGGCCCAATCCACGAGGTTCCACTCGCTTCATGGTTCTCAGCGCTCATGTATCATACCTTAGCCTGGCTAAGTAAATTCTCAGTAACGGCTCGTGTGCTCCCTACTTTGGCACAAGTAATTTCAGGAAATCAACGCCTTGGTCAGGACCCTCGGCCTAGACGATGACCCCTTCTCAGAATAGATGATACTCCCAAAATCTTTTCTTTCTAAAACTTCTTCTTGTGACTTTTCAAGTCTAAATCTTTTCTGGAACATCCTATACATACTCATACCGGTATTCTTACATGTAAAGCATGGCATAAGAATGAAATAAACATTCAAAAGTATTTTTAAAGATTCTTGCTTCTTCATGAATTTTCAACATGAAAATGGCATATAAGAATAACACAAAAATTTGAATATTTATGCACATATATCATAATAAATCATCTAAACTTTAGCTAGAATAATTCTAAGTTAATAAGTACTCACTCGCTCCAATTAAGTACATATTAACTCTTTTAAGCAATTCATCAAACACCTTATATGCGTGCTTTTGTGAGTTAAACCACTTTAGTAAAGGGTTATATCAACTCACCTCAAAACTCCTCGAGCCAATACGTAGACACTCAATCCAATTTATACCCATCAAACAATCAATTCTACAACAACCAGTGCATTTTAATCAATTTTAAAGTTTCACACCTAAACATGAAATTTACCGTTGATACAGAGAAATAAGGGAATTAACTATTCAATTTTTACCTACTACTACCGTAGGATAATTGACAATAGGGAATTTATATACCTGAGTTCAAGAATTAGAGATTCGTAAAGAACCCTAGAATTATTTTCGTTGCCTGCGTGTGTAAGTTTCGTAGCCTTGTGTTTGCTTCGTGAACAGAACAACTAATTGTTTCTTTGTATAAGCCCTTTGTTTAATCCTTTTGCCTTCCACAACCCTTTATGGGCTAAGTCTTGTCACGTGCTTTCTTATTTTTCTTTTGTTTTCCCCCTTTTATTTTTGGTTTTGACTTACCTAGTATTTAATTATACCTACTTTTAATAATTAATAATATTAAAATTATTAATATTCCCCTAATTGTATATCCAATTATTTATAAATAGAGAAGAAAGTTAATCACAAGGGTTTAAATCTGTAATAGAAGTATAATGTTTTATGCACTTAAGGCAAGATTAAAAAAAGAAATTAAATTCTATATTTAGCGTGTCTTGAAACTTTTATAGATTTGAGGAGTGTTACAATATTCCATCCTTAAAAACATTCGTCCTCGAATGTTTCTAGGGCCCTACTCTTAAGCTAACAATCATTCCTTAAGTCCTTGAACTTTTTAAGTTTTCTTAGCACTACTCACTTTCCCAAGGGACTCTATTTTGGCTAACTCCCTAAATTTTTAAAAATTTCGCAGAGTCTCCCCTGTAAATTGGACTATCCAAAAACATATCCCTGTTACCAATACCATAATTACACCAACAACAACCAAATATACCATAACATGCCATTCATAGGCACCATACACAACTCAAAAACTAATTACTCACACTCCGGCAAGGAGGTACCACAATAACTAACCAAAATCTAAAGCATAACACTTCATCAAAAGTAAATCACTTTAATGAATTAAATGTACTATGGCATGGTGCTAAATTATTTAATAACTAAATATACTCTGACAGAAACTAAATTACTTCAACAACTAAGTATAATCTAGTAAGGACATAAACACTTGCTAACTTATATTTAATAAATAAAATATAAATTTCATGCCAAACCTAGGTTCACATACCTTGTTCCTCAAATAAATAAGGATACTTCTTCCCCATATCTTCCTCGAACTCCCAAGTAGCCTCTTTTGAATCATGATTACTCCACAAAACTTTTACCGATGCTATATCTTTTGTTCTCAACTTGCTTACTTGCCTATCGAGAATTTCTATAGGTACCTCTTCATAGGTCAAGCCTTATTTAATTTCTATGGCGTCAGTAGGTATTATATGCGACTCATCATGAATGTATTTTCTAAGCATAGACACATGAAAGACAGGATGAACATGGGACAACTCAACGGGCAACGCTAGCTCATAAGCCACGTTTCCCTTCTTTTCTATAATTTCATAAGGTCCGATAAATCTAGGACTAAGTTTTCCTTTATTACCAAACCTCATAACTCCTTTCATTGGTGAAACTTTCAAAAATACCTTATCACCAACCATGAACTCTAAGTCACGATACCTCTTGTCAGAATAAGACTTTTGATGACTCTGAGCTGCTTTTAGTCTTTCTCTGATTAGCTGGACTTTCTCTAAGGCCTCACAAACAAACTCTGGACCAATCAATGACACCTCTGCTGGTTCAAACCAATCCACTGGAGACCTACATCTTCGCCCATACAACACTTCATAAGGAGCCATACCAATGCTGGCCTAATAGCTATTATTGTAAGCAAATTCTATCAGTGGCAAGTGATCATCCTAATTACCTGTAAAATCTATAACACATTCTCGCAACATATCTTCGAGAGTCTGAATGGTCCTTTCTGCCTGATCATCAGTCTGTGGATGGAAAGCGGTGCTCAAATTGACCTTGGTACCTAATATTTTCTAAAATGCTTGTAAAAAATACACCGTGAACTGAGGGCATCTGTCAGATATGATTAAAATTGGAGTACCATGCAATCGGACTATTTCTTTGATGTACAACTGCGCATACTGCTCTGTGGAATCTATCGTCTTTACTGGTAGGAAATGCGCGGACTTTGTCAGTCGGTCTACAATAACCCAAATTGAATTATGCTTACGGTATGTGCGAGGCAGACCTACTACGAAATCCATATTAATCATCTCCCATTTTCACTGTGGTATCTCTATATCTTGAGCTAGGCCACCAAGCCTCTGTTGCTCGGCTTTAACTTGCTGGCAATTCAAACATTTGGCCGCATGATCTGCTACTTGCTTCTTCATGCCTTTCCACCAATACAACTCTTTTAAGTCCAGATACATTTTGGTAGCACCTGGGTGGATTGAGTACCTCAAACTGTGAGCTTCTTCCATTATGGCCTTCCTAAGCCCATCTACATCAGGCACACATAACCGATCATTCAACTTCAAAACTCCATCACTTCCTAGAGTGAAAGCAGTGATTTCTTTGTTTTCGACTCCTTCTTTTAACTTTACTAAGTACAGATCTTGGTCTTGCTTAGCCTTAACATGCACAACAAGAGAGGATTATGCTAAGGCATAAGCAGTTATACCTCCTTCTTCGGTCTCATCCAATCTAATTCCATCATTTGCAAGTTTTTGAATTTCTCGACCCAAAGTTCTCCTTTGTACTGCAAGATGGGCCAGGACACCCATTGACTTCCTAGTAAGTGCATCTGCTACCGCATTAGCTTTTCCCGGGTGATAAAGGATATTGATGTCATAATCCTTCAATAGCTCGAGCTACCTTCTCTGTCTCAAACTTAACTCTTTCTGATTGAAAATGTACTTAAGGCTTTTGTGATCTGTAAATACTTCACAATGCTCGCCATATAGGTAGTGTCGCCATATCTTTAATGCAAACACCATTGCTGCAAGCTCCAAGTCATGTGTGGGGTAGTTCTTCTCATGATTCTTTAACTGCATGGAAGCATAAGCAATAACTTTTCCATCTTGCATAAGAACACACCCAAGACTAACTCTGGAGGCATCACAATACACTGTGAACCCACCCGAACCTGTCGGCAAGGTTAACACGAGTGCAGTGGTCAACCTCTTCTTTAACTCTTGAAAACTCTGCTCACAAGCATCTGACCACTGGAACTTAACAGCTTTCTGAGTCAACTTAGTTAATGGAGCTGCCAGTGAGGAAAATCCCTCTACAAACCTTCTATAGTAGCCAGTTAATCCCAAGAAACTCCTAATTTCGGTTGGCGTTGTCGGACTTGGCCAGTTCTTGACTGCTTCTGTCTTCTGAGGGTCTACTTTTATGCCTTCACTAGATACCACGTGGCCTAAGAATGCCACTGACTGCAACCAGAACTCACATTTTGAAAACTAGGCATAAAGCTCGTTCTCCTTCAAGGTCTGCAAGGCTATCCTGAGGTGTTCTGCATGTTCATCCTTGCTCTTAGAGTATACCAAAATATCATATATAAACACGATAATAAAGGTATCAAGGAATGGCTTGAAAACTCTGTTCATGAGGTCCATGAATGCAACTGGAGCATTTGTCATCCCGAAGGACATTACTAGAAATTCATAATGCCCGCAGCGAGTTCTAAAGGCTGTTTTAGATATACCCTCTTCTTTGATTCTCAAATGATGGTACCCCTGCGTCAAGTCTATCTTTGAAAAGTACTTTGTACCCTGACGTTGATCAAATAAATCATCAATTCTTGGCAGTGGGTACTTGTTCTTAATGGTAACTTTATTCAACTACCGATAGTCGGCGCACATTCTGAGAGACCCATCTTTCTTCTTGACAAACAGGACTGGGGCACCCCACAGTGAAACACTCGGCCTGATAAAGCCCTTGTCAAGAAGGTCTTTCAACTATTCTCTCAACTCATTAAGTTCTGCTGGATCCATCCTATAAGGAGGTATAGAGATGGACTGAGTGCCTGGCATGAGATCGATGCCAAAGTCTATGATTCTTTCAGGAGGAAGTCCGGGAAGGTCATCTGGGAAAACTTCTGGAAATTCTCTAACAACTGGCATAGACTAAAGAGCTGGTGGTTCTGATTCTGCATTAATGATGTGAGCCAAATAGGCAAGACACCCCTTGTCGATTATTCGGTGTGCCTTAAGGTAAGAAATAAACTTACCTACAAGCGATGCTGAACTACCCTTCCACTCTAAGACTTCTTCATTTGGAAATTGGAACCTGACTATCTTGGCACGACAATCTAACATGGCATAGCAGGAAGACAGCCAATCCATACCCATGATTACATTGAAATCCACCATTTCTAACTCTATGAGATTGGCCTCGGTGCTGCGACCTTGGACTGAAATTATACAACCTCTATAGACTCTTGTGGCTTCCACTGACTCGCCAACTGGAGTAGATAATAGGAATGGCTCACTAAGTTGTTCAGGTTCTAGCTCGAGGTTAATTGCAAAGTATGGAGTCATGTACGAAAACGTTGAACCTGGATCAATTATGACATAAGCATTATGTGAGAAGACTAGAAGTATACCTGTAATAACTTCTACAGATGCCTCTGCACTCTGACGATGAAGTGTAGCAAACAAACGGGGTTGTTCCCCTCCCAGAGTAACTCGATCTGCACCTCTGCCTGCTCCATGCCCGACCTGATTATGAGAACCACAAGCTTGAGGTGGTGCAACTGTAGTAGCTGAGGAACTAGAAGGACGAGCTGATCCCCCAGTGAAATTATGTTGCAACTTTGGGAATTTTGCCTTTATATGACCATTGTCTCCGCAATGATAGCAACCATGAAACCCGAGCTTGCACTGACCTGAATGTTGCCGCTTACATGTTCCACAAAGACCTTGTTGTTGTGAATGTTGCTCAGTATGACTCTGGCTATGTGAGGATGATGTCGCCTTGTAGGAGTGATTCCGAGTTATGTAGATGTTGTGGAGCTAATTAGAGCTATTTTGAGCTTTGAAGTCTGAGTAAAATCCCAAGGAAGCCGGGATCGTGTTCGGGGGTCGAGGACCAAGTCTGGACATCAAAAATCAAAGTTTAATCCGTACTCTTAGAAAACCCCACAGCCGCGGCGCATGGGGAGGTGCGTGGTGCGCCGCGATTGCGCAAATCCTGCTGCCTGATAGATGTTGAGCTCTCTGAATTTCTCCACTAATGCCCCGCATGGCACGTCGTCCCATGCGGTGCGCCTGTGCAAATTTTATAGAGCCAATGTCCTATTTCGGCTAGGGAAATGTAGTTTCATTTGGGCCCAACCCTACTTGGTATAAATACATGGAAAAACGTTATTTTCTGGACTTCTGACATAATTTAGACCTAAGGAAGCTAAGGAGGAGTTGTAAGAGCAAAAGCACAAGGATTTCATCATTCCTTCCTCACTCAAGACCCGAGTTTGGATCGAATTTATGATTTCCTATATTTTAATTATATTTGTGATGAATTTGTCCATGTCTATGGAGTAGTTCCCTTTAGGGTTTGATGGATTTGGTGTATTGATGATTGTTTGTGGATTATAACTCTAGTTTTATGTATTGAAGTATTTTTGGATGATTTAATTGTTGCATCTATACTCACTAGTTCATTTAATCGAGAGAGGCATAACTTGTGATATCCTTGCATTATATTGTTGGTTGAGTTCATTAATTCTTCTAAGTAATTGAAATAGGCTAGTTGAATCATTTATTAAACCTAGTTAGGAGAATAATCGAAAGATGTTTTCCTAAAGACCAATCCACTACGCATTCTGGTATATCTTCACGTGCTTAAATTAGGTCATCTCGTGAGGTTAAGACTTAATCGAGAGAGGAGATTTTGCTGAACATTTGGACTAATAATTGAGTAAATTTGAGAGACTCACTTGAACATTAGAAGTGAATCATCTAGAGTTAGATCCCGAACAATTATCTTGCACCTATCCTATCAAAATCCTATTTTCTCCTACTGATAACCTTCTTTGCTTATTCCTTGTTTCGATTGTCATTGGTCAATAACTATAGATTGTTAGTTAATTTTAGTTAGACATCTTATAAACCTCAACTGTTGATCATCTTGGATAGAAATCAAGCTAGAAACTACGAGAATAATGTTTAAATCCAATCACTATGGATACGATATTATACTATCGAATTTAACGAGAACAAAACACACACTTAAATTCTGCTCGCTAATCAAATATAGTATAGTATAATATCGTATCCACAAGGATTGTATTTAAATAGTATTCTCATAGTTTCTAGCTTGATTGCTATCCAAAATGATCAACATTTGAGATTTATAATATGTCTAACTAAAATTAACTAACAATCTATAGCTATTGACTAATGACAATCGAAACAAGGAATAAGCAAAGAAGGTTATCAGTGGGAGAAAATAGGATTTTGATAAGATAGGTGCAAGATAATTGTTCGAGATCTAACTCTAGATAATTCACTTCTAATGTTCAAGCGAGTCTCTCGAATTCACTCAATTATTAGTCCAAACGTTCAGCAAAAACTCCTCTCTCGATTACGTCTTAATTATGCCCAGATACTCCTCAACAAAATGGGGTGGCTGAACGAAAATATCGCCACATAATTAAAATGGTGCGTACCATCCTTACGGATGCTCATTTTCCATCTCAATTTTGGGTTGATGCTGCTTTTTACGTTGTTTATACTATTAATAGATTGCCTAATCCCATTTTGAAAGGCCTTTCTCCATTTGAAAAGCTTTTTCATACACCTCCTGACTACAATTTTCTTCGAATTTTTGGTTGTGAATGTTTTCCAAATATATCTGCTCAAGTTTCTCATAAGCTTCAGCCGCGTTCTATCCAATGTATTTTCCTAGGTTATGCTTCTAATTATAAAGGATATCGTTTCCTAGATCCTACATCTGGTCGTGTTTATATCAGTCGACATGTTGTCTTTCATGAATTAGTTTTTCCATATCCTAAATTATCTCGTCCCTCTCCCGTCCCTTCATCCAATGGCTCTTTTGAGATTCTTGTAGTTACTGCTCCTTTATCCCCTTTGCAGCTAGATACCCAATCTATGTCAAGTATGTCTCCTTCTAAGTCGTCTTCTCCACCTCCCTCAAGAGTTTCTTCCCCGTGCTCTACATCCAGCATTACGGATCACGTGTCCATCACAAGTTCTTCTACTGAGTGTTGCTCTAATGTTCTCTCTTTTTCTGCACTTATCGTTCTTTCTTCATCTGCATCTACCTCAGTGCCAACTAGCACTGCTTCTCTTCCTACTTCTATGCCTCCTGCTCATTCAATACACACTCGCTCAAAGTTTGGTATTTCGAAACCAAAATGAATATTTTCTTTGAACACTATTATTCAAGAAATTGAACCCTCTTGTTTTTCTCAGGCAGTAAAAAGTCCGAAGTGGCAGCAGGCCATGGAAGATGAGTTTAATGCACTTTTAGCAAATAATACTTGGGTTCTTGTTCCTTTTCAACCTCACATGAACTTAGTTTGTTGTAAATGGGTTTATCGTATTAAATATAATTCGGATGGGTCATTTGAGCGATACAAGGCACGACTTGTAGCACAGAGATTTCATCAGCAACCTGGCATTGATTATCATGAAACTTTTAGTCCTGTTATTCATGCTACCACTATTCGTATTGTCCTCTCTTGTTGTTTCTTTTTCTTGGCCTATTTGTCAACTTGATGTTAAAAATACTTTTCTACATGGTGTTCTTAATGAGGAAGTCTTTATGAAACAACCTCCAGGCTTTACTCATCCTGATTATCCTCGTCGTGTTTGTAAGCTAACCAAAGCGCTCTATGGTTTGAAGCAGGCGCCACGTGCTTTTAACACTAAAATACAAACCAGCGTATCGTATTCTTTTCCTAATCCAAGAAGGACATGATCAATGAAATCCTGGGGAGAAACTGGAGAATTTATGGCTGCAAGTGAATTAGCCAATTGTTTTGCCTCTCTCAAATATTGATCAATTGACATAGATATCGTCTTCTTCAAAGTAGTGAGTTGTCTGTTAAGTTCAATTGCTTTAGCTTGGCTAGCATCCATATATCTACGGTGTAAGGAAAGCCAAATATCACGTGAAGATGGTAAAAGATGGACGTCGACAATAGCTTCACGCGACAAGGTCGCAAAGATCCAAGAACGGATGCTTTGATCAATTCGAACCCACGAGCGGTAGCTTGGATTCGGTTGTTGCGAACCAGTAGTGTTGCAAAGAAGCGGGGGTGGATCAGGGATAAAACCATCAACAAAACCAAGCAAATCATGAGATATGAGAAGGGAAGTGAACTGAGTACGCCATGTGAGATATTCTTCAACAGACTGTAACTTAATTGTTACCAGATTGGTGACATTAGGCGCTGCTAGTGCAGCAAAAGAGTGAAAATTTGAGGCAGTAGTTGAGTCCAACGAACCAGCACATGGAAATATAGGTGGCGCAGTAGCAGCAGTAGGACATGGCAACAAGCTAGGAGATGGGAAATTGCTTGGTACTGATGAGGCCACGGAAGAAAGTGACGACATAAGAGGAGGAAACGATAAAGGGGGAGGTGAGAAAGCAGCAGTAAGGCTTGAGGATGGAATAGTGTCATCAGGTTTGGATAGAGGAATAGAAGTATAGGGTGAAGATGATGCCATGGTAAAGAAAATTGGTGTGGGAAAGCACTGGATGTGTGAGAAAGGTTTAGAAGAAAATTCCAACAATGTTGATTATGGTGTATGATGAGTTCCGTGACTGTTTAGAAGAAGGAATTAGAGAGGATTTTGCTGGCTAATCTGATACCATGATAGATTTCATGAAATGACTCAACAAATAGAGAGCCAGTATTACTTGTATTTATATGATATGGATACATACATAATGATAAGTATATCACCTACAAAGATAAGTATTAAGAGTCCATCACATACATGGGATAATTACAAATATAAGAAAAATTCTTAGAGTCCTAATAAGAGGATTATCTTGGGAGGAATATCTGTAATTGGTTAAATACAACTAACTACTCTAACTTTTGATATTTACAAAGTAGACCCTTAGCTATGTAATATCATCTCCAACAAGTTTTCCCTTCCATTTTCACTTGAAATATTGGCAGATTGCTATTTAACAAACGTCTCAATCGGTCCAGCAACTTTTTGGACCAGACAAAAATGACAATGAGATCTTGGTTTGCTTCTTGGGAGTATTAATGTGAAATTCTAAAAGCTATGAATTATCCCGAATCTAACCACATACATGTCTCGTGTTTATTTATACTGATGATAAGAGACGAGGGTCCAACTGTTTGTGTTAATTCTTTCAGTACTTGTAGCATCTCGAACTGACTAATTCCTTGAACGAACAAAACGAAGAAATAAATTTTGAAATTTATCTTTAACTATAAAAGTTAAAGATCTAATGCAAAATAAGTCATAATTTTATACTCTAGTACGGAAGTTACAGTCAGATTTTTCATGTCAAGATAGCAAATAAGAATTTCCAGAAACCAGCCAAAACACAAAAAGCTATACAAGAAGATTCTTGAAGACCAAAAGGCAAAAATCCTTTAGGAAAAGCAACAAAATAAAGGATAATATATAAGGGGAGGGCGCAAGATCAGAGGTAATAACAAACAAATACTACTAGTAATTAAATTTAATTCTAATGTTACCACTACAATTAGTGTCATGCAGAAACAGCTTCAAATTCAAATTCTCAACAACACCAAAATTAATCACTAGGAGGGGAGGGGGACATAAAACAAGAAGTCAATACCCGAACCATACCCTTGTTAGCTGGTGAGAGAGGCCCCATCACTATTATTTCAGCACAAAAAACTTTAAATATTCTTTCCTTGGGGTCTCTCACCATTCAGCAAGGATCTCACCTGGTTCGTTCTTGACTTCCCAAAATCTTAGAATCTTATCACAAAACATATTCAAGAAACACACACAATCATTTCACTGGATTTACCCACCTACCTAACAACTACTTTCTGACTCTTCTCATTTATTTACTCGGGCCCAGCCATGCACATGCACAGGATATAACCTTCATTTGCATGGCCCCATCCCCGTATGCGATAGTACTACGAGGCCAAATGTTGCTGGACATATCTAAACACCCCCCCCCCCCCCCCCCCAAACAAAGACACACACACCCTGCGCATTTTCACCAATTACTCATAACCTCCCCCAACCTTTTCCAAAATAAAATATTGGAAATTTTGTTAAAGGGAGGTTTTGGGTAATTAGGAATTTGAGCTAATTTCATCTGCTTGCTTTGGTTCTAGTTGCTGTTGCTGTGTTTGTAGTTGTGGTGACGGTACTGTTATCGCTGGCTCGGGGTAGAAAGCGGAAAGTGCAGCAGTGATTTGTTGTACGGTGTTGCATAAGTGGTGGTTAATGGCAGTGACGCTAGAAAGGTTGAGCTTTGCAGTTGGAATTGTGCTGGCGAGGACTTGTAATCCAACAGTGAGCAGGCAGCCTCCAGATCCAGATTCTTGGATTGACAAGTTCCTCTTCTCCGCAGATTGTGTGCCTGAATTAGCTTCACTAGGACTAATGTTGGTGTCTAAGTTATTGATTTGTCCCACTGGTGTTATAACAAAGCCTAAGGGAAGAAGAGGAATGCACGATGGGTCCTCGCCGTTCATGGCTAGCTGGATGGCATCGACATCGACGGTGGTGTAGGCCACAAGGCTGCCGGAATCATCCGTGCAGCTCTCCTGCAGCATCAGCTCTACGCTCTGGGATGAGTTGCTAGCCACCTGCATCAATCCAAAAATAATTTAAGTCAAGTAGGAAATGTTTCAAACTGGCCAACAAAAGATATTAGGATATACATCTTGAAATATTTTTGAAATTGGCACAGTTTGTGCAATTACTAACATATGATGATAAATTATTACTAGGGGAAGTAGAAATTTAACAAAACTTGTAACACGATTACTAGAAGAGAAGTAAGCGAGAGAGTACTAATCCAAAGTCCGATACGTACTCAAGAGAACTTAATTAATTTTGGGCATATATAAGCCTAGCCTGTTGATCAGATTGTATTTATTTTTCATGATAATGAAAAGCTAATTAATATGTGCAATCTATAAGTACCAAACCTTATTCAGGCAATAGCTAGTAATTTCCCAACAAGGACTGCCGCTATTAGTAGTCTACTTATGATATAAATATATTAAAAGTGGTCATTAAATTTGTTAATTCCTATATTAAAGTTTGCGGCTTATGGTGCATAAGAATCATCCTGCTGTTCTGAAACGAACTTAAAAGGGATCTTACATTAATGCGAAGAAGAGAAATGCAATTTCCTGGATGAGAGCCATTTGCAATGTGAGCCACCTCATGCAGTGAGTTGCCATTTGAAAGCACATCCAACTGCATTATTAGATATTGTACAATTCAAAATTAAACCAGCTTCTCAGACCACAAATACTTTATTGGGTGAAAATTGGGAATTCTTTTTAATGCAAACCTGAGCTCTTCGACGTTCATCCCTCAAGAGATCAAAGACCTGGAAATGATTATATGGAATCCAAGTAGTTGAAACTGCGCAAAGGATTAGTCCATTGGGTTGGCCTGGTTCTGTGACTTTTCTGGTAGTAATTCGAACAGTGTCCTCAAGAGAATCAGAAAGAGCTGTCCATGATTGTCCACAAGAGGTGCTAATATTCATACAGAAGGTTTTGATCATCCTCTGAGCCAGATTCATCAAACTCTTTCGCGCTTCTGGAGATGGTATCACTGCAAAAAGCAATTTCCAAACAATACAAATCTGTTGTATAATTGCCAGAAATTAAACGATATTATTAGATGTAGAGAAGAAATACCTCCAAGGTCAGATATGTTTCGTGCCATAAGGCTAGCTAGCCTTTCGCATTGTCTCTGCAAGATTCCTAACCATCGTTGTGCTCCGAATGCCATACCACTACTCACATACTGATTGAATATCTGATTCACTGGATTCTCCTCAACCTCAGCCTGTTCAACCCATGTAACCTGGAAAAAAAAAATAACTCTAGTTATTCATCTTACTTCAATAATTGTTAATGTGCTAATGATTCAACCATAGCATAAAGGAAGGGGAAAAGCACAAGAATTACCCTAGAGTAGCCATTGGGCATGTCTTGAATGATGCAGCCAGAAAGTCTTCTTTTGAAATAAGAAAAAGGAGCAGGGAAATTGTTGTGAAGACTGTCAAGAGGAAAATCAACAATTGCCCAAGTCCCTTCTTCCACATTCTGCTGGCAATAACGGAGGAAATAACATTCTCGTGTAGGCACTAAGGGTGTGAGAGCTTGCATTTCCATAAACATCTGAAACAAAAAGAAAATTAAGCAGAATTCCAACATTTATAAACTATAAAGATAATGAAGACATGGAAAGTTCTTATTTTTTCTTATTTATAAAGGTACTTACTAGTTGAAGAGAACCACTTGCATGTCCAGATACTCCTGAGGTCACAACTTGAATAGTTTTGGCTCTAGAAATTATAGATGGGAAAAGTTCTATCCATTTATTCTGGAAAAAGAAAATAGGTAAACATGACAGTATTACTATAGCTGAAATGATATATGGTAATTAAATAAATATCAGGCTTCAATTTTGCAACCTTCACTTCTATTAAATTGATAACAGCGATAGGAAACAGATTTAAATTCTATGCACGGGTAAAAGATATTCATACAATCAGGTTATTTATGAAGTTAAAACCAATAAATCTCAATAACCAATCAGCTATATATATAAATTACTTACTGCATCTAAGAGTGCATCAACTAGAGTGATGCTATTCATAATAACAACAGCACTGCTGCGAGTTGCTTCAATTCTGAGCTCATTGCTATTCTGTTTAATCCCAACAGGCCAAGGAAACATTCTTGAGTATTCTTCCACATTGAGAACTTCTTTTCCAGAATCAGTAGTACGAATCCAGAGTGGGTCAGCAGCCTGGCACATCTTTACTAGTTCATCCATTGACGAAAGACCCAGTTCCATTGCAATAGATTTTTCTTCTTCCAAGATAATTGGACCACCACCAGAAAATTGGGAATTGTTTTCAGGCATGAATGGAACAGGAACCATATCGGCACTGCAATTCGCCATTGGCTCCTCGAATTTCCTTGAAAAATTAATGGACATGTCTAATTCCAACGGAGGAGGAAGAAGAGGAGTTGTTGGTCCTATTCCTTGCATTGGCCCCCGACCATTATATTGTGAAACAAGACAGCATACACGCTCAAACTGTTCAAGAATTGAAGAGCAATTGTGCATAAGTTTACTATTAATATTAATGTATGGATACAAGAATTTAACGAAATAAACTAGTCATTGTTAATTCAGTAACCAAAGGATTTAACTCGTATTAGTGTAATTTTATCTGTTGTAGTTTGTTTTATTTTTCAAGTAACTAGTTATACTAGCTACGTTTCTATAAACTCTTAAGCAAATAGTGAGGACCTAATCCGTTATTAAAGTAATACTTATTTAATTGCTGAATTATTGATCGGCCTTTTGTTTTTACCTCCTTAGGCTAGTGCTGCCAATGAACATGAAATTGATCATTTACGATTTTCTTTTTCTTTTTAATCATTTACTACTATTTTCGTCATATGTCAGTATACATATTGCATCATTCATTCACTTGTTTATGTTAAAGAATTGAAAATAATATATCCTAGATATGCTGAATCGTTTCTGGTTCTTTTATCTTCACTTGGTTACTTGAAATTAATTTTGGCAATTAACAAAAAGTTAGGAATATAGTAAGAGCTGTAGACATCTCCATGAACAACTTAATCATATTAAGAAAATTTCCTCAGCTTTTTTTGGTCAAGAACTAGTCTAAGTTTCTTTCATTTAGGCCGCATCACTATATGAATTATCGGCATACATATAACTAATTTCTACAGTGAAGCACAAGAAATGCAATTAGAAAGGTTGATATTAATAACAAAATTAGAAAGAAATAATAGCATATATAAAAAAAATTGAAAAACCTCTTCTTTGAGACGAGCATTTTCAAGGCGAAGTTGCTGTTCATCATAACCCATCTCTCCAAGCATGGCAGGACCTCCACAACTGGGGCACATAATACTGCGTAAAGCTGCTTGCAGCCGATAATTTTCATTCTTTAAGTTGTCATTCTCAGCTCTAAGTATAACATTATCTGCTCGGTCTTGTTGAGCCTACATCATTAATTAATTAATTAGTACTAGAATCAATTACAACAGAAGAAGAAACAAATTACAATTCCCCCAACACTTAATGAAGTCTTGTCCCTCACATAGTGTTACATCTTAATCACAGATGAATTCAGTGGGTGCAGAATTAGCATAATCTCATTTTATGTAAGCATTTTAAACGTTGTTTTTTCTTCTAACATTTGCATACATAAACACACAGAACCATTCCAAATTTGCCTTCAATAATAACATCCCTCATAATTAATTCAAGACTTACATACATACATACATACATACATTGTCAGGCGGAGCTAGTGTGTGAGATGCGGATTCTAATCACTTTGGTCGTAACTCTGTATTTATCTTCAAAAATCTATTTAATATGTAAAAATGATTAATTTAAAAAGGCTAGAAATCCGAACCATAAACTTTAAATATTGCATATAATAAAAAGTCATTCTCTTTTTCATGTCCGTAACCCTAAACGGGTGCATTAAAGATGTGTCTCCTCATGGAAGTTCATTGTTGCAGAGGAGGGGGTTGACTGCGCACCCAACAACTAGGGCCAGACGCATATTAATGGAAGGCGTTGTCCATACAGTGAAAATGAAAGCAACCCCGTAGTTAATGCAGTCACTCTCTCTACAGCTCTCATGGTGGTGGTGCAGTACCCTACACTCTTTCTTCACCATATTTGGTCTTAGCAAATTTTAACGTATGTAAATAAACACACACACATAATTTATGGGAAATCGTGCATCTGCCTCTCATGCATGAAGGTTCAATTTAATTTTACAGCTGGAAAAACATTAGTAGGGTTTCCTCTTTACCGCGTAGCACAAAAAAAAGAAAAGAAAAAGAATTTATATACAATGACACTGTAAAAGATTTTACACTGAGAAGTTGGATTAGTTGGGTGATAGGGATGCTAACATGCCCACCTTCATTTGGGTTCGTCGGTTTTGAAACCAGAATTTGACTTGACGTGGTTTTAAGCCAAGGTCTTGGCTTAGTTTGAGCCTTTGCTTGTCATCTGGATGTGGGCATTCCTTAAATAACCTAAATATCAGGTAACTTTGTTAGAAAATTCAAAATAATAAATCAAAAAAATTTCCTCTAATCAAGATCTTGAAAGGAAAAGAAAAATTAAAGAAAATTGGTTTCTTACGCCTCCATTTCTTGGATCTGGCGAGCAGTGTGCCGATGATAACGCTTTTTTTTGCCCAGTTGTTGTTGCTGTTGTTGTTGTTGCTCAGTTTCTAGTTCATTTCCAGACATTCCTTCAATATGTTCACTTCCAGAACCACTATCCATTTCTTCTTTGCTTTTCAATAGTCCATTTTCTTCTTTCTAAAGGGACACAAAAGGAAAATGAAAATCATGCATGCAAGTGAAGGTAAAAATTAAAGATAAAAACTTACAGGAATAATATTGGGAGGAAAAATGTTGAAAGGCAAGTTATTTCCTCCCATGGCCATGAAGTTGAAATTAGGGTTCTGAATGGGGGAAGAATAGAGTGAGTCTGAAGATACAGCACTCCCTCCCATCCCCATGGATGAAAATAGTTGGCAATCACCGAACATCTTTCCTACTTAATTCCACAGGATTTACAAAAGAAGAATCTCTTTTAGACTAGGGTTTAGGGACCTGCAATAGAAAAAAAAACACATATGATAAAGTAAGAATCAAGGCCTAACACATAAAACTTAAAGAAAACAAAGCATGAGAAACACACCATTGAAGCTAAAGGGAAGAAATATCCATTAGATGAGACAAATTTTCTCCAAAACTAACAAAGAAAGCTAAGGCTAGACAAAAAATATGGAGTTGATGTTTTCTACACATAAATAGGAAAACTGAGACAAGAAGACTACATTTCAAAGTATTTGACTCCACCACCCTTCAAAAAGATAAAGAAATGGTCAGCTCCCTTTTTTTTAATACAAAAAAAGAAAAAGGAGCTCCATTAAAGCTCAAACCGAGTATTAAATTCGAATACATAAAAAAAATTAAAACAAAATGTGTAGGTAAACGAAGAGAATTGAATACCCAAAATTAATTTCCTATGTAATTAATGAAATGTGTGAGAGAAAAAAGAAACAAAGGAAACGTACTAATAAATATTTAGTACCTGTGTCGGTGTGTTTTTCCAAAACCAAATTCTTCTTCTTTATCTTTAGCTCTTTTCTTTCTTCATCTACCACCAAACCCTTCTGCAGTTTGGTTGTGTAGTTTTTTCTTATCTTTCAGTCTATATGTACAGTAAAATCTTGGGGTTTTTTTTTTTTTTTTTCAAAATTTGCTTTTTCCGTTTTATAAGGGCGGGAGTGAGTGTGTGGGTTGGAGGGTGAGGGGGTAAATGCGAGCTTTAAGTAGGGGGGTTGAAAAAGAAAGAAACCGATCCAACGCCTAGTGATTTGTGAGTCAGCTGTAACCAGGGGACACGTGGTCAATTATGATTGGAGGAATGACTGTTTCGCTGATCAAAAGTCAAACCTTTTTCACTGAGTTGAAACGCTTTGCTGTTTGTACGCGCGCGTGGTGCTACCTTCCTAATCTTAGATGGTTTTTTGCTATTTTTTTTGTGAGACCAAAACGATAGTTTTTGCCATAATAAAAAGAAAATTAGAATTTGTAGTCCATTGTAATGGAGAATGTCGGTCAGTATAAGTTTTAGATAAATTTAATGGCCAAGTCTTAGGCAGAATCCATTGAGTGATGCATGCCTGGATCCCATTCTAAAGGTAGTACAAAGAAATCATTGGCGGACACAGAATTTTATGTAAGCGGATTCAGTCAAAAAAATATAATAGCGACTTGTATAAGCGACACCAATAAATAGAATTTGTTCACTACTCAGTTTTGTTTATCATGTGATCTCAAAATAAAGTCATTGATGCTCTTTTTTAATCAAAGTTGGAATTTTCTTAAACAAAAACTAATTAATTTTTAAAATCAGTATGATGGATGCTAAAGGTTTTGAATTCCCTTTCCCCAGAAGCTATTCTAAACCTTGAGCAGACCTAATAGAGTCTTGCGGATCGATACGGAGACGTCTGTACTTATCTTCGAGAGGCTATATGGTGTTAGGAAACTACCTTTCTTCAAATTCCATCGTGCAATTGATGTAGTACTAAATATCCTTCTCTTATTCTCTTACAGATGGTGAGAACACGCTCTAATGAGATTCCAGACCAGGGAAGAGCTACTCCCCCAGTTGCTAAAGGCCGAGGTAGAGGCCGAGGGAGGGTTCCAGGCCGTGGTAGAGGGCGAGGACATCCCAGGACCATTCCAGTTATGCCGCCAGTGGATCTAGCAGAGAATCCCATTATTGAGGAGCAGGGTGAGGTGCCTGTGGCAGAGCTAGCTCCGATGGACTTCACATCTGCACCGGGATTTCAGGATGTCATGGGTCGTATACTGCGATTCATGAACAATATGACTCAGGCCGGTTTATTTCCGGCAGACCCAGCCACATCTCAGGCGGGCAGGGGAGCATAGACCCCTACCGCGCAGGCTCATGGACAGGCAACTACTGTATATCAGACCCAGGGTGCACTACCCGTGGGTGGAGTCCAGCCAATGACATCAGCTATACCTGAGCCCAGGCCAGCTGTAGTCACCGATCCTCAGAAACTATTGGACAGATGGACTAGACTACATCCTCCTGTCTTCGGGGGTGAGCGACCTGAGGATCCACAGGATTTCATTGATTGTTGCAAGGATAGACTGTACAACATGAGGATATTGGAATCCCATGGGGTTGATTTTGCTACTTTTCAGCTAGAGGGTAGGGCCCGCAGATGGTGGCAGTCTTATGCTCTTGGCAGACCAGCAGATTCTCCTCCCATGACTTGGCAGAGGTTCACTCGTATCTTCTTGGACAGGTATATTCCACCCTCCTAGAGGGAAGAGTTGCGATTTCAATTTGAGCAGCTCCAGCAGGGTCAAATGTCAGTGACTGATTATGAGGTGAGGTTTTCTGAATTATCTCGCCATGCACTAATAATACTCCCTTCTGAGGCGGAGAGAGTGTGAAGGTTTGTAGCCGGTTTACATACTGGTATTCAGGCCACTATGGCTCGAGAGGTTGAGATGGGTACTTCTTATGAACGAGTTGTTGAGATAGCCCGGAGGATTGAGGGTGTACGTCATCGAAGCCGAGAGCAGATTATGAGAGATAAGCGGTTTAGGTACTCTGGAGAGTTCAGAGGTGCTCCGTCCGGGGGCAGAGGTCAGTTCGTGAGGGGACAGTCCAGCAGACCCCCATATCCAGCACCACCACCTCCTCGAGGTGCTCCAGTGCGACCTTATCTCAGTGCTATCCCAGAGAGTTCTTACCGCCCACCAGCTATTCAGGGTCCTCCTAGTGGGTATTCAGGTCCCCAGGGACAGACACTTAGTCAGCAGCCCATCGCACCGAAGAGTTGTTACGAGTGCGGGGATCCTAGTCACATGCAGAGGTTTTGCCCCAGGCTTCAGGGTAGACCAGTACAGCAGGGTCAACAGCCTATGTTTACTGAACCAGTTGCTCCACCAGTAGTCCGACCACACAGAGGTGGAGGACAGGTGGGTAGGGGCCGTCCTAGGGGTGGAGGTCAACCAGGCGGAGGCCAGCCAGTTGGCGCTCCAGCTCGGTTCTATGCTTTTTTGGCTAGACCAGATGCAGAGGCCTCAGATGCTGTGATTACAGGTATTATTTCTATTTGTGGAAAAGATGACTCAGTATTATTTGATCTAGGATCTACGTATTCATATGTGTCATCTCTATTTGCTCCATTCTTGGGTGTTTCTCGTGAGTCCTTGAGTACTCCTGTTTATGTGTCCACTCCTGTGGGCGATTCTGTTATTGTGAACCGGATCTACCGGTCCTGTATTATTACATTCTGTGGTTATGAAACTAGAGCAGATCTCCTATTGCTTGAGATGACCGATTTTAAAATTATTCTGGGTATGGACTGATTATCTCCATATCATGCTATTCTAGATTGTCATGCCAAGACTGTTACCTTGGCTATTCCAGCATTGCCTAAGCTGGAGTGGAAGGGTTCGCCTGTTAGTTCATTTAATCGAGTTATTTCTTTTATAAAGGCTCAACACATGGTTGAGAAGGGTTGTTTGGCTTATCTAGCCTATGTTCGAGATACTACTGCAGAGACTCCGGCTATTGATTCAGTGCCTGTAGTTCGGGAGTTCCCCGATGTATTTCCGTCAGATCTTCCAGGTATGCCACCTGATCGTGATATTGATTTCTGTATTGACTTGGCTTAAGATACCCAGCCTATATCTATCCCGCCGTATCGCATGGCTCCGAAAGAATTGAAAGAACAACTTGAAGAGTTACTAGCCAAAGGGTTTGTCAGACCGAGTGTATCGCCTTGGGGTGCACCAGTATTATTTGTGAAAAAGAAGGATGGAACAATGTGGATGTGTATTGATTATCGCCAATTGAACAAAGTCACTATTAAGAACAAGTACCCGTTGCCGCGTATTGATGATCTATTTGACCAGTTGCAGGGTGCTAGGGTATTCTCTAAGATTGACTTGAGGTCGGGGTACCATCAGTTGAAGATTCGAGATTCGGATGTTCCGAAGACTACTTTCCGTACTAGATATGGTCATTATAAGTTTCTGGTAATGTCTTTTGGTTTAACTAATGCCCCGGCAACGTTTATGGATCTGATGAACAGGGTATTCAGGCCATATATTGACTCATTAATCATTGTCTTCATTGATGACATTTTGATCTACTCACGTAGTAAGGAGGAGCATGAGCAGCATATGAGAGTAGTGCTTCAGACATTGCGGGAACAAAAGCTATATGCTAAGTTCTCTAAATATGAGTTTTGGCTAGAGTCTGTAGCATTTTTGGGACATATTGTATCGGGCGAAGGTATTAAAGTTGATCCCAAAAAGATTGAAGCAGTTCAGAATTGGCATCGTCCCACTTCGGCGATGGAGATCAGGAGTTTTCTGGGTTTGGCAGGTTATTATCGTCGGTTCGTGGAAGGTTTTTCATCTATTGCAGCACCTTTGACCAAATTAACCCATAAGGGTGCTCCATTCTGATGGTCCGATGGTCCGATGATTGTGAGGTGAGATTTCAGAAGCTCAAGACATCATTGACTACAACACCAGTGTTAGTGTTGCCTTCCGATTCAAGGATGTATACAGTGTATTGCGACGCTTCGCGCGTTGGCTTGGGTTGTGTATTGATGCAGGAAGGGCAAGTTATTGCATATGCTTCACGTTAGCTGAAGCCCCACGAAAAGAATTATCCGGTACATGATTTGGAGTTAGCTGCGATTGTTCACGCTCTTAAGATTTGGAGGCATTATCTTTATGGGGTGTCTTGTGAAGTTTACACTGATCATCGCAGTTTGCAGCATTTGTTCAAGCAGAGAGACCTAAATTTGAGACAGCGCAAATGGCTGGAGTTACTAAAAGATTATGATATAACTATCCTGCATCATCCAGGCAAAGCAAATGTAGTTACAGATGCCTTGAGCAGAAAGGCGGAGAGTATGGGTAGTTTGGCTTTCATTTCAGTAGAGGAAAGGCCATTAGCCTCGGATATTCAGTCCTTGGCTAACAGACTTGTGAGGCTGGATATTTCAAAGCCCAGCCGAGTTCTTGCATGTGTTGTGGCCCAATCTTCACTATTTGAGGAGATCAAGGCTCGCCAGTATGTTGACCCACACTTGATGGTTCTTCGTGAAACGGTACTACGAGGTGGTTCCAAGGAAGTCACTATTGGTGTAGATGGTGTTCTACGACTCCAGGATCGTCTGTGTGTTCCTAATTTGGATGAACTGAGGAAAACGATCCTAGAGGAGGCACACAGTTCTCGATATTCTATTCATCCAGGTGCTACGAAGATGTATCGTGACTTGAGGCAACATTATTGGTGGTGACGAATGAAAAAGGACATAGTTGAGTATGTAGCTCGGTGTCTAAATTGCCAGCAAGTTAAATATGAGCACCAGAGGCCAGGTGGCCTACTCCAGCAGATGACCATACCAGAGTGGAAATGGGAACGAATTACTATGGATTTTGTAGTTGGGTTGCCGCGGACCTTGAGGAAGTTTGATTCAGTTTGGGTGATTGTTGAGAGGTTGACCAAGTCGACACATTTTATTGCTGTTGTGACTACGTATACTTCAGAGAGGTTGGCCCAGATTTATATTCAGGAGATAGTTCGGTTGCACGGTGTGCCAATTTCCATCATATCAGATAGAGGCCCTCAGTTTACTTCACATTTTTGGAGAGCAGTACAGAGTGAGTTGGGGACCCATGTAGAGCTCAACACAGCCTTTCATCCGTAGACCGATGGACAGTCAGAGAGGACAATTCATATTTTGGAGGATATGCTCAGGGCATGTGTGATTGACTTTGGAGGTCAGTGGGATCGTTTCCTGCCTTTGGCCGAGTTTGCTTATAATAACAGTTACCAATCCAGCATCGAGATGGCTCCATTTGAGGCTTTATATGGTCGGCGATGTCGTTCACCTATCGGATGGTTTGAGCCAGGTGAGGCTAAGTTATATGGTACTGATTTGGTAAGGGATGCCTTGGAAAAGGTAAAGTTGATTCAGGAGCAACTTCATACAGCACAGTCCAGACAAAAGAGTTATGCGGATCAGAAAGCGCGTGATATATCATTTATTGTAGGTGAAAAAGTTCTCTTGAAGGTTTCGCCGATGAAGGGAATTTTGAGATTCGGGAAGAAGGGTAAGTTGAGCCCAAGGTTTATAGGCCCATTTGAGGTGTTGAAACGAGTTGGGGAGGTTGCTTATGAGCTTGCATTGCCTCCCAGCCTATCGGGAGTTCATCCGGTTTTTCACGTATCTATGCTCTGGAAGTATCATGCCGACCTATCACATGTGTTAGACTTCAGCACAGTTCAGCTAGATAATAGCTTGGGTTATGAAGAGGAGCCAATTGCCATTGTTGATAAACAGGTCCGCCAGTTGAGATCCAAGAAGATTTCTACAGTAAAAGTCCAGTGGAGGGGCCAACCAGTCGAGGAAGCGACTTGGGAGGCCGAGGAAAACATGCGGAGCAGATATCCAGATTTATTCAGAACTTCAGGTACAATTCTAAACCCGTTCGAGGACGAACGTTTGTTTAAGAGGCGGAGAATGTAATGACCCAACCGGTCATTTTAACTTTTAGAATCCCGTTCCCTAAAATAAAACTTCCCGTAGGTGCTTGTAATGATTTATGACTTGCGGGGATGGTTGGTTCGGGATTTAGAAGTGTTTGAGGTGAAACCGGAACACCTGGTTCCTTAAATTGGCCTTAAAGTGCTAAGTTTGACTTCGGTCAACTTTTTGTGAAAACGACCCCGGAATAGAATTTTGATGATTCCAACAGCTCCATATGGTGGTTTTGGACTTAGGAGCGTGTTCGGAATTTTACTTGGAAGTCTGTAGTTAAATTAGGCTTGAAATGGCTAAAAATAAGAATTTAAGTTTGGAAGTTTGACCGATGAGTTGACTTTTTGATACCGGAGTCGAAATCCAGTTCCGAAAATTTTCATAACTCTGTTATATAATTTATGACTTGTGTGTAAAATTTAAGGTCAATCGGAGTTGATTTGATAGGTTCCGACATTGAATGTAGAAGTTGAAAACTCTTAGTTTCGTTAAGCTTGAATTGGGATATGATTCATGGTTTTAGCATTGTTTGATGTGATTTAGATATTCGACTAAGTTCGTATGATGTTTTAGGACTTGTTGGTATATTTGGTTGAGGTCCCGAGGGCCTCGGGTGAGTTTCGGATGGTTAACGGAACAAAACTTGGACTTAAAAAGCTGCTGCAATTTTTCCTTTTCTGTTGGACATTCTAGGTTGTGATCGAGCCTAGATATCGAGCCAGATATCGAGCCCAGGTATCGAGCCCAGATATCGAGCCCACGATCGAGTCTTGAGTCGAAGTCAGGGACGAGGCTTTTTATCGAAGCCTCAATCGAACGCAAGGCTCGAGGGCATAATTGAAGGCAAGGCTCGAGGGCATGATCGAAGGTCCAGCTCGAGGGCCATGATCGAAGGCAAGGCTCGAGGGACAGGATCGAGACCCAAGATCGAGGGTCACAATCGAAGGCTCAAGTTCGATGCCATGACTGAGGCTATGATCGAAGGCCCAACCTTGATGCCCTGATCGAGGCCATGACCGAGGTCCAGGCTCGAGCTTGTGATCGAAGCCGCGATCGAGGTCCAGTTCGAGGACTAGTTCCGAAGGCTGCTGGGCAGTTTTATAAAAAGAGGACATTCGTCCCATTTGCCATTTTTGACGAACTTGAGCTTGAGCAGAGGCGACGTTTGTCAGATTTTCAAGGGAAAAATATTTGGGTAAGTGATTCTAACTCGGGTTTGGTCTACATATACAAGTGTATCATTATTTTTCACAATTCAATTAGTGTTTTGAGATTTGAGATTTGGAAAAGTTTAGAAATCTCATAGAAACGAAAATTTGAGATTTCGGCATCGATTCGAAGTCGGATTTGAGTGAAACTGGTATGATTGGACTCGTAATTGAATGGGTTGTCGGATTTCATAACTTTCACCGAATTCCGAGATATGCCCAACTTTTCTTCATATAATATCTTTCATATTAATTTTCTTCATATATATGCCCAACTTTTCGTTTCTTCTTAAAGAACAAGCAGTGAATTCACAAATCAAAGTACAAGTGGTTGGCTTCAAATTTTGAATTTTAAGTCCTTGATACTATCGGGCAAAAATTTCTTGACTTTTGGTATAATATTTCTCTAAAGATATATTGTTTTTAAAAATTCATACTAATTACCATTTTATCCAATATAAGAATAAAAAAATTAATCAAACATTTTGTTTAGAACATCCTATATTGATAATACATTTTAATATAATATCGGGACTACTTTTATACTTATACAATATTTTATGTTTATTAATGTTTTTATAATATGCAAAACTTACACGTAATAATTAGACAAATATATATATATATATATATATATATATATATATGTGTGTGTGTGTGTGTGAGAGAGAGAGAGAGAGAGAGAGAGAGAGAGAGAGAGAGAGAGAGAGAGAGAAAGAAAAGTGATTGGCAAGAATCAAAAGTAAAATAATCCGATAAATATTTTATCTTTGAAAATAGAAATTCTTATTGAATAAAGAATAATTACAATTAAATATTTAAAATAAAGGATAAGCTAATAGTAAGAAATTGAATCCAAAAAGTTAAACTATATTTAATATTGAGAAAAAAATAGTTAAATTCTATTTAATATTGAGAAGAAAATTAAATGTTTACATAAACTGAATAGAAAAAAATTTATTTTAATTATTTTCCAAATTCATCATACAAGTAAGATTATATTTTAAGTTGATAAACCCTAGGATACATAAATTTGATAAGAAGAACGATGAAAGGAACTAGAAGATAGAGCAAAACTGGTTATAGTATTATATCAAGAGTCATCGATAAAAAGGTAAACTTGAAGCAATGAGCATGAAATAGAAGAAAACATTTATTCTAAATGAGTTGTCATCAAATTTATTTTCTTTTTGCATTATTCCAACAAATGACAGGTCCCAATGTTTTCATTTGACGTTTCTAAAAGGTCAAAAGATTCATTTTTAATCTGTTTTTTTTATAAATCTTTGAATAATTAAGATAAAAGTACTTTCGTGTTATTTCTTTGTGTTTAGTATTAGGTACTAGGAACAATGACAATTTTCATAAAATAATTCTCTTAAGTCCACGGAAATATTTTGGATAACTCTTTTTTTAATTTTATGTATTAGATGATAGATAACAACAATTTGGTATTTATAAAATTTATTTATGTGATTTCTTAAAATTACATACTCATTAATATGAGGTACGCACAAAAAACTTACCTGAAAACTAGATTATTATAAAAGTGGAAGGATCTAATGTAAACAAATGATAGACCAAAATGCATGCATATATAAAGTTAGAACGATTTTTCTACCTTTTAATTAAACACTCATTCTATAACATTTGTGTACAAAAATATAAGTACATATTCTAATACATACTACTCCTTGGATACAAATTCTCTCATTACCTTTTGGTAAACTCTTTAACTGAACATCAACTTATAGAAGTACTTATGAAAGGGCATCACGTCAAATTCAGACAACATAATTTTAGGGAATAAGAATATATTATATTATAATTTTTTATTAATTTTTTATAAAGTATATTTTATTATTTAATACCACAAGAAAGAAGAAAATCAGAAAACTTCAATAATCGGAGGCAAAGTTTGAAGTTACAATGAGGCATCTAAAGTATAAGGGGTTGGAGCAAGACTTATTCATTTATTAAGTTAGCTAAATCAGATCAATTCAACATTTTTCAGGAGCCTACAATTTTTTATTTTGATATTTAATTTTATAACTTATATATATATTATTTAATAACATTTTATGTAATTTCTTAAAATCAATGTACTCAACACTAATGAGGTACACCACAATAATTTGTTCCTTTTATATACGTTATATTAATTAATATTATACATACGTGCGTTGCACGTATACTAATACTAGTTTTTTAAATAATGAGAAGGGTTTAAAGTTAATAACGGTCCATATTATAGTAAGGAACTCGGCGAACTTAAGCTGAAGGAAAAGAGGATTTTCGAGACATGCAAGGCATTGCTTTGCATGGTTACTAATCAATTAATTAGAAAGTTGCCTACCACCAAAAGTCAAACAATTATTTTATTTGAAAGGTTAAACTTAATAATTAAGAATACTAAACGATAAGCGCCCAGCGGCTGGCGAATGCCATCAGCGCCGCGCGTACCGACAATGCCGCGCGCGCAGACCCAATGCCAAGTACCAGCGCCCCGCCGCTGGCAGATCCAAATAGTGCCACGCGCGCCTACAACAATGCGCGCGCAGACCCTGATGCTCAAGACAAAGTTGCTGCCATCGGACTTGCTTCCATAGAAGACTAAGTCCTTTTCATTGCAATTATAGAGTAGTTTTACTTCATTCATTTACAGTGTGCTTTTACAGCTTTCTTAGGTCAACTCATGTAATTTTGGTTTATTTTTTTTAAGCATTATTAAGGGGGACCAAAGCATTCAAACATTCAAGCATTCAAACAATTCTCTGTACTGGTGTCTCTCCCCCCGCGATACCGCATTGCATCTTGTAATAGCTTTCATCATCATCAATACAATCATCAACTTTCATCATCAATTGCTCATTTTTCGCTACTCAATTGCTCACGATATTGGTTTTTCCGTACGGCACTGACAATCTAGTCTAGCGTACGGCGAGGACCTCAGTTGGCGCATAGCAACCGCACTGACATCGGTTGCTTAGCCTTACGTCGCCCTTCCAAGGAACTTCAGGAAGGCGCCGCGTAACAGTTGGTATCAGAGCCTAGGCTCGACATCGAACGAGGGAACTCATTGCCATCATCATCACCATTTCTGACCATGGTGAATTACGGGGATCGCATCACGACCCTAGAAGAGATGGTTGACGCATTACGGCCCATCGTGGATACGTTGCCTGATCTAAAAACCAGCCTAGTACAAAGGTTGGACGACCTAGACCGCAGAATGCGGCAGGCAGAAATTGACATAGCAAACATCAGTCAAGACTCTGAGAAAGACCGGGAAACGGCTGCCGTCGAGGCAACCAAAATTCATGGCAAATTCGAGGACCTCCAACAGGAGCGTGCCGAGGATTTAGCCCATCGGGAACTAGAGGCAGACAGACTGACTGTCATGCAGCAAACCATAGACAACTTGACAGGCCAGCTCAATGTTGTCAATGCTGCCCTTCAAAGCCTACTCAAAGGAGGCAAAAACCACATCAGGGGTGCCATCAACATTGCCCCCATGCCACAAAAGCTGAAAATTCCGGAGCCCAAGCCATACAACGGAGCCCAGGATGCTAAAGAAGTGGAAAACTTCATCTTCGACATCGAATAATACTTCGATGCCGTTGGACAGTTGGAGGAATCCAAGAAGGTAGCAACTGCTGCCATGTATCTTCAAGGCGATGCAAAACTCTAGTGGCGAGTCAAATACGAAGCCATCAGGGCCGGTGAAGATACTCTCCAGACATGGGCAGAACTGAAGTCCGTCATACGCCTGTAGTTCTTCCCCGAAAATATGGAATACAATGCACGGAGAAAGTTGCGTGAACTCCGCCACACCAGGTCGGTGCGGGACTACGTGCGTAAATTCTCCGCACTCATGCTAAACATACGGGATATGGGAGACAAAGACAAACTGTTCGCATTCATAGAAAGTTTGAAACCTCATGCTCGTATGGAACTGCAAAGATAACGGGTAGATACCCTGCCCAAGGCCATTCAAGCTGCAGAGTGCCTTGGGGATTATCAGTTGGAAACTCAAAAGGATAGGCCCCAACCGCCTGTCTGAGGGGGATACAACGGGAGCCCACCTAGCAACGGTGGCCCCAACAGAAACGAAGGAGATCGAGGTGCATCCAAATTTAAGACTCCCTCCTCAAGCAGCAACAATGCTGCATCAGTCAACAACAATCAGGGGAGAAAGCCCCCATCAGAATGCCGTCATTACGGTGGGGAACATTGGAACAATCAATGCCCCAATACACAAATCAATGCTCAACAAACTGTTGACGATGATGAGTCAGATCAGGACGGCTCAGTCGGCGAAGAACAGGTAGGGGCCTTCAACGCATTTGTTGGCTCCATTCATGATACCTTGGCGGGAACCAGTGCTGGCAACCCCAAGAAGAAGGCATTCCCAATCGATAAGAAAGGGAAAGGAAAGGCGGACGAGAGGCCTCCCACATCACAAAAGAGGACCTTAATATTCGTTGACATGAAAGTAAACGGCAGACCTATTCGGGAAATGATAGACACGGGTGCTAGCCACAACTACCTGGCCTCAACTCAGGTGCAACGCCTCGGTCTAGCAGTGCAAAAATGCAAGGGTCGTGTCAAGGCTATCAACTCTCCATCTCAGTAAGTGAGTGGAATAGCCAAAGAAGTGCCAATCAAGCTTGGCCCATACAAGGGAATATTCGACCTACACATAGCTATCATCGATGACTTCGAACTGATAGTGGGATTGGAATTCCTCAGGCAGACCAACACCATCCCGGTACCATATGCCAACATGCTCCTAATGATGGGAGACAATGGGGCCAAACCCCACACCATACCATGCATATCCAAGAAGATGGCCGCTGGAAACATCACAGCCATGCAGTTTAAGGAGGGAACCAATAGACCTGAACCCACGGTTCTGGCTGCCCTCAACATCATCAAACAGACATCACATCATCGGGGTCCAACAGCTCATGGCGCCCCTCATTGTGTGAAGACTTGTCAAGCATTCCAAAAGGACAAGTCGGATCATTCAGCACAAGCGGGACTCTTGGAGCCGCTACCTGTCCCACAGAGACCTTGGGAAAGCATCTCCCTGAATTTCATCACAGGATTACCCAAGGTCGGAAATCATACAACCATCATGGTGGTAGTAGACTAATTTTCCAAGTATGCTACCTTCATCGCAGCCCCATAGAACATATCGGCAGAAGATACAGCTCGACTCTTCTTCTCTCTAGTTGTCAAACATTGGGGTATGCCCAGCAACATCATTAGTGACTGCGACCCATGCTTCACTAGCAAGTTTTGGACCCAACTCTTTAGTTGCCTCGGATCCAAATTGAGTTACAACTCAAAATATCATCATCAACAAACATATGATCAAACAGACCGGTTCAATGACATGCTAGAGGAATATCTCTGCCAATTTGCAACCGGGTCACAAACACATTGGGTGAAGCTTCTGGATGTTGCTCAGCTGTGTTTCAATTCACAAAAGTGCGCCCATACAAACAAAAGCATTTTTGAAATTGTTACCGGACAGCAACCGCTACTCCCACAAAATGTGAATGCACCAAACATGCCATCATCTCATCGAGCTGCCAGTTTCTCGACAGAATGGGGGCAAACTTTGAAGATAGTGCGGAGCTATCTTGTCAAAGCCCAAGAGAGGGCAACGAGGTATGCCGAACAAAACCGTCGCTTTGCCCAACATCAAGCAGGGGACAAAGTGATGGTAAGAACCCCGAGGCGGAACTTATTTGCAAAGAGGACCCAAGATCCTCGCCTATTGCAAAGCTACATCGAGCCTTTTTCCATTGAAAGGTGCATCGGGAAATCCACATACAAGCTGAACACACCAGCTTGGTGGAAAATCCATCTAGTCTTCCATGTCAGCCGCCTCAGGCCATTTCAGAAATGCATGGAAGATCATTCAGAAAGACATCTCACAACACCGAGGGAAACAGACCTCCCAGCCAACAAGAGCATGACCAATCATCATCATCCGGCAGGTAAGGCTCCGAGGACGTTGCCAACTCAGGTGGGGGAGAATGTCATGGGCTGCTTTCCATCATCGACCCATGAACCCTTGGACGCACCCCGTGGCGTCCCGGCAAGCCTCCCAACGCCTAGCACCACGGTCGGCCCCGTGGTCTCGGCAGCGCCAAGTGACAAGCGAGCATGCACCTCTGTCGCCCCACTGATAATCAGTGCCAGCGCCCAGCGGCTGGCGAATGCCATCAGCGCCGCGCGCACCGACAATGCCGCGTACGTAGACCCAATGCCAAGCACCAGCACCCCACCGCTGGCAGATCCAAATAGTGCCACGCGCGCCCACAGCAATGCGCGCGCAGACCCTGATGCTCAAGACAAAGTTGCTGCCACCGGACTTGCTTCCATAGAAGACTAAGTCCTTTTCATTGTAATTATAGAGTAGTTTTACTTCATTCATTTTCAGTGTGCTTCTACAGCTTTCTTAGGTTAACTCATGTAACTTTGGTTTATTTTTTTTAAGCATTATTAAGGGGGACCAAAGCATTCAAACAATTCTCTGTACTGGTGTCTCTCCCCCCCGATACCGCATCACATTGCATCTTGTAATAGCTTTCATCATCATCAGCTTTCATCATCAATTGCTCATTTTCCGCTGCTCAATTGCTCACGACATTGGTTTTCCCATACGGCACTGACAATCTAGTCTAGCATACGGCGAGGACCTCAGTTGGCGCATAGCAACCGCACTGACATCGGTTGCTTAGCCTTACGTCGCCCTTCCAAGGAACTTCAGGAAGGCGCCGCGTAACAGAGCTAATGCATGAACAGGGAATTGGAGTTTGTCCCAGTGCGTAGTCGATTTTTGCAATTTGTCAGGAAACATTATTTAGTTTAAAGAGTTTACTGAGAATATGCTCGTGAGCTAAACAAAATTAGCTAGTGAAAAATTATACATTTCCCTAAGTTTTATATCTATCATTCCAACTTCCAACTTGAGCGGGAACCATCTATCTATCATTGCAGAAAGCTGAAAGATCAAATTTTATATGTTTTCTTAAAACAATAACAACAACAACAACATACCCAGTATAGTCTCATATAGTAAGGTCTGGGGAGGGTAGTGTATACACAGACCTTACCCCTATCTTGTGGAGGTAGAGAGGCTGTTTCCAATAGACCCTCGGTTCAGGCAAGCATAGGTACCACAATAATAACAAGAAAACAAGATGGGACAACACCGAAAAACCATGTAAAAGCAACATACATAACAAGATAGTAAGATGATTGAAATGCAAATAAAAACGACATGTATTCTAATAAGCCTACTACCAACCAAATGTGAGAGTACGTACTAACACTACATGTATGAATAATCTAGACAACCTAACCTACCATCCTAATCTTCGACCTCCACACCTTCCTATCACGGGTCATGCCCTCGGTCAGCTGTAGCTACGCCATGTCATGCCTAATCACCTCACCCCAACTCTTCTTCTATAACACCCCAGAAAATTTCGAAGTGTTTTAAGACCATTAAGAAGATTTGACGGGTGCTAATTATATTAATTCGGGTATGAACAGGACTAATAATATAAATGATATCAAATGATCATGATAATATATGTATGAGGTGTATTAAGAATGGTTTATGATCCAAGAAGAGCCCTAAGGCTAAGTCAAGTTGAAAATTATATGATGGGGTAAAGTTTCAAGTGTGTTGCACAAGACTTAATTTCAAATGAGCATAAATCTCAAGATATGAAGAGTTATATCTTTTATGACATATCAAATTAAATTTCTATGTGTCTAGTTTATAATGCTTCAAACCGTTCATCATTTGGAGGTTTTTACAAGGAGTTATGACCTTTTTACTAAAGGGTAGCAGAACAGCTACGAAGCATAGTAGCGTAGCCTACGCAGCATAGTAGCGTAGCCTACACACCATGCGTAGGCAAATCCAGCAGGTGCCAATTGAAGAGGAATGGAAGGTCACCCTACATAGCCTTTGTGCGTAGCCTACGTAGGAGGCTACGCACCCATCAGACCCATTTTAAAAATATAGAAATAAGGGGTTTAGAGAGAGAAAGAATTAGTTCTTCAACTTGGAATTGATTTCTATAGAGAAGGAGAAGCTCTTCCACTATTGATACACTTCAAGATAAGTTATTTTGGTACAAGGAAGATTATATTACATCATTTAGTGATAACACTTTATGGATCAAATCCATAAAAAATGGGTTGAATCTTCAAGAACATCAAAAAGAGGAAAAGTGAGATTCTTCCACCAAGAGGTAATACCTTCACTTGAGCTTCATAAATATGTCATATTGGAGTATAGGTAGCATCTTTATGAGTTTTATTTGAAGTTGTAATGGGATATTGTATGAACCCTAAGGGTGGGCCTTGAAAATAATATTTTGGGCAAAGAAGAAGATGAATAATGATGAATTGATATAAATGAAATTGTTTTGAGTTTCTAATGATTCCAATAGACTTGATAACTTAATTAATGAACGAATTGAATAGGGAATCACTATTTGGACAAGATGCAACACTAGTTCTTGAACCTAGGGTTTTGTTGGAGAAGACAATGAATAGTGACTTGATGATGTTGGATAATTAACGTAGTGTTAGTAATAACTCCAAATGAGTATTAAATGATAAGAATAGAATTGAATAGGCTAATGGGTGAGCCTATTGGATAATTTGGGATAGTTATAATTTGTGAAGCCTAAATGGATATTTATGAATCTTTTCATATTTGTTTTGATGTAGTTGGGATATCTAATGGTAGATACTGAATTATGTGTGATATTTAGTCATTTTAATCAATTGGAGCATTGTAGTATTTTTGGAGCTTGAAAGTTGAGGTAAATTAATTAAGACTTACTCTTCTTGAGGGATTCTCTTTAAAAGCACGTCTTAAGTTGATATATTGTATTATTTGTAAATGTGCATCCAAACTTGTGGGGACAAACAGGAAAGATGTCACCATATATTTCTAAATTGTTGCTTATGAAGTGTCATGTAATTTTATAAAAATATTATTTTTAAAACTTGTTGGCAAAATGACACTTTAGGAAATTCTTATAAGTTTTATTAAAATTTATTTGTTGATAAGAGTATAAAATGCTTGAGTACTAAATATATGTTTTCATGAAAAAGTTTATCTTTTGAAATTACAACAAAGGAAGCACTTGTTGTATCTTTAGATTGATGTTAATTGGCAAAGGCTTTAACATGAAAAAAGATATTCATTTGATTTTGTTCAAATGGTTTAGATTGGCTATGAAAATCATGATTTGATAAAAATAGATCATTTGAGGCAATTATGCTATGAATTTATTTTTGATATGTCAAATATTTTGGGAGTTACTAGTCGAGACCACCGAGATTGGTTCGATTGTTGAGTTCGTTACCATGAAATTACACGTGCCGGTATATGGACACATTCCAAGGCAAAGCCAAGGTTTGTGGGATAAAGTCCCCCATCGAGAGGGCAGATGATCATTACTTAAAGTAAAGAGATTAATTCGACTCGTCCAGCACTATGGGAAGCCGCCCAGACAAGTAGGGTCAAATACTTGTTGCTAGGATAATCACCTAGTAGTTGTTCACTATGTTGGTGTCGGTATAGTAATCCCGGTGAAAAAAAAAGAGAACTTTCTTATGTTTAGGCCTATGGAGCCGAAAATGATTTCGATGAGTTAATGAGATTGAAATGGTTTTATATGATTGCTATTAAAATCTTGGGTTGATAGAGATATTCTAAAACTTTATAGCATGGCTTACATTTCACTTGTCTTTTATTTAAAATGATAAAGAGCATGATTTATATAACTGTTTATCACTTTATGTCCAATATTGGTTGCATAGTTTTTGTAAAGTCTTGTCCCAGGAACTTGAGTTAGAGAGAGTCTATATCACTTATTGAGTACCGCTGTGGTGTACTCAGCCCATAGCCCCCCTCCCCTCCAGGGCTCCACTTATTTTACATGTTTCAGGTTGAGGTATGATATGTGGCATGCGGTCAGAGCTAGGATGCCTCTCTTACTGAGGTATATGGTAAGGCACCACTCCTATTTCATGGTAGCTATCATATTGTTTTCTTAATTTATGCTAGTCGGGTATTAGCCCAAGTGTTTAATTCTATTCTTTGGTATAGAGGCTCCATAGATAGTTGTAAAAAGTTGTAGTAATGGCGTTGTACATGACATACATGAGATACTTATTTTACTTAGTCTCATTATTATGATTATGAAAAGTTTCATGTATTGTTGAATTAGAAAAATATTCCATTATTTAACTTGAAAATATAGAAAATTTTCGAAGAGCTTCCGCAGTTAAATTGGTTTTCATGCATATGGTTTGGGTGCATCATATGGGTTGGTTTGCTCGATTCGGATAGTGTACCGGGTGCCGGTCACGTGAATTTGGGTCGTGACAAACTTGGTATCAGAGCATTAGGTTCTAAGTCGAGTCCTAGGAAGTCTATGGAGCTGTGTCAAGTAGAGTCTGTCTTATCGGTATCTTGCCGGCCACACTTATATCGGGGAGGCTACAAGAATATTTAGGGAGTTTCACTTTATTCTTACTCTAGATCGTGCGCTGTGCCTTAAATGAGAGACACAGTTCTCTGTCGTATTGACTACTTGACATGGTAGATACAGAAGTAATGAGCACAAAGCTCAAGGTTGAAGATATTACACGTGCTGCTTGAGAAATAACTGGAAAGTATCAGACTATCTATGAATTAAATGATGGATTAAGGTTGAGAACATATTTAAAATTAATACAGTCAAGATGTACAACTGTGGTGAACAAGAATCATAAATCGAATGAAAATGAGGTGACGATGTCAGTTGGAACTTTTAGAATGGTGTCAGAACTCACGAAGGATTGCACTAAAGGTTGAAAAAAAGGAGTAATTCCCTAAATAGGAATGTAAATTGTAGTTCAAGGTATTGGGACAACCATTTTCTATGACGATCACCATTTACTAGTACAACAAATGTACAAAAAGGGAAACACGATGGTTCTAAGATATATGGGAAGGTTGTACCTCAAATTATTGTGATATGATGTCGAGGAATGACAAAAATTAAATTGGTAAGAGAATGTGAATCAACCAAGTTCATACCGAGAACCTTGTGACTCATAAAAATGAGGACCAATTTGGGATAATGTCAAGAATGACCAAAAGTATCTTTTAATAAAGAGGATATCAGGAAACCTCCATGACTTTCAGAAAAGTAAACAAGGCAAAACGCAAGAGATGACCATCGGTATCACTAGAGATTGGGAGGCTCTCGACTTGGCAAGGTCTTTGTCATAGTAGTGTCACATGTGATAATATAATTTATAAGAAATAAAGTGCCACGTGTGGGAACAAATTGAGAATATTTAAAGCATGTCATATGCAACAAAAAAAAGGTAGGTGAACTTTGAATATCTTCCAGATGTCAAATATGATACAAATGAAAGTCAATCTTCAGTGATGCACACTGAGGTATGTGAACTTAAATGGGTAAGTGAAAAAGTGTTAATGCTTGATATGCACAAAATGTGTAACCTTAGAAGATTTCAAGAAGTGAATAAGTTACCGAATGAGGTGAAGTGACGTGGAATAATAACCTTGAGTTTGTCTAATTGGTATAGGCCTTATTTTATCCTTTTGAATGGTGGGAAGTAAGAATTTCCGAAGATAAGCTCCAAATCACCTCTACATATGTCAAGGGGAGCTGTTAACTTGTTATTTTGATGGAACCTTAACATTTAAGAGGAATAAATATTTGAAATGATGTATCGGGTCAAATTGGAGCTTCGGGCGGATTATGAATATTGCATATGTAGTTTAAAACTCAAGAGCTTGCAAACGATAATGGTACACGTGTGAAGTTGATGAGTTACAAGTGATCCAAGGCTATATAGTGATGCCTCACGAATCCTAAAATATTATCTACATCAACGAGATTGAAGACACCTCGAGATATGAAGGTGATTATCATACGAATGATTGAGTACCCACAAGTAGAATCCATTGAATAATGGAGAAACAAGAAGGTAATATTAATTGCATAAGGCATGATGACGTGAAGGTGTGATATTAACTATAGTCAGAAAAATTTATGTTATGATGAGGACATGGAGATAGATTGCACGTTTCTTATATTTAGCATTGTGAAAATAGTGTATGTTATGAAAAGTTGTATGAAAGTTATACGAGTATAGCCTGAGGCAGTTGTATTTACCAGAGATATATTTGAGCATGGACTGAAGGGCAAGATGTTAGAAAAAGATTTTTTTAAAAGTAAAATGAGCACGAAAAGTGATATACTAACTTTATTGTTGTTGTAAGGACAGGAAGAGATGATACTTGGTAACATGAGTTGCGCCTAGAAATGCCATGATACTTGGCGTACAAGAAGGGGCTAAGAAATTCTTGATGAGCATAACCATTTTTCTTCTATTGTCAGGATAGTAAGTACTGCTAAGTATAATTGCAAAATAAAAAACTCAAGGCTTCATGGAAATTTGAAATGGTGAAATAAAATTTCGAGCTGGGGAATAAATAACTTGTAGTAGTATATGTGTGTGCGTATAATCAGATTGAACGGAGTACGAATTTAATTAAATCTTCGAGTATCATGTTCGACCTTTAGATTTGGGCTTTACGCCTAGGTGGGGGAGCATCAGAGCAAGTAGAAATAACCATAAAGGTGATGGTTGAGAAAATTAAATGGAGAAATTTTATTCATAAAAGAAAAATTAAGGAAAAATCTTCGATAAGATTCCTTATGAAATGAGTAAAATTGTCATACAGTGTTGGTATAAGGATCACATGCTTATCACGAGCAATAGTTACGGTGTTCAATATTGGGGTTATTAAAAGGTACTATCTAAAAGTCAAATATTTAATGGGCTACTTGAATAAATTCTTATAACTTTGGAGCATGTGTCACTTGAATTAAATTCAAGCAATGGAGAAAATAAGGAAGTACTTTGGTCATATGTTGGACTTAGCAGAACAAATGAAGGTTATAAATGAGGATAAAGTTTGTGCACATTTGGCATAAAATGAGGCAAGAAAATATTATATTATGCATATCCCAAATATAAAATACTCTTTCAAACCAAAATAATGTGCTCCAGTAAGAGGTATGGGGTCAGAAAAGAAAAAGAAACTAAATGGTGCAAGTATTACCCTAATAGCATTGTCACTTGGGAGTTGAAAGCCTACAATCTATGGCAGTATTCCCATGGTAGGCATAATGGCAAATACATAATGGCAGTATTCCCATAGTTAGTTAAGGTTAAGAAAATAGAAATATGTACAGTGATGTTCGAGAATGAATCAAAACTTGTGCCATGAAAGGGAAGGAAGTGGATTGAACATTTCTCATATAGCGGACTTGTTAGCAACCGTATCAATCAATTTGAGATCTAAAGGAAACTCAAAAGTTACAACTGTAAGTGGAGGCATAAATCACCCACGTGATGAATGGATCTAAGTAAGATAAATATCTTATTGGTATTCGGATAGAATAAAAGAGTATTATAGAAGGAGTTGGCAACTAGAGAATCAAGGGTCCTATGAGGACAAACTATGCTCAGAAGTAATTTTATATTAATGAGAAAGTTTTCGAATAGAAGAAATAGAATTTTAATGTATGCAAGAAATGCTCTTTCACGTGTGACTTGGTGTACACATAATAGAAAGAGAATACAAATATGCATGGTAGTAATATGTGTTGCAATATAGGATAACCGGTGTTGGAATGAGAGAAGTATAGATATGCAATTGTTTAAAATTGTAAAGAATTATTTGATGCAATTTTGGTATATGCGCAGCCACGTGGGGCTTAGATATTTTGTTGTTATACGTTGAGGATGTATGTGCGGCCGTGTGGGTCCTAGATAGTTTGTTGTTATGCATTGAGTATGTATGTGCGGCCGTGTGGGGCCTAGACATCATATTATATTATAGATATTTGGTTGTCTATTTATGTTAAAATTGGTGTCCATGTGGGGACTTGTTCTAGATAGGTTAAATTTTTGGATAGTCCCAGTTGCAGGGGATACTATGCCGAAAAATTTAAGAATTTGGAAAGTTAGCCAAATTTTGGAGTCTTAAGGAAGTTGAAATTTTGGAAGAACATTTAAGATCCATATGAAGTTAGGAATGATTAAGATGATGGTTAAGGTGAAAGGAGGATAATACTAATCCTAGTAATGACTTGCAAAACATTCGAGGACGAATGTTCTTAAGTGGGGAAGAATGTAACTCTCCGAAAAAGTTTGAAGTATTTTAAGACCATTAAGAAGATTGGCGGGTGCTAATTATATTAATTCGGGTATGAACATGACTAATATTATGAATGATATCAATTGATCATGATAATATATGTATGAGGTGTATTAAGAATGGTTTATGGTCCAAGAAGAGCCCTAAGGCTAAGTCAAGTTGGAAATTATATGATGGGGTAAAGTTTCAAGTGAGTTCACACAAGACATAACTTCAAACGAGTATAAATATCAAGATATGAAGAGTTATATGGTTTACGACATATCAAATTAAAGGTCTATGTATCTAGTTTCTAATTCTTCAAACCATTTGTCATTTGGAGGTTTTTACAAGGAGTTATGACCTTTTTATTAATGGTTAGCAGAACAGCTGCACGAGCCTTGCGTAGCCTACACAGCATAGTAGCGTAGCCTACGCACCATGCGTAGGCAAATCCAGAAGGTGCTAATTGAAGAGGAATGGAAGGCCACCCTGTGTACCCTTTGTGCGTAGCCTACGCACCCATCAAAACTATTTTTAAAATGTAGAAATAAGGGGTTTAGAGAGAGAAAAAGTTAGTTCTTCAACTTGGAATTGATTTCTAGAGAGAAGAAGGAGCTCTTTCACCATGGATACACTTCAAGGTAAGTTATTTTGGTACAAGGATGATTATATTACATCATTTAGTGATAACAATAACAATATTATGGATCAAATTTATAGAAAATTGGTTGAATCTTCAAGAATATCAAAAAGAGAAAAAGTGAGATTCTTCCACCAAGAGGTAATCCCTTTATTTGAGCTTCATATATATGTTATATTGGAGTGTGGGTAGTATCTTTATAAGTTTTATTTGAAATTATAATGGGATATTGTATGAACCCTAAGGGTGAGCCTTGAAAATGATATTTTGGGCAAAGAAGAAGATGAATAGTGATGAATTGATATAAATAAAATTGTTTTGATTTTCTAATGATTCTAATTGACTTGATAACTTAATTGATGAACGAATTGAATAGGGAATTACCATTTGGACAAGACGCAACACTAGTTCTTGAACCTAGGGTTTTGTTGGAGAAGACAATGAATAGTGACTTGATGATATTGGATAATTAACATAGTGTTAGTAATAACTCCAAATGAGTATTAAATAATAAGAATAGAATTGAATATGCTAATGGGTGAGCCTATTGGATAATTTGAGATGGTTATAGGCTTGTTGCCGAATTGTGAAGTCTAAATGGATATTTATGAATATTTTCGTATTTATTTTGATGTAGTTGGGATATCTAATAGTAGATACTGAATTATAGACGATATTTGGTCATTTTAATCAATTGGAGCATTGTAGTATTTTTGGAGCTTGAAGGTTGAGGCAAATTGATTAAGACTTACTCTTCTTGAGGGATTCTCTTTAAAATCACGTCTTAAGTTGATATATTATATTATTTGTAAATGTGCATCTATACTTGTAGGGACAAGCGGGAAAGATGTCACCATGTATTTCTAAATTGTTGCTTATGAAGTGTCATATAATTTTATAAAAATTTTGTTTTTAAAACTTGTTGGCAAAATGACACTTTAGAAAATTCTTATAAGTTTTATTAAAATTTATTTGTTGATAAGAGTATAAAATGCTTGAGTGCTAAATATATGTTTTAGTGAAAAAGTTTATCTTTTGAAATTACAACAAAGGAATCACTTGTTGTATCTTTAGATTGATGTTAATTGGTAAAGGCTTTAACATGAAAAAGGATATTCATTTGATTTTGTTCAAATAGTTTAGATTGGCTATGAAAATCATAATTTGATAAAAATAAATCCTTTGAGGCAATTATACTATGAATCTACTTTTGATATGTCAAATATTTTAGGAGTTACTAGTGAAGACCACCGAGATTGGTTCGAATGTTGAGTTTGTTACCATGAAACTACATGTGCCGGTGTAGGGAAACATTCCAAGGCAAAGTCGAGGTTTGTGGGATAAAGTCCCCCATTGAGAGGGCAGATGATCATTACTTAAAGTAAAGAGGTTAAGTCGACTCGTATGACATTACAGGAAGCCGACCAGACAAGTAGGGTCAAATACTTGATGCTAGTATGATCACCTAGTAATTGTTCACTATGTCGGTGTCGGTATAATACTCCCGGTAAAAGGAAAAAGAAAACTTTCTTATGTTTAGGCCTATGGAGCCGAAAATGATTTCGATGACTTAATGAGATTGAAATGGTTTTATATAATTTCTATTAAAATCTAGGGTTGATAGAGATGTTCTAAAACTCTATAGCATGGCTTATATTTCACTTGTCTTTTATTTAAAATGATAAAGAGCATGATTTATATAACTGTTTATCATTTTATGTTCAATATTGGTTGCATAGTTTTTATAAAATCTTGTCCGAGGATATTTTGACATTTTAATCAATTGGAGAATTGTAGTATTTTTGGAGCTTGGAGGTTGAGGTAAGTTGATTAAGACCTACTCTTCTTGAGGGATTCTCTTTAAAAGCATGTCTTAAGTTGATATATTGTATTAGTTGTAAATGTGCATCCATACTTGTGGGGACAAGAGGGAAATATGTCACCATGTGCTTCTAAATTGTTGCTTATGAAGTGTCATGTCATTTTATAAAAAAATAATTTTAAAAACTTGTTGGCAAAATGACACTTAAAGAATTTTTTTTAAGTTTTATTAAAACTTATTTGTTGATAAGAGTATAAAATGCTTGAGTGCTAAATATATGTTTTCATGAAAAAGTTTATCTTTTGAAATTACAACAAAGGAAGTACTTGTTGTAGCTTTAGATTGATGTTAATTGGTAAATGCTTTAACATGAAAAAGGATATTCATTTGATTTGGTTCAAATGATTTAGATTGGCTATGAAAACCATGATTTGATAAAAATAGATCCCTTGAGGCAATTATGCTATGAATCTATTTTTTTAAATATTAAATATTGTGGGAGTTACTAGTGGAGACCACCGAGATCGGTTCGAATGTTGAGTTCATTACCATGAAACTACACGTGCCAGTGTAGGGACACATTCCAAGGAAACGCCGAGGTTTGTAGGATGAAGTCTCCTATTGAGAGGGCAGATGATCATTACTTATAGTAATGAGGTTAAGTCGACTCGTACTGCAATACGGGAAGCCGCCCATACAAGTAGGGTCAAATACTTATTACTAGGATGATCACCTAGTAGTTGTTCATTATGTCGGTGTCGGTATAGTACTCCCGGTGAAAGGAAAAAGAGAACTTTCTTATATTAAGGCCTAAGGAGCCGAAAATGATTTTGATGAATTAATGAGATTGAAATGGTTATATGATTTCTATTAAAATCTTGGGTTGATAGAGGTATTCTAAAACTTTATAGCATGGCTTGCATTTCACTTGTCTTTTATTTAAAATGATAAATAGCATGATTTATATAACTGCTTATCACTTTATGTCCAATATTGGTTGCATAGTTTTTGTAAAATCTTGTCCAAGGAACTTGAGTTAGAGAGAGTCTATGTCCTTTATTGAGTACCGCTGTGGTGTACTCAGCCCTTAGGGCCCCCCATCCAGGGCTTCACTTATTTTACATGTTTCAGGATGAGGTATGATACGTGGCATGCAGTCAGGGCTAGGATGACTCTCTTTCTGAGGTATATGGTGAGGCACCATTCCTATTTCGTGGTAGCTATCATGTTATTTTCTTAATTTATGCTAGTCGGGTATTAGCCCAAGTGTTTAATTCTATTCTTTGGTATAAAGGTTCCATTGATAGTTGTAAAAAGTTATAGTAATGGCGTTGTACATGACATACATGAAAAGTTACTTATTCTACCTAGTCTCATTGTTATGATTATGAGAAGCTTCATGTATTGTTGAATTGGAAAAATATTCCATTGTTTAACTTGAAAATATGTAAAAATTTCCAAGAGCTTCCGTAGTTAAATTGGTTTTCATGCATATGGTTTGGGCGCATCATATGGGTTGGTTCGCTCAGATCGGATAGTGTGTCGGGTGCCGGTCACGTGGATTTGGATCGTGACATCTTCGGCCTACCTCTACCTCTCCTAAGGCCCTCCAATGTCAACCTCTCACACCTCCTTTTCGGGGCATCTGTACTTCTCCTCCTGACACGTCCAAACCATCTAAGCGTGCTTCTCACATCTTGTCCTCATTAGGGGGTCACACCCACCTTGTCCCGAATAACTTCATTCCTAATCTTATCTAATCTGGTGTGCCCGCACATCTATCTCAACATCCTCATCTCTGCTACCTTCATTTTCTGGACGTGGGAGCTCTTGACTGGCCAACACTGAGCCTCATACAACATAGCCGGTCTGACCACCGCTCTATAAAACATACCTTTATGTTTTCTTTTTAAAAAAGGGAAAATTATATCGCCCTTTGACATTTTCAACTGGCATCTTAAATTACCAAAAGTCCAATGTCAGTCCAAATTGGTCAATTTCAAATGGGCCCCGTCCCTTGCTTTCAGCATTCAAAGCCCACGTTGAACATTACAGTACCAGTACCGTCTAGTAAGCTCACATAGTTATTGTTCTAGTATTTGCTTTCTCAATTAAATTATCATTATATTATTGTTCCAGTTCCCAATTAAATTATCGATATAGTTGTTCTATTTGCTCTCTCAATTATGTTATGTCCATCTTTACTCAATTATTTTGGCTTTGTTGGGAGTCTGACTTCAGAAATTGATCTTTCATTTAGTGAGCCAGGCCCAAAAAGAAAAAAGAAAAAAGAAAAAGAAAAATCACTCAGTGATTTTATGCTTTGTACGTGGGGTTGTTTCACTTATTATGGGATGGGACTGTTGCTTCCCCAAGTACACGCAAGTATACGCCGTCATCAAGTAATAAAGTGATTCGAAAGTTAGATGTCAAACACATAGAGACTTAGAATAATTGTTAACTAGGCTAATTCAAACTAATTAACTGTCCAAGATAATCAAAATGTTATTTTCTATAAATCTACTATTGCAAAGTAATCAACTAAATTAACAAGAACGCTAGAGTTTGTTGTTTGGATTTTAATCAACTAAAGTAACAAGAACGCTAGAGTTTGTTGTTTGGATTTTAATCCGAGGAGGTGACAAATTCGGAGTTGTGGTCGGTTTACACTTGTTAATCCGAATTATTTATTATTGCTAGTTGATCAAATCGTTTATATAAATAGCATATTTTCATACTACTATTCATCTATCCAAAATATATCAATCCTATATTCCTATGGTATTGAATCTATCATGAACGAATAAAACACAATATTCAACCAAGCAAGATTGTTAGGTATATCCCTATCCTAATCACGAAATCTTTCCCCGTGACACGGGTTCAGAAATAAGCTTTCTTTAATTCTACTCTAATCTAAACATGTCTTTTCCAAGCATAGCATAAAGAGTAGGGTGAATCGGTAGGTACAATAATTCATAAGTTAAAACTAGAATTAAAGAAACAACCACGAGATGATAATTCGAATTAATGATGATGTAATTAATAAACGCCAATAATCATGTAGACCACAACCCTAGAAACTAGAGTGCTTAGCTACTCATGTTTGTAGTAACAATTATCCAAGTATTTTTCATAAACAAATTACAACGAAACGATGAAGGGATGAAAAACTTTATGATTATTCCCTCCGAAGTTTTTCCACAATGTGTTTTTGCCCCCAAATAATGTCCCACCCTTACTAAACACGTTTAGGAAGTATTTACAGGCTAGGGTTGGAGTCTCCAAATCCAAAATCGGGTTGAAAAATTGGTAATTCGTGGACTGAGGGCACTGGGCGCCTGATCTCGCGAGGCCAGATTTAACGCGAGCCTGGAGCCTCGTGAGACCAGGCCTAGTGCGAGGTTTGGGTCGCCTTAAGCCAGGCGTCGCCTAGCTTGGATTCTTCATCTTTTCGTGCTCTTTTCTTGTACTTTTGTCACGTTTTTTGTGCAATCTTTACTCGTCTTCATATTCCAAAGATCCTACACATAAAACAATATAATTAAGCTCAAAAGTCGCACAATTAATCATTAAAGCACCAAAATATAAGGCAAGTAATGTACTAAAAATATAAAATTATAGCCAAACATAATCACCCACACTTAAACATTGTTCGTCCTCGAGTAAACCAAATTTACACTAACCTTGAGCACTTTAGATTTAAAATATCCGAAGCACACCACACCTATGACTATGGTAGTTAGCAACAATTAGACTCTAGCATTTACACTCAATACACACTTCCCTTTAACTTATGCCATACTTAAAAAATATTCAAAAAACAATGACAACATGCTCAATAATTTCAGCCTAAAAAAACTGACTCAATGTCACAATGCACTCATGACTTGAACACCCAACATCATAGAGAAGTCTAATAACATTGCCTATCCCTTGTGAAACCATGTGCCCTCGCAACAAGATCAAAGAGAACAAGTAAAATCCACACATTCGAATCTCATGATCAAATATAGTTTAAGGACTCCCATATATCAAAGAAATTGCTCACACTCATAATGAAGTCACATGCATGTAACATGTACCATATACTTGCCCTTTATGTAAACCTCTACTAATTTAGGCTCGCTCGATTGAAAATCAATTAGGACTTTTTCATGGTTGTAATGTGGGCTAAGGGACAGTAGGATATATTTAGGAATAGTGACTAACCCTCCTAAGCACTTTAACATATCACAAAATTAGCTTTAAATGCATATTTTTTCAATCCCAACTTCAATTTCACAAATAAAATCACCCCAAAGACATTCGTTAAGCACTACTTTAACTCACACTCACTAGCAAGTCAAGATGTCAATTTATTTATTTACATATCTTTTCTTGATCTTATTTTTTTTTCAACTACAATATTTTCTTCTACAATTTTCGCTAGTGGTGTATTTTTTAAACACAAGTACACCTTTATTTTTTTTATTGGTTCCACTCAAAAGCCATCAAGTTTCCTTTTACTTCTTCTAGCGCTCAATTTATAAGTTAAGTACTTTAAGAGATAAAAGAATCAAAATAATGTCAATTAAGAACAAAAGGGATATAGACTTGTAATGTGGGTGTCAAATAAAAGTCTATAGACTCAAAAGGGTTAACTAGATATAATTTATATTTGTTCTAAGCATTATGCTCATGAAGATCAAAGAAAGTCTACAATCATTTTTTAAATCAAGCATCGCCAAAAATTTCGGCTCAATTCACATGCCGAGCAAGTTCTAGACTCAAATACAATAGCATGAACTACACAAAAATCTCACTTCACACGTGACACATGACTCACTAAGGACGGTCCAATTCCGGCTCTCAAACTAATGCAAATATTTACGGAGCCACAAATATTAAGCATTAAGCACAAAGTAAATATAAGTCAAGAATATGAGACATAAGCGTCAATACACATGCTATCCAATTTATCAAGGCATCGTGACAATTTTTAAAATATAGAAAAGTTACTATACATGCCAAAGCCTAAATATGCTACTATCAAACATGTTAAACAACACATGAAAATCTCATCATTCTCCATCCTTTTATTCCTACATCCTAATTATTCTAAAAATAAAAAAAACTACTACCCGGATCAAACTACATCCCATGAAAAAGAACCGAGGCACTAAGAAAAACCACGAGAGATTATTACTACCTAAAAAAAAGATATATTTTTGGATTTTTCTATTTTTCAAAATTTTGTATTTTTGTTTAGCCTTTAAACCCTCAAGAAAACTGTCTAGGAGATCCATCGTCGGGAAACGTCCAATATTTTCTAATTTTTTTTTCTGATTTTCTGTATTTTTTAAATTAAAGTAATACAAATATAAACTAAGAAGAAAAATAGCTACTAGGCAGCCCGCCTAGTAGATAATTTGCTAGTTAAAAAAAATAAACTAAGAATACTACACTAATATATTTTTTGTCTTGTCCTGTTATTATCTATTTAAGCAAACACCAACAAAACAAAAATCTAATCTAAAGTTAGACTACTAAAAAAATGAAAATAAGAAGCTAAACGATACTAATTTACTATTTACAAATAAAAGAGAATCCCCCACCCCACACTTAAGCCATGCAATATTCTCAGTGCATATATAATCAAATAAAAGCAAGAAGGATGGTAAAGAAATTCCCTGGTCACTCCTCGTCATGCTCCTCATCATAGAAGGCTCTCTCAGCCGCCGCCCAGTCCTCATCATCATCAACTCTAGTATCATCCTCATTACCGTCATAGGCCTTCTCCTCAGGATGTTCTGGCTCGGGCTCGGAATGCTTAGGGGTTTTCATATCTTCATCCTCAAGTAACCTCTGGCCCTCACCAATCCCAACCAAATGCTCAGCATGAACATTGAGCGGATAACACTCATTCAAGTTTGCTCGCCTCTCTGGAGTAGTCAACCACCCACCAATCTATAATTGCAGGTCGAGCATCCCAAAGAAGTGGACCATGAAACTATCATCACGAGCCTGACGCTCAGAATCGGTCAACACAGACCCATCATCATCATCCTTATCCTGTATGCTAGTAATGTCGAAGTGGACCATGAAGCTATCATCACGAGCCTAACGCTCAGAATCGGTTAGCACAGACCCATCATCATCATCCTTATCCCGTATGCTAGTAATGTCGGTCCCCCGAAGTGTTGCGGGAATGATCATGTCAAATTTCGACTCCTCATCTATCTTTTCCTTACTCAGGTATTATGTCAACATATTTCCAAAAAACAATCTGTCCACCTTCTTACTTTTCCTCACTTGCACCATCTGGTGGCGTATCAAATGACCCATATTTACCTTTTGGCCCGTCATCAAGAAGTACAACAAACATATTCCCTCATGCCCAATATGGGTGTCGTGATTACATAGCAATAACCGATAATTGATCAACCACAATCACACTTTAGTTACCGGTTTCAACTTCTTCTTTGAGAACTTTATATGGCGGTGAGTCCTCTTATCAAAGACCTAAGCAGCAACAGAACTGAACCGCACAATGTGTGGCGAAGATCTCGATAAGTTGGTCGGGCAATGAAGTTTTCCAAGGGATCATATGGAACATCAAGTGCCCCCAAAGTGAGCACAAAAGCAGAAGCAGAGATATCTATCAACCTCCCCCGAATTGGCACTAACTGCTCCTCATTTTCTGGATCCCATCTAGCATATAACTCACGGACTAATCTCACATTGATGTTACCCGAATTCCTAAAGAAATAGCTTAACGTCAAATCATGAATAGCTTTCCAAATCGCCGGATGCTTAGATCTCAACTGGTGCTTCTCCACCCCTAAGTCTGGATGCATATGCCTTGGTCGACAAATTTTACACCACTGCTTGGCTGATAGGGGTATGCTCTTAAGCCCATATTTGTGCTCACCCCTAGGCCTGGGTCATGACGCTACCATAGCCGCAATCACTACAATCCTTTAGGTTGACTACTAGAGGTAGCCTCTCCTTGGTTCCGCTTCTTAGGTGCCGGTGCAGAAGATTTCTTTCCCTTGGTGAGGGATGTGGCCTTGTCCTTACCTTTTTCCATAGGTTGTGCACTTGGCTTTGGACGGACCATTTTGTACCTGCAAATAACACCATTAATCAACTTGTAGAGACATGAAGCAAAGAAGAAATTGGTCCTAACGACCCCATACTTACGAATTTAGCACACGATGTTCAAGCAAATCGAGGCTACTCACATTTCGCCTTGCGGATTTAAGCATGATTATAGCTTCAAGCCAACTAGTTTCACATGGAAATACAATACAATCACCATAATTTAACCACATCTCCTGGCTTTGGTGAGCCACCCCACACTTACATAATGATAGTGTATCAATCCTAGAGACTCGAGATCCAATTGGGACAAAGATTGCCTTTGAGGCATTTTGGCGAACATTTGGCGCGCACTAGTGCTATGGAAGTGATTGTGTGGATGAGGGATTGCCCCACCATCCAAAATCGGCTTGGAGATTGAGTGTGAACACTACCAATATTAAGGGGTTCAAGGGGTTGGGACAAGTTTTGCACATTCCACCATTAACAACATTCACAAAGTTTGCATGTATTCATCTACTTCCAGTAATCCAAAATAGAAGAGAGGGAGAGAGAGAGAGAGAGAGAGAGAGAGAGAGAGAGAGAGAGAGAGAGAGAGAGAGAGAGAGAGAGAGAAGATATCATACCTTAGATATTGAAGAGATGATGAGTGATGTTGAATTAGTGTGTAGTGGGAGGAGGTTTTGTGATTTGTGTGTGTTTTGAAGAGAGGTTAGGCTTCTTGAGAAAGAGAGGGAGGAATGTTTTTGGGGTCTGATGGTGTTTTGTAAGCATAGGGAAGAGGGGATGGGCATGGGGGTTTAATGTGTGTGCATATGTTTTTTAAAGAAAAAGAAGAGAAAGAGAAAGAAGACTTACTAGCACCGCAAGGCTAGACTCGAGGAAGAGCGTGCACTAGGCCAAGCGACAGAAAACTTAATGCGAGTAAATAGGGGCGTGACGCCTGGTGTAACGTAAGAAGAAGCATGCTCCTGGAAGTACGTCGCCAGGCCTGGGGCGCGGAGTAGGGCTGGTGTCGCGAGGCTTAGAACGAGCAACTTCTCTTGCCTGGACTTTCCAAGCCATCTTTATGGCGAGGTTTAGACCTCGCTAGGAACTCTCCGAGGCGCAATTTTATGAATTTTCACTTTGTTTTTGACTCTTTTAATTATTTTCAACTCCCGCTTTTGCTCTCGATCAGATTATTAGAATTGTATCGCGCCCGCATCTATGCAACCAACCTAAATTTATGTAGACCAATTTATTAGTGCCCCAAAATCAAAAACAAAAATAAAATGAAGCTAAACTATTCTAAGAATTACTTGTCTCCCAAATACGTGCCTAGGTTAACGTCATGGCGTGGTGATTACAACATCACCATGGGTTGTCTCTCATGAAACCCCTGATTTAACATCACGACACAATGCAGACTCTCGCCTAATCATTGGCGAGTATCACCTTCGATATCTGACGATTAAAGTCACCTCCATAGTAGTGCTTTACTCTTTGTACGTGCACTAAGAACGTTCTCTCGCCATCTAAGACTCATAACTCAATGCACCATGTGGAGTGATTCATTCTACATCAAATGGCCCGACTATCTCGATTTAAACTTCCCCGGAAAGATTCTCAATCTCTAATTGAACAAGAGAACCAGTTGGCCCGGCTCGAACTCACGATTTTGAATATGCTTATCATGCTAACAGTTGGTCTATTCTTTGTACAACTTGGAATTCTCATATGAGTGCAAGCAAAACTCATCAAGCTCTTTCAACTGTAATAACCATTTTTCACCCACCAATTTTGCATCAAGGTTCAACTTCTTTATCGCCCAATAGGCCTTGTGTTCAAGTTCCACCGGTAAATGGCATACATTCCCATAAACCAACTTGAAAGGGGAGGCTCCGATTGGGGTTTTGTAAGAAGTTCGATATGCCCATAGAGCTTCATTAAACTTTGCAGTCCAATCTTTTCTACTTACACTAACTGTTTTCTCAAGAATTTGATTTATCTCTGTATTTGACACCTTAACTTGACCACTAATCTGAGGATGATAGGCGGTCGCAACCTTATGTTTGACCTCGTATTTCGCTAAGAGATTATCCAACAACTTGTTACATAAATCAGTGGCCCCATCACTTATCAACACTCTCGGGGTGCCGAACTTTGAAAAGATATGCTTTTTTACGAAGTTCACCACAACCTTTGCATCATTGGTAGGAATAGCAATGGCCTCCACCCACTTCGACACATAGTCAATGGCCGCCAAAATGTATTTGTACCTATTGGAAGAGGGAAACAGACCCATGAAGTCAATTCCCCACACATCAAAAATTTCAACCTCCATAATACCATGCAATGGCATCTCATGCCTTCTTGTAATTGTTTCCGTTCTCTGACACCTGTCACACTTCTTCACGAACTCATAGGAATCCTTGAACAACCTAGGCCATTAGAAACCAGATTGCAATACCTTTGTTGCCGTTTTGTCACCCGCATGGTGACCACCATAAGGCGATGCATGACAGTCATATAGAATATCATTTAGCTCAGACTCGGGCACACATCTTCTCATCAACTAATCGACACGTGACTTGAACAAAAACCGGCTCATCCCACACATATGATTTCACATCTCGCAAGAAATTATTTTTTAGCATGAGGCTAGGTGACATTTCTCTACTTGCCAGATAATTCACATAATCCGCATACTATGACATCTCCCCACAAGTAATAGCCAATAATTGCTCATCAGGAAAGGTTTCCCGAAAGACATCTCACTCAGCTACATGATTTCGAGTTTCTAACCTGGACAAATTGATAACACAAAGGTTGGGAGATCCAAGAACTTAAAGAAAATAAGTTGAAGAAATGCATAAGCAGTAAAGAAATGCAATTGAATAGAGAAAAGCAAGAAAAATAAACTAGATATGTGAAAGTTCAAGAAAATATCCAAGAACCCCGAGTTTATCTAGATTTTGACAAGATCCTAATGACAACAAGTTTGTTATGAAACTAATTGCCTTCACTAGAGATAAGCTAATCAATAACTAGATTCAGATCTTGACTTCTACTTTGAATAACTTACGACAACAACTACTAAAAGAAACTATTCGCCTTCGAAGAATATCAAAAGAAACCAAAGATATCACAAGAAAGAAAATTATCTTACTACCTTAAGCTATGAACTAGCTAGGGTTTCAAGATAAATCTCAAAGTAAAGTTCACAAAGGATCAAAAGAACTCACAATAATAATATTAATCTTCAATGTTCTTCTCTACCATGAAAGACAAGCACCCCTTTATATAGTAGTAAAGAAGGAGCTAGTCAAGACTTCAATAAATGGGAATTATATTCCCTAGAAGCATAGAATACTACCCATACTAAGACCAATATAGTCAACATACACATACATCAATGCAAGTCAACATAGATTAAAACAACTATTAAATATATATTCTGGAAACTATTTTTGGGGCTTATTTGGGCTGCTGAAAATTTCTCTTTTTGGGGCATATTTGGGCCTCATTCCATCTTTTCTTGGACTTTAATTTGGGCCTCCAAATAGTTATAAGACTTGGCCCGAAGATCCTCCTTGTGCTGGAGCTCTTCTTCTATTATAAGACACTTTTTAATTGCCAATTGAAGCCCATTAAGCTTGTCTTGAAATTTCTTTGTTTGAGACCTTGTCATGGGCCTTCTTGGAGCTTCTAGAGCTTAATCCTTCTCGTTTAATGATGTTGAGCTTCCATGGATGCTATCATTTCCCTCTTCTCGAAGAGAATTCGTCCTCGAATTCGAGTCTGCATCAAACAAGGAAAGATCAGAAACATTGAAGTTAGCACTAACTTGATATTCACTAGGACGGTCAAGTTTGTAAGCATTCTCTCCAATTCTTTCAAGGAATTCAAATGATCCATCTCCTCTTGGATCTAATTTGGATTTTCGTTTGGCATGAAATCTTTCCTTCCTAAAATACACCCAAACTAAATCTCCAAGCTTAAAAATAATAAATTTTCGCCCCTTATTTCTTCTTAAGGCAGTTTGTTTATTCTTCCGTTCAATTGCAAGCCTTGTACGTTCATGAGTCTTCTTTATCATTTCAGCCTTATTCCTACCATCAAGATTAACAATGTCATTAGTAGGCAAAGGAAACAAATCAAGGAGAGTGAGGGAATTAAATCCATAAACAACTTCAAAAGGAGACTTACCAGTAGAAGAGTGGATAATTCTATTATAGGCAAACTCTACCATGGGCAAATGTTCTTCCCAAGAAGTTAATTTTCCTTTTAAAACAACTCTCAACATATTCCCTAAGGTCCTATTAACTACTTCAGTTTTCCCATAAGTTTGTGGGTGATAAGATGTAGAAAATAACAATTTATTTCCCAACTTTGCCCAAAGAACTCTCCAAAAGTAACTTAAAAATTTAGCATCCCTATCACTAACGATAGTTTTAGGTATGCCATGTAATTTAACCATTTCCTTCGCAAATAAATCAGCCATATGTAATGCATCATTAGTCTTCAAGCATGGAATAAAATGAGCCATTTTTAAAAATCTATCTACCACCACAAATATATTATCCTTACCATACTTAGTTCTAAGAAATCCTAACACAAAATTCATAGAAATATCAATCCAAGGAGAAGTAGGGACAAGTAAAGGAGTATAAAACCATGTGGTAACACTTTTGATTTGGCTTGTTTACATTTAAGATATTGAGTGCACACTTTTTCAACATCATTTCGCATACTAGGTGAAAAACAATGTTCAACAAGTATATCCAAAGTTTTGGGCACTCCAAAGTGTCCCATGAGTCCACCACAATGTGCTTCCCTAACAAATAATTCACGCAAAGAGCAATTAGGAATATACAATTTATTTTTCTTAAAAAGGAACCCATTTTGAAGATTAAACCTCTCATAAGGACCCAACTTACATTCTGCAAAAGCCTTGCCAAAATCAGAATCATTAGAATAAAGTCCCTTGATTTGATCAAAACCCAACAATTTAGAAGTAAGAGAAGAAATCAAGACATACTTTCTTGAAAGTGCATCAGCAACCACATTCTCTTTTCCTTGCTTGTGAGCAATCACATATGGGAAAGTTTCGATGAATTCAAACCCATTTTTCATGGCGATGATTAAGCTTACCTTGGCTTTTCAAATATTCAAGGATCCATAATCAGTCTTAACCACAAACTCTATTGGCCACAAATATTGTTGCCATGTAGCTAAAGCACTTACCAAAGCATATAGCTCTTTGTCATAAGTTGAGTAGTTCAATGTAGCTCCACTCAGTATTTCACTAAAGTATGCAATGGGCTTCGAGTCTTGCCTCAAAACAACACCTATTTCTTTTCCAGAGGCATCACATTCCACCTCAAAAGACTTAGAAAAATCAGGTAATTGCAAAAGAGGAGCAAAACATAATTTTTCTTTCAACTAGTTGAAATCATCATCTTGTTCTTTTCCCCATGAAAAAACCTTATCCTTCTTAGTAACTTCAGTTAAAGGAGTAGCAACAGTGCTAAAATCTCTAACAAATCTCCTATAAAAACTAGCAAGCCCATGAAAACTTCTAACTTCAGTTACAATGTTAGGTTTAGGCCATTCTTTGATTGCCTTGATTTTCTCTTGATCAACTTTAACTCCCTTAGAACTAACCATAAAACCCAAGAATACCACATGGTCCACACAAAAAGTACACTTCTTAAGATTAGCAAACATGTGTTGCTTTCTAAGAACTTCAAAAACTTATTTTAAATGTTCCACATGCTCATCTAGATTTTTAGAATAAATCAAGATATCATAAAAATAAACCACCACAAATTTCCCATGAAAATCCTTAAAAAGATGATTCATCAATCTCATGAAAGTGCTGCGTACATTAGTCAAGCCAAAAGGCATAACTAACCCCTCATAAAGCTCATATTTGGTCTTAAAAGTAGTTTTCTATTCATCTTTAGGATTCATTCAAATCTGATGGTAACCACTTTTTAGATCAATTTTAGAAAAGATTTTGGATCCATGCAATTGATCCAACATGTCATCAAGACGAGGGATAGGATGACGATACTTTACCGTTATCTTGTTGATTACTCTAAAATCCACGCACATCCTCTAAGTTCCATTTTTTTGGGATACCAATAGGACGTGAACAGAGCAAGGGCTCATGCTCTCTCTCACAAGACCTTTCTCAAGCAACTCCTCAATTTGCCTTTGAAGCTCTTTTGTATCTTTTGGATTACTCCTATAAGCAGGCTTATTTGGAATTTGTGCTCCAGGCACAAAGTCAATTTGGTGCTCAATGCCAAGCAAAGGTGGCAGACCTTTAAGGACCTCCTCAGGCAAGATATCATCAAAATCCTGCAAAAGAGAAGAAATATTACTTGGCAAAGAAGAAGTTAGTAACTTAGAATTAATCAAAACTTCTTTATAAGTAAGTAGTATAATGGGCAGCCCCTCTTTTCTTGCATTCAAACACTCCTTGGCTTTTATGTACAAACTCTCCTTTTTCTTTTCCTTTGCCTCTTTCCGCTCACCAAAACTTTCCTTTTTATCACTCAAATCCTCTTTTACCACTTTACTCAAGTTGCTTCCCTCTCTCTCTCTCTCTCTCTCTCTCTCTCTCTCTCTCTCTCTCTCTCTCGGTCATCTCCTTTTCTTTCTAGCTCTGAGCCTTCTTTCTTTTTTTTCCCTCAAGCTCACTTTTTTTCATCCTTTTTGTTTTTCCATTATTTCTCTCAATCTCTTTTGATCCTCAAACACTTGAGAAGGACTTAAAGGTGCAAGAGTATACTTCTTTCCATTAAGCTCAAGAGAATATCTATTATTTCTTCCATCATGAAAAATATTCCTATCATATTTTCACAGACGACCTAACAAGATGTGACAAGCTTGCATATGAACCACATCACAAAGAACATCATCCACATACCTACCAACATTGAAGGAAATCATGCATTATTTGTTTACTTTTAGTTCACCACTATCATTCAACCATTGGAGTCTATAGGGTTTAGGGTACTTCATGTATGCAAGCTCTAAAATGTTCACCAAGTGTGAACTCACTACATTAGCACAACTACCACTATCAATAATCATAGAACAAATTTTTTTCTTTATTCCACACCTAATATGAAATATATTCTCCCTTTGTTCTTCACTATTGATTCCTAAATTAATAGTCATAATCCTCCTAACTACCTTAACCAAACCATCATTAAAAGGCAACTCTACATCATCTTCACTCACACCTTCCTCTTCTTCATCTTCCTCACTATTTTCTCCCTCATATTCTCCATCTATAGTCCTCCTAACTACCCAAACCAAACCATCATTAGGAAGTTCTACATCATCTTCACTTACTCCTCTCTCTTCTTCCTCACTTTTTTACTCTCATATCCTCCATCTTCTCTCAAAAGAATATTTTTTCTATTTGGATATTCATGCATCATATGGCCTTTTCCATGATATTTGTGACATTGAATGGAACTAGAAGGTTTAGGGGATCTATAATTGAAAGCTTTACCTCCCTCTTTCTCATCAACTTTACCTTTCACCTTGTTTTCTTGAGGTCTAGAAATCACTTCTTATTTTGGCCATGGCTTCTTGGAATTGGTGTTTGGCCGACTTATCCATGAGCTAGCTTGCTGCCTATATTTATTTTGCTTTTTTATTTTTACAACCAAATCTACTAACTCATCTATAGTTACATATTGTTGTATCTCTACTACATCAGCTATTTCTATATTTAAACCATTAAGAAATCTAGCCATAGTGGCCTCTTCTTCTTCCTTACAATTAGCTTGGATCATAGCCATATCCATAGCTTTAAAGTATTCATCAACAGTCATGGTTCCTTGTTTCAAGGTCTGAAGACGTAGTTGTAGGTATCTTTGAAAGTGGGAGGGCACAAACCTCTTCCTCATGACTCTCTTCATCTCGGTCCAAGTAGCAATGGGTGGTTCTCTATCTTGTTGTCTGTCCCTTGTAAGAGTTTTCCACCTAATAGAAGTATAATAAAAAAATTCAACAACTTAACCTTCTTACCTTCAGAGTAGTTATGACAGTCAAAGATGGCCTCAACTTTCCGCTCCTAATCAAGGTACAAGTATGGGTCTCTTGTTCCCTTGAAAGATGGCATCTTCATTATTATGCTTCTAATATTATCATCTTCTACTCCACCTCATTGTCTCCTCCTATCTCTTCCCACCCTATCTAGATTTATATCAAGATCATCAACAAAATTATCTATAGGATTTTCTTGATTTACAATGGGGGCATGGGGTATATTTCTTCTATTATGAGGCCTAGGATTATTTTGAGGTTGTACATTAGGTTGATTTGCCCTCCTAAGTGCAGCTATTGTCTCATTTTGTTCAGCAATAGTATTCCTTATCTCTTGGAAATGCAAGTTCCATCTCTCGAATTGTTGATGCATAGTATGTAGAGTGAAATTATTTTCTTGCTCAGATTTCGGCTTCCTGAAGAGCCCTCTTGTCACGACCCAAATCCTTGAAAGGTCGTGATGGAGCCGGACACTACTGTCAGGCAAGCCAACACCAATAATTAGTAAATTATCATTTTAATATTTTGAAATCATATTTCCTTCAATTAAACAGTAGAAGATAAAAAAAATTCAAAGTAAATAATAATGTTTTTAACAATCTCCATACTGAATAACCCAAAATCACCCCAGAACCCGGTGTCACAAGTGCATGAGCCTCAACTAAGAATGTAAAATAAAATACAACATCTGTCCGAAATACAAATTGGATAGGAAAAATATAAATACTCTAAAGGAGACTCTGCTAGTTGCGGACTCGTAACATAGAATGCAGCTCACCTGAGTCCCCGCAAATAACTGCGCCTCTGCGCCCATAAGGCCATAGGCATGTATGCACCTGCACAAAAATGTGCAACAAGTATAGTATGAGTACATAAATCAATGTGTACCCAGTAAGTATCCCGCCTAACCTCGAAGAAGTAGTGACGAGGGGCCGGCTCCGATACTTACTACGGGCTATAGATAAAATGTCAATGATATAAATAAGCATGGGTTACGTAGGACGACTGTAAGCTTAATGTCGTGAAATAAGTAGACAATTCTTTTGTTCATAAGAAAATTTTCAGATTTATTTTCATCTTTTAACATGTTATATCTCCGACCAATGAGGCCATATCAATTATCAATAATTTCAAAACAATCAATTACGTCATGCGCAAATCATGCCTAGGTCGTACGACCCGATCCAACCTAATATTAAAACTGTGCACTACCGAAGGGTCGAACGGCGCGAAACATAGATTCCTCTATTTAATCTGCCGAGGCGTTTGGCCTGTTCCACAAAAGTAAACACAATCAAAAAATCACTCAAGAATTTCATTAAGGAGCAATTACCCAAGGAAAATGTCACTCTTCTTTTAACGGTCAAGAAAACAAGTTTAATCCTTTTAGAAATTTATTTACCAAGTTCGATATAATTTAAGCAATTTAAATTGACAATGAGGTCACAATTATCACAAGTATGGCATGCTTTTGGGGTCCTAAACTACCCGGACTTAAGCATAGTAGTTGCTACGCACGGACTCTCATCACCTCGTGCGTACGTTGCCCCCCACAAATAGGATCACATATTGATTTAGTTCACCTATGGGGTAAATTCCCTCTTACAAGGTTAGAAAGGAGACTTACCTCGCTCCGCAATTCTATAACCAGCTCCAAGCTGCTCCAACAACTCAAACCGATGCCCGTCGCTCCAAAACTAGTCAAATAAGATGCAACCCAATCAAAATATGCTCAGATACTCATAATTAATCAATTTACAATAATTTCCAACTCCGCTCGAAAAGTCGATAAAAGCACCCTCGGGCCTACGTGCCCGGATTCCAAATTTTTTTGAAGATAACCATTACCCATAGCTTCACGAACTCAAATATATAATTTATTCTCAATTTCATGCCCAATTCGTGATCAAAATCCAAGAATACCAATTTCCAGATTTTTCTTCAAAATCCCAAGTTTCTACAAATTTTCATGTCTAAATCCGTATATAATCCAAATATTTAACTTGCAATAGGTGGGAATCACTTACCTTGACATAGATGACTAAAATCTCCCCTTGAAACTCTCCAAAACTCGTCCATCCCAGTGAAAAATGAGAGAGAATGGGCCAAATCCCATATTAAATCCAATCTGCCCAGAACCGTTCTTCTTCGCGTTCGCGTGACCAGTGTCGCGTTCGCGAAGGCCTGACCATGCACATCATCGCGTTCGCATTCAAGCTCTCGCGTTCGCGGTAGCCAACTGCCCTCCTTCTTCGCGTTCGCGAAAGCTTAATGGCTCAGGGTCCCGGCTCCCCTTCCTTCTTTGCGTTCGCGACCACTGCGTCGCGTTCGCATAAGCTTGACCAGACCTTTCCTCACGTTCACATCCACTGTGTCGTGTTCGCGAAGGCCAAATCCAGCACCCCCAAAATTTCTTTTTCGCGAACACGGGACTTCCTTCGCGTTCGCGAAGAAGGAAACCAGACGCCAGAATCAACAGTTCCAAAACAGCTACAAATGATCTGAAATCACCCCGAAACACACCCAATGCCCTAGGGACCTCAACCAATCATACCAACCAGTCCCATAACACATTACGAACTTGCTCGAGGCCTCAAATCGCATCGAACAACATCGAAATCACGAATCGTACCCCAATTCAAGCTTAAAGAACTTTAGAACTTCAAACTTCTATACTCGATGTCGGAACCTATCAAATCACGTCCGGACACGCTCCCAACACCAGAATCACCATACGGAGCTATTCCCAGTCTTGGAATCCCAAACAGATGTCGATATCATTGAAATGCACTTCAACCTAAATTTATGGAATTCTTCCAAACGCTAACCTTCCACAATAGGCGCCGAAACGCTCCCAGGTCATCCAAAACCCAATCCGGACATAAACCTAAGTCCAAAATCATCATACGAACCTATTGGAACCTTCAAATTCCGATTCTGAGGCCGTCTACTCAAAAATCACACTTTAGTCAATTTCACCAACTTAAAGCTTCTGAAATTAAAATTTTCTTTCCAAATCAACTCCGAACTTTCCAAAATTAAATTCCGACCATGCGTACAAGTCATAATACCTGAAGTGAAGCTGCTCATGGCCTCAAACCACCGAACGACGTGCTAGATCTCAAAACAACTGGTCGGGTCGTTACATTCTCTCCCACTTAAACATACGTTCACCCTCGAACTTGCTAAGAACTGTTCTGGAGTTGTCTAAAATCACTGTTTAACACCTCGTGCACCTGCCCGTGCTACCACAACCCAGCTGAGCACGTTAGTTCGAGCAAATCTGAAGATCCTCCCCTTTATTTAGGTAAATAAGCCTTAGGGCCAAATTCCAACGTCCGAAATTCTCTACTAGGCCTGCTTCCATCATACAAACACTGTTTCAATCACCACACGATGTACCAATACATGATTGTATACTCTCACTGAATTTTTACCATACACCACGTAACTCACTTGCCCAAGGCAATCTTTCTAAAGCACATCAGCTAAAATTTCCACTGACTGAAGCCCGTAGTGTACCTCATGACCAATTAAGCCTTGCTTAAACTCTCGCAATACTGCCACGACAGAGAAGATGTGTAGAACTCATAGCCACCTACCGAATTACAATTTATGGAGTCTCTTCTCCCGACAAGAACCATTACCTCATTCTGGACTGAATAACAATATTTACTCTTTAGTATGCTTCATATAAATTTGTTCGCACTGATCCCAGGTCCAAAAATTGCGTCTCACCCCAGTACAAGCTGCTCAGACAATAAGCCACCTTAGACACTGCAAAAGCCTCATATGATGCCACAACGTGCTAACAAGCTACGGACTCGAATATGATACATAAGGAATTGAACTCTGGAAAGAACCACTCAACCCACGTAACTAATTAAACAACCGAAAAGGCGTTATGAACCTTCCTCAGAAAATGAGAAGCAAAACACACAAGAATAGATATAGGGAACTGTACTCAACATCACACTGTTGCGGCGTGCAACCAGATCCAAACAACATTCCTGTGGCGATGTGCCACCCGATCCACACATAAAATCTATATAAGGAGATACTTACCGAGCGAGAATGCTCATTATTACAAAATACTCGAATATCGGCCACAAGCACGCTAAGTGCATAATACCATCCTAGGGAGACAGATAGTGCTATGCGCTGCAAAATCAAGCACAACTAAGGTGCGATATATGATCTGAATCTCGAGAGCCATCCTGCTCACATAACATCATCGCTACGCGGAACCTCAGCACATGTGAAATTTATCAAGCCATTTCACAACTCACACGGCACAATATAGTATTACATACAATAGCTAACGATGAAATAACATCCAACATCCGAATACTCCTTCATAAGGAGCGCTATGCTGAGATGAATACATCCGGCCTGAGATAGAGCCCACATTCATATATTAGATCCATCCACGGACCTCAAGCCGATTCTGATCGCACCGCACTAGGCTAATAACCTTTCAAGGGTCCATAATAACCCATCTTTCCCATAACACATAAGAACAACCATCAAAACCGGAACAAACTTCTACAGTCCACCACCAAATGAACCGAGCATCCTCTAGGCACAAATTCCCAAATCAGCGATATTGCCACAATCTTCATACTTGGTTACCATTCTTCAATTAACCAAGTGACTACACATCACACTTATACAATCTTCCTGTGGGATATGCTCCCATGACCTTCCGCATCAGGTAACAAGTCTGTACATTCATACAGTCGACCGCGCTAATGCTGTGAAGTGAATCAAGGATCTGCAAATCAATACTTAAAGCTTCTTACATAAGACACCGATCTTAGGTGACACTGAAGACAATACCAGCCTACTCTAAATATCTAAATTCGTTTCCTGCTCGTTCGAGCTCGTGACATTCTTGTCAAACACCGAACCGCAACCTTAGTCCCCAGCTTCCAATTTCCCATGCCACTTACTGCACCTAACATGCCAATACGTGAGAGTACCGGAATTCCATCATAACTCTCGAACCACCAATAGGTACACAGTTCATCATATAGAACATTTCTACTTAGCTCATTCCAGAAGAACCAATGCAACACGTAACTAAATCCTCAAACCGCAGCAAAATACAACCTCGAGTAGTGGTCTAAACCATCATAATTCTTCCAGGTTCCATCTACACATAACAGGGCTCGAATGCCCCCAAATAAAATAAATTACGGCGGTCGTCAAGCCTCACACGTACCGCCACAAATCACATGTACAACTCAACACGCTGAAGGAGCTGATCATTGCCATCATCATGCCAATTCAACCATTGCTAATCGAACCCGACTTCTCCTAATTTACTCTGGATCTTCCTTAGAAATAACAACAACTCCTTTATCAATATAACGAACTCAATCCGCACTCATCCTGAGTGACCCCATTTCACGAGACCACATTGTCCCCAAAACCCACGAACCATCTCACACCCTTTTTGTGCGCACATCCGCATCTTCAACTAGTACACCCATTATGATATTTCCTTTACGATTCCGAAGTTATTTTCTCCCATTCTTCCATTGCTACACCGCATACCAAAGATAGCATAGAACACTCCAAGACACTTTTAATAATCCTCTGCAAAAGCTCAATACTTAACCATACTACTGGCTCAAAATCCTTAGGCACCGCACTTAAACTTTTAACCTACTAGGATCATTGTTGACAGTCACCCACTCTGACTTTTTCCCGAATATAATGAAACTCCAAGGCCCTGTTAGCGCATGAACACCCTCTAAAAAAAGCAACCGGCTGAATTTTTTTCTTATACACCACTTCTACACGAAGCATAGGCTCTGAGTCTTCCCCAAACCTGAACACAAGTTGATAAGGCCAAATATAGCCCGCATTCCTCAAAATCTTTTGCCTGAACTACCACTGATGTTCTCTTTCTTTAGTCATGGCAACCCACCAGTACACCGATAACCAAAAACCGCACTAGTTGACAACTACACAATTCAATCATAGACGGTGAGGCTCTCCCACTTAGCCTGAAGCTACTATTGCATGACCCTGGAACCCACTAAGGTTCCTTATCTCCTATTGACATGATCTTGCACAATCACCCCGCCAAATTTCTCGAAATCCTTCTATTAACCTTTAATGAACACTCCGAACCACTAGCCACAGTCACATATTCAATCTCTTACCGGGTAGCCAGTAGAATTCTTCGCATAAGCTTCATCAACACTACGCGACCGCTAACCTGCTCCCAGGAGATAACCCACCTGTGAAAATTCCATGCTGACATCCTCCAACAACGCTGCACCGAGTACAATTACCATAAAGCCAATAAACCATCCTGAGCCCATGCTCGTTCACCAGATGTACAAGTCCGTTCACTCCTCATGGACATCAACTAAAGGTACGAAAATACATTCCAATCCAAAGTCATGTTGTATCCTCCTTCATATCAAGCCACTCCCTCCTGTCACACCCAATCTTCCTCACTATAGCATCCAATATTCCAAATTAAGCCCGTAGACCTAGTCACTGTCCACCATGAATCCCAAATCACTCTAAACTTTCCTCAAGGCTTGTAGCTATCCTATCACAAAACCCACATGCTACTCTGCCACTCTCCCACTTTGATCAAACTCACTTCTTTAAGTAACTACCCGACTCCTGTTTCTCACCCTTGGCCTTCTATGAGTTTATCCACCGCAAGGCACCTCCCACTTGTCCTTCCTCATCCTTTGCTGCCAGTTGTTGCCTTAAATCAAGATCTACCTCTGTAGCACTTGAACCGATAGATCGCTACCAACTTTAAACCTTTCCAGAAATCATCTTTCTCGAGCCATCAATACCAGGAATGCCGATTCGATCATGAACCTCTTCACACTGTGACCTCTGACAGCCGCTTTCTCGGCACCATTTATAATACTCTGCCCCAAGGCGAATTGAAGGGAACCATAACACCGGCGAAATTAACTCATTATAACCAATCAAGGACGATGACGCCACATCACAGGTGAAGATTCCACCACGCTCGAAAATATCGAGTCCCGCTACTCCATCAACCCATGTTTGAACACTCTTAGTTTGATTGCCTGTCCTTCGTTGGAAGTACAATACCAAATCTCTGAATCGTGCACTGAGTAAACCTCCTTCAAGTCATTCACTACCCCGAGACATAGGCAAGCATCCTACCATAACATCAATATTGTGCGATAACAACTCATGAGCATAATAGCAACCTGTGCATAGCCTCAAAGCTCTCAGAAGTACAGCTACTAAGCTGAAATGACAGAATATCCTTCCACAAGGCGACGAAAATAGCCCAATCAACTACGCAGGGAGAAACATCCCGCACCACATCTGTAGTACCATTACAATTCATCAATTCCCAATTTATAACAAGTGCTTCACGTCGCATAAGGCTGAATAGGAAGGGAATGAAGGCATAAGCCTTAAAAGAATCAAATCGCATGATGAGGAATGAAGAAGGGAAGTTCTCCTGACAGCCCTGTAGCCTCTCGAAGATAAGTACAGACGTCTCCGTACCAATCCGCAAGACTCTACTAGATTCGCTCATGACTCGTGAGACCTAAGTGAACCTAGTGCTCTGATACCATGTTGTCACGACCAAAATCCTTGAAAGGGCGTGATGGCACCGGACACTACTGTCAGGCAAGCCAACACCAATAATTAGTAAATTCTCATTTTAATATTTTGAAATCATATTTTCTTCAATTAAATAATAGAAGATAAAAAAAATTTCAAAGTAAATAATAATGTTTTTAACAATCTCCATACTGAATCACCCAAAATCACCCCAGAACCCAGTGTCACAAGTGCATGAGCCTCAACTAAGAATATAAAATAAAATACAACATCTGTCCGAAATATAAATTGGACAGGAAAAATATAAATACTCTGAAAGAGACTCTGCTAGCTGCGGACTCGTAATGTGGAATGCAGCTCACCTGAGTCCCCGCAAATAACCGCGCCTCTGCTCCCATAAGGCCACTAGGCATGTATGCACCTGCACAAAAATGTGCAGCAAGTATAGTATGAGTACATAAATCAACGTGTACCCAGTAAGTATCCCGCCTAACCTCGAAGAAGTAGTGATGAGGGGCCGTCTCTGATACTTACTATGGGCTATAGATAAAACGTCAATGATATAAATAAGCATGGGTTACGTAGGACGGCTGTAAGCTCAATGTCGTGAAATAAGTAGACAATTCTTTTGTTCATAAGAAAATTTCGAGATTTATTTTCATCTTTTAATAATTTATATCTCCGGCCAATGAGGCCATATCAATTATCAATAATTCCAAAACAATCAATTACGTCATGCACAAATCATGCCGAGGCCGTACGACTCAATCCAACATAATATTAAAATTGTGCACTGCCGGAGGGTCGAACGATGCGAACCATAGATGCATCTATTTAATCTGCCGAGGCGTTTGGCCCATTCCACAAAAGTAAACACAATCAAACAATCACTCAAGAATTTCATTAAGGAGCAATTACCCAAGGAAAATGTCACTCTTCTTTTAATGGTCAAGAAAACAAGTTTAATCCTTTTAGAAATTTATTTACCAAGTTCGATATAATTTAAGCAATTTAAATTGACAATGAGGTCACAATTATCACAAGCATGGCATGCTTTTGGGGTCCTAAACTACCCGGACTTAAGCATAATAGTTGCTACGCACGGACTCTCGTCACCTCGTGCGTACGTTGCCCCCCACAAATAGGAGCACATCTGGATTTAGTTCACCTATGGGGTAAATTCTCTCTTACAAGGTTAGAAAGGAGACTTACCTCGCTCCGTAATTCTATAACCGGCTCCAAGCCACTCCAACAACTCAAACCGATGGCCATCTCTCCAAAACTAGTCAAATAAGATGCAACCCAATCAAAATATACTCTAATACTCATAATTAATCAATTTACAATAATTTCCAACTCCGCTCGAAAAGTCGATAAAAGTACCCTTGGGCCCACGTGCCCGGATTCCAATTTTTTTTGAAGATAACCATTACCCATAGCTTCACGAACTCAAATATATAATTTATTCTCAATTTCATGCCCAATTCATGATCAAAATCAAAGAATACCAATTTCTAGATTTTTCTTCAAAATCCCAAATTTCTATAAATTTTCATGTCTAAATTTGTATATAATCCAAATATTTAACTTGCAATAGGTGGGAATCACTTACCTTGACATAGATGACGAAAATCTCCCCTTGAAGCTCTCCAAAAATTGTCCATCCCAGTGAAAAATGAGAGAGAATGGGCCAAATCCCGTATTAAATCCAATCTGCCCAGAACCGTTCTTCTTGGCGTTCGCATGACCAGTGTCGCGTTCGCGAAGGCCTGACCATGCGCAGCATCGCATTCGCGTTCAAGCTCTCGCGTTCGCGTTCAATCTCTCGCGTTCGCGGTAGCCAACTGCCCTCCTTCTTCGTGTTCGCAGTCTAAGCTTCACGTTCGTGAAGGCTTAATGGCTCAAGGTCCCAGCTCCCCTTCCTTCTTCGCGTTTGCGACCACTGCGTCACGTTCGCGTAAGCTTGACCTGACCTTGCCTCGCATTTGCATCAACTGCGTCACGTTCACAAAGGCCAAATCCAGCACCCCCAAAATTTCTTCTTCGCGAATGTGGGACTTCCTTCGCGTTCGCGAAGAAGGAAACCGGACACCAGAATCAGCAGTTCCAAAACAGCTCCAAATGATCCGAAACCACCCCGAAACATACCCGAGGCTCCCGGGACCTCAACCAATCATACCAACCAGTCCCATACCACATTACAAACTTGATCGAGGCCTCAAATCGCATTGAACAATATCGAAATCACGAATCGTACCCCAATTCAAGCTTAAATAACTTTAGAACTTCAAACTTCTATATTCGATGCCGGAACCTATCAAATCACGTCCGATTGACCTCAAATTTTGTACACAAGTCACATTCGACATTATGGACCTACTCTAACTTCTGGAATCAGAATCCGACTGATATCAAAAAGTTCACTCCCGATCAAACTTCTCAAAAGCCTTCAAATTTTTAACTTTCGCCAAATGACCCCAAAATGACCTACGGACCTCCAAATCCACAACCGGACGCGCTCTCAACACCAGAATCACCATACGGAGCTATTCCTAGATTCAAAATACCAAACAGACGTCGATATTATTGAAATGCACTTAACCCAAATTTATGAAATTCTTCCAAACGCCAACCTTCCATAATAGGTGTCGAAATGCTCCCGGATCATCCAAAACCCGATCCGGATATATGCCTAATTCCAAAATTATCATACAAACCTGTTGGAACCTTCAAATCCCGATTCCAAGGTCGTATACTCAAAAATACACTTTAGTCAATTTCTCTAATTTAAAGCTTCTGAAATTAAAAATTTCTTTCCAAATCAACTCCGTACTTTCTGAAATTAAATTCCGACCAAGCCTACAAGTCATAATACCTGAAGTAAAGCTGCTCATGGCCTCAAACCGCCGAACGATGTGCTAGAGCTCAAAATAACCAGTCGGGTCGTTACACCTCTGTTCATTATCACTAGCACCTGTATGAGACATCTTTAAAAATAAATAGTTATCACTCAAACTTTGGCTCTACCCACTCTTGCCTTTTCCCCCTCAATTAACCTTTGGAAAATACCTTATGGATTTATAATTAAACCCAACTCGTATTAAAACCCTTAGTAATAAAATAAGGAATTTTGGGGCACTAAAGAAAGTGAAGAACCAACCCTAGAAAGAGTAGGATTTAGTTGAAACAAAACTCGAACAAAGGAAAGGATATTTAGAACAAGATCAAAGGAGTAAGAAAAATTGATTTTCTTTCTTATCCTTAAAGATCTATGATCCCCTCTTCTTGTTTTCTTTCTTGACTTTGGAAAAAATCACAAATAAAATCAGATTTCTTGAAGAGCAACATGATTCTCCCTTTTTTTTGAAAGATTTTTTTCGTTTTTTTAACCTTTTTGTATAGTGTACTATTCACTGCTACAATAACTTCTTCTTTTTTATTTTTTCTTTGTTTTTTTGCTCCTTTATTCAAGAAATGCCCAAGATTTATCAAGAATGGAATCTTGATACAACTCTCTGATACCACTTGATAACACAAAGGTTGGGAGATCCAAGAACTTAAAAAAATAAGTTGAAGAAATACAGAGGCAGTAAAGAAATGGAATTGAATTGAGAAAAGCAAGAAAAATAAACTAGATATATCGAAATTTAAGGAAAGATCCAAGAACCCCGAGATTATGTTTATCTAGATTTTGAAAAGATCCTAATGACAACAAGTTAGTTATGAAACCAATTGTCTTCACTAGAGATAAGCTAATCAATAACTAGATTCGGATCTTGACTTCTAGTTTGAATAACTTACGACAACAACTAGTAAAAGAAACTATTCGCCTTTGAAGAATATCAAAAGAAACCAAAGATATCACAAGAAAGAAAATTATCTTACTACCTTAAGCTATAAACTAGTTAGGGTGGCAAGATAAATCTCAAAGTAAAGTTCACAAAGATTCAAAAGAACTCACAATAATAATATTAATCTTCAATGTTCTTCTCTACCATGAAAGACAAGCACCCCTGTATATAGTAGTAAAGAAGGAGCTAGTCAAGACTTCAATAAATGAGAATTATATTCCCTAGAAGCATAGAAGACTACCCATACTAAGACCAATGTAGTCAACATACACATAGACCAATGCAAGTCAACATAGAGTAAAACAACTATTAAATATATATTCTAGAAACTATATTTTGGGCTTATTTGGGCTGCTGAAAATTTCTCTTTTTGGGGCATATTTAGGCCTCATTCCATCTCCTCTTGGACTTTAATTTGGGACTCCAAATAGTTGTAAGACTTGGACCAAAGATCCTCCTTGTGCCGGAGCTCTTCTTCTATTATAAGACACTTTTTAATTGCCAATTGAAGCTCATTAAGCTTCTCTTGAAATTTCTCTGTTTGAGACCTTTTCATGGGCCTTCTTGGAGCCTCCAGAGCTTCATCCTTCTCCTTTAATGACGTTGAGCTGCCATGGATGCTATCACAAATGATTGTCCACTTGATTCTCTATTCCTTTACGGTCTCGGATCTATCTCCGAGTCAAATTCCTGCAAGAGTAAAGCCCAACTGATTAGCCTTGGTTTAGAATCTTTCTTTTTGAGCAAATACCTGATGGCTGAATGGTCTATGTAGACAATGACTTTGGTGCCAACCAAGTAATCCTGAAATTTATCGAACGCCCAAACTACAACAAGAAATGCCTTTTCTATCTTCGTAAACTTTATTTGAGCATGAGTAAGAGTCTTTCTTGCATAGTAAATAGAGTGAAACACTTTGTTCCTTCTTTTGGCCCAATATGGCCCCTATTGTACCATCGCTGGCGTCAGACATCAACTCGAATGGCTCGTTCCAGTCAGGAGCCACTATAATTGGCGCACTCACTAACTTCAGTTTTAGTTCCTTGAATGCGTTCAGACAATCATCGTCGAACATGAATGGAATATCCTTTTCTAACAACCTGCACAATGGAGAGGAAATGTTTGAGAAATCCTTAATGAATCAGCAATAAAAACCCGCATGTCCCAGCAAAATTCGAACTCCTTTCACTGAAATTGGTGTCGGAAACTTTTCAATTGCTTCCACCTTAGCTTTATCAACTTCTAGTCCATCTTTGGACACCTTGTGTCCCAACACTATGCCTTCACGGACCATAAAATGACACTTTTTCCAATTTAACACAAGATTAGTCTCCTCGCACCATGCAAGCACTTTAGCAAGATTGGTTAGGCATTCATCAAAAGAGGGACCAAACACAGAATAATTATGCATAAAGACCTCTATGAACTGTTCCACCATATAAGTAAAGATAGACATTATAATCCTTTAAATGCATAAGTTCCATAAGGGCATGTAAAAGTGGTTTTTTCTTGATCTTCCGGGGCAATAGCAATTTGATTTTACCCCGAATATCCATCGAGGAAGCAATAGTATTCCTGTACGGATAACTTGTAAAGCATTTGGTCAATGAAGGTGTCACGTCCCGGAATTCCCACCCTCGAGATCGTGATGGCGCCTAACATTTCAGTTGCTAGGCAAGCCAATGTTTAGATATAGTTATTAACCATTTTTAACAATTCCAATCAAATGAAAACTAATAAGTTAAATAAACTGAGATAGAGTAATTTATAAACAGCGATATCCAAATACAAATCCCAAAACCGGTGTCATGGATACACGAGCGTCTAGAGTACTACAAATAATAGTCTGAATAAAAGCGTAACAGTCTGAATCGAAATAAACAACTAAGGTAATGTAGAAGGGGAATCCAGGGCTACGAATGCTGTGCAGCTGTACCTCAAGCCTCCGTCGAGCACTGGATCCGAGCAAATCTACTGAACGCCGCTAGGACCAATTCCAAAATCTACACAAAAAGTGCAGAGTGTAGTATGAATACAACCGACCCCATGCACTCTATAAGTGCCGAGCCTAACCTCGATGAAGTAGTGACAAGGCTAAGGTGAGTCACTTACAATAGCGTGTACGGAGTGATAATAATAATAACAGAGAAGGAAAACAAGAAATGAAAGTAAGGCAATTAATGAATGAAAATGAACTCAATCCTCCCGATCAGAGAATCTAGATTATCATACCTCAAAATATCATATAAAAAAGCTGAAAACTAACACAATAACAACAAGGAGTACAACACACACAATCCGTTGCGGCGCGCAACCTGATCCCACCATATACACACAATCCTCCCTTATTTCACCTTAACTTCATTTTTCAATATCAAGAACCACGTATACATTCTGTTGCGGCACGCAACCCGATCCCACCATATCATCACAATCAATGTCATAAGCCTCCCTTATTTCACCATGTCACAAATTATCAATATCAGGTATTACGCACACAACCCTCGAGGCGCACAACCTGATCCCACCATATCATTATAATCAACATCAAAATCCTCCCTTATTCCACCATATCACAACCGTTACGGCGTGCAACCCGATCCATAAACAGTTTCAATAAATGGAATCAATCCAATAGTTCAATTTACAAGAATCTATACGATTAAAGAATGTTAAAGAAAAGCAATAAGGAACCATGTACTAATCAAAGGAATGCTACAAATAATGTGATAGCAACAAGACAAGTTAAGTACGTGATAATTAAGGGGTGCAAGTAAGACAATTAAGGTAAATAGCAGTTAATCACGGAGTCATGGAAGGGATGATACAAGAATAATTAATGAAAAGTAACAAATTATGGCATAGAAAGTAATTAAAGCATGTAACAATTAAGGCATGGAATGAGATAATTCATGAAATACGAGAAGGCATGGAAATAATTATTTTGACGGCGTATATACACTCGTCACCTCACATATACGCTGTTTCACAAGCAACTTTCACATAACATATAGCTCAAGGGTTCCTAATTCTCTCAAATCAAGGTTAGACCCAATACTTACCTCACTCCGCAATCAAATCAAAGCTCAACCGGGGCTTTTCCTCTAAACTTTTCCTCCAAACCAATTGAATCTAACAAAAATCGATTGAATATCATAAAAAATAATGTTAGGGAAATCAATAACAATAGATAAAGATGAGATTTTTAGACTTTTCTAAAAAAGTCAATGAAAGTCAACCTGGAGCTCACCCGATCAAAATCCGGGTCTAATGGTAGATTCTGACTACCCATGACCCCACGAGTTCATATATGTGATTAGTTTCAAAATTCGAGTCCAAATCGAATCTGAAAACTCAATTTCTTATTTTTCAAAAACTTGACAAGGTTTCACAAATTTTCACTTTGATTCATATAATTTGGATGTTAAAATCTAAGATAAGTTGATGGAATATGATTAGAAATGGATTAGAATCACACACCCAAAGTTTGTAGATGAAATTCCCGTTTCAAAATCCCCTCCTACCGAGCCTAGGGTTCCAAAATATGAAAATAAGGCTAAAAATCCCGCCCCTCACCTTTTTGTCTATTGAAAGATGTCACAAATGCGTCCTGGGGTTCGCATCCGCAAATGCGAACCCCGCAAATGCGAAGAAGTCATCGCAAAAGCAAACTCCCCACATCTCTACTGTCATCGCAATTGCGACGCCTAGTTCGCAAATGCGATATTTGTTGATCCCAGGCCACCTTCGCAATTGCGTACAAAGTATCTGCAAATGCGACTATAACAGACTAGGCCTTACGTCGCAAATGCGACTTCTAATCTCGCATTTGCGAGACCTGCACACCAGATCACACCAGCAACACCAAAACTCTCCCAAACTCTCCGAAACGCGTTCGAAACTCACCCGAGCCCTCAGGGCTCCAAACAAAACACCAACACAAGTCATAAAATATTATACGAACTTGCTCGCATGATCAAAACACCAAAATAACACCTAGAACTACGAATGGGACATCAAAATGTATGAAATTTTCAAAGAAATTCAAAAACTTGTAAATTTACAACCGGACGTCCGAATCATATCAAATCAACTCCGTTTTGCACCAAATTTTACAGACAAGTCATAAATGGTAAAATGAACCTATTCCAAGTTCCAGAACTAACATCCAATCTCGGTAGCAACAAAGTCAACCTACAGTAAAACTTGAGAATTCTTTATGCCTTCAAATTACTAGTTTCAACAAATCACATTTAATCAAGTTAGAGACTTCTGAATTTGATTCCGGGCATGTGCCCAAGTCCCAAATCACAATACGGACCCATGGGGACCGTCAAAACACTGATTCGGGTACGTTTGCAAAAAGAGTTGACCGTAGTCAACTCAAATAATTTTCAAGGCTAAATTTTACATTTTCTTCAATATTTCACATATAAATTTTCTGAAAAAAGATACGAACTATGCACGCAAATCGAGGAAGGAGAAACAGAGCTATTCGAGGTCTCGAAACACAGAAATAAAGGCTAAAACTCAAACTGACATACTAGGTCATCACATTCTCCACCTATAAAATAAACGTTCATTCTCATGGATATCTACTTCGCATGTCTAACTTGGACTCCCACGTGGCTGCCTCGATCGACTGACCTCTCCACTACACTCGAACTGAAGGATAATTCGTAGACCTCAACTTCCAGACTAGCCGGGCTAGAATGGACACCAGCTCGTCCTCATAAGTCAAATCCTTATCCAATTGTACTGAGCTGAAATCAAACACATGGGACGGATCGCCGTGATACTTCCGGAGCATGGACACATGGAACACTGGATAGACTACTGATAAACTTATGGACCAAATTTATGTCCAAGAAGAGGAGGATTGGATCCCAAGAGACATCCTTTGAAGAAAGTCCTAGTCAGTCCGCTTTTGGACCAATTTGGCACCTAAAATGTGTCCAAACTTGCAACCCATGAAGTCCTACATAAAGCCACGTTTTTATAACATTAAAAGAACTTACTTGGTTTCCAATAAGGGTATAATAGGCGTGCTAGATGTTGAGTGCAAGTTGGTGCCAAGTTGCTTGCAAATTTCCTTCAAGATTTTCAAGATTTCCAAATTTTCCAAAATTCTATCCAAGATTGGTTTGGGACTTATTTCCATATATTTTGGGACTATATTTATTATTTTACTAGTTATTTAAGGTTGTGTTTTCCTTTTCCTAAGATTTTTGGAATTACTTTCCAAGAATGACTTGGTTTTTGCTTCCTAGTATTTGTCTTTTCCTAAGGTAGTTGGACTTGTTGTCCAAAGTAGTTTAGGACTTTATTTCCTTGTTTTTAGGCTCAATTTCATTACACCTTACCTATATAAATGAGTGTATTCTTTTTTTTTTTTAGAGATAGATTATTGCAGACTATTATCAATAAAAATTGTGAGATTTTCTTGCACTCTTGTGTGTGGCTACTCTTGGATTTATTCTTCAACCTTCAAGACTCAACTTAAGGTTGTAAGATTAAACCCTTTTCGAAATCTTAGATCACTTCTAGGTATTCAAGAAAGGTGATAAGTTTAGGCTTATTATTGTTCTTGTTATTCTAAAGGGTCAGGTTTCACAATCTATCTCTTATTTTTAATTCTCTATCAAAGGCGATTAGTTCTTCGTTAGCTAATTGTTGTTGTTAGGATTCAACTTCAAGAATAGACTTCTTGAATTCAAGAAACTATTTTTTGGATTCAATCTATCTTTAATTTCTATCTTCTTTTTTTGTTTCTTTACCTTCTTTTAGCTTCCGCACGTTTCTTGATTTTATTATTTTCTTTAGTTGTTCTTGGACCCTATCGTGTTGTTATCAAGTGGTATCGGAGCATAGGCTAATCAAGATTTCAATCTTGATAATCTTTGGAGGTTCTTGAGCAAAAAAAAAAAAAAAAAAAAAAAAAAAAAAAATCAGCCCAAAAAAAAGTGTTATTGCTCATTATTATTTTTATAATTCAAGTATTATTTGGTTTCCAAGTCAAGAAAGGGAACACGAAGAGGGGATCCTTATTCTTGAAGATTAAGGTAACTTCTTTCCTTATTCTTATGGGTTTTGGGTTTCTTAAATTCCTTCCTTTTTTTCCTACTAACCAATTCCTTTTCTTCCTAGGTTTGGTCCTTCACTTTTCTTTTTCTAACTCTATATTCTTATCACTAAGGGTTGTGACTAATAAGGTTTATTAATAAATCTAAAGATTAACAACCAAGAGTTTCTTTGAATGGAATAAGGCAAGAGAGATGAGAGCATTAGAAGGAAAAGGCTTTGAGAGATACATATTTCTTCTAATCTTTGTTCAAGATGTTTCGAACAGGTAGTCTCGATCGCATAGGGTAAAAAATATGTTGGAAAAATTTAGAACCGCGATCGCGAAGGGTACCCTGGAGCAGTGTATAAAGTACTCTATTTCGAAGGTCTTGGTCATTTCATCATATTTTGAGCTATGGAGCTCGAATTTGGGCGATTTTGGATGCGAGTTTCACCACATGGACTAGGGTAAGTGTTTTCTACTCGGTTTCAATTATATTTCATGAATATATCTTTGATTTTGGCATTTGCATTATGAATTTTAAAGATATATTGGGGGTTTTGTCTAAACTTTCCTAAAGTGACTATTTGAGTTTTAAACATCGATTTGGAGTCGAATTTGAGTGAATTTGGTATGCTCGAACTCATAATTGAATGGGTTATCAAATTTATAAATTGGTCGGGTTCCGAGGTATGGGTCCGGGTTTGAATTTTTAGCTGACTTTGAGTAATTGATTAAAAATTCGACTTTTATCACATGGGTTTGTTTTCTAAGGCATTATTTAATGTTTTGAGTTACTTTTGGCAAGTTTCGAGACGTTCGCAGGTTGATACGCACGGGATGGTATTTACAAAGCGTTGTTTGGCTTGCTCGATATTTGTTTTGGCTCATTTGAGGTAAATATCTTATCAAAACTTGGTTGAGGCACTAGTTGCCTGAATTATTTGTGATAGCTACGTGCTATGGGTGCGCATATGTGTGGGGTTTAGCCCATGTGCGAGCAGCGGGGTATTTTTCCATGCTCGGGGTATTGCTTAGGCTATGATATGCTTAGATTTGATTGTTAAGCATTAATCTATAATGTTTATCATATTTGTATCATTGTTGTGAACTATTTGAGTAATGTTTGAGATTAAGAAGAGGCTAATTTCCTGAATAAACTTGGTAATTGCTATTTCTGTGATAAAATTGTCGATTTGAGATATGATTGCACACTTTGCACATACCTACACTTTAGCATGTTATTATACCAGTCCAAAATCATGAAATCTGATAATTATTCATCATATACATGTGTTCTTGCATACTTGCTTTTGTGTGATATGATTTGGACTAGATGCTTGTGACCACACCGAGCGGATTTTGTTGTTATTCCTGTGACCAGGCCGGACAGATTGTGTTGTTATGCCTGTCACCACGCTGGGTAGATTGTGTTGTTATGCCTGTGACCACACCGGGCAGATTGTGTTGTTATGCCAATGACCATGCATGGCAGATTTGTGTTGTTATGCTTGTGACCACGCCGGAAGGATTGTGTTGTTATGCCTCTGACCACGCCGGCCTGGTAGCATATTGAATTGGTTGTGCTTGTGTGTGTAATAGGATCTACCCCCCAGGGTGACCATCTCATGTTTCTCTCTTGATGGTGTACACGCGGATTTTGAGAAACCCACTGGTTTCTAGTTGTTGTGAGATTTGGGAGAGCTGGTTTCTATTATTGGATTGGTTTGCACGCCGCAACAGGCCTTATTGGCTTATGGTTAATTGATTGGGTTGCGCGCCGCAACAAACTGATGTTTTATTATTGTATTTCACATTTACTTGCAATTTCTTTGATTGTTTACTTGATTTATTTGCATATCTTCTTTAAAGCTGGATTGTTGATGGAGTGGAACACTTTAAAACAAGGAATTGTGAGTATCAAAGTGGTTTTACCTGAGATTTCCTGATTTGATCATATATCTACTATGTACTTGTTGAAATTATGAACTATACATGAATTAATTAGTATCATTTATAGTTATTGCTTCTTCTACCTCGCCGAGGTTAGTTAGGATACTTATTGAGTACATGAGGTCGGTTGTAATCATACTACTCTTCTACACATTGTGTGTAGATCTTGGAGTTGATGTCGATATGTATGGTGGGAGCTGGCATTGAAGATGCACCCGCATTCCAGTTTTTGCTACCACTAGTTCTTGGTAGTTCTAGATTTGAGATTTCGTTCATGTACATTTCCAATAGATGTTGTATCATTTTTCATTTCAGTTTGTAAATCTAAGTCCTAGTGACTCATGACTTATACTACTAGTCCTTTGGGAGTCGTTTAAAGATTCAGTTATTTCTCTTTTGACTCTTAATTTTATTATTAAATTGTGTTTACTGTTATTTGGCTTACCTAGTGGGTTGGGTTAGGTGCTGTCACAACTAGTTGAATTTTGGGTCGTGACATGTTGGTATCAGAGCTCTAGGTTCATAGGTTCTATGAGTCATGAGAAAATGTCTAGTAGAGTCTTGCGGATCGGTATGATGGCATCCATACCTATCTTCGAGAGGCTACAAGGCATCTAGGAAAAACTTCCCATCTTTCTTTCCTCAACATTGATTCAGCTTGAAGCGTATCTATTTGAATTCTTTCCACTCATTCGTATGTTATGTGAGCGCTCGGTATCGACTGTGCATCGACGATGTGCAATTTCATGGGTGAGGTGCGAGTTGTGTTTTCTATGTTTTGGTGATGGGCCTGTCTGGAGGACTCGAGGCCAGGTTTGATGACAGCTTGGGCACATTGGTTTTAGTTGTATGAGTATGCGCTTGTTGGACACATATATCTGGCAGTGTTCCAATATTGGCATTTACGGCTCGATGCGTATTTGGGTAGCTATATAATATGTATGATGTGATTGCGAGATGTGTTCAGATGGTTTTGATATGATGGAAAGATTTTGCTTGGGATGTGAAAGGACTATAAATGCTCGATTTCTGTGGATGTATTATACAATCTTGAGTTATGATTGTTTTGAGGGATTCTCTTATGTTATTCATTTGTGGGACGAAGTAGATTCACATGTCTTGTTGACGAGTTCAGACTCGGGAAGATTGAGTGATTGCTTAGTAGTTGTGGTCGTGAAAGGGTATAGAGAGATGTCAATTTGAGGCTAATCATGTGGGTTATCAACTGCGGGGTAATCTACGGATGTGTGATCCTTATGATGTTGTTTGGAGTGTTACTTTCTACCAGTGGGTTATATGTGTTGTGATTTGAGTTTGGATCGGTTGAGAAAGTTGACTTGACTGTAACGAAGATGAGTGCTAGCTTAGCTGATGATTAGAGGTATTTTATGGTTTGTGTTACATGAGCTTATGAAGGATTTAGTTGAATTTCTATGCGAGATTATGGCAGTAATAGAGTATGGTTATTGTGGTTTATCAAATATTTTGTTCTACGGATTCGAGCCAAGTGGGGGAGTCTGCTATTGACGATTGGATTGCATGGTTATGTATTATATTAGTTTTGGTTTGAGGCATACTTGTGGATCGTTTATGACTTGAAGAGGAAAATTTCAAGGATGACTCGAGTATGAAAATTTCTGGATACATGATATATTACACTTTACGAGTAAGTGAAAATCATAGGATGAATTGGGTTTGTTATTTGTGATAGATGTAATGTGCATGGAGTAAGGATTTACTCGGTTACCTTAAGGCAGGGGTTACATCTTTGGGTGTTGGTGTGCGAATGGCGCACGGGTCGTTCAGCTCGTTTTGGTGGTGCATTGAGATTTGAATAGGGTGGATGACTCTCGTGAAAGTTTTGACGAGTTCAAGATTCATATGTGGGTATTTGAGGAATTTTCGGATTTGTAAAAGGCTAAGATCTAATATTGCATTTGATGGTGTTGTGACTCGCGGTATTTCTATATTATTATGGGTTCTACATTTTAGTATTAGAAAGGTTAAGGAAACAAAGTTTGATTCACATAAATTCTGTCCAAAGTGGGCATTTTGGTCACGTTACTATTGGATTTTGAAGAGGGAATACAATGGATTATGGGCTTAGGACGACGTGGTTCCATGCTAGGAACTCTTTTGGCGAGCTTTGGTTGAGGATCGTGGTATTTTGGCAAGGAGGAGTGTTAACTTGAAGCAACTCAGAGAAAATATGACAGCTTAGTAGTAGGTTGGATCAGTATGGTAATGATTTGATCAGTACTTTTGGTTCTTATGTTGTGGTGAGGATTTACCGGTGTTTTGTGGCAATATTCTTGAGTTTTGGTGACCTGCGGGACTTGGTTGAGTTAGAGAAATTCAGTTATGATGGCTTGGTTATGTGCAAATGGGTTTCGTAGAGTTCTAGATGATTTCTACTACGGTTTGAGATGGATATTTTCTACCTGCATGAGGAGTATGCTGTATATTGTAATTTTCTCCTAGATGGGATCAAGTGGAAGGTTTCTGACTTATCGAGTATGTATTCTACTTATGAATCATGGTTGATAATGTAGTTCTCATGTTTTCATATGATGACATGATAAATGTGGTGCGTGGTGTGGGATTGAGATTTGCAAGTACACGACCGTGGTTAAGTTTTGAAGGAAAGGTCACGAATTCTTAGACAATATAGATGGTTCCAAATGCTTAGATGAATGTTATTACTACTTGGTAGTACTTGAGAATGGCATGTATTTCAGAAGGCGCACTGTATTTTGACTTACGGATGCTTCATTGGTATTGCAGTACTCGCCTGGTTGATCTACTGCTAGTGTTCAGAATTTGCTTTGTGGCGCGAAAGAATTATGGATGTATTTCTCGTGGAATGATTGTGTATAAAGGATGTGTCAGTCACTTGAGTGCTCTAGTATTCTAGGGATTTGGAGACGGGGAGTTCTTAGAGGCAGATTGTTCCTTGGTTGCGAATTGTGAAGGTATAACAAAAGTTAGACAGCCAATAGTATGTGTTATGGTTAGGTTATTGTGGACTTTTGCTGGGGATGTGAAAGGACTATGAATTCTTGATTTTTGTGGATGTGTTATACATTCTTGAGTTATGAGTGTTTTGAGGGATTCTTCCATGTTATTCATTTGTGGAATGAAGTAGATTCTCATGTTTCGTTGACGAGTTCAGACACATGAAGATTAAGTGATTGCATAGTAGTTGTGGTTGTGAAAGGGTATAGAGCGATGTCAATTTGAGGCTAAGTAGGTGGGTTATCACCTTCCGGGTAATCTACGGATGTGTGATCCTTATGATGTTGTTTGAAGAGTTTCTTTCTACCAGTGGGTTATATGTGTTGCGATTTCAGTTTGGATCGGTTGAGAGAGTTGACTTAACTGTCACGAGGATGAGTGCGAGCTTATTAGATGATTTGAGGTACTTTATGGTTTGTGTTACATGAGCTTATGAAGGATTCAGTTGAATTTCAGTACGAGATTATGATAGTAATAGAGTATGGTTATTACGGGGTTATCAGATGTTTTGTTCTATAGTTTCGAGCCAAGTGGGGGAGACTTCTATCAACGATTGGATTGCATGGTTATGTATTATATTAGTTTTGGTTTGAGGCATACTTGTAGATCGGTTATGACTTGAAGAGGCAGATTTCGAGGATGACTCGAGTAAGGTAATTTCTCGATACATGATATATTACACTTTAAGGGTAAGTGAAAATCATAGGATGAATTGGGTTTGTTATTCATGATGGATGTAGTGTGCATGGAGTAAGGATTTACTCGATTGCGTTAAGGTGGGTGTTACCACTTTGGGTGCTGGTATGCGAATGGGGCACGGGCCATTAGGCTCATTTTGGTGGTGCATTGATATTTGAATAGGGTGGATGACTCTTCAGAAGGTTCTGACGAGTTCAAGATTCATATGTGGTATTTGAGGAAACATCATTTGATTCACATAATGTCTCTCCAAAGTGGGAATTTTGGTTATGGTACTATTGGATTCTGAAGAAGGAATACAATGGCTTATGGGCTTAGGACGATGTGGTTCTATGCTAGGATCTCTTGTGGCAAGCTTTGATTGAGGATCGTGGTGTTTTGGCAAGTAGGAGTGTTAACTTGAAGCAACTCAGAAGGAACTCAGAGAAAATAGGACAGCTTAGTAGTATGTTGGATTAGTATGGTAATGATACAATCGGTTCTTTTGGGTCTTATGATGTGGTTAGGCTTTACCAGTGTTTTGTGGTAATGTTCTTGAGTTTTGGCACCTGTGTGACTTGGTTGAGTTAGAGAAATTCAGTTCTGATGGCTTGGTTATGTGCAAATGGGTTTCGTAGAGTTCTAGATGATTTCTAAAATGGTTTGAGATGGATATTTTCTACCGGCATGAGGAGTGTTTTGCGTATTATAATTTTCTCCGGGATGGGATCAAGTGGAAGATTTATGACTGATCGAGTATATATTCTACTTATGAATCATGGTTCATAATGTGGTTCTCGTGTTTTCATATGATGGAATGATAGATTCGGTGCATTGTGTGGGATTGAGATTTGCATGTACAAGGTTGTGGTTCAAATTTGAAGGGACGATCACGAATTCTTAGACAGCATGGAGGGTTCCAAATGTTTAGATAAATGCTAGTACTACTTGGTATTACCTAAGAAGGGCGCGTATTTGAGAAGGCGCACTGTGTTTTGACTTACGGATGCTTCATTGGTATTGCGGTACTCACCTGGTTGATCGACTGCTAGTGTTCAGACTTTGCTTTGTGGCACGAAAGAATTATGCAAGTATTTCTCATGGAATGATTGTGTATGAAGGATGTGTCAGTCACTTGAGTGGTCGAGTTGGGATCGAATATATTTATTCTGGTATTCTAGGGATTTGGAGATGGGGAGTTCTCAAAGGTAGATTGTTCCTTGGTTGCATATTGTGAAGGTATAGACAAAGTTAGACATCCAATAGTATGTGTTATGGTTAGGTTATTGTGGACTTTTGGGGGATTATTTATCTAATTGTGGGTGACCGGAGTTGATTTGGGGGCCCATTGGTTGGCCTAATGTGGATGTGTATTCTACACAGGGTCGGATTTGTTGACTCATCACTATTATTGTTGAGGGGTGTGTCATTCAATTGGAGTTTAGCATGTTCGTGTTTCGATATGTTCTATGTGTTACTCTTCTATGCTACAATGGTTTGTGATCTATTGGTTATTTGCACACTAGATGCATTTATGTTTGGGCCTCTAGGCAAAATTCGAGCGAGATGGTTATCGGGGTGTTGAATGGTTGATTGAGCCTTGGTTATGGTCTTTCCAGGCCATGGTATATTGTGTTATTCGCTTCTCCATGGTTATGGTCATGCACTTCGTGTAATTAATGTCGAATTGTGTGTGGTTATTAATTTGAGCATTTTGGCTTGAGGTATTCATATGAACTGGTGGTTGGATGGGTTATGCATTATAGGGGGGTTATGTTGGGATATGATCCTTTGTGATAGATTCGTGTGTCTTGGTTCTACTATGTGTGATGGGTTCATAACATTGCGTTTGTGGTGGTACTTGTTGAGCTTACGTGGCGGTCCACTCATTTGAGTCATTTTCCATGTTTGGGTGTATTTGAGTTGTTGCTTATTGGTGCACGGATTGTATGGTATGTGGCTCTAGGTGTTATTGGTGTGGCATGTCGGTCGAGCACCTTCTACTGAGTGAGATGAGGTTATTGAACCGAGAATAAGCACTATCGGGAGTGAGTAAGGTATGTTTGGAGATGTGATGATGTCACTAGTTAGCATACATAGTGATTTGATGGATTTGGGATGACTCTTGGCACGATCATGGTCAAACATATGTTTTAGTGGGGGAGAATGTAACGACCAAGCCGGTTGTTTTGAGCATTTGCATTCTATTCAGTTGTTTGAAGTCTTGATTAGCTTCATATGATGTATTATGAGTTGTTTGAATCGTCGGTTTTGGTTTTCAGGTGATTCGGGATTGATTCGGAAGAATGATTCTCAACTAGGAAGCTTTAAGTTGGAAGAGTTGACCAAGTTTGTCTTTTGAGTATTTGACCTCGTATCGGAGTTTTGAGGGTTCCGTTATGTCCGGATGGTGATTTTGGACTTGGGGATATGCCTGGATTTGCATTTGGATCTTTCTAAAAGGTTGCGACACTATTTGACGAAAGTTAGCAATTTGAACGTTTGGAGTATTCATAAGTTTGACCGGGAGTTGACCTTGATGATATCAGGTTCGGATTGTGGTTCTGGGCATCGGAATATATTCGTTATATCATTTGGGATGTATGTGCCAAATTTAAGGTCATTCCGATTTGATTTGATATAGTCGGCACGAGTTTTGGAAGTTGAAAGTTCAAAAGTTCATTAAGTTCGATATAAGGTGCGATTTGTTATTTTGAAGTTGTTATACGTGATTCGAGGCCTCAAGTAAGTCCGTGTTAAGTTATAGGACTCGTTGGTATGTTCGGATAGAGTCCCGAGGTGCTCGGGTGTGTTTCAGATTGATTTCAGACCATTTTTAGGCCATTTTAAACTGTTGGTTTTTGGCTATAGGGGTGTACATCGCGATCGCGAAGAGTAAAATGGAAATAAATGGACCTATGAATCGCGTTCGCGAAGGGAGCTTCGCATTCGTGAAGAAGAAATTTTGCTGTTACTGAGCTAACTTCGGAAGCTTATATCTTGTAATCTATAAGGAATTTTGAGATGATTTAAAAATGAAAGTTGTAGCCCTTTGTTACTAGTTTTCAGAAAGATAAATCATTTATCAATTGAAATTATTTACATAATGTTATGGCTGATACACTTCAGGCTATCTGAGAAGAGTTTGGGAAGGGTTAATGGAAATGTTTTCATCGCGATCGCGGGGAAATGGCCTCGATCGCATAGAGTAAAAATTGTGCTAGAAAATTTTGGAACTGCGATCGCGAAGGGTACTCTGGGAGCAATGTATAAAGTACTCTATTTTGAAGGTCTTGGTCATTTTATCATATTTTGCGCTATGGAGCTCGGATTTGGGCGATTTTGGAGGCGATTTTCACCACATGGACTGGGGAAAGTGTTTTCTACTCGGTTTTGATTATATTTCATGAATCTATATTCAATTTTGGCATTTGTATTATGAATTTTAAAGAGAAATTGAGGTTTTTTCTAAACTTTCCTAAAGTGATTATTCGAGTTTTGAACATCGATTTGGAGTCGGATTTGAGTGAATTTGGTATGCTTGGACTCATAATTGAATGGGTTATCAAAATTTATGAGTTTGGTAAGGTTTTAGGTGCAAGGCCGGGTTTGACTTTTTGGTTGACTTTGAGTAATTGATTAAAGATTCGACTTTTATCGCTTCTGTTTGTTTTCTAACACATTATTTGATGTTTTGACTTACTTTTGGCTAGTTTCAAGCCGTTCGGAGGTTGATACGCACGGGATGGCATTTATAGGGTGTTGTTTGGCTTGCTCGGTATTCGTTTTGGCTTGTTTGAGGTAAGTATCTTATCAACACTTGGTTGAGGCACTAGTTGCCTGAATTATTTGTGATAGCTACATGCTATGGGTGCGCATATGTGTGGGGTTGCGCCCATGTGCGAGAAGCGGGGTATTTTTCCATGCCCGGGGTATTGCTTAGTCTATAATATTCCTATAGTTGACTGTTAAGCTTTAATCAATTATGTTTCTCATATTTGTATCATTGTTGTGAACCATTTGAGTCATGTTTGAGATTAAGAAGAGGCTAATTTCCTGAATAAACTTGGTAATTGTTATTTCTGTGATTAAATTGCTGATTTGAGCTATGATAGCACACTTTACCACATGCCTACACTTTAGCATGTTATTATACCAGTCCAGAAGCATGAAATCTGATAATTATTTATCATATACATGTGTTCTTGTATACATGCTTCTGTGTGATACGATTTGGACTGGATGCCTGTGACCACGCCGGGCGGATTGTGTTGTCATTCCTGTGACCACGCCTGGCGGATTGTGTTGTTTTGCCCGTGACCACGCTGGGTAGATTGTGTTGTTATGCATGTGACCACGCCGGGTAGATTGTGTTATTATGCCTATGACCATGCAGGGTGGATTTTGTGTTATGCCTGTGACCACGACGGGCAGATTGTGCTGTTATGCCTGTGACCATGCGGGGCAGATTTTGTTGTTATGCCCGTGACCATACCAGGAGGATTGTGTTGTTATGCCCGTGACCACGCTAGGTAGATTGTGTTGTTATGCCTGTGACCACGCCGAGTGGATTGTGTTGTTATGCCTATGACCACACGGGGTGGATTTTGTTATTATGCATGTGACCACGCCGGGCGGATTATGTTGTTATGCCCGTGAGCACACTCAGTAGATTATGTTGTTTTGCCTTTGACCACGCCGGGTGGATTGTGTTGTTATGCCTATGACCATGCGAGCCGGATTTTGTTGTTATGCCTGTGAACACGCCGGGCAGATTGTGTTGTTATGCCTGTGACCACGCCGGGCTGGTAGCACATTGAATTGGTCGTGCTTGCATGTGGATAAGTGTTACAACCCAAATTCGCATACCATAGATCACGCCGTAAGTTAGTCGACGTAAATCCAAGAAGAGATTATCTTTGAGATGATAAGAAGTTAATCCTATTGGTCTTAAACGATACAAGGGTGTATAAGAGTGGTTAACAAGTATTTGAAGTTAAACGAATCAAGGATGTTGTAACCCATATTTTCGGGTAACACTAGAGGTGATTAATTGTCCCAAGAGGTCTTGTTTTAATGTATTTGAATCATATAATATCCGCATCATAAGTCTTGAAGTCAAGCGAGTTATGAAACAAAAGTCGATAAAAGTTGTCGCAACTTAGGTTTATAATTTTACTTAAACTTTAGGTCAAATGTTACTGCATTTTTCTCCCAATGTGCTTGGAATTATGGGGTGATCTACCTATCAAATTGAAGATCTATGAGTCTACTTTCTAACGCATTAAACCGTTCATCGATACAATCTAGGAATAGAGAGATATTCACATTTTCGCGAGAGTGCGCCAAGCTGCTCTCTATGGGGCCCACAAAGGCGGTTTAAGACATATGGACATATATAAGATACCTCAAACCCGTTTTAAGTCATTATTTTTCAGTATATTCAGACCTTATAACCCTAAAAACAGTCTCTCAAGGTTCTCTCATGATCCAAGACCCAAACAAAGGGCAAACAACACAAATCAAATGTCGGGAATCCCGTGGCGCTAGTAAGTTTCTTGTTCTTCTTGTTGTTGCGGATTTTTGTGTTGTTCCAGCTCGTGTGGGAGGTTGTTTTAAGTGTTTTATGTCCTGTAAATACACCTTCAAGTTTTTAATATCAACCCTAGGTGATTTCAAGTCTTCTAAAGTAATTCTAGTGCCGAAAAACCCGAATTAATTGCTAGTTTCGCTTCCTTGTTCTTGTGGCAGAATTGAAGGGATATTTCGTGGAAAATTAAGGTCAAATTGGAGTTGTTCTTTATGTTTAAAGGTAAGGAACCTCTTACTCTATATATATATATTTAAGATTATCCAAGTTGCAGCTAAGTCGTTGAAGCTAGAACTTGTGAAATATATATCGAAAGGCTTGGTAGTAATGTTGTTGGTTGGTGGACTGTTTTGGAGGCTCAATATGATTATTAATGATGTTGTTTGGGCTGTTTGGTGATTGTATTGACTTGTGGGAAGTCATATAAATAGGGGAGGTGCTGTCCGTTTCATCGTAAAATAGGTTGTGGTCGATACATAATAGTTACGACGCTTAAACGATAATGATATTGTCATTTGTCTTATTGTAGACTAAGGAGTCGTGACATTTGCATAGCTTGAGGTTGGGCAGTATATACAAGGTATGTGAGGCTATCCCCTTCATTCTTTTGCACGACTCCGATTGTACATAATGTAATGAACGAGCTCCCAAAGATACTCTACTCTTAGAAGCTAGCAGTACTTACATTGCTGCCCTTCTTATGAAACGATTGATATTGATGTTACTTCTCTTATTCTTATATTATCAATGTTGTTGGTAGTTCCTGATTCTTATAAGATTCTTGATGAAGAGTTAATCCTAATAACGTGTACGAAGGATACCAACCTTATGTCACTCCGAAAGGTTCAAAATGTGATTCCAATGAGTCCAGCATGCATCATATATATGTATCTATTTTACTCTACCGAGCCGCGCTATAGTCGGCCGGGTATGGAACCTATTGTGCAACCACTGATCAGTTGGGTTTTACCGAGCTCCACGTGGCCGGGTACGATTCTACCGAGCCCTATGATGGCCGGGTACGTTTTACCAAGCCTATTATGGCCGGGTACGATATGATGATGGTGATGCCCACAAAGGCGTATGTTTTAAAAGTTTATGTATATATATGTATGTATCATGTATTTCATGTCAGTAGCCCTCAGAGGTACCCAGATGTCACAGGTTGTATATTCTCTATCCCTGTTTACATTACTGTTCTTACTTATGCTTTCTTGCCTCACATACTCAGTACTTTATTCGTACTGACGTCCTTTTTATTTGTGGACGCTGCATGTCGTGCTGCAGGTCCTGATAGACAGGTAGACGTAGCTCCCCCACCACAGTAGGCTGTCCAGTTCAGCGGTTATTGGCGAGATCCCTTCTCCGGACTTGCCGTGGTCTTGGTATGCATTTTTGTTATAGACATTATGGGTATGTCGGGGCCATGTTCCGGAAATGTTGTAGCACTTATGTTCCTTTAGAGGCTCATAGACAGGTGTCGACTTATGTATGGTTTGGAATGCCTTGTCGGCTGGTTTTTGTTGTATAGTCTTTCATGGCACCATGGTAGCTCGTACCTTATATATAGTTTCTTGACAGTCTTGTCGTCCCATGTTACGTATGTTCATGACATTATCTTTCATTGTTGGATGTTCATGATCCATGTCTACCATTTATATTGGTCTTGTCGGCCCTTAAAGATAATAAGAAAGGTTAGATAAAATGTACGTTGGTGCTCGGCAAGTATGGCCCGGGTGCTAGTCATGACCCTCCAGTTGGGTCGTGACAAACTTGGTATCAGAGCAAGTCTGTCCTAGGGGATGTCTATGAGCCGTGTCTAGTAGAGTTTTGATTATGGATGTGTAGCGCGCCACATTTATAATCAGGAGGCTACGTGACATCTAGGGTTGTTACCTTCTTCCTGAATCTAGATCGTGCGTAGAGTTGAGTAGTAAGTGTTCATATCTAATATTCACCTTGTTTTCTTTCAGCGATGCCTTCGACTAGGAAGCAAGCAATTAGTAAACGGCTTGATACAGCTGTGGGAGAGGGTAACATTCAGGTGCCTCCAGCCAGAGCAGGCCAAAGTGAGGCTCAGAGTGAGATGCCGTCTCATACCTCTCCGTCTCCTCCAGAGGATATTAGGAGGCACCCAGTACATCCAGTTCCTCCGTCTAGCACTACAGACCACGATATGCGCAGTGCGGTGCAATTGTTGACTAGCTTGGTAGCTGCTCAGGCTCAGAGGCAGAATACCGGTGCTGCTGATAAACCGGTTAGTGCGAGAGTTCGTGATTTTATTAATCTAGACCCTCCAGTGTTTATCGGATCAGACCCCAAGGAGGACCCACAAACATTTATTAATCAGGTTCATCGCACATTGTGGGTTATGCATGCTAGTGATACGGAGACAGTAGAGTTGACTTCTTATCGGTTACGGGATTTAGCGATTTTTTGGTATGATAGTTGGGAGAGATCTAGGGGTCCGAATGCTCCTCCAGCCGTGTGGAAGGAATTTTCTGAGGCCTTTCTTCGTCACTACTTGCCAGTTGAGATACGACGAGCTAGAGCTGATAAGTTCTTGAACCTTCGACAGGGTAATATGAGTGTACGAGAGTATAGTATACAGTTTGATTCTTTAGCAAGGTATGCTCCCCATATGGTGTCCGAGATGAGTGATAGGGTGCATCTGTTCGTGAACGGGTTGGGACCACATCTGATAAATGAGTGCACAACAACCTCCTTGGTAGAGGGCATGGATATTTCCCGTATTCAGGCTTATGCCCAGACCCTAGAGGATCGTAAGCGCCAGCAAAGGGCAGATAGGGAGCAGGATAGGGGCCAGCATAAGAGGGCGAGATTTGCAGGGTATTCTGATGAGTTCAGAGGCAGTATCAGGCCCCAATCTTCGAGGAGTTCGGCGCCACCTGTAGCTAGTGCTCCTCCACAGTTTCAGAGGCCTCGGTATGATCGATTTACCTATTCTGGTTCAGGTCAGAATTCAAGGGCATCAGGCTCACAATTTCATAGAGATACTAGTCAGACGAGACCCCCAACACCTCGTTGTGATCAGTGCGGCAAGGCCCACTTTGGACTGTGCCGTCGAGGTTCCGATGCGTGCTATTCTTGCAGACAGCCTGGCCATATGATGCGGGATTGTCCTAACAGAGGAGGTGGTGGTATGGCTCAGCCGACTGGATCTGTGTCTGGTTCTTCCTCATCAGTTCAACCTCCAGCACAAAGTTTTCAACAGTCGACAGGTCGTGGTAGAGGTAGAGGTTCAATGCCGAGTTCGAGTGGTGCTCAAAATCGAACCTATGCTCTAGTAGGTCGACAAGATCTCGAGTCATCTCCGGATGTTGTTACAGGTATATTGTCTGTGTTTTCTTATGATGTATATGCGCTAATTGATCCAGGATCTACCTTATCATATGTTACACCCTTTGTGGCTAATAAGTTTGGCATTGAACCTGAATTGATAAGTAAACCACTTGCGGTATCCACTCCGATAGGAGATTCTGTGATTGCTAGAAGGGTATATAAAGGTTGCACTGTGATGATTTGTAGTCGTCAAACCTCGGCAAATTTATTTGAGTTAGAAATGGTTGATTTCGATGTGATAATGGGAATGGACTGGTTGGCCTCATGCTATGCAAATGTTGACTGTCGTACGAAGATGGTTAGGTTTCAGTTTCCTTGTGAACCCGCCATTGAATGGAAGGGGAACATTGCTATGCCGAAAGGTAGGTTTATTTCCTATCTTAAGGCAAGGAAGATGATCTCAAAATGTTACATTTATCATCTTGTTCGTGTTAGGGATGCGGAGGTGAAGCCGCCTACTCTACAATTAATCCCCGTGGTCAATGAATTTCCAGATGTTTTCCCAGATGAACTCCCAGGCCTTCCTCCTGAAAGGGAGATTGAGATTAGCATTGATGCGTTGCCTGACACTCAACCGATCTCTATCCCTCCATACAGGATGGCCCCGACAGAGTTGCGAGAGTTGAAGGCACAGTTGAAGGACTTGCTGGATAAGGGTTTTATTAGGCCTAGCACTTCACCTTGGGGTGCGCCAGTCTTGTTCGTGCGGAAGAAAGATGGGTCGTTAAGGATGTGTATCGATTATCGACAGTTGAATAAGTTTACAATAAAGAACAAGTATCCACTTCCAAGAATTGATGACCTGTTTGACCAACTCCAGGGTGCCAAGTATTTCTCCAAGATTGACTTGCATTCAGGGTATCATCAGGTGAGGGTTAAGGAGAAGGACATTCCAAAGACGGCCTTCCGGACAAGATATGGGCATTTTGAGTTCTTGGTGATGTCGTTCGGGCTAACAAATGCCCCAGCAGCTTTTATGGATCTCATGAATAGTGTATTCAAGCCCTATCTTGATGTGTTCGTGATCGTATTCATTGATGACATTCTGGTGTATTCTCGTTCAGAGGCGGAACATGCGGGCCACTTGCGGATAGTATTACAGACCCTTTAGGATCATAAGTTATATGCTAAGCTCTCTAAATGTTAATTCTGGCTGAACTCAGTAGCATTCCAAGGCCATGTGATATCTGATGAGGGTATTAGTGTCGACACTCAGAAGATCGATGCAGTGAAGAATTGGCCGAGACCTACAACACCGTCAGAAGTCCGCAGCTTCCTGGGGCTAGCAGGATATTATAGGCGGTTTGTAGAAGGGTTTTCCTCTATATCAGCACCATTGACTAAGTTAACACAGAAAGCTACCAAGTTCCAGTGGTCTGATGCTTGTGAACATAGTTTTCAGGAGCTAAAGAATCGATTGACATCCGCGCCAGTGCTCACTCTCCCAGAAGGAACAGAAGGTTATGTGGTATATTGTGATGCCTCAGGTATAGGTTTGGGGTGCGTATTGATGCAACGTGGGAAGGTGATTGCTTATGCATCAAGACAATTGAAGAAGCATGAAAAGAATTACCCGACTCATGATTTGGAATTGGCTGCAGTAATATATGCTTTGAAGATATGGAGGCACTACTTATACGGCGTCCATGTTGACATCTACACAGATCACAAGAGTTTACAATACATCTTCAAGCAGAAGGAGTTGAATTTGAGGCAGCGTAGGTGGCTTGAATTACTGAAAGACTATGACGTCGAGATATTGTACCATCCCGGTAAAGCCAATGTTGTGGCAGACGCTCTCAGCCGTAAGTCAATGGGAAGCTTAATACATATTGAGGCAGGTAGACAAGGGTTGACCAAAGAGCTTCACCAGCTGGCCAATATGAGAATCAGATTGTTGGACTCTGATGACGGAGGTGTTACTGTACAGAATACAGCAGAATCATCTTTGGTAGCCGAGGTAAAAGCACGGCAATATGAAGATCCTACCTTAGTAAGATTGAGAGAGGGAATTCAGCAGTGTAAGATTACAGCTTTCAAGATCGGAGGAGATGGGACACTGAGATACCAGGGCCGATTATGTATGCCTAGTGTGGCAGGGTTGCGAGAGAAGATTATGATTGAGATTCATCAGTCCCGATATTCTATCCATCCTGGCTCAACAAAGATGTATCATGACATTAAGGAGCAGTATTGGTGGGATAACATGAAGAAGTCTATTGCAGAATTTGTAGCCCAGTGTCCTAATTGTCAACAAGTAAAGATTGAGCATCAGAAACCCAGTGGATTAATTCAGAATATAGAGATTCCGACCTGGAAATGGGAGGTGATTAATATGGACTTCATTATTGGATTACCTCGCTCTTATCATAAGTTTGACTCCATCTGGGTGATAGTTGATCGACTTACAAAATCTGCCCATTTTCTACCAGTTAAGACAACTTACACGGCTGAAGATTATGCGAAGTTGTATATCAAGGAGATTGTTAGGCTTCATGGTGTGCCGGTATCTATTATATCAGACCGAGGAGCTCAATTTACGGCTAACTTTTGGAGGTCTTTTCAGAAGGGTTTAGGCACACAAGTAAATCTCAGCACTGCATTCCATCCGCAGACTGACGGACAGGCTGAACGTACCATCCAGACGCTTGAAGATATGCTACGAGCATGTGTTCTAGATTTCAAGGGGAATTGGGATGACCATCTGGCACTTATAGAATTTGCCTACAATAATAGCTACCATTCCAGTATTAAAATGGCCCCATATGAGGCACTGTACGGGAGGAGATGTAGATCACCAGTTAGATGGTTTGAAGTCGGTGAGACAGAATTATATGGGCCAGATTTGATTCACCAAGCCATTGAGAAGGTGAAAGTGATATAAGAGCGACTGAGGACGGCACAAAGCAGGAAAAAGTCTTATTCCGATGTCCGGCGTCGTGATCTGGAATTTGAGGTTGGTGATTGGGTTTTCCTGAAGATCTCGCCGATGAAGTGTGTTATACGTTTTGGGAAGAAGGGTAAGTTGAGTCCGCGGTATATTGGGCTGTACAAAATTCTTCGACGAATTGGACAGGTTGCTTACGAGTTAGAATTGCCATCTGAATTGGAATTTGTCCACCCGGTATTCCATGTATCTATGTTGAGGAAATGTATTGGAGACCCCTTCTCGGGTCGTCCCTATCAAAGATGTACAAGTTACAAAGGATCTATCATATGATGAAGTGCCAGTTGTTATATTAGATCGACAAGTCCGCAAGCTGAGAACAAAGGATGTAGCTTCCGTGAAAGTATTATGGAGGAACAAGAATATAGAAGAAATGACATGGGAAGCAAAAGAGGAGATGAAGTCTAAATACCCTTACATATTCCAGAGTGAAGATAACGAGGATGCCGGGGGAAAGGACGCATTATAAGGTGAAACGGCTCTATGAGGTAAGCAATAGCTTGTGAATACTCTTTTTTTTAATACAAAATGGTAATATGCAGATAATGTACATATCCATAATGCTTTTTATAGTCTTGTAAGGCCATAGGTTAGGTCTAACTGCTTGCAAGTTTGGCTAGTGTCCATTTTATAGGGGAAACTCAGCCGGAAATCTCCGTCGGAATCCACAATGAGTTAGACACCCCATAAACCCTAACATTCAAGGACGAATGTTCCTAAGGGGGAGAGGGTGTTACAACCCAAATTCGCATACCATAGATCACGCCGTAAGTTAGTCAACGTAAATCCAAGAAGAGATTATCTTTGAGATGATAAGAAGTTAATCCTATTGGTCTTAAACGATACAAGGGTGTATAAGAGTGGTTAACAAGTATTTGAAGTTAAACGAATCAAGGATGTTGTAACCCGTATTTTCGGGTAACACTAGAGGTGATTAATTGTCCCAAGAGGTCTTGTTTTAATGTATTTGAATCATATAATATCCGCATCATAAGTCTTGAAGTCAAGCGAGTTATGAAACAAAAGTCGATAAAAGTTGTCGCAACTTAGGTTTATAATTTTACTTAAACTTTAGGTCAAATGTTACTGCATTTTTCTCCCAATGTGCTTGGAATTATGGGGTGATCTACCTATCAAATTGAATATCTATGAGTCTACTTTCCAACGCATTAAACCGTTCGTCGATACGATCTGGGAATAGAGAGATATTCGCATTTTCGCGAGAGTGCGCCAAGCTGCTCTCTATGGGGCCCACAAAGGCGGTTTAAGACATATGGACATATATAAGATACCTCAACCCCGTTTTAAGTCATTATTTTTCAGTATATTCAGACCTTATAACCCTAAAAACAGTCTCTCAAGGTTCTCTCATGATCCAAGACCCAAACAAAGGGCAAACAACACAAATCAAATGTCGGGAATCCCGTGGCGCTAGTAAGTTTCTTGTTCTTCTTGTTGTTGCTGATTTTTGTGTTGTTCCAGCTCGTGTGGGAGGTTGTTTTAAGTGTTTTATGTCCTGTAAATACACCTTCAAGTTTTTAATATCAACCCTAGGTGATTTCAAGTCTTCTAAAGTAATTCTAGTGCCGAAAAACCCGAATTAATTGCTAGTTTCGCTTCCTTGTTCTTGTGGCAGAATTGAAGGGATATTTCATGGAAAATTAAGGTCAAATTGGAGTTGTTCTTTATGTTTAAAGGTAAGGAACCTCTTACTCTATATATATTTAAGATTATCCAAGTTGCAGCTAAGTCGTTGAAGCTAGAACTTGTGAAATATATATCGAAAGGCTTGGTAGTAATGTTGTTGGTTGGTGGACTGTTTTGGAGGCTCAATATGATTATTAATGATGTTGTTTGGGCTGTTTGGTGATTGTATTGACTTGTGGGAAGTCATATAAATAGGGGAGGTGCTGTCCGTTTCATCGTAAAATAGGTTGTGGTCGATACATAATAGTTACGACGCTTAAACGATAATGATAGTGTCATTTGTCTTATTGTAGACTAAGGAGTCGTGACATTTGCATAGCTTGAGGTTGGGCAGTATATACAAGGTATGTGAGGCTATCCCCTTCATTCTTTTGCACGACTCCGATTGTACATAATGTAATGAACGAGCTCCCAAAGATACTCTACTCTTAGAAGCTAGCAGTACTTACATTGCTGCCCTTCTTATGAAACGATTGATATTGATGTTACTTCTCTTATTCTTATATTATCAATGTTGTTGGTAGTTCCTGATTCTTATAAGATTCTTGATGAAGAGTTAATCCTAATAACGTGTACGAAGGATACCAACCTTATATCACTCCGAAAGGTTCAAAATGTGATTCCAATGAGTCCAGCATGCATCATATATATGTATCTATTTTACTCTACCGAGCCGCGCTATAGTCGGCCGGGTATGGCACCTATTGTGCTACCGCTGATCAGTTGGGTTTTACCGAGCTCCACGTGGCCGGGTACGATTCTACCGAGCCCTATGATGGCCGGGTACGTTTTACCGAGCCTATTATGGCCGGGTACGATATGATGATGGTGATGCCCACAAAGGCGTATGTTTTAAAAGTTTATGTATATATATGTATGTATCATGTATTTCATGTCAGTAGCCCTCAGAGGTACCCAGATGTCACAGGTTGTATATTCTCTATCCCTGTTTACATTACTGTTCTTACTTATGCTTTCTTGCCTCACATACTCAGTACTTTATTCGTACTGACGTCCTTTTTATTTGTGGACGCTGCATGTCGTGCTGCAGGTCCTGATAGACAGGTAGACGTAGCTCCCCCACCACAGTAGGCTGTCCAGTTCAGCAGTTATTGGCGAGATCCCTTCTCCGGACTTGACGTGGTCTTGGTATGCATTTTTGTTATAGACATTATGGGTATGTCGGGGCCATGTTCCGGCAATGTTGTAGCACTTATGTTCCTTTAGAGGCTCATAGACAGGTGTCGACTTATGTATGGTTTGGAATGCCTTGTCGGCTGGTTTTTGTTGTATAGTCTTTCATGGCACCATGGTAGCTCGTACCTTATATATAGTTTCTTGACAGTCTTGTCGTCCCATGTTACGTATGTTCATGACATTATCTTTCATTGTTGGATGTTCATGATCCATGTCTACCATTTATATTGGTCTTGTCGGCCCTTAAAGATAATAAGAAAGATTAGATAAAATGTACGTTGGTGCTCGGCAAGTATGGGCCGGGTGCTAGTCATGACCCTCCAGTTGGTTCGTGACAATAAGGATCCATCTCCCTAGGGTCACCCTCTCATGTTTCTCTCTTGATGGTGTACATGCGGATTATGAGAAACCGACGGGGTCTTTGGGTGATGTGAGCTCTGGAAGAACTGGTTAATATTATTGGATTGGGTTGCACGTCGCAACAGGCCTTATTGGCTTATGGTTAATTGGTCTAATTGCATGCCGCAACAGACTGCTATTTGATTATTGCATTTCATATTTACTTGCAATTTCTTTGATTGTTTACCTGATTTATTTGCATATCTTCTTTAAAAGCTGGATTGTTGACGTAGTAGAACACTTTATAACAAAGAATTGTGAGTATCAAAGTGGTTTTACCAGAGATTTCCTGATTTGATCATATATTTATTCTGTACTTGTTGAAATTATGAATTGTACATGTATTAGTGAGTAGCATTTATAGTTCTTGCTTCTTCTACCTTGCCGAGGTTAGTTAGGATACTTATTGAGTACATGGAGTTGATTGTACTTATACTACACTTCTGCACCTTGCGTGCAGATCTTGGAGTTGATTCTTCAGTGTATGGGGGGAGCTGGCATTGAAGATGCACCCGCGTTCCAGTTTTTGCTACCACTAGTTCTTGGTTGTTATAGATTTGAGATTCTGTTCATGTACAATTCAAATAGATGTTATATCTCAGTTTGTAAATCTAAAACCTAGTGGCTCATGACTTGTACAACCATCCCTTGGGAGTTGTTTAAAGATTCCGTTATTTCTCTTTTAACTCACAATTTTATTATTAAATTGTGTTTACTATTTTTGCTACCACGACTAGTTAGAGCTCTAGGTTCATAGCTTCTACGAGTCATGAGCAAATGTCTAGTAGAGTCTTGCGGGTCGGTATGATGACGTCCATACCTATCTTCGAGAGGCTACAGGGCATCTAGGAAAAACTTCCCATCTTTCTTTCCTCAACGTTGATTCTGCTTGAAGTGTATCTCTTTGAATTCCTTCCACTCACTCGTGTGCTATGTGAGCACTCAGTATCGGTTGTGCATCGACGGTGTGCAATTCCATGGGTGAGGTGCAAGATGTGTTTTTTATGTTTTGGTAATAGGCCAGTCTGGAGGACTTGAGGCCGGGTTTGACCGCAGCTTGGGCACGGTGGTTTCAGTTGTACGAGTATGCACTTGTTGGACTCATATGTCCGGTGGTGTTCCAAAATTGGAAATTACTGCTCGGTGCGTGGTTGGGTAGCTATATAATGTGTATGCTGTTATTATGAGATGTGTTCGGATGGTTTTGATATGATGGGAAGATTTTGCTTGGGATGTGAAAGGACTATAAATGCTCGATTTATGTGGATGTGTTACACAATCTTGAGTTATGATTGTTTTGAGGGATTCTTTCATGTTTGTCATTTGTGGGACGATGTAGATTCTCATGTCTTCCTGACGAGTTTAGACTCGGGAAGATTAAGTGACTGCGTAGTAGTTGTGGCCGTGAAAGGGTATAGAGAGATGTCAATTTGAGGCTAAGCAGGTGGGTTATCACCTGCAGGGTAATTTACGGATGTGTGATCCTAATGATATTATTTGGAGAGTTTCTTTCTACCAGCGGGTTATATGTGTTGCGATTTCAGTTTGGATCGGTTGATAAAGTTGACTTGATTGTCACGAAGATGAGTACGAGCTTAGCAGATGATTTGAGGTATTTTATGATTTGTGTTACATGAGCTTATGAAGGATTTAGTTGAATTTCAGTGCGAGATTATGGCAGTAATAGAGTATGGTTATTATCGGTTATCAGATGTTTTGTTCTATGGCTTCGAGCCAAGTGGGGGAGTCTACTATCGACAATTGGATTGCATGGTTATATATTAGTTCTGGTCTGAGGCATACTTGTGGATCGTTATGACTTGAAGAGGCAGATTGCAAGGATGACTCGAGTAAGGAAATATTTGGATACATGATATATTACACTTTACGGGTAAGTGAAAATCATAAGATAAATTGGGTTTGTTATTCATGATGGATGTAGTGTGCATGGAGTAAGGATTTATTCGGTTGCCTTAAGGCGAGGGGTTACTTTTTTGGGTGTTGGTATGCGAATGGGGCACGGGTCGTTCAGCTCATTTTGGTGGTGCATTGAGATTTGAATAGGGTGGATGAGTCTCCCCAAGGTTCTGACGAGTTCAATATTCAAATATGGTATTTGAGGAATTTTTGGATCTGTAAAAGGCTAAGATATGAGATTGCATTGGATGTTGTTAGGACTCGCAATATTTCTATATCGTTATAGGTTCTACATTTTAGTATCAAAGAGGTTAAGGAAACTTTGTTTGATTTACATAAAGTCTCTCCAAAGTGGGACATTTTGGTTATGGTACTATTGGATTTTGAAGTGGGAATACAATGGCTTATGGTCTTAGGATGACGTGGTTTGATGCTAGGATCTTTTGTGGAAAGCTTTAGTTGAGGATCGTGGTGTTTTGGCAAGGAGGAGTGTTACCTTGAAGCAAATCAGAAGGAACTTAGAGAAAATATGACAGCTTAGTAGTAGGTTGGATCAGTATAGTAGTGATATGATCAGTTCTTTTGGTTCTTATAATGTGGTGGGGCTTTACCGATGTTTTGTGGCAATATTCTTAAGTTTTGGCGACCTGCGTGACTTGGTTGAGTTAGAGGAATTCAGTTCTGATGGCTTGGTTATGTGCAAATGGGCTTCGTTGAGTTCTAGATGATTTCCACCATGGTTTGAGATGGATATTTTCTACCGGCATGAGGAGTATGTTGCATATTGTAATTTTATCCTGGATGGGATCAAGTAGAAGGTTTCTAACTAATCGAGTATTTATTCTACTTATGACTAATGGTTGATAATGTGGTTCTTATGTTTTCATATGATGGCACGATAGATTTGGTGCATTGTGTGTGATTGAGATTTGCATGTACAAGGTCGTGGTTCAGTTTTGAAAGGAAGGTCATGAATTTTTAGACAACATGGACGGTACCAAATGTTTAGATGAATGCTATTACTACTTGGTATTACCTGAGAAGGCGCGCATTTCAAAAGGTGCATTGTGTTTTGACTTACGGATGCTTCATTATTATTGCGCCTGGTTGATCGACTGCTAGTGTTTAGAATTTGCTTTGTGGCATGAAAGAATTATTGATGTATTTCTCGTGGAATGATTGTGTATGAAGGATGTATTAGTCACTTGAGTGGTCGAGTTGCGATCGGATATGGTGATTCTGGTTTTCTAGGGATTTGGAGACGGAGATTTCTCAGAGGCAGATTGTTCCTTGGTTGCGGACTGTGAATGTATAGCCAAAGTTAGACAGCTTATAGTATGTTTTATGGTTAGGTTATTGTGGAATTTCAGGGGTTATTTATCTTATTGTGTGTGATCGGAGTTGATTTGGGGACCAATTGGTAAGCCCAATGAGGATGTGTATTATACACCGGATCGGATTTGTTGACTCATCACCGTTATTGTTGAGGGGTATGTCATTCAATTGGACTTAAGCATGTTCGTGCTTCCATATGTTCCATGTGTTACTCTTCTATGCTACAATGGGTTGTGATCTGTTGGTTATTTACATACTAGATGTGTTTCTGTTTGGGCCTTGAGGCAAAATTCAAGCAAGATGGTTATCTGGGTGTTGAATAGTTGATTGTGCCTTGGTTATGGTCTTTTCGGGCTGTGGTATATTGTGTTATTTGATTCTCTATGGTTATGGTCATACAATTTGTGTACTTGATATCGAATTGCGCGTGGTTGTTGACTTTGAGCATTATGGCTTGAGGTATTTCATATGGACCGGTGTTTGGAAAGGTCACGCATTGCAGCGGGGTTATATTGGGATATGATCCTTTGTTATATATTCATGTGTCTTGGTTCTACTATGTGTGATGGGTTCATAGCATTGCGTTTGTGGTGGTACTTGTTGAGCTTGCGGTGCAGTTCTCTCATTTTAATCATTTTCCATGTTTAGGTGCATTTGAGTTGTTGCTTATTGGTGCACAGGTTGTATGGTATGTGGCTCTAGGTGTTATTGGTGTAGCATGCTGGTCGAGCATTTGTACTGAGTGAGATGAGGTTATTGAACCTAGAGTAAGCTCTATCGGGATTGAGTAAGGTATGTTTGGAGATGTGATGATGTCGCTAGTTAGCTTAGAATTGGGGCTAGGTTCTTGTTTGGCGAGAGATATCAACGACTTGTTGATTTGAGGGATGGTTATGAGTCTATGTGTGTTTCTTTCATCTTCGACAGTGTGCCGAGGTTTTGAACAAGGTTTTATTTGATATGAGATTTTATTATCAGTACCGGGTTAGTTTTTGAGTAGCTCTTGTGATCGGGAATTATTTCTACGAGTATGCGAGTTATGTGGTATATCATGTAATTACTTCTTGGGTTATGCTTATGGCTTGATACAGCTTTTTCAGACTTATACAGTGTGTAGATGTGAGATTTTATTTCTTTTAAGAAATTTCAGATATTGGAAATTGGGTTCCAAGGTTTATAGGCTAAGGTTGAAGGAAGAATCTTGGGTTATGTTGAGGTGACATACTTATATGGATTGGGGTGACGTGGGATCACCCTCGGATATGTGCATGGGAAGGTTACACAGTGATTTGACGGCTTTGAAACGACTCTTGGCATGTTCGAGGACGAACGCATGTTTTAGTGAGGGGAATATAACGACCAAGCCGGTCGTTTAGAGAATTTGCATTCTGTTCAGTTGTTTGAAGTCTTGAGTAGCTTCATATGATGTATTATGAGTTGTGTGAATCGTCGGTTTTGGTTTTCAGGAGATTCGGGATTGATTCGGAAGAATGATTCTCAACTGGGAAGCTTTAAATTGGAAGAGTTGACCAAGTTTTACTTTTGAGTATTTGATCTCGTATCAGAGTTTTGAAGGTACCGTTAGGTCCAGATAGTGATTTTATACTTGGGCGTATTCCCGGATATGCATTTGGATGTTTCTAGAAGGTTTCGATACTATTTGGTGAAAGATGAAAATTTGAAGGTTTGGAATGTTCATAAGTTTGACCGGGAGTTGATCTTGATGATACTATGTACAGATTGTGGTTCCGGGAATTGGAATAGCTTCGTTATGTCATTTGGGACTCATGTGCAAAATTTAAGGTCATTCCGAGTTGATTTGATATGGTTTGACACGAGTTTTGGAAGTTGAAAGTTCAAAAGTTCATTAAGTTTGATTTAAGGTGCGATTCGTGGTTTTGATATTGTTATGCGTGATTTGAGGCCTCGAGTAAGCCATTTTTAGTCCATTTTCAACTGCTGATTTTTGGCTACAGGGGCGTACATCGCTATAGCTGAGAATTGGTCGTGATCGCGAAGAGAAAAATGGACAAAATGGAGCTGTGAATCGCATTCGCGGAGGGAGCTTCGTGTTTGCGAAGAAGAAATTATGTTGTCACTAACCTGACTTCAGAAGCTTATATCTTGCAATCTATAAGAAATTTTGATATGATTTAAAAGTGAAACTTGTAGCCCTTTGTTTCTAGTTTTCTTAAAGTTAAACAGTTTGTCATTTAGATTTATGTGCAAAATGTTATGGCTGATACACTTTAGGCTGCCTGAGAAGAGTTTGGGAAGGGTTAATGGAAATTTGTTCATCGCGATTGCAGGGAAATGACCGCGATCGCAGGGTAAAAACTGTGTTGGAAAATTTTGGAACCGCAGTCATGAAGGGTACCTCTGGAGCAGTGCATAAAGTACTCTATTTCTAAGGTCTTGGTCATTTTATCATATTTTGAGCTATGGAGCTCGGATTTGGGCGATTTTGGAGGCGGTTTTCACCACATGGACTGAGATAAGTGTTTTCTACTCAGTTTTAATTATGTTTCATAAATCTATCTTCAATTTTGGCATTTGGATTATGAATTTAACAGAGAAATAGGGATTTTTGAGTTTCGAACATCTATTTGGAGTCGGATTTGAGTAAAATTTGGTATGCTTGGACTCATAATTGAATGGGTTGTCAGAATTTATGAGTTTGGTTGGCTTCCGAGGTGCGTGCTCGGGTTTTACTTTTTGGTTGACTTTGAGTAATTGATTAAAGATTCGACCTTTACCCCTTAGGTTTGTTTTCTAAGGCATTATTTGATGTTTTGAGTTGTTTTTGGCTAGTTTCGAGCCGTTCAGAGTTTGATATGCGCAGGATGGCATTAATAGAGTATTGTTTGGCTTGCTCGGTATTTGTTTTGGCTCATTTGAGTTAAGTATCTTATCAAAACATGGTTGAGGCACTAGTTGCCTGGATTATTTGTGATAGCTACGTGCTATGGGTGTGCATATGTGTGGGGTTTAGCCCATGTGCGAGCAGCGGGGTATTTTTCCCTGATCAGGGTACTACTTAGGCTATGATATGCCTAGATTTGACTGTTAAGCTTTAATCTATAATGTTTCTCATATTTGTATCATTATTGAGAACTATTTGAGCCATGTTTAAGATTACGAAGAGCCTAATTTTCTGAATAAACTTGGTAATTGCTATTTCTGTGATAAAATTACCGATTTGAGCTATGATAGCACACTTTGCACATGCCTACACTTTAGCATGTTATTATACTAGTCCAAAAGCATGAAATCTGATAATTATTCATCATATATATGTGTTCTTGTATACTTGCTTCTGTGTGATATGATTTGGACTGGATATCTGTGACCACGCCAGACGAATATGTTGTTATGCCTGTGACCATGCCAGGAGGATTGTGTTGTTAAGCCTGTGACCATGCCAGGTAGATTATTTTGTTATGCATGTGATCACGCCAGGCGGATTGTGTTGTTATGCCTGTGATCAGTCGGGGCAGATTATGTTGTTATGCCTGTGACCATGCCGGACGGATTGTGTTGATATGCCTGTGACCACGCCGAGCGAATTGTATTGATATGCCTGTGACCACGCCGGGCGGATTATGATATTAAGCCTGTGACCACGCCGGGCTGGTAGCACATTGAATTGGCCGTGCTTGCGTGTTGATAAGGATCCATCCCCCCCTAGGGTCACGCTCTCATGTTTCTCTCTTGATGGTGTACCCGCGGATTGTGAAAAACTGATGATTTCTGGTTGATGTGAGCTCTAGGAGAGCTGGTTACTATTATTGGATTGGGTTGCATGCCGCAACCGGCCTTATTGGCTTATGGTTAATTGATCTGGTTGCGTGCCACAACAGACTGATATTTGGTTATTGCATTTCATATTTACTTGTAATATCTTTGACTGCTTTCCTGATTTATTTACATATCTTCTTTAAAAGCTGGATTGTTGATGGAGTAGAACACTTTAAAACAAAGAATTGTGAGTATCAAAATGGTTTTTCTTGAAATTATGACCGGTATAGGTTTTAGTGAGTATCATTTATAGTTCTTGCTTCTTTTACCTCGCCGAGGTTAGTTAGGATACTTATTGAGTACACGAGTCGATTTTACTCATACTACACCTTGCGTGCAGATCTTGGAGTTGATGTTGTTGTGTATGGAGGGAGCTGACATTGAAGATGCACCTGCATTCCAATTTTCGCTACCACTAGTTCTTGGTAGTTCTAGATTTGAGATTCTGTTTATATACATTTCAAACATATGTTATATAATTTTTCATTTGAGTTTGTAAATCTAAGTCCTAGTGACTCATGACTTGTACTACCAGTCCTTGGAGAGTTGTTTAAAGATTCAGTTATTTTGCTTTTGACTCTTACTTTTATTATTTAATTGTGTTTACTGTTATTTGGCTTACCTAGCGGGTTGGGTTAGGTGCCATCATGACTAGTTGGATTTTGGGTCGTGACGCTCGACCTGGCCTCATCACTATTGTACTGAGGTTAGATTTGATACTTACTGGGTACCGTTGTGGTATACTCATGCTATGCTTCTGCGCATTTTTATGCAGATCCAGATAGATCTGCTCGTGTTGGATGCCAGTGATCATTCAGTTATTTCTCTGGAGACTTTAAGGTATACCTGCTCGACGTCCACAAGCCTCGTAGTCACCTTCTGTTATTTCCTTTACTGTTGCTTATCATTTTATCAGACATTGTTGTATTAGATATTTTAGTATATTTCTGCAGAGTTTATGACTCAGTTCCACCGGTTCTGGGAATCTTATTTCTCTTGTTCCGCTTGGAGTTATTATGAGTTTTATCGGTTTATTTTATTATCTTAGTTCGTTATTTCTGTTAAGTTATTCATGAATGTTAGGCTTACCTAGTCTTAGAGACTAGGTGCCATCACAACTGCCTTAGGTGGGATTTTCGGGTCGTGACACGAGTCTGTTTACCCAAAAGTCAAACTTTGGTCAACTCCTTCAACTTAAAGCTTCCAAATCAAGAGTCATTCTTCCAAATCAATCCTGAACTTCTTGAAAACCAAAACCGACTATACACGCAAGTCATAATACATCATATGAAGTACTCAAAGTCTCAAATCACCGAATAAAATGTTAAAGCTCAAAATAACCGTTGGATCATTACAGTCACCCAAGCTCCTTGAATATACTAAGCTTACTAACTTTACGCCACCCATTCGATGAGAAAGTATAAAAAGAAGGTAAGGTTTGAAATAGTAAATAATCAATGGGCTAAGGTAGACCAAAAGATCTGAAAAATATTCAAAGCCTAAAGCATAATATTCAAGAGACGAATGCTGTAGTTGATAAAAATAGAACCCAATATTCTATTAAAGAAAATTTTCAGATTATAAATAAGACCTATTTGCAAAGTAAAAAATATAAAATGGTAGCAAATGAATCATAATATTGATCAAAACAATTTTAAAAATCCAAATCGTCAAAATGATTGTAAAAGCTGATTTCAAAGTGTCGTTAGACTATTTGATCCAAAACGTTGTAAAGAGAATTTCAAATTGAAAACTTGGAAAATAGCGTTAAAATGCTTGCAAAAAAAGAAATAAAGTGAGAACCAGTATAAGTTCAAATCCTTACAAATGTTTTTTAAAAAATAGACTCAAGTACTTGCAAAATAGTTCAGCGCTAGAATAGAACCCAAATAGACTAAAATAGTACTTGTGAGAATTCAGGTATTAAATTCTAGAAATCTAAAATACTTTGGGAAGTCTACATTGCTACTTGGGATCAAGAATTTAACCAGTTCTATTACCATGTAGTTGGCACATAGGAAATCTGATTGTTTATTAAGTAGTCCTTCATTGTATCTAATGGTTTTAAACGAAAATAAATATCTAAGCATACCACAAAACATAAAGACAAGTAATAAAACGCACAAATAGCAATTAGCACATATTTCCCCATCCCAGCATCCCCCTCTTCACTATTACAGAGTGTTCATACATTATTACTGACCACAAGAAATACAAAGAGGACCTAAAATAAACTAAAGGGTCCCCATCTTTAGGTAACTTCAGGCAAGCTCCTCTTGGATCTTCCTTGTAACGACCCAATCGATCGCTTTGAGTTTTAGAATCTCATTCTCCTATTTCATGCTTTTCATAGATTGCTTTGATATTTTATGACTTGTAGTTATGAATGGCTTGATTCCCGAGGGGTTCGAGAGTAATTTGAAATACTTAGTTTCTAACTAGAAGCTTAAGGTTGAAAGAGTTGATCAAACTCAATATTATGAGTAAACGCCCATGATTGGTAATTTCAAGTTTCAATATGTTCGTATGGTGATTTTGGATTTGAACGTATATTCGGTTTGTGTCTCAGGTGGCCCGAATTGATTTGGCAGTTCTAGCTGAAAGTTAGAATTTTGAACATAAGAGAATTTGAGATTCTTGGTTTTGATATTGTTATTAGTGTTTTAAGCCTTAGAACAAGTTTTATAGGGTATACAGACTTGTTAGATTGTTGGACAGGGCCCTAGAAGACTTGGGTGAGTTTCGAAGTGATTTCAGGCTGAGTTATAATTGCTGATTTTCTGGTGTCCAGCAATGAATCGTGATCGCAGAGCTGAATCTCGTGATCATGTCAAAGGATTTGAGGGCCAAGGGTTTTGCTCTTTGCAGTCACGTGTAGAGGGTTGCGATCACATAGGTTTATTCATAGGCCTTCTTCGCGGTCCATGGTCTATGGTTGCGGTCGCATAGGTGTTTGCGTAGTTGATGTTCTTTAACTCATGGACATTGGGTCGCGATCGTGATGCACATTTTGGCCCCAAGGGTATATTTTATCCAAATTTCGGTATTTTTACTATTTTTGAGTTTTGAAAAACGGGAAGAGGAGATTTGACCCTTATTTGGATTTGATCATATATCTTGATTCCCTATGGATTTTAACACCTAAAATATGCAATCAAAGAATGAAATTTGAGATTTTTGTATATAACTTAAGAGAGCGTATTTTGAGGTTTTAAATACTAATTCGGACTCGAATTTAGAAAATAATGACATATTTGGACTCGTCGGGCTATGTATCAATGGGATATGACCTTAGACTCGAGTTGTAACCATGTGAGTCCGGGTTGGCCTTTTGTTGACTTTTGAGAGTTGATGTCACGGCCCAACTTCTACCGGGATCGTGATGGCCCCTAACCTAATATGCTAGGCAAGCCAACCAGCATAAACACAACTCAAGATGAAGATCATCAAATAAATAATAATGTAAGTGCGCAAAATAATTATACAAAACTATCCCAAGTACTAGTAACATAAGTCATGAGCGCAAAAAAATAAACAAACTATCCCATGTACTGGTAATACAAGTCATGAGCGACTACAATTAGGATTCCAACATTGACATAAAAAATAATACATCATCTGTTTGAATATACATAAATAGAAATACAAGTGTAACTATCCAACCGACCGTTTTGAGCTTTAGTACTTCGTGCGACGGTTGAGAAATTGAGTAACTTCACATTACGCATTATAACTCGCGTATATGGTTGGTTTCAATTTCTGAGATCTTCGAAGTTGAATTGGGAGAGTAATTCTTAATTGGGAAGCTTTAAGTTGGAAGAGTTGACCGAGATTTGTCTTTGGAGTAAATGATCTCTAATTCGTATTTTGATGGTCTCAATAGGTTCATATGGTAATTTTGGACTTAGGCGTATGTTCAAATTTGAATTTGGATGTTCCTAGAAGGTTTTGGCTTTATTTGGCGAAAGTTGGCAATTTGAAAAATAAAAATATTCCAAAGTTTGACCAGGAGTTTACCTTGAGGCTATCGAGGTCGGATTGTTCTTTCGAGAATTGGAATAGGTTTGTTTTATCATTTGGGACTTGTGTGCAAAGTTTGGGTTCATTTGGGATTGGTTAGACTTGAATCGAGCGCTTGGTTTGAAGTTAAAAGTTTCTGAAATTAAGAGATTGATCTTGATCGATGAGTCTTGGTTTTGCTATTAATTACAGTGTTTGGAGCCTTTGGATAAGTTTGAAAAATGTATTGGAACTTGTTGGTTAGATTGGACGGGGCCCCGTAGAGCTCGAGTGAGTTTCGGGATAGTTTCAGACCATTTCGGTTAAGTTTGGCATAGCGATCTTTTGGTGTTTCAATATTCTTCCCATTCGCGTTCAACGTGTCACGTTCGCCTAGAAGGTTTTGGCTGACTAGTGAATTATTCATCGTGTTCGCGATGAAGTGTCCGCATTCATATAGCTTTGTTGTCAGACGGGATTTTGGTCATCACGTTCGCGTGGGCAGTGTCGCGTTCGCGTGGGCCTCAGCAGTGTGGACCTTTGCATTTGCATAGGAGGCTCCGCATTCGCGAAGCATAGTTGGAGGTTGGAGGCAGTATGACCTTCACGATTGCGAGGGTACTACTACGATCTTGTAGGGCACTGCTGGGCAGTGCATTTAAGTTGCCAATTCGGTACTTTGCCCATTATTTCATATTTTGAGACCTAGACTTCGAGAAGAGGAGATTTTGAAGAGCAATTTTACTAATACATTGGAGGTAAGAAATTTTTACTTAGATTTGGCATGATATCTTGATTACCCATGGTTTCTTACACCCAAAGCTTGGAATTTTGAAACAATTGTGTTTTTATCTACACTTTAAGATGTGTAGTTTGGGGATTCGAGTACCTATTTGAACTCAATTTTTGAAACTAATTACATATTTGGACTTGGCAGGTTATGCATCATCAGATTTTGATATTGGTTTTGGATTTCGGGTACATGGACTCGGGTTGACTTTTAAATAATTCTTAAAAGATCGAAGCTTTATAGATTGGCATTGTTTCCTATGGAAGTTTTGACTTCCTTGGAAGATGTTTGGCTTGGATTTACGCGACTGGAGGGCTAGATCAAAGTTTTGATGCGATTTGAGGTTGAAGACTAGCCCGGATGAGGTAAGTATCTTGCCTAAGCTTGGTTTGATGGTAATTTCCCCATTAGTTGTGATATTTGTTATATGTTGGGGGTGACATATATATGAGGTGATGAGTGTATTTGCGAAAATGCCGGACCCAAAATCCAACCAGTCGTGATGGCACATATCCCCACCCGCTAAGTAAGTCTAATAACAATAACCACAATTTAATGATAAAGATAAGAGTCGAAAGTGAAATAACTGAATTTTATACAACTCTCCAAAGATTGGTAGTGCAAGTCATGAGCCACTAAGATTTTAGATTTACAAATCTAGTATGAAATAATATTTACAACATCTGTTTGAAATATACATAAACAGGACTCAAATCTAAACTACCAAAACAAGTGATAGCTATGTCTGGAGGTCAGGTATGTCTCCAATGCCAGCTTCTCCATTCTCAGTAACATTGGCTCCAAGATCTGCACGCAAGGTGCAGAAGTGTAGTATGAGTACAACTGACCTCATATACTCAATTAATATCATAGCTAACCCCGGCGAGGTAAAAGAAGCAAGAATTATAAATGATACTCGCTATCACCTGTACAGTTCATAATTTTAATAATTATAGAATAGATATATGATCAAATCAGGAAATCCCAAGTAAAACCACATTGGTGCTCATAATTCTTTACTTTAAAGTATTTTGCTCAGTCAAATCCAACATATAAGGAAGATATGCAAGTAAATCAGGTAAACAGTCAAGGAAATTACAAGTAAAGATGAAATGCAATAACAAAATATCAGCATGTTGTAGCGCGCAGCCTGATCCAAATAACAATATGCCAATAAGTCCTGTTGTAGTGTGTAACCCGATTCAAATAATAGTAACCTTCTCTTCCAGAGCTCACATCAACTAGAAACTCGATGGTTTCTCATAATCCCCGTGTAAAACATAAAGAGAGAAACATGAGAGGGTGACCCAATGGAGATGGATCCATATCCACACGTAAGAGTGGCCAATTCAACGTGCTACTAGCCCGGCGTGATCACAGGCTCAATATGATAATCCGACCGGCGTGATTACAGACTCAATATAACGGATCCGCCCGGCGTGGCCACAGGCATAACAATACAATTCGCCCGGCATGGTCACAGGCATAACAATACAATCTGCTCGGCGTGGTCACATGCACAACAATACAAACCGCCCGGCGTGGTCACATACATAACAATACAATCCGCCATGCATGGTCACAAGCATAATAATGCAAACCGCCCGGCGTGGTCACAAGCATAACGATACAATCCGCCCGGCGTGGTTACAGGCACAGTAATACAAACCTCCTAGTGAAGTCAGAGGCATAATAGTACAACCCGCCTGGCGTGGTCACAGGCATCCAATCCAAATCATATTACATAGAAGCAAATATACAGCAACACATGTATATGATCAATGAATATCTAATTTCTTGCTCCTAGACTGGTATAAGTGACATGCTAAAGTGTAAACATGTGCAAGGTCTGCTATCATATCTCAAATCGGCAATTTCATCACGAGAATAACAAATATTAGTTTCAATCAGGAAATTTAGCTTCTATATAACCTCAAAACAAGAATCAAATAGCTCACAACGGGATTACAAGTATGAGAAATGTCACAGCTTAAAGCTTAACAATCAATTCAAAATATATCATAGCCTAAGCACTACCCCGAGTATGGATAAATACCCTGGTGCTCGCACATGTGCTCAAACCCCACACATATGCGTACCCATAGAATGTAACTATCAAAAATAACTCAGGAAAATAGAGCCTCAGCCAAGTTTAGATAAGATACTTACTTCAAGCAAGCCAAATCAAATACCGAGCATGCCAATCGATACTCTAGAAATGTCATCTCACGCAAATCAACATCCGAACGTCTTGAAACTAGCCAACATTAACTCAAAAACATCAAATAATTCCTTAGAAAACAAACCCAGGTGATAAAGGTCGAATCTTTAATCAAACTCAAAATCAACCCAAAAAGTCAAACCTGAGCTCGCACTTCAAAACCCAACAGAACTTACAAATTCTGACAAACCCATTCAGTTACGAGTCCAACCACACTAATTTCACTCAAATCCGACTCCAAATCGATGTTAAAAACTCAATTAATCACTTTAGGAAACTTTAGACAAAAAACCCCAATTTCTCTTTTGAAATCACTAATAAAATGTCAAAATCAAAGATGAAATCAAGGAATATAATCAAAATCGAGTAAAAAATACTTACCCCAATCCATGTGGTGAACATCCCCTCAAAAAGTGCCCAAATCCAAGCTCCATAACTCAAAAATGAACAAACCTGTCGATTAAATAGGATTCTACCTGCCGTTTTGCATGTGCGAACAAATGGCTGCTTATGCAGCGTCGCTTTTGCAAAAAATTTCTCGGTTCTGCGAAGATCACTAATACTCCGACCACTCACACACGCAGACAAAATCCCTCTTTTGCGATAGCGCAGGTGTGATAAACTTTCGCTTCTACAAAACTCCTAACCAGGCAGCCCTTCCGCTTTTACGCCTTATCTTCTGCTTCTGCTTCTGCAGCTCCGCAGATGAGACCCTTTCTCCACATTTGCGGACATACCTGACCTTCCCAAAATGCGCTTCTACACCAGCTCTTCCGCTTCTGAGGCTCTGCACCTGCGTCCAAAATTTCGCAAGTGCGTTCACACCAGGTCTCACCCAAACCAGCATAACCAACATGTTCCAAAGATTATCCAAATTCGTCCGAAACTCACCCTAGCCCCTCAGGACCCCGTCTGAACATAAAAATAAGTCTCAAAACATAACACAAACCTAGCCGAGGTCTCAAATCACTCACAATAATATTGAAATCAAGAATTGCACCTCAAATCAAACTTAATAAATTTTGGAACTTTCAACTTACAAAATTCATGCCGAACCATATCAAATCAACTCGGAATGACCTCAAATTTTGCATACAAGTTCCAAATAACATAACAAACCTATGAAAACTCCCAGAACAACAATTCGAACCCGATATCATCAAAATCAACTATCAGACAAATTTATGAACATTCCAAACCTTCAATTTTTAACTTTCGCCAAATAGTGCCAAAACCTTTTAGAAACATCTAAATGCAAATCTGGGCATACGTCCAAGTCCAAAATTACTATCTGGAACTAACGGAACCATAAAAACTCCGATCTAAGGCCAAATACACAAAAGTCAAACTTGGTCAACTCTTCCAACTTAAAGCTTCCTAGTTGAGAATCATTATTCCAAATCAATTCTGAATCACCTGAAAACTAAAACCGACGATTCAAACTTTTCATACTTCATCATATGAAGCTAATCAAAACTTTAAAATAGCTGAATGAAATGCAAGTGCTTAAAACGACCGGTTGGGCCGTTATAGTACTTCGCGGTTATATAAGATCCGAGTAGATCTTAGGTTATTATATGCCTTGTTTCCTATCATGCTTCTTTGATATCATATTTCTCCATTTGTATGACTATGTGAGTGATTATTCATGCTAGAAATCATGGCTAGCTATTTGCTTATTTGTTTGAGACATGATAGGGCTATTTTTGCTATGTTGAGCTATTTGCTTTAGTCGTAGTAATACTATTCTATCATGATATTATATCCGTATATTATATCTCTATCTCGGTGCACTTTTTATATATTATATTATATGTTGTTAGTGTCCTTATGCATGACTTGAGTTTGAGTTGAATTGTAATATGTTGGCTTATTCCGTGTGGTATATTAAATAATGTTTCTGTGAGATGTTGGCATATAGTGACTTGAGCGGATAGATAACTGATCGTGGGCCATAGAGTCATGGTGGTTTCGATAGTCAGGTGACGTGTGCGCTAGACCTTATGTTGGGGATGAGTAGTAATGATATTTAGGTGACGCGTGCGCCAGGCTCCATGTTGGGCTAAGTGATATTGATCGTTGACTTAGATCCGATCAGTACTTGGGCAAGGACCCACCCCTTCGGGGTCATGTTTTAACCGTGGGTACAGGTGCATGGTCATATACGTGCTTGGTGAGGGACTTGTGTCAGGACCGTTAGCATGTGTATGCATGTGTATGTGTGTGTGAAGGTCCATGAGCTTTAAGCCACGAACCGTGAGCATGCTTAGAGTATGATTGAGGGGTACTTTGTACCAGGCACTATGAATGTGATGAGATTATATATACTTGATATTTAACCTGTGATTCTTTATTGATTTGGCATGTATAACTGACATGCAAGCATAATGTTGTATTAACCCTCATGCTAATTGGTATTTGATGACTCTACTTGATGGTTAGAGCTTGATATTACAGTTTAATCTTGTTAATATCTGTCTAAGTGAATTCTGTGGAAGTGGATGCCTTGACTGTATATCTGAAAGCATGTCTATCTCCTCATATTGTGTTAAGCGGAGCCTGTTATTATTTGAGCTATTTTACTTATTATTCTACTATTATTGCTATTGTTGGCTGTGGAAAGTTATCACGACCCAAAATCCCACCTTAAGGATCGTGATGGCACCTAGTCCATAGGATTAGGTAAGCCTAACACATATTGAGTTATTAATAGATTTAAACTACTCAATCATTAAATAAAAACCGGTAATGACATACATAGCTAAAAACGATCAATAGTTGTATATTTCTCAAAATTTGTAGTACAGAGTCATAAGTTATACTGAGTATAATTGAAATCACTAAATACGATACTGTTCTGAAATGGAAATAAAAAGTAATGATGAAAGGCAACAGACATGACTCTGAGGCCTGCGAACGCAAATGGCAGGTCTACCTTGAAGCCTCTGCAGTACAACACAATAGCTAACTAACGTCCGACACGCTCTGAGGTACCTGAATTTGCACAAAAATGTACAGAAGCGTAGTATGAGTATACCACAATAGTACCCAGTAAGTATCAAGACTAACCTCAATAGAGTAGTGACGAGGTTCAAGTCAAGACGCTTACTATTCAAATAACATGTGCGGAATATCAATATAAAGTTAACAACGGGAAAGCAAAGTAAATAAAAGGCAATAAAGGGTAATCATGTGATAAAACAGTAAAATAATCAAAGCACAAATAATAAACAAGTGAAGGAAATTAAGGAAAAATAACAACATTTTTAATCATCAAACCGTTCCGACACAAGATGTATAGCAAGAATCACCCCGAGGTACCACCCCACATAATCATATGTCACAAATCCCAAATCATGAATCATATACACATGTACCACACCTCATAATCATAAGTAACGAATACCAAATTATGAATTATATACACACGGTGCCTCGTGCCAACATTAACAATCACAACCACACGGACAACTCACGTGCTGCACGGATAACTCACGTGCCAATATCACAATCCGTCCGACATGGTCACAGGCTCAAAATCAGAATATGCTCGGCATGGTCGCAGACTCAATATCCCAATCCACCCGGCATAGTCACAGGCTCAATATCCCAATCAGTCCGCCATAGTCACGAGCTACCAGTCCAACCTTATTGCAGAGAAAGCAGATATACAAGAATATATGTACATGATCCATGAACATCAAGTTTCATACTTCTGGACTAGTATAAATAACACATTACAGTGTATGCATATGCAAGTGTACTATCACAGCTCAAGTCAACAAGTAACATTAGAGACACCGAGTAGCACATCGGAAACAACACAACAAATCACGTAATATGCATAAAACATACAAGGAAGTCACACCACCACATGAATATCATTAAGAATATGCCCCCAGGCTATCACATATCATCCTTGACATAAGCCCACTTATCTCGCCGCGTGTGCAACAATAAAGTAAATTCCTGCCTTGTCTCGCCACATACGCAAACCATATATATATATATATATATATATATATATATATCCCGCATTATCTCACTGCATGTGCAATATCAATAATAACAATAGTACGGAAGAACCTCATGCAAACATCCCGACAATCATCTCAACAAGACCACATGTGCCAAAATCACAACAACACAACATAGCAACTTGCACCACATGTGCCCATAAGCCATAACATTGCCAAAATAACAATACCAATATCATAACAACGCATAGCCCACGGCTCAACAACAAAGCATACAAGAGTCTCAACAACAACACAACAAACGGAAGAATAATTTAACACTGAAAGATATTCCATGTAATGACAACTTCAAATAAATATATATAAGAATAAACTCAACAATGAAGGATATAACATGTAATAACAACTTAAACAAAATGCAAATAAGGATAAAGTCAACAATGAAAGATATAATGTGTAATAATAACTTCAACCAAATACAAATGAGAATAAACTCAACAATAGAAGATACTTACCTCAAACAAGCTAAATCAATCCAGTAATAAGCCCTTCCTCCGCAAATCCACCTCCGGACGACCCGAATCTAGCAAAAATAACTTAATATCAAAAATAAAAGTCATAGGAAATGATTCCAAATAATAAGGCTTCGACCTTTAATGAAAATCAAAAGGTCAACTTTGGGCCTGCACCCTGGAACCCAATAAAACTCACAAATTCTGAACACCCATTCAAATACGAGTCCAACCATACCAAAATCATCCAATTCCGACTCCAAATTGATATTCAAAACTCAATTATTCAATTTAGAAAAGTTTAGACAAAAACTCTCAATTTCTCTTATTAATTCACATATTTTGATGTTAAATCCAGTGATGGATCAATGTAAATCTCATAGATATATGTTATAATCACTTACCTCAAGCTTGTAGATGAAGGTCTAGGTTGAAACCCTTCAAACTCAAGCTCCCAAGTCTCTAAAGTGGTGAAGAATGAAATAAAAGCCCAAAAGTCTCATTTGTATACAAACACCTAGACTCTCGGACTCCCAGTGTTGACCACACTTTTCCTAGTGTGGTCCGCACTCCCAAGTTTTGTGGCCATAATCCATATTGTGCGGTCGCACTCCAGCAGTAATTGCACTAGTTATCTTCCATAAATTGACCATAACTTTCTGTACAAATATCCAAATGATAAACGGTTTAATTTTTTGGAAACTAGACATCAAGGAATACAACTTTGGTCTTTGGATCATCACCAAATTCCTCATGGATTGAGAGATATGAGCTTCCGAAGTCAGACCAACAAACCTGAAGATTTCCTGTTGTGGCCCTCAGCACGGTCCGCACTTTGGCTATTGCCTCCTCACTCAGGGGTTTGTTGCAGAACTTGAGACTTTGCCTCAGTAGCACTCCTACAGCTCCAAAACATCATCAAAGTGCCAAAATTCTCAAACTTGTTCAAAACTCACCCGAACCTCTCGGGACCCCGTCCTATCATTCCAGCAAGTCCATAACCATTATCTGGACCTATCCAACTTCTCAAGATGCATACGGAAACATCACATCAAAAAATCAAAGTCCAAATCACATGTTAAACTCTCTTAAGTTCATAAACTTGTAAACTTTTAACCAAGTGTCCGATTCATGCCTAACCAACTCGGATCATAACAAAAATTTTCACACAAGTTTCAAATGACATAACGAATATATTCCAACTTACGGAACAACAATTCGAACTTGCTAACATCGAAGTCAACTCCCGGTCAAACCTATGAAATTTTCAAAACATTCAAATTGCCAACTTTCACCAAATAGAGCCGAAACCTTATAGAAACATCCAAATACAAATTCGGTCATACGCCCAAGTACAAAATCACCATCAGGATCTGACAGAACCATTAAAACTCCAATCTGAGGTGAAATATACAAAAGTCAAACTTGGTCAACTCTTCAAACTTAAAGCTTCTAAAATAATAATCATTGTCCAAATCAATCCCAAACCATTCGAAAACCAAAAGCGATGATACAGAAAAGTCATAATACACAATATGAAATTACTCAAGACCTCAAACCACCTAACTGAATGCAAATACCCAATACAATCTAGCGGGTCGGGACAAAAGTGAGCATTAGACCTTGCCAAACTCGTCGCTGCTTTTAGCCCGAGGTTAGGCTTGCTACTTACTAAGTATATGGGCTTTGTTGTACTCATACTACATTCTGTACTTTGTGTATAGATCCAGGTGTTGTTGATCGTGGTAGTTGCCCATCAGCCAGATCAAGATTAGTTAGATATCTCGAGGTAGCACTGTTGTTCCATTCGCAGGCCTTCAAGTCACTTGCCTTATTCATGTTAACATTGTTTAGTCTTTCAGACAGTGTTCTATTTGATTTAAACCTTGTATTTATGTATTCTATAGAGCTCATGTACTCGATGATACCAGATTATGGGATGATTTTAGTTGTATTGTTGCTATTGACTTTAGTTATTTATGATTATTCCGTTGATGAGACTATTCAATATTCTTAGTTAAGTTTGTTTCTGCTTATTGATTGATAGCTTGCCTAGCAAACTATCTTAGGTGTCATCACGACTCCTGTGGGATTTTGGGTCGTAACAACAAGTACTAAACTACCATGAACAAAATGGTATCTTGCAAATAAACGCTAGTACATTTTCAATGCTAGCCTTTGACTTCCGCAACAACTTAGCTTTATGACCTAAAATCACACCAATGATCGTGATGGCACGTAACCTGCTTACTAGGCTAGCCAACACCCAATAACAATAATTAAATCCACTTATTAAGTCATTAAATAGAGTTACAACATAAATAAGAAAGCGAAATAAATTTTAAATCAATATCATAAATGCATATGTCGAAGACAGGGTTTAAACACGACCAAAATTGTCTCACAAACTCTATCAAAATCCAATATCACATCATCACAAGCATCTAACAAAGTAAACTATCTCAACTAAACAATAACATCTGTCCAAAAAGAAATAAATAGATAGAGATAGATAAATAAGGAAGGGGGACTCCATGTGCTGCAGATCGAATCAAGTAGAGCAGCTCACCACGAAGTCTCCAAGTAAGATCCTAAATAAATGGGTGGATACCACTAAGTACCTGGCTCAAATTCTGCACAAAAATATGTAAAAATATAGTAAGAGTACAAAACGACGGTACTCAATAAGTATCAAGTCAAGCCTCGAAGAAGTAGCGATGAGGGATCAATACTGATACCTACTAATAGTCCAATAAACAAGTGAAAGCATAAATAGAACAAGAAATAAGGCATGTTGTCATAAAATAGATACAAATATAAAGGTACAATAAATCCAAAATTTAGACATGCTTCTCAAACAAAAGAGATACAATACAATGTCATATACTTTATTTCTTTTTATAATCATGATATGAGTCAATAAACACTTACATAAAAGCTACTGTATGAATCTAGGATTCAAATGCATCCTCATGATCCATTCTCAATAACTCACAGCACAAATCTATGTGCTTGACACTGGCCAATTGTCCAAATCGAGCATCAATCTGGGTGCTTGTGCTCACGAGGCCCAAAGTAATATGGGTAATCACCTAACTCTAGAGGGATGAATCCATATCTAAGTGTTGTTTCGGTGTGCAACCCGATCCAATTATAATACTGTCAATAATCAATAATCAATATCCACTCACAATGTCCTTAGTGGAAAAATCCTCAACTTTCCTTATTGTCCAACTCTTCAATGCATATGCATATGAGATGATATGATAAAGATGCACCAGGATATAATATCATAAAATGCAAATGAATATTTATATGATAAGATAAGGCTATGCCTAATCATATAATTCAAATTTGCATAGCAGTTATTTAGTATTCTTAAACTCAATCATGATATCAAACATGAGCAAAGTAAGCCAATAGCCACCAAATCATAAACCAATCAAGTCAAGTACATGAACACGGCTAATTAAAAAGCTCAATATGGTGAAAGAAGTCCATCATGTCCAAATCAATAAGTCATAACACTAAGCATGGGTTCAAATCATGTTGAGATTCATCACGTACTCATAAATGAAAAATGGATAAATAATTCACATAGTCCAAATAAGACATACTACCAGCCTAACTCTACTCGCACAGGGTCATAACCTAGCCAACGCATATGCGCTCGTCACCTCACATATATGTAGCTCCCAAATCAAGAAACAACAAGCAAACATATCACATATGGGGAAAATCTCTTACATGGATAAACAAGAGACTACCTCCATCCGAGAATACTTTGAACTTCTAAACGCTTTTCCCTTCTAATCCACTTCCAAACGACTCAAATCTAGTCAAATATTACTCAAATGAGTCAATACAAGCTTTGAGAATTGGTTTCATATAAAAAAGATTCAATCTTTAATCCAAATAAAAAAGATAACAAAAAGTTAATCTCGGGTCCCGGGTCCGGGCCGGAATCCAGAATTGAATCATAGATATAGATTATCCATAACACCCGAGTCTAAATATATGAGTAGATTCCAAATCGTGTTACAAGTTCATGTTATAAACCCCCAAATGCACTCTCTTAAGTTGTAGGCAAAACCCCAAATTCACTTATTCAAATCCATGTTTTGATGTTAAATCTAGTGATAATTCCATGTATAATTTATATATTTAGGTTAAAATCACTTACCCCAAGCTTGTGGTTGAAACCCTAGCATAAAACTTCTCCCAATGAGCTTTAAAAGTTTGAAAATGAAATAATTTCACAATACCCGGCCTTAAATAGTCTGTCACAAAAATAATTGTGCCAGAGCTAGGATACCACAATGCAGATCCATTGAGAAATGAACTAGTCCGAACTCACAGCCATCACGAAGTAGATGTGCAGCCCGTAGAACCATTCTGCAGTCCGCAAAATCTATCGCGAATAGGTCCGGTCTATACTTAACCCAACGATGGCGAATCCTTTCTACGGGCGGCATGTCTATTTCTCAGTCTGTAGGATAGGTCACATAATGGACATGATAACTACCATTTCTGCAAACTCACTCCAAATGGGCCGAAACTCACCCGTGTCCCTCATAATCCTATCCAACTATTCCTACAAGTCCATAAACACTACTCAGACCTATCTAAGGCCTCACAACATATATGGAAACATCACAACAATGAATCGAGGCTCAAACCCTATTCTCTTAAGTTCATAAACTTCAAAACTTCAGAACTTTCAACCAAGCGTCAGATTCATACATAAACACCTCGGATCTCAACCAAACTTTGCGTATAAGTTCCTTTCAACTATATAGACGTACCTAAAGTCTTGAACACAAATCAGACTCCATAACATCAAAATCAACTTTTAGTTAAACTTATGAACTCTCCAATTTTTAAAATTGCTAACTTTCGGCAAATGGGGTCAAAATATTCTAGGAACATTTAAAACCAAATTCGAACATAGGCCCAAGTCCATAATCACCATATGAACCCATAAAAACTCTCAAATGGAAATTCTGGGGTTGTTTACTCAAGAGTCAAACCTTGGTCACCTCTTACAACTTAAGCTTCCTAAATGGGACTAAGTGTTCTTTCACTCTCAAGCCTTCCCGAAACCAAATCAATCATTCTCAAAAATCATAAAACATCAAACTATGGGAAGTATCAAATAGGAAAATAGGTTCTAATACTCAAAATAACCGACCGAGTCATTATATTCCCCCCCCCTCCTCCTTAAACAAATGTTTTGTTAGAATTATGCACCACTTATACATTAGAGGGGGGAGGGTGAATAATGTATCGACCACTTAAAAGTTTCTTCCTAGAATTTTACGTTTTTCCTAGAACCTGGTTCTTAAACAGGTTCTTGAAATTATTGTAACTAATAAATGCAAAAAAAATAAGAAGACATGATATTTACATGGAAAACCTCCTTGATCAAGGAAATAAAAATCGTGACCCAACCCTGGGATTTTTCTTGCAAACTTCACTATAAAAAACGAGCAGTTTTAGATTATAAAACTCTTTTATGACCTAAGATACTAAATCTAGTCACTCAATAGCCTACCATAAACTTATCATAGCTGCTTCAAACTAATTTCTTAGTCTAAAATAAAATATTTTCACTCCAGAGTTCTTACAATGTAATGACCCAATAGGTCATTTTGAGTACTAGCTCCCCATTTTATATTTTGAGATATTTCACAGCTCTATTTGATGATTTATGACTTGTGTGCTGGTTCGGGGTCAATTTCTAGAAGGTTTTAATGTGAATTTTTAAATAAAATATAATTTTTGATTTTGAAAGTGGCTAAAGTTGACCACGATCAATATAGTAACAATCTTGGATTCAAATTTTGATGAATCTGGTAGGTTCGTATGATGACTTTGGAGTTGTACGCATGTTTAGTTGGGGTCCCGAGTGACCCGAGGCCGTTTCAGCGCTTTATGTAAAAAGTTAGAAATTTGAGTTTGAACTTTGAAAAAATCTTGAGTTGTGGTGATCGATTCTTCATTCTAGATGTTATTGTGATGATTTGAGCTTATGAGCGAGTTCGTTTGAAGTTAATATACTTGTGTGTATGTTCGGATTGGAGCCCCAGGGGATCGAGTGAGTTTCGGATAGGTTGTGGACTGTTTTGGAATAGTTGTAGAGTTGTGGTGTTGTTGGGCTCCAGATCTCGCATTTGCGAGAGCTTGCTTGCATTTGCTAAGTTGGGAAGTTACTGGGCAACTTTACTTTTGCAAAGTTTTCCTCGCTTTTGTGAATGGTCGAGCATCGCTATTGCAAGGGTTGTGTCGCAATTGCGATATTGGAGGGCTGAGGAACAACTTTGCTTTTCGAAGCTTTGTTCGCTTTTACGAGGGGCTAGATCTTCGCAAATGCGAATGTTTTGTCGCATTTGTGACATTTGAAAAGGCTCAAACACTGTTCGTTTTTGTGATCAGTGGTTCACTTTTGCAAATGTTGCAATTGCGAACAATGGTTCACAATTGCGATACCTGCAGCTGGGTAAAATAATAAGATTTAGGGACTTAGTTCATTTTACTCCATTTTTCAGACCTAGACTCCACATAGAGGCAATTTTGGAGAAAAAAAATTCTTTCCAATTTCATAGGTTAGTAACTTTAACTTGTTTTTATTCAATTTTCATTATTTTCTCATGAATTTTCACTATCAAATCTAAGATTTCATAGGGTAGAAATTGGAGTTTTGGATATAAATTAGAGATTTTGTAAAATTGAGATTTAGACCTCAAATTGAGGTTGGATCCCGAAAAAAATCACATATTTGGACTCAAGGGTGAATGGTAATCGAAATTTGGTCTTAATTTAGGATTTCGACCACGTGAGCCTAGGTTGACTTTTTAGTGACTTTTCCAAATATGTTAAATATTGAACTTTTTTCGTAAAAGGATAGTTTTTAAAGCTTGTTTTGACTTATTTGAGTAATATTTGACTAGATTTGGGTGGTTTAGAGGCTTGTTCTTAAGGAAAAGCCGTGTTGGAATATCTTGTTCCCAAAAGAGGTAAGTATCGCGGTTAACCTTGATTTGATGGAATTAGGACGTGTTTGGTCTATTTGATTCATGATCTATGTGTGGGAACGGCGTATATGCATGGTGACGAGTGTATATGCGTTGACATGGGCTGAAGCATGCAGGATGCGCCACTTTATTGTGTATCTTTAATTATACCATATCTTTACTTATTATATGTTTTTACTTGTTATGTGATGTTACTTGATACATGTTTTACTTGATATATGTGCCTTCGCTTGTTACATGTCCTTATTTACTACATGTTATAGCTTATTTCATGCCTTTATTTATTGTTCTTCTTTACTTGTTACATGCTCTTATATTGTATTAGATGGATTCTTTTACATGTCTCAGGCTTTTGCTTGCCTTGTTGCCTTGTTTTTTGTTTCACTTTATTATGTTATATCGGATTGTGTGATATTTTGATTGTCCTCGCGATCAAGACTTGCTGAAGTCTTTGTTGATGTATATTGTGAGGCTGGTTCATGAATATTGAATTGTTGGATCTTCTTATTTGTCCTTGTATTGCCTTGGTTAATTATGTGTTTTTAATTCTGTTTTATATTATGTAGTAAGATTCGTCGTATTTGGTTATTATTGGACACTTTCAACTGTATTGATATTAGGATAGGGTTGCGCGCCGTTGTTGACGGCCAATTTTGACCATCCCTTTTAAAATTAATTTACTTATACTTAATAATTTGCACTGAATATTTTGAAAATATTTTCAATCAGTAAAACCTATTTTTACAAAATTAATCTAGTATTAATGATTTTGAAATTTATAATTCAATGTTATAACTATAATTATAAATATGCCACGCTTGCTATTTTAGATTATTAAAATAGTTTTTATACACATCACATTGGCCTCTATAAGTAATTTAATGTATTATTCCTTAAATTCTAATTAATTAGATCACTATGCTAATAATTCAAAATTAGTGTTAAAATTTAGAAAATAAAGTATTTTATAAATAATTAATTACAATAATTGGTAGTATATTTGATAATTATAAGTTTGATGACATTTTATCAAAAATAATTAAGTTAATTTAAATTAATTTCAAAGAGAATAAAGACTAAATGGATATAATTGCAATTACACTCCTAAACAAAAATTGACCATTTTCTAAATTAAAATTGGCCCAAATCCAAGCCCAATCCGTAATTAACCCAGTCTAGGTCCACCCTCACTTTCCACCTTGGCAATCTACAACCTCCTCTCTAAGCCAATTTGCTCCTGCCATGCCACCTGTCTTCCACACTCATAAAACAAACACAACTAATCTGGGCCGTCTGTTTCTTAGATTAACGACCCATGATTTTTAACTCTATTAATCTTTAATTTTTAAACGACCAGAGATTTAATCTTAATCGTTGGATCACAAGGATCCAATGGCCATAAAATTTCCCACAAAAATGTTTTAACACCAAAATATTAGGACCTCTGATTTAAAAGATCTACGGTCCAGATCCTATTCCCCAAGCTTAACCTAGAGACGACCACCCCTCTCTCAGAAACCCTAATCATTTCCCCCATAAGACCGGCCGCGTCCCTTTCCCTTTTCTCTCCCTTTTCTCTCAACCTAACAGTTCAAATCAATCAAAGACCTTGCACAAATTCGTGCAAGGTGATGAATCCATACAGAGATTCATCCTTCCTGCCTCCTGTATCCGCGATTCTCGCTGGGCCTTTCCCGTTTCACTGATAAAATTCAAAATTACCCAAATCTGAACCATGGACCAAAGAATGCAACTTTAAATCCCCTAATTTTATGTCACGACCCCAAATCCCCTCTGTAGGATGTCGTGACGGCACCTAGTCTTTAAGACTAGGTAAGCCTAATAAACATGCAGAATAACTGAATAATAATTTAAATCTCAAAACATCAACAACTATATGAAGTAAAATCTGACACTCAACATATACATCTCCCAAAACCTAGTGAAAATATAACTCACAAACTCTAGATACAATACTGTTCACTCCTATACATCACTGTCTATACAGATGTAAAGAAATAAGAAAAGAACAGGATAGAAGGGGACTCCGAGACATACGAACGCGGGCACGTGTACCTTGAAGTCTCCAACGCAGCAACTCGTGCTCTAATACCGAGGCTGATATGATGTACCTAGATCTGCAAAAAATATGTGCAGAAGCATAGTATGAGTACACCACAACGGTACCCAGTAAGTGCCAAGCCTAACCTCGGTAGAGTAGTGACGAGGTCAGGTCAAGGCCCTACTGGAGATAATAAGAAACAAGACATAAGATACAATGATATAATAAAAATGACAGGGAAGTGAAACAATAAAGGATTTACGGAAAGTAACAATCATGGAATCAAGGAAGCTAATACAACACGAAAGGAAAACAAGAATATTACATGGTAAGGAAACAACAACCAAGCAACATAGCAAATAAAGAAGATTAACAGGGGCACACCTGAGGTACCGCCTCGTAGTCCCAAATCATAAAAATAACTCACTTTCCTTATATCACCGCGGGAGGCTTTACATTTAGTTTTGAAAATTATTTTTCCGAAATAGCACCCCACGTTTTAGCCTACCTTATCACACCGTATGGCTTCTATTAGTTCCCCTACCAGATAAGCGTATCAAGACCACCTTATCTCACCTCATGCATATCGACACCCAGACCTTATACCAATGCATGCCTATCAATAATCACAACGGCTCGGCAGAAACCTCGTGCAAATAGTAACAACTGCACGGCAGAAACCTCGTGCAAACAATAACAATAGCACGACAGAAACCTCGTGCAACAACCAAACAATAACCTCAACAGTAACACGAAAAGCAAAGCATTGCAACTAAATAAAGTGAAATTTCACAACTTACACCTTGCCTCAACAGAAACCATGGCCTTTGCAACTCAATACAAAACTCAACAGCAAGATATTTCAAGGATAGCAATTTCAAGAGAATCCCAAAGTTAAGTAATGCATACGGAATTAAGAAAATAAGTAATTCAGCTAGACATGTAGTACAAGTTGTAAATAAGAGATAAGACAGGTAGACATGTGAAATTAGGCTAAACATGATGACTATAACATGCTAAAGTAACTCAATTAAGGCATAAAAAGGAAACTATGTAGATAAAACCGGAATTTCAACATTTAGCCCATGTACGCACTCGTCACCTTGCGTTCACAACCTTTACATATCACAAATTTATCACCACAATACCAAATCCTAAGGGGAATTTCCCCCACACAAGGTTAGACAAGTCACTTACCTCAAACCACGCTCAATCAATCAATTAGAAGGCCTTTCCCTCTATTTTCCAATACCGAACGGCTTGAATCTAGACAAAATAATTTTATACTATAAATATAACTATAGGAAACTAATTTAAATAATGAAATTATGACTTTAGCAAAGAATTGAAAAATCGCTCCAAAAAGTCGACCCGGGCCCACATCTCGGAACCCGACCAAAATTATAAAATTCGGACACCCATTCTATATCGAGTCAAACTATACAAGAATTGCACAAATCTAATACCAAAATCTCGCTCAAATCCCCAAAATTCGGCCTAAGAAGTTTTCTCTATTTTCCCCGATTTTTCAACCCAAATCCCTAATTAAATGATGAAATCAAAGATAGGTTAAACGAATTTAATCAAAAATGAGTCAAGAACTCTTACTCCAACAATCCCTCTGACAATTCCTCGAATATTCGCCTCAAACCAAGCTCTCAAAGTCCAAATTGTATAATATGAAATAAACTCTCGATTTTGAAACTTAAGTCCTGACCCTTTGCAAATGCGTGGCCATCTTCGCGAACGCGAAGGGTTAACTTCCAGCAATCTCTGAAGACTCTACGCGAACGCGGGAGCATCATTGCGAACGCGTAGAAGGACACCAGAATTGAGAAAAATTAGCAACTTCAGCAATTCTTCAAAGTTCTGAAATGCGCCGAACATGGTCTGAATCACACCCGAGGCCCCGGGACCTCAACCAAACATACCAACATGTCCTAAAACACGATATGAACTTAGTCGAGGTCTGAAATCACATCAAACACCATCAAAAACATGATTCACACCCCAATTCAAGCCTAAGAACTTATGAACTTCTGAATTTCGAAACCAACGCCGATTCATAACAAAACAACTCCGATTGACACCAAATTTTGCACACAAGTCATAATTGACATTATGGACCTACTCCAACTTCCAGAATTGGAATCCGACCCCGATATTAAAAAGTCCACTCCCGATCAATCTTCCAAAATCTTACAACTTTCCAACTTTCGCCAATTAACGCCGAAAATGACCTACGGACTTTCAAATCAACATCCGGACACGCTCATTAGAACAAAATTACCCTACGGAGCTATCGGAATTGCCAAAACTCTATTTCGGAGTCGTCTTTACACAAGTCATACTACAGTCAACTCCTACGACTTAAACTTCCAATTTAGTGACTATGTGTCCTATTTCACTCCGAAACTCATCTGAAACAAAAACCAAACATCCCGGTGAGTTATGTAAGCAAATTATAACACAGAGAAAACAATAAATAGGGGATTGGGGTTAATACACTCAAAATGACCGGTCGGGTCATTACATTTCTCTTATGCTCCATAAAATCGGAGCATGCATGAGGAGTTTTCAGAAGCTTCATCATGTTATTCGATGTCCAGAGGTCAAACGCAGTGACCTCTGGACATTGGAGGACTTAGCCAACATATTCGGTTCATCAACGGTCATTCCCGATCTTCACACACCTAGGTAAAAATCTTCAACGATTCTCCCTCTTTTCTTTCTGATTTTACCCAACTATTCTCACAACATCAATTCATCATCACCCTCCACTCACAAGTTTGAATCCACTGAAACCCTAAGGCTCAATGGCCACTATAAATAGCAGTCTTAAATGCTCTCAAAAAAGACATGCCTAACTACACCTAACATATGAGAAATTAAGACACAGTAGAGTATTGTTTAAGAATTTTCGTTTGAAGCTCGAGTTTTACTCGATCTCTGCTTCTCTCTTTCTTTCTGGCTCTAAGGTCAGTAAAACTGTCACGACCCAAAACTCGACTTATCGTGATGGCGCCTATCATAGTACTAGGCAAGCCGACACCTCGCACATGCTAACACTTTTAAATGAAAAATAAGAATAACATAGGTTTAAATCATCAAACTCTCAAAAACTGGATAGAAGGACAAAACCCAATATAGATATTCCCAACATCAGGGCGTCACTGAGTACATGAGCATCTATACAATACAAGTCTGGAAATACTGTCTATAAAAGACTAAAACTAAGTACATAAAGCAGAAAAATAGGGAAGGAAAGACAAGGGCTGCGAACGCCGGGCAGCTAAAGAATCTCCAATGATCAAGCTACGTAACCCACTGTGACCAGAAGCACTTGGATCTGCACACGAAGTGCAGGGTGTAGCGTAAGTACAACCAACTCAGTAAGTAATAAGACTAAATAATGGACTGAAAGTAGTGACGAGCTTCACGGTTACAATTCAATTTACGAAAATTTCAACATAGAAAGATAGGCATGCTTTCAAGTTCAACAGTTAAACCCAGTGCAAGTAAGATAGATCAATTCTAGATGATATTAGGAATACGACCTCTCTATATCTACATGCCAATGTGCATGTTGTATGTAATGTACCACACTAGAAGCATCGTGCACTCACACTTTCGGAATACTCATTCACTTAGTACTGTATATGGCCAATCCAGCCCAGGGAAGATCTATCCCAAATATATATGCATTGACTGACAGTCAGTCACTCAGTACTGTATAAGGCCAATCCAGCCCAGGGAAAATCCATCCCTAAATACAAATGATTCGGGCAAGATCCATGCCCAAGGAAGATTCATCCCTCTATATAAAACCACTGCGCTCACTGTGGGTGTGCAGACTCCGGAGGGCTCCTTCAGTCCAAGCGCTATAATAAGTCAGATCCGGGCATAAATAAATAAAACATGTTGTAGTGTGTAGCCCGATCCCATAAATATCACTCACAATCAGGCCCTCGACCTCACTCAGTCATCAATCTCTCCAGTCTCTCGGACTCTCAATAATCATGATAATCAGCCCAGAAAACAATGATATGATGTATCAATAATGAATAATAGAGACTGAGATGTAATATGCAAGCAAATTTTTGACTGAATACAAAACATCAATTTAGGAGATAATTCAACATGTATACGACCTCTGTTGGTCCCTACAGTGCCAACATATAGTCTATACATGATTTCTAACATGATTTGCAGTTCATTTTCTATAACACATGAACAATATATGAATAACAACAAATTTTCCAACTATTTAGTTGCACGGAATTGACTAAGTCATAATTCCTACGGTGCACGCCCACAAGCCCGTCACCTCCAAACCAATCACATGACACATATTACGGGGTTTTATACCCTCGGAACTAAATTTAGAACTGTTGCTTACTTCAATCCGAGCAAATCTCTACTGCAACACACCTTTGCCTCGTGACACGACCTCTGAATGCCTCGAATATAGCGACAAACAATATGATACAATCAACACGGGCTAAAGGAATCAATTCTATAAGAAAGAACTAAGTTATTAATCAAAAGTCAAAAATACTAAACTTGCCGAAAGCCCATTCAAGCACGAGCCCAACCATACTAAACTTGCCAAAATCCGACACCAAATCGCTACCCAAATCCCAAATTCAACTCTCCAAATCTCTAGCCTTAAACCCCCAAATTACACCTTAAAACCACACAATCTAGGTGGGAAATTCAATGGGGAAACAAGATTATCGAACAAAAATGAGCACAAGTGACTTGCCTCAAGAAACCCCTCGACAATCCTCTGAACAATCGCCTTAGATCGAGTTGAAATGTCCAAAAATGAAGAAAAATTGCAAACCCTTGAATTTAAGTGTTCTGCCCAGCCTTTTCGCTACTGCGGCTCATTTAGTCGCTTCTGCGACACTGCTTCTGCGGTCGACCATTCGCGTCTGCAGAACTCACTCAAAGCCGACCAACCGCTTCTACGGTCGCAAACCCAGCTTCTGCGGGTGTGCATCTGTGCAAATCATCCGCTTCTGCGGACCAGTCTCCCCAGCTCCCTTCCGCTTCTGCGACACTCCACGCGCAGGTGCGAGTCCGCACCTGCGGAAATCATTCTGCATCTGGCTCCACAGTCCTCAATCCAACCCCCACTTCTGCATTACTCCATCCGCACCTGCAGCCAACCCCTCGCAGGTGCGATCACACCAGAAAACTCCCAAGTTCAGCAATGCACTAAATCCCATTTTCGATTCGTTAAACATCCGAAATCAACCCGAGGCCCCCCGAGACCTCAACCAAATATACCAACAATTTCTAAAACAAGATACAAACTTAGTCGAGCCCTCAAACAACATCAAAAACATGAATCACACCCCAATTCAAGCCTATTGAAACTAAGGAAATGCCAACTTCCACAAACGACGCCGAAACCTATCAAATCACGTCCGATTGGCCCAAAATTTTTCACACAATTCATAAATGATAGCACGGACCTACTCCAACTTCCGAAACCCCAATTTGAGCCCGATAACCACAAAGTCCACTCTCGGCCAAACTTCTAAATTTCCAACTTTTGCCATTTCAAACCTAATTCAACTCTAGACCTCCAAATCACAATCCAACATGCTCCTAAGTCCAAAACCACCCAACGGAGCTAACAGAACCATCAAAACTCCATTCCAGAGTCTTTTACACATAAGTAACATCTGGTCAACCTTCTCAACTTAAGCTTCTAACCTTGAGACTGAGTGTCTCAACTCATTTAGAAATCCCTCCAAACCCGAACCAACTACCCCGAAAAGTCACATAATAGCTGTAAAGCATAAAATGAGCAGTAAATAGGGGAACGAGGCTACAACTCTCGAAACGACCGGCCGGGCCATTACATCCTCCCCCTCTTAAACAAATATTCGTCCTCGAACGGGTCTAGAAACGTATCTGGAGTCTCAAATAGGTGTGGATATCTGCTCTCCATCTCCCGCTTGATCTCCCAAGTAGCCTCCTCAAATGGCTGACCTCTTCACTAAACCTTCACTGAAACTATGTCTTTTGACCTCAACTTTCGAACCTGTCGATCCAAAATGGCAACCAGCTCCACATCATAAGTCAAATCACCATCCAACTGAACCGTGATGAAATCAAAAACATGAGACGAATCGAAGACATACTTTTGGAGCATAGAAACATGAAACACTGGATGCACACTCGACAAACTAGGTGGCAAGGCAAGCTTGTAAGCCACCTCTCCAATCCTCTGAAGTACTTAAAATGACCCAATATACAGATGGCTTAACTTGCCCTTATTCTTGAACCTCATAACACCCTTCATGGGTGACACCTTAAGTAGTACCTTCTCGCCAACCATGAAAGCAACATCACGAACCTTCCTATCGGCGTAACTCTTCTATATGGACTGCACCGTGCGAAGCTGATCCTGAATTTAGTTAACCTTGTCCAAAGCATCCTGAACCAAGTCAGTATCCAATAGCCTAGCCTCCCTCGGCTCGAACCAACCCACCGGAGATCGACACCGTCTCCCATATAGAGCCTCATATGGAGTCATGTGAATGCTCGATCAGTAGCTGTTGTTGTAGGCAAACTCTGCGAGTGGCAGAAACTGATCCCAAGAACCACCAAAATCAATGACACAAGAGCGTATCATGTCCTCCAATATCTGAATAGTACGCTCAGACTGTCTGTCCATCTGAGAGTGAAATGTTGTACTCAACTCAACCTGGGTGCCCAACTCTCGATGTACGGCTCGCCAAAATTGCGATGTAAACTGCGTGCCCCGATCTGAAATGATGAACACTGGCACACCGTGAAGGCGAACAATCTCGCAGATATAAATCTCAGCCAACCGTTTTGTAGAATAAGTAGTCCCAACTGGAATGAAGTGCGCTGACTTGGTCAGCCGATTTATAATCACCCAAATAGCATCGAACTTCTTCGAAGTCCGTGGGAGCCCAACTACAAAATCCATGGTGATCCGCTCCCATTTCCACTCTGGAATCTCCAGCCTTTGAAGTAATTTACCCGGTCTCTGATGCTCATACTTCACCTGCTGACAGTTAAGGCACTTAGCTACAAATCCCACTATATCCTTCTTCATTGTCCTCCACCAATAATGTTGTCTCAACTCCTGATACATCTTCACGGCACCTGGATGAATGGAATACCGCGAACTGTGGGCCTCCTCAATAATCAACTCACGTAGCCCATCTATATTAGGAACACAAATCTAAATCCTGCATCCTCACCACCCCATCATTCCCAATAGTAACGTCTCTGGCATCATTGTGTTGAACCGTGTCCTTAAGGACAAGAAAATGAGGATCATCATATTGGCGCTCTCTGATGTGATCATATAAGGAAGACTGACAAACCACACAAGTTAGAACTCGACTGGGCTCCGAAATATCTAATCTCACAAACTGGTTGGCCAAGGCTTGAACATCAACTGCAAGAGGTCTCTCACCAATAGGAATGAATGCAAGGCTACCCATACTCACCACCTTTCTACTCAAGGTATCGGCCACCACATTGGCCTTCCCGGGATGATACAGAATTATGATGTCATAATCCTTTAGCAGCTCCAACTATCTCCGCTGCCTCAAGTTTAGATCCTCCAGTTTCAACAAGTGCTAGAGACTCCAATGATATGTAAATACCTCACAAGACACACCATAGAGATAGTGCCTCCAAATATTCAATGCATGAACGATGGCAGCCAACTCCAAGTCATGAACATGGTAGTTCTTCTTATGGGGCTTCAACTGACGTGAAGTATAAGCAATCACTCTACCCTCCTGCATCAAGACACACCCAATACCAATCCAAGAAGCATCACAATACACTGTATAAGTGCCTGAAGCTGAAGGCAAAACTAGAACTGGAGTTGTGGTCAAGGCAGTCTTGAGCTTCTAAAAGCTCTCCTCACACTCATCTGACCACTTGAAAGTAGCACCCTTTTGGGTTAATTTGGTCAAGGGCGATACAATAGACGAGAAACCATCCACGAAGCGACGATAAAAATCGGCCAAGCTGAGAAAGCTCTGAATCTCTGTAGCTGAGGACGGTCTGGGCCAACTCTGAACCGACTCAATATTCTTCGGATCCACCTGAATCCCCTCACTGGACACCACGTGCCCCAAGAACGCCACTGAACTAAGAAAAAACTCACACTTGGAGAACTTGGCATAAAGCTTCTCCTCCCTCAAGCGTTGCAACATAACTCTCAAATGCTGGGCATGCTCCTCCTCGCTACGAGAGTACACCAGGATATCATCAATGAACACTATGACAAACGAGTCGAGATAAGGCTGAAATACACTATTCATCATATGCATGAATGCTGCTGGGGCGTTGGTCAGATCAAAAGACATCACAAGGAACTCATAATGACCATAACGGGTCCTGAATGCAGTCTTTAGAATATTTGAGTCCCAAATCTTCAACTGGGTGATACCCAAACCTCAATTCAATCTTAGAGAACACCCTCACTCCCTGAAGCTGGTCAAATAGATTTTGTTCAACTGCCTATAATGGATGCACATCCGTATAGTACCATCCTTCTTCTTCACAAACAGGACTGGTTCACCCCAAGGCAACACACTGGGTCTAATAAACCCCTTATCAAGAAGTTCTTGAAGCTACTCTTTTAATTCCCTCAACTCAGCTGGTGCCATACGATACGAAGGAATAGAAATGGGCTGTGTTCCCAGCACCAAGTCAATATCCTTGTCGGGCGGCATGCCCAGCACGTCTGCAGGAAACACATCCGAAAAATCTCGCACCACCGGAACAGAATCAATAGAAGGAGTATCAGCACCAACATCCCTCAAAAAGTCCAAATAAAATAAACAGCCCTTCCCAACCATCCGCTGGGCTTTCAAATAAGCAATCACTCTGCTGGGAACGTAGTCTAGAGAACCTCTCCACTCAATCCTTGGCAACCCCGGCATCGCCAACATCACGATCTTAGTGTGACAATCCAGAACAACATGATACAGAGACAACCAATCCATACCCAAGATAACGTCGAAATCAGCCATACTAAGCAATAAGAGATCAACTCTAGTCTCCAATCCCCCAATAGTCACTACACACGACCGATATACACGGTCAACAACAATGGTGTCGCCCACTGGCGTAGATACATGAACAGATGAACTTAAGGACTCACGGGGCATATCCGATAATGAGCAAAATACGATGATACATACGAATAAGTGGAACCAGGGTTAAATAATATAGAGGCATCCATGTGGCATACTGAGACAATACATGTGATCATTGCATCTGAAGCAACAACATCTAGTCTGGTAGGAATAACATAGAATCGGGCCTGACCGCCACCTGATCAGCCTCCCCCTCTTGGGCGACCTCTAGCTACCTAAGCCCCACCCCGAGTTGGCTGGGTAGGTGGTGAAGTAACTGGTGCTGAAGTCGTAGTCTGATTCCTCTACTGAGCTGGACCTCCCGAAAGGCATGAGCAATATCTCTTTATGTGACCCAAATCTCCATACTAAAAACAAACCATCTCTGAAAATAGCGGCAAGTACTGAGGTGGACCTCGAGAACTAGAATACCCGCTAGAAGCACCCGGTGTAGATGAACCCTGAGCTGAAGGAGCACGGGACAAACTCTGAGCTGGAAGGGCACTGAGAGATGACTGACTGTGACGAGCACTATATGAACCATAGCTGGATGATGCACCATGGTGAACTGGATGAGCCATCTACGCGGGCCTATATAGACGACCCCTGCTATGGTAAGACTGTCCCCTAGAATGAACACCACTGGGACCATCCGAACCTTGAGGCCTCTTGGCCTCCCTCTCCTTATGCTCCTGACTACGGACCATCTCTATATGCCTAGCAATATCAACCACCTCGTCAAAGGTAGCACCAGATACTCTCTCCCTAGTCATAAGCAACCGCAACAGATATGTGAGGTCATCAATGAACCTACTAATCCTCTCCCCATCTGTGGGAACCAACCAAAGTGCATGACGAGCCAACTCCGAAAACCTCATCTCGTACTGGGTCACAGACATGCCATTCTTATGAAGCTTCTCAAACTGTATGTGCATCTCCTCCCTGCGAGACTATGGCGTGAACTTCTCCAAGAAGATAACGGAGAACTCATGCCATATAAGTGGTGCTGCACCGACTAGCCTGCGCCTCTCATAGGCCCCCCACCATCTGAAAGCAGCCCTAGTAAACTAAAAAGTAGTGAATGAGATCCCACTGGTCTCTAGAATACCTGCCGTGCAAAGAATCCGTTGGCACCTGTCCAAAAATTCCTGGGCATCCTCAGACTCAGTGACACTAAATGATGGTGGCTAAAGCCTTCTAAACCTCTCAAGTCTCCTCTACTCATCATTAGTCATAATGAAACCCACCTGGACCAAAACAGCTGCAACCAGGTGGGCTAGTAGTACCCTCGGTGTCTGAAGTCCCTGCATCACCTGCTCTGGAGTACGAGCGGTGGGGGTATGAGTACCTCCCCCGGCCTGAGAAGTAGATGGTGCGGCCTAAACCGAAACTACCTGAGCAAAGCCGGGCCAAAGCCTCCTGAAGGCCTGGAATCATAATAGGCACAGCTAGTGCCTGAGTTGGCCCCGCTGGCTCAACCACATCCGGAACCTGCTCTTGAGCTGGAGCAACTAGTGGATCTACAGGTGTTGCTCTAGCTGAAGTACAAGCTGCACCTCTGCCCCTACTACGACCTCGGCCGATCGTGGCCCTAGATGGTGGTACTGATGGCTGGCTGTCCTATCCGGAAGCATGTGTCCTCACAATCTGTGTGAGAATAGAACAACAAAAATTTAGTGACCGGAATAAACAAATTCGCACGACAAGAATACAAGAATATGAAGTTTCCTAAGGGTTCGGCAGCCTCTCAAAGATAAGTACCGATGTCTCCGTACCGATCTGAAAGACTCTACTAAACCTGCTCATGACTCGTGAGACTTATATAACCTAGGCTCTGATACCAACTTGTCACGACCCAAAACTCGACCTATCATGATGGCCCCTATCATAGAACTAGGCAAGCCGACACATCGCACATGCTAACACTTTTAAATGAAAAATCAGAATAACATAGGTTTAAATCATCAAACTCTCAAAAACTGGATAGAAGGCCAAAACCCAATACAGAAATTCCCAACATCGGGGCGTCACTGAGTACGTGAGCATCTATACAACACAAGTCTGGAAATACTGTCTATAAAAGACTAAAACTAAGTACATAAAGTAGAAAAATAGGGAAGAAGAGACAAGGTCTGCGAATGCCGGGCAGCTAAGGAATCTCCAACGATTAAGCTGCGTAAAAAAAAGCAACACCCACTGTGACCAGAAGCACCTGGATCTGCACACGAAGTGCAGGGTGTAGCGTAAGTATAACCAACTCAGTAAGTAAGAAGACTAAATAATAGACTAAAAGTAGTGACGAGCTTCACGGATATAATTTAATTTACGGAAATTTCAACATAGAAAGATAGGCATGCTTTCAAGTTTAGTAGTTAAACTCAGTGTAAGTAAGATAGATCAATTCTGAATGATATGAGGAATACGACCTCTCTATATCTACATGCCAATGTACATGCTATATGTAATGTACCATACTAGAAGCTTCATACACTCACACTTTCGGAACACCCAATCACTCAGTATTGTATATGGCCAATCCAGCCCAGGGAAAATCCATCCCAAATATATATCAAACTCTCAAAAACTGGATAGAAGGCCAAAACCCAATACAGAAATTCCCAACATCGGGGCGTCACTGAGTACATGAGCGTCTATACAACACAAGTCTAGAAATACTATCTATAAAAGACTAAAACTAAGTACATAAAGCAGAAAATAGGGAAGGAGAGACAAGGTCTGCGAACGCCGGGCAGCTAAGGAATCTCCAACGATCAAGCTGCATAAAACAATCAACACCCACTGTGACCAGAAGCACCTGGATCTGCCCATGAAGTGCAGGGTGTAGCGTAAGTACAACTAACTCAGTAAGTAACAAGACTAAATAATGGATTGAAAGTAGTGACGAGCTTCATGGATATAATTCAATTTACGGAAATTTCAACATAGAAAGATAGGCATGCTTTCAAGTTCAGCAGTTAAACTTGGTGCAAGTAAGATAGATCAATTCTGAATGATATGAGGAATACGACCTCTCTATATCTACATGCCAATGTACATGTTGTAATTAATGTACCACACTAGAAGCTTCATACACTCACACTTTCGGAACACCCAATCACGAGATCCATGCATAAATAAACAAAACATGTTGCGGCGTGCAGCCCGATCCCATAAATATCACTCATAATCTGGCCATCGGCCTCACTTAGTCATCAATCTCTCCAGTCTCTCGGGCTCTCAGTAATCATGATAATCAGCCCAAATAGCAATGATATGATGTTTCAATAATTAATAATAGAGATAGATAAAATATGCAAGCAAAAATGTGACTGAGTATAAAATAGCAATTTAGCAGATAATTCAACATGTATACGACCTTTGTGGGTCCCTACAGTGCCAACACATAGTCTAAACATGCTTTCTAACATGATTTGCAGTTCATTTTCTATAACACATGAAGAATATACGGATAACAACATATTTTCCAACAATTCAGTTCTATGGAATTGACTAAGTCATAATTCCTGAGGCGCACGCATACACGCCAGTCACCAAGCATGTGCGACACCTCCAAACCAATCACATGACATATATTACGGGGTTTCGTACCCTCAGAATCAAATTTAGAACTGTAACTTACCTCAATGCGAGCAAATCTCTACTCCAACATATCTTTGCCTCGCGAAACGGCCTCCGAATGCCTCGAATCTAGCCACAAATAATGCCATACAATCAGCATGGGCTAAACGAATCAAGTCTATAAGAAAGTACTAAGTTATTAATCAAAAGTCAAAAATTGGCTCAAAAGTCGTCTCTCGGGCCCACGTCTCAAAATCTGATAAAAGTCACAAACCCCGAAAGCCCATTCAACCATGAGCCCAACCATACCAAATTTGCCAAAATCCGACATCAAATCGCCACCCAAATCCCCAAATTCATCTCTCTAAATCCCTAGCCTCAAACCACCAAATTACACCTTAAAACCACACAATCTAGGTGGGAAATTCAATGTGGAAACAAGATTATCGAACAAAAATGAGCACAAGTGACTTACCTCAAGAAACCCTTCAAAACGCCTCTCAAATATCGCCTTAGACCGAGTTGAAATGTCCAAAAATGAAGAAAAATCGTGAACCCTTAAATTTAAGTGTTCTGCCCAGCCTTTTCGCTTTTGCGGCTCATTTACCTGCTTCTGCGGCATCACTTCTATGGTCGACCATCCGCATCTACGGTACTCACTCAAAGACGACCAACCATTTCTGCGGTTGCGAACCCCGCTTCTGCGGGTGCGCATCTGCGCAAATCATCTGCTTCTGTGGACCAGCCTCCCCAGCCCCCTTCCGCTTCTGCGACACTCCACGTGCAGGTGCGGGTCCGCACCTGCGAAAATCATTCTGCATCTGCGCTCCACAGTCCTCAATCCAACCCCCGCTTTTGCGTTACTCCAGCCGCACCTGCGGCCAACCCCTCGCAGGTGCGATCACACCAGAAACTATCAGGTTCAGCAATGCACTAAATCCCATTTTTGATCCGTTAACCATCTGAAATCAACCCGAGCGCCCCCCCCCCCGGGAGGACCTCAACCAAATATACCAATAAGTCCTAAAACACGATATGAACTTAGTCGAGCCCTCAAATCACCTCAAACAATATAAAAAATACGAATCGCACCCCAATTCAAGCCTATTGAAACTAAGGAAATTCAAACTTCAACAAACGACGCTGAAACCTATCAAATTACGTCTGATTGACACCTAATTTTGCATACAAGTCACAAATGACACCACAGACTTATCAAACTCCTGAAAACCCAATCTGAGCTCGGTAACCACAAAGTCCACTCTCGGTCAAACTTCTAAATTTTTAACTTTTGCCATTTCAAGCCTAATTCAACTATAGACCTCCAAATCACAATCTCGACACGCTCCTAAGTCCAAAACCACCCAACGGAGCTAACGGGACCATCAAAACTCCATTCTGGATCGTTTACACATAAGTCAACATCCGGTCAACCTTCTCAACTTAAGCTCAACCTTGAGACTAAGTGTCTCAACTCATTTCGAAATTCCTCTAGACCCAAACCAACTACCCCGGCAAGTCACATAACAGCTGTAAAGCTTAAAATGAGTAGTAAATGGGGGAACGGGGCTATAACTCTTGAAACGACCGGCCGGGTCATTACAAAAATCTCAACCTCATTCTTCTTTGTTCGCTTGAATTACTAAGTATGAATTATTCTGTTACTGAATGATGTTGTTAATAATGTATTAATGGTTGACTATTTTATATGCTTGTTAATAACATATGGTTGTTAACTAGGTTCTGAGATCATAAATATCCTTAAGTTATCGAAATTAGAGTTATGTAATGATTCCAATGAGCATTTGACGACCTATCTCTGTTGTTAAGTCTTAAGAAGAGCCTAATAACTCTCGAACTATCCTTATATTTGGGTTCTTTTGGATTTCCTTAATGTTCTATTAAGTATTGTCATGATACAAATTTGCCTTAAGTATCACCTTGTTGCGACCAAACACACATGAAAGTATATGTGGTCGTCAAGTAATAAAGTAGTGAGTAGAGTATCGTTCCCACGGAGACTTATGATTAACTTTTGACTGCTTCAAACTCAAACAACTTATCTATTCAAGAAATTTTTCTCAAAATGTGTATGTAATTAATCAATAATCAAAGAAACTATCAAGCGGTTAAATAAACTAGAGATCGACTAAAACACGTAGGCAGTTTTGGATAAAAAAAATAGTAGGAGAGGATATTCCAGGGTCATAGGCTAGCAAATAATCTTGTTGCGTTCTTGGCTTAATGTCACGCCCCAACCTCGGGGAGCACGACCGGCGCTCAACCGAGTGAACCTGGTCGAACAAGCATGTTAGATACTTTCTATCCAACTTACCCATGATCAAGAGAAGACATGATTTCATTAATTAGACAACAGGAAGATCATATATACAATACTAAATCATTTCATTGGTTACATCATTTTTAAGTTTCAAGATACACATATTCTTATGATTCGAGTAGAGCAAGAGACCAAAACACAACATAATTTGTTTGACTTTTCTAGCACCCATGTACAACCCACATAGTGTCTACGGAGCCTCTAAAATATACAAAAGAGTGTTATGATAGTGCCGGCAACAAGGCCCCGGCTATACCTCAAAACGTGATAATAATATGAACAAAAGATACAATATATGACCCCGGGATGAAGTGGGGCTTACAAAGTCTTTTGGGAAGAGGATGTACCACTATCGCTGATCAACATTGTCTGCTATGGAACCACCTGCATCCATTTAAAGATGCAGCGCCCCCGGCAAGAGGGACGTTAGTAATGTCGAATAGTACTAGTATGTAAAACTAAACACCATCTCAATAGATTGAATAATAATACCAGGGGGAAACAGTCATAAGTTCAATAAGAGCTCTAAACAATACTAAAACATCAAGTAAGGATCACATAAGTTCTCAAGTCAATTTCCATGTTATTAGGTTGGGTGATCACTAGTGTCGATATGCCATAATTCACAATACCACCGTGTTCTTACACGGAGTCCGATCACGACCCGATCGGCTAGGTCATATCATTTGATACATCAACCATATCAACAATTTCATCATAATTTCCAGCAGTCACCACCATGTGTGCAGCATGGCATCCAATCACGGCCCGATCGGCTAGGTCGTCTCACCTGAGACATTACCTTTTTCAGTCAATCAACCATAATTTCATTATAATTTCCAGCACAGTCACCACCATGTGTGCGGCATGACATCCGATCACGGCCCAATCGGCAAGGTCGTTTCACCTGAGACATTACCTTTTTCAGTCAATCATCTCACATCATACTCCTTTCACATCCTTTCAATTCATTGGCACTAGTGGCCACAATTATAAAGTCATTCTTGGCACTTGGCCGTATTTCATAATTCCAGTTTACCCTTTCCATATCAAACATCATTATCATTATAAACAACAATAAGGCTTCCCATTCAAGACATTAAATTCACATATGAGCAATTTGGGAATCTTAGGCACATAGAGGCTTTTCATACAATTTGGCATAACAACCTTTGTTCGATCTTGACATGAAGTTTTAACATTTCTAACACATATTCCACATTTTAACACATCCTCAAATGGCAAGATGACATGATGACATGATGAAGCATTTAGAATAAATATTGAACATACATCCCTCAGCACAAACACGTTAGGAATAGCCAATTCTATAATGATCAATTTGGGACTTACACCAATTACATGAACACCGTGGGATTCAATTCTAAGAAGAAGGGGGTTTAGCCAACATACCTCAATTGAGCTTCCTTTAAACTTTAAAATGTTTCGAAATTCTTAGCACTTCGATCTATTTTAGAAATATAACAAGTTGGACCAAAATTAGAAAGATGATCATGGTTCTAGCTCATTTGAGCATTTTATCGAACATTAGGTGCACATTAATGTTTTTAAGGCCCTTTTGTGAAAGATTCCAACATTCCCCAATCCATTCTCTACCATTTTTAGCTCACAATCTCCCCCACATTCTTTGATAACACATGCATTCAAGATAACAACTCCCATGCCCAACACGTATCTTACTAATTATCCAATTCTAGACAAAATTCGAAATTGAGGGTTAGGGTGTAGAATCTTACCTTTAGGATGAAGACTTTCCTTGATAATCTTCAGGGATTGAGCAAGAATTGTTGGATATTAGGTTGAAGGTTACTTCCCCACTTTAAGAACACTTTCTCACTCTAAAAATAGCAGAAATATGCTCAAAAATGGACTATAGCATATGTTTTAATGAAATAGGATCGGTTTTAAAAATCCAAAAATGAAGCTCCGGAACAGGATATGTGGTCGCATATGCGACCACAAAATGGATATGCGGTCCGCATTTCGGCCACACAATTTGGTGCCAAAAATCGGAAAAACTCTGCATGGGTATGCGGTAGTTATACGGCCCGCAAACCTGCCTCCGCAAACAATCCTAAGGTTGATTGTGCCACAAAAGTGCGGCCCGTGAAATGGTTATGCGGTTGCATAATTGGCTGTGAAATTGACATCAAAAATGGCCCAAGTAGCTGCTTCACTCTGTGGCCCGCAGAGTGATTATGCGGCCGCATAATGGGCCGTAGAAATGCCTATTTCTGCAAAAACATTTTCCTTCAACTCCCCAGCGCACTGTTCAACCTCTACACCTACCCCGGCATCACGGAACCCCGGTTTTTAGGAAAAATTTCACGGGGCCTTACACTTAAATTGATTAATTGATTTATCTGGTTTGTTGATTGATAGGCTTGATGTTACACGTAAGAATCGGTCAAGTTCTTACTCGCCTATTCAAGCTAACTTAATGCTTATATTTCTATGGAATTAAGACTAACAAGAATGCATTTACACTTCCTGTATTTCAACCAAGCAAGACAATTAGGTATATTTCTATCCTAATTGCGAATACGTTTCCCGATGCCCGGGTTCAAGAACTTGCTCTATTTAATCTTATATGCAATCTAGAATTCCCACTTTCAAGTTCAACTCTAGATTCGTAGGTTGTATTTCACTGTTAGCTACACAACAAAATAATTAAGAACATAATTAAATAAACAACCCAATATGATAAAATCAAACTCGTCAATTTAAACTTCAAACGTCAACATTCATGTAGTACCCATGACCCCGGAATAATAGGGTTCTTAGCCACTCATGTTCATAACAATCATCAAAATATTGTTTTCAAACATAAAATCAATGAATATTAGAGGTAGAATGGAAGAATTGAGGAATTCTGTGCTCAAAGTAGCGGCCCCTTGCTAAAAAAGGTTTAAGTTTGCTTTTATATGAGTTGGGGGCGTCTTAGGGGTCGAAATAACCGAGTCGCGGGCGAACTAGGATAAATTCACGTCACCAGCGCCTAGGGTTGCGTGGGGCACTAGCCCTGGCATTGGGCTTTTGAAGGTTCTATTTTGTGCGCCACAGATAGCGCCCCACGCTGCCTGTGGTGCTACACTGTGCATTTTTCCCTTTTCTTCCCATTCTCGCTTCAATTCGCGCACCTTCATCCCAAATTGCATCCGGATGATTCCTACACATAGAAATACCAAAACATTAGCACAAATCATTATATTACAAATCCGAAATCTACGAGATCTGAGTAAAATGCGAGGCAATATACATAAAAATATGCATACTTTAAGCCGAATAACAACACCCCACACTTAGAGTCTTGCTCGTCCTCGAGAGATGGAACTATAACTACACCCCAAAACGTACATCTCACTAGGAAAGAGCAATTCAAATTTAATTCAATCACACACTCTACCTTTTCACTATCATCGATACCAACAATCAAGCATGAACACATGAATTTCACATTCTTCTCATTTTTAAACAAGCCCAAGCATACACAATGCGATTCAACCAACTCAAACAACCTATCCAAAACCACTCTACCTTAAGAGTCGACTTGTTACCACTAAGCACCCTCAACTTGCACACTTACCAACAAGAGAAGTTTACAACATTACCAATCCGTCAGGAGACCAAGTGCCCTCACCACAAGCAAAAGAGTGAATATAGAAATAGCCCACACGTTCAAATATGCCATTGAACATAAATTAAGGACATCACACAATAGTGTACATCTCTACTAATTTAATGTACTCACTCTACCAAAGAATTTCATGTGCATCCCGTGGTCGTACCATAAGCTTTCTCATAGTGTACATCTCTACTAATTTACAATTACTACTAACTAATTAGACTATGTGAGTTCTAAACTAAGCTAAAAAAAAATTAAAACTGTTTTATACAATTACAAGTCAGGAAGTCTTTCCCCCGCCCCACACTTAGATAATGCGTAGTTGCCGATGCATAAACAAATCCAAAACAAAGCAAGGTGGAAAGAAAGAACTCCCTGCTAGTCGAATTCCTCCTCCTCAGAATGCCCACCAGCCGCAGCTCCGGGCTTATCATCATCATCCGCTCCTAGGGGCACCAAAGACATGTGCCCCGTGACTTCATCACCAATCTCATCCTCATAATTGGAGCCTTTGCGAGTGTTCTCATACTCACACGGGTGAAGGGGACTGCCGAGCGCAATCCCCAACATCTCCTTTGAAGAGTTGGATAGATCATTGCGTAGATGCATATGCTCCTCATCCGTCACCCCTAGCCTGCTCATTATCACATTGAGGGAACTATAAAGATACATGTTAGAGTTTTTGTCCCTTTCATTCCTCGCAGCCTGGCTTAGATTTAACGTAGACTCCAATAAGGACGTAATGTCCAGCAATCCCTTTAGTTCCTCCACCACCACCTCATCATCCATATTAGGCACAAAAAAATGACCCTACATCCTCAAAACTACATCATCTCCGACCGTAATCTGCTTGGCATCACCGTGCCACACCGTGTCCCTAAGGACAAGCAAATAAGGGTCATCATACTGTCGCTCACTGATGCGCTCAAACAACGAAGACCGAGCGACGATACAAACTAGAACATGACTGGGCTCAGAAACATCCAACCTCATGAACTGATTGGCCAAAGCCTGAACATCTAGTGCAAGCGGTCTCTCACCGACTGGAATATACGCAAGGCTACCATACTACCTGACTTTCTACTCAAAGCATCGTCCACTACATTGGCCTTCCTCGGATGATACAATATGGTGATATCATAGTCTTTCAATAGCTCCAACCACCTCCTCTTCCTCAAATTGAGCACCTTCTGCTTGAATAAATACTGCAAGCTCCGATGATCCGTAAATACCTCACATGGCACGCCGTAAAGATAGTGCCTCCAAATCTTCAGTGCATGAACAATGGCTGCCAACTCTAAGTCATGTACAGGGTAATTCTTCTCGTGAACCTTCAGCTGCCGCAAAGCATATGCAATAACCTTGCCACCCTGCATCAATACCGCACCCAGACCAATACGAGATGCGTCACAATATACTGTATAAGATCCTGAACCTGAGGGTAACACCAATACCGGTGCCGTAGTCAAAGTAGTCTTGAGTTTCTAAAAGCTCGCCTCACACTCGTCCGACCATCTAAACGGGGCACCCTTCTGGGTCAACCTGGTCAATGGGGCTGCAATAGATGAAAACCCCTCCACAAATTGACGGTGATAGCCCGCCAAACCCAAGAAACTACGGATCTTTGTAGCTGATGTGGGTCTAGGCCAGTTCTGAACTGCCTCAATCTTCTTAGGATCCACATGAATACCCTCTGCTGATACAATGTGACCCAAGAAAGCAACTGAACTCAACCAAAACTCACATTTTGAGAACTTAGCATATAACTGCCAGGCTCTCAGAGTCTGAAGTACAGTCCTGAGATGCTGTCATGCTCCTCTCGACTGCGGGAGTAGATTAAGTTATCATCAATAAACACGATCACACAAAAATCCAGATAGGGCTTGAACACCCGGTTCATCAAATCCATGAACGTTGCTGGGGCATTTTGTCTGCCCAAATGACATCACTAGAAACTCATAATGTCTGTACCGAGTCCGATAAGCTATCTTAGGGATATCAGATGCCCTAATCCTCAAATGATAGTAGCCAGATCTCAAATCAATCTTCGAAAACACCTTGGCACCCTGAAGCTGATCAAATAAATCATCAATCCTCGGCAATGGATACTTGTTCTTGATAGTGACTTTGTTCAACTGTCGATAATCTATGCACATCCTCATCGACCCATCCTTCTTCTTTACAAACAATTCAGGTGTACCCCAGGGCGAGACACTAGGTCTAATGAAGCCCTTACAAAGCAAGTCTTGCAACTATTCCTTTAATTCTTTCAACTCTGGCGGGGCCATGCGGTATGGCGGAAATGAAATGGGCTGAGTGCCCGTAGCCAAATCAATCTAAAAATTAATATCCTTGTCGGGTGGCATCCCTGGCAGGTCAGCAGGAAACACCTATGGAAACTCGCGAACAACTGGCACTGATGGAAGGAACCTCTACACTAGAATTGCGGATGTAAGACAAATAAGCTAGAAACCCCTTCTCGACCATATGTCGAGCCTTCACATAAGAGGTAACCCCGCGGGTAGAATAGCCAGGAGTCCCTCTCCACTCTAATCGAGGCAACCCCGGCAAGGCTAAGGTCGCCATCTTGGCGTGACAATCCAATATAGCGTGATAAGGTGACAGCCGATCCATACCCAGAATGACATCAAAATCAACTATGTTGAGAAGTAGAAGATCTACACAAGTCTCAAGGCTCCCAATGGAGACTACACATGAACGATAAACACGATCTACAACAATAGCATCTCCCATAGGTGTGGACACATACACAGGAGCACTCAAAGAATCACGAGGCACAACCAAATATGAAGCAAAATAGGATAACATAGGAGTAAGTAGACCCCGGATCAAATAGAACTGAAGCATCTCTACTGCAAACTGAAACAGTACCCGTGATAACAACATCAGATGACTCAGCCTCAAGTCTGGCTGGGAAAGCATAACACCGGGGCTGGGCCCCACCACCCTAAACTACGTCCCTGGGATGGCCTCTAGCTAGCTGGTCTCCAATTCTAACGTCCTGACCTCTACCTCTAACAGTCTGGCCGCTACCTCTAGCTGCCTGAACCCTGCCTCTGGTTGGCTGAGCAGGTGGTGCAGCAACTGGTGCCAGAACCATGGCATGAGAATCCTGATGCTGTGAGCTGCCCGATGCCTGAGGGCAAAATCTAGCAATGTGCCTCGGATCACCACAAGTATAACAGGACCTCAGTTAATGTGACTGCTGACCCTGAAACTGACCCTGTCGACCTGAGTAACCACCCTGAAAACTCTGGAGTGGAGGTGCACTAATAGGGGTTGGTGGTGCACTGTAGGCTAGCTGGTCGGAATAATTCATCTGAGGGCCACGACCACCTGAGGCCCCGTGGGATGCCTGGAGTGCTGAATGAAATGGCTTGGGAGGATGGCCTCTGCTATAAGTACCCCAGCCTCCAGATGAGGCTCCACTGAATCCACCGGAGTGATGAGGCCTCTTGTCAGACCCCTGAGCACTCCCCTGAGCAAGAACCATCTCGACTCGTCTGGCGACATTGGCAGCCGCCTGAAAAAAAATCTCACTCTCAGTCTCCTTAGCCATCTGCAATCTGATAGGCTGAGCAAGTCCGTCAATAAACCTCATCACCCTCTCTCTCTCTCTCTCTCGGTGGGAAGCAGAAGAATAGCATGACATGCCAAATCCACAAAACGGGTCTCATACTGAGTAACAGTCATACTGCCCTGCTGGAGACGCTCAAACTGATGGCGATGCTCCTCTCTCAATGTGATAGGCAGAAACTTCTCTAGGAAGAGCTGAGAGAACTGGTCCCAAGTAAGAGCAGGCGACCCAGCTGGTCTGGTCAACAAATAATCTCTCCACCATTTCTTGGCGGAACCAGTCATCTGAAATGCAGCAAAGTCGACCCCACTAGTCTCCACATACCCATGTTCCGTAGGACCTCGTGACAGATGTCAATATACTCCTGGGGATCCTCTGAACTAGCACCACTGAAATGAACTGGGAAGAGCTTGGTAAACCTGTCCAATCTCCACAAAGCCTCATAAGACATACCTAACCCATCACCGGTTTGTGGCGCAACAACCGGGTGAACTACTCCGACTGGATGAGCTGCTGGAGCCTGATACTGGGGAGCTATCTGCTCCGGAGCGTGAGTAGTGGGAGTCTGGGCCCATCCTCCAGCCTGAGAGACGACTGGTGCCATGGGAAATGCGCCAGTCTGGGCCACACTCTCCATAAGGCCCATGAAACGGACCAAAGCGTCCTGAAGCACTGGGGTAGCAATGAACCCCTCCGGAACCTGAGCTGGTCCGACAGGCACAGCCTGGGCTGGAACTTCCTCGTCAAACTCTACCTGAGGCTCCACTGCTGGTACTGCAGCACGAGCTCTGGGCTGAGACCTTCCCCTGCCTCGGCCTCTGGAATGGCCTTGGCCTTGATCTTTGCCCCTCGTAGGAGCTGCCACTAGAGGCTCTGGCTGCTGCTCGGCTGAAGATGCGGTACGTGTTCTCGCCATCTGCGAGAGAATAATAGTAGAAGAGTTCAAATAGCATTGTGAGAACAAAATCGCATGACAGAGAAGAATAGAAGTGAAATTTATTCCTAAACTTCATAGCCTCTAGGAGATAAGTACAGACGTCTCCGTACCGATCCTCCAGACTCTACTAACCTACTCGTGCATTGTGAGACCTAGGTAACCTAGTGCTCTAATACCAACTTGTCACGACCTAGAATTTCCACTGTCGGGACCGTGATGACGCCTAACATTTCACTTGCTAGGCAAGCCAACGTTAGAGAATCATTTAAACCAATCCTTATTCCATTCAGTAAATAACAACAATTAACTAAGATTAAATATAGTGAATGCGGAATAATACAAAGACTGCATTTAATTACTATTACCCGGATCTGGAGTCACAAATTCACGAGCATTCTAGAATTCACTACAAATAATAGTCTGAGAGAAATACAACTGTTTGAATGAGAGAAATAGTAAAACAGAAAAGATAGACGGGGACTAAAAGATCTGTGAACGCCGACAGATCTACCTTGAGTCTCCGAATAGTGGTCCAACAGCAAAATCTCGATCAACCCGAGTCGTTACCAAAATCTGCACAGAAAGTGTAGAGTGGAGTATCAGTACAACCGACCCCATGTACTGGTAAGTGTCAAGCCTAACCTCGATGAAGTAGTGACGAGGGTAAGGCAAGGCACCTACAAATCAACCTATAAAATTTAACAGTGTGTATATAAATAATAGTAATGAAGAGCTAGACAGGCAATATCAGAAGGAGGAAACATGCTGGGGGAAAATACGAGATAAAGAACTACAGCAGAATCATAACTGGAACAACCAATATACTATGAACCAACAGGAACATCGTATACAGTAAAGGAAAAATGCACTGCATCACCCTTCATGCTTTTACTCTCAATCTCACCATAAAATCAATAGAAATGGCACGGCATCACCCTTCATGCATTAACTCTCATATCACGGCACGACATCACCTTTCGTGCATTAATACTCACAAGATGGAACGACATCACTCTTCGTACTTTTACACTCACAATATGGCACGACATCACCCTTCGTGCATTAACACTCACAAGATGGCACGGCATCACCCTTCTTGTATTAACACTCACCCTTACCATAATACAATTAACAATTAACAACAAGGAGATAGAATAATGAGTACAAGCCTTACTTCAACATTTGGTTCCACAATACAAATATCAACTTCAAAATAAATACTCAATTATCACCAGAAGATCCGTAAACATGACAAGAACGATTAATTTAACAACATTAGTCTAAACACGTAGAAATTAGGCATGGGGAAGAGACAATATAAGAAAAACGGGAGAAACAAGGAAAAATGGGTAAATTGGCGGCGCATAAGTACTCGTCACATCACATATACACCGCTCACATGAATTTCACATAGCAAATAGTCTGAGGTTCCTAATTCCCTCGAGTCAGGGTTAACCACGACACTTAACTTGCTCCGAAGGCCACTTAATACTCAATCACAACTTTTACTATAGATTCCACCTCCAAACCACTCGTATCTATTCAAAAACGACTCAATAATATCAAATATTTCTAAAAGAATCAATTACATTGCATAAATTTAGATTTCCCAATTTTTTTTCCAAAAAGTAAAAAACCGACCCCGGGCCCGCTTGGTCAAAACCCGAGGTTCGGACCAAAATCCGTTTACCCATTCACCCTGAAGCCCGGATATATAATTGATTTTGGAATTCGACCTCAATTTGAGGTCTAAATCCCCGAATTTTCGAAATTCCTAGTTTCTACCCAAACCCCTAATTCTACCATGAAAACTCTAGATTTTAGGTTGATAATTCATAAAATGAAATGGGTAATTGAAAGAAAATGGTTTAGAATCACTTACCAACACTTTGGGGAAGAAAATATCTCTTGCAAATCGCCTCTAGCCTGTTTGGTTTTTGAAAAGTTGAAGAAATGGCTTAAGTCCCATTTTGGGACTGTTTTAAGATCTGGGCGACAGTGTTCATTGCGTTCGCGAGGGCACTATCGCGTTCGCAAAGAGCAGAAATGCTAAGCTTTCCCGTTCGCGAGTCCTCATTCACGTTCGCGAAGGCTACTTTCCCCTGGCCTTCACGTTCGTGAGACCATGCTCGCGTTCGCAATGAAGGATTGCTGACTCTTCCCCCAGGTCCCAAATGTTTCGCGTTCACGATGAGCCGGTCGCGTTCGTGAAGGGTAAATCCCCCATCACTTCGCATTTGCGACCAGGCCTTCGCATTAGCGAAGAGTAAAAGTTCAGCCATCCCGGTTTCTACTTCGCGTTCGTGAGAGTGCCTTCGCGAACGCGTAGAAGGAAACCAGAAGGCACCTGAAGCTGCAAAAAATCAGATTTTTCTAAGTCCAAAACATCACGTAGGGTATCGAAACTCACCCGAGCCCTCGGGGCTCCAAACCGAACATGCACACAAGTCTAAAAACATCATACGAACTTGCTCGCGCGATCAAATCACCAAAATAACACCTACAACTACGAATTTAGCACCAAATCAAATGAAATTTTTAAGAAAGCTTTAAAACTTCTATTTTCACAACCAGACATCTGAATCATGTCAAACCAACTCCGTTTCACACCAAATTTCACAGACAAGTCTTACATATTATATTGGACCTATACCGGACTCCAGAACCAAAATACGGACCCGGTATCAACAAGGCCAAACATCTACCAATTCTTAAAACCATTAAATATTTAGACTTTTAATTTTCATCAAAAATTCATAACTCGGTCTAGGGACCTCCAAATTCGATTCCCGGCATACGCCCAAGTCCCATATTTTAATACGGACCCACCGGGACCGTCAAAATATGGATCTGGGCTTGTTTACCAAAAATATTGACCGAAGTCAACTCAACTAAAGTTTTTAGGCAAAAATTCTTATTTTATCAGTTTTTAACATGTAAGCCTTCCGGGCCAATACCCGAACTGCGCACGCAAATCAAGGAAGTCTAAGATGAGGTTTTTGAGATCTTGAAACACAGAATTAGATTCTAAAATATAAGATGACCTATCGGGTCATCACATTAGATCCCAAGAAACATCCTCTGAAGAAGGTCCAATCAGGCCACTGTTGGACCAATTTGGCACCTAAAATGTGTCCAAATTTGCAGACCATGAAGTCCTACATTAAGTCACGTTTTTATAACATAAAAAGGACTTACTTGATATCCAAGAAAGGTACAATAGGCGTGCTAGATGTTGAGTGCAAGTTGGTGCTAAGTTTCTTGCAAATGTCCTCCAAGATTTTCAAGATTCTATCCAAGATTCGTTTGGGACTTATTTTCATATATTCTAGGACTATATTTATTGCTTTCCTAGTTAGTTAAGGTTATGTTTTCCTTTTACTAAGACTTTTGGAATTGCTTTCCAAGAATGACTTGGTTTTTTGCTTCCTAGTATTTTTCTTTTCCTAAGGTAGTTGGACTTATTGTCCAAAGTAGTTTAGGACTTTATTTCCTTATTTGTTAGGTAGAATTTCGTAACCCCTCTCTATATAAAGGGGTGTCCTCTTTGTTTTTAGACTTAGATTATGACAGATTATTATTAATAAAAATTGTGAGATCTTTCTTGCACTCTTATGTGTGGCTGCTCTTGGATTTATTCTTCAACCTTCAAGACTCAACTTAAGGTGGTGAGATTAAACCCTTTTCGAAATATTAGATCACTTCTAGGTATTCAAGAAAGGTGATAAGTTTAGGCTTATTGTTGTTCTTGTTAATCTAAAGTGTGTGATTTCACAATCTATCTCTTGTTTTTAAGTCTCTACCAAAGGCGATTAGTTCTTCGCTAGCTAATTGTTGTTGTTAGGATTCGACTTTAAGAATAGACTTCTTGAATTCAAGAAACTCTTTCTTTAATTCAATCTATCTTTAATTTCTGTCTTCTTTTTTGTTTCTTTATTTTTTTTAGCTTTCGCATATTTCTTGATTTTTTTTATTTTTCTTTACTAATTCTTGAATCTCCTATCATGTTGTTATCAAGTGGTATCAGAGCATAGGCTAATCAATATTTTAATCTTTGATAATCTTGGGAGGTTCTTGAGCAAAAACAAACAAAAAAATTAAAAACGAAAATCATCCCAAAAAAGTTTTATTGCTCATTATTATTTTCAGAATTCAAGTATTATTTGGTTTCCAAGTCAAGAAAGGAAACAAAAAGAGGGGATCCTAGTTCTTGAAGATTAAGGTAACTTCTCTCCTTATTCTTGTGGGTTTGGGGTTTCTTAAATGCTTTCCTTTATCTTTTAACACTAACCAATTCCAGTTCTTTCTAAGTTTGGTCTCCCACTTTTCTTTTCTTTTTCTAACTCCTTATTCTTATCAGTGCGGGTTGTGACTTGTTAGGTTTATTAATAAATCTAAAGATTAACAACCAATAGTTGCTTTGAGTGGAAAAAGACAAGAGAGGTGAGAGTATTAGAAGGAAAAAGCCAAATTTGAGCGATATATAATTCTTCTAATCTTTGTTCAAGATGTTTCAAACAGGTAGTTATAGTGAAATGAGGTGAGCTATGACTTAACTTGAAAAGTCAAACTTACAGTATGTCGAATGGAAGGAAGACAATGGTAAAGTTATTTTTTCAAACAATAACTAAAGTGATGTCTGTGATTTGTTAAATTAGAATTGACAAAGTGTTTGGCTATAACTCAATTAGCACTTATATGATTGAGAAATTGAACCCTACATGTAGAGAGGAGTAAAGGTAGATAAGAGTGTTATTACTATTCTCTATTGGAAGGTATGAGGATGCGATTTGGTGTGATGTGATTCCCATGAATAATTATCATATCTTGTTGGAAAAGCCATGGTATGTCAACAAAAGAGCTTCATATAGCATGAAAAAAAAATAGATACTCTTTTGAGGTTAACGGGAAGAAACTCATTCTTGGGCCTTTGACTCCCTCACAAATTGTGAAGACAAAAAGACTGTTAAAGAGAATATGGAAAAATATGAGAGAGAAAAGAATGAGAGGAGTAAGGGATTACATGTTGACATGCCAAGAGAGGAAAAAAGAGAGGTTGTGTTGAGTGAAGAGAGTGGGATGTCAAGGGGGAAAAGAGTAAGCTTAGAAAAGAGAGAAGGCCATGAGATAGAAAAAAACTGTGAGGTAGAGAAACAAGAGGGTTTGAGTGAAGAAAAAGAAGAAAATCTTGGTGAGAGAGAAGAGGATAAGGGTGAGTAGAAAGTCAGTCTTGTGATAAAAGCCAAAGAGAGTGTATGCAAGAAAAATATTTCTTTACTTTCTAACCCACTAAATCTTTCTTGTTTTGAGTTCTTGTGATTTTGTGCAGCCAAGTATTGAAAGACCTCTTGAAAGGGGAGGTAAGACGCAAGAGATTGTGGCAAAGGATCCAATTGGATTCCAACATGAATTTGGCAAAATCAATTTTTGTTAGATGTTGGAAGATAAAAGCTTTAGTTAATTTCTTTGTTGTTGAACCTTTTGACTCTTTTGATCCTTAGTTACAGGTTTATAACATGGAGATTCCTAAAGGCATTGCTAAGTTAGAGCCATTGCATAAAAGAATAAAAGGTGATGTCGTTCCATTAGTAAATAAGTCCAAATACGGTATGTATAATTGGTTTATTCATATTCTTGGCCTTTCTAGAACACCTAAAATATTTTTGGAGGTAATGAACTATACTCTTATTTCTTATGTTGGTGACTTTATAATTTTTGTGGATATTTTGATGCATATCAAGTCATTAACTGTAATATCTAAGTTGAGAGTAATTTTATTCCTTTTGAAATTGAGTATGACATAGATAATTATATGTTCCAACATGGTGGAAAGGTGCATGAAATTTATGAGAAGAGGCTTGGAAATGAGTTTTCATGTGATAAATTGCTAGAATGTGAGTTTTGTTGTGTGATAGGAAGTCATTCTTCTAGTCGTGTTTATTGTGAGCATGTAAAAGTATTTGATACTAGTAAAGAGGCTATTCATGATTATTGTAACGTTAGTGATCAAATACTCTTTCATGAGCTTATCTATGACTCTTTCTGTGACAGTTTGAGCAATTGTTTAGAATCCTTTGATGTTGAGAATATTATTGGGAAAAGTTATAATCATGAGCTCGAATGTATTGAAACTTTTATTTTGGGAATTATGGGTTCTTCTAACCTTCTTGTGAATTTATGTGCTTCTTTGAATAGCTTACATGTAGAAGAATACATGAGATTTATAATTGATACTTGGCTATATCGTAAAAGTGTCTTATTGATACATGTGGTAGAGATACTTTTTTAAATGGATGTGTGATCAATTTTTTGTAATTTCATTGTCATGCACATTTTTGGACTACCTTAAGAGAGGTTTTTATGGGACAAATCTAAGTAGGCATAAATTTTATTGGGATGATGATGTCCATATGCGAGGCTTAGGTGGTTTGGTCATGTGAGGATAAGGAGCATAGACGCCCCGGTGAGGAGGTGTGGGAGGTTAACATGGGAGGGCCTACGAAGAGGTAGAGTTAGTCCAAAGAAGAGGTGGGGAGAGGTGATTATGAAATACATGGCAACTTCAGCTGACCGGGGACATGAACCTTGATAGGAAGGTATGGAGGTCGAGGATTAGGGTAGTATAGTAGGTAGTCTAGAGTGTTCATAATAGTAGTATTGGCACGCAGTCTCGCTTTCTGTTGGTAATAGGTTTCTTTTGTTTTCTTTCATTGTTGATCACCTTACTATCTTGTTGTTTTTATTCTGTATTTATATAGATTTTTGGTACTGTCCCTTCTTGTCTATATTTTTATTAATATGGTGCTTATGATTTCCTGAGCCGAGGGTCTATTGGAAACATCCTCCCTATCCTCAGAAGGTAGGGGTAAGGTCTGCGTACAAACTACCCTCCCCAGACCTCACGATGTGGGATAATACTGGATATGTTATTTTTGTTGTTGTTGATGATGTCCATATACTTTATAAATGAGTATTTACACCTATTATGCTTAATTGGGTTAAGTGGACACATGGTCACTATCTTGTTTTATTCCTACCTTTTTTTCAGATTAGTGGATGCCATTTACTAGTGTCTGTCTTCATTTTCTTGCAAGGTCGAAATTCGAGGAAGAATTTTCTTCAAGAAGAGGGGAATGATAGCATCCTAGAAAGCTCAAATCTATTCAAGGACAAGGATGAAGCTTATTCGCGTTCGCGAAAGAGGAGCCAGGTCCTCCATAGCATTCGTGGGGCCTTCTTCTCGTTCGCAAATAGAAGCTGCCACTCTAGATTTTCTTCATCAAATCGCGGACAATCTTCGCGATCGCGAAGCACACCAACACCAGCAAAGATCTACCACCTTTAAACATGCTCCGGGTGGTTCGAAACTCACCCGAACCATGGGGGACCCCATCCAAATATACCATCAAGTCCACAAACATAATCTGGACCTACTTGAGGCCTCGAAACACATAAAATAATATTAAAACCAAGAATCGCGCGCCAAACCAAATTAATCAATCTTCCAACAATTAACTCTAAACACGACGAATCATACTTAGACAACTAGGAATGGAATCAAATTTCACACACAAGTCCAATATGACAATACGAACCTATCCCAAGCTCGGAATACCGAATGGGATCCAATTTTACCGAAGTCCACTCCCAGTCAAACTTAGCAAACTATAAAACCTTAAAAATGCTAATTTCCAACAATAAGTGTCGATTCACTCCCGAATCACCCAAAACTCGATCCAAATATATGTCCAAGTCCAAAATCATCATACAAACCCAAGTCTTCCGAATTCAACCCGAACCCTTCGAAAAACCAAGCTAATCGTCCCCCAAGTCATAAAATAGGAAAAACACATATGAAAAGTCTTAAATAGGGGAATGACACTCTATAAAGCAAAATGCCCGGTTGGGTCGTTACATTTCAATTAACAAAACATTATGTTCAGAAATATAGTAGTTTCTTTCTCTCAAAAATTGTTGTTGCTTTGAGTTATGTTCAAATATTTTTATGTTTTGTGGGAACTTGATGAATCTGTGGGTTTTAGGGAGGAAGGAAAAGCCCTCATGGAGTTGTATTTATGATTATGAGATGAACATGTGAAGACTCATTGGTGTTGAACCAAAAATCTGATCAGTACTTGGTCTGATTTAAAGGTTCAAAGACACAAAAGTGTCTGCGTATTTTGTAACATAGAAATTAGAAAAAGGGCTAATTCTGCAAATTGATATGAACATGATTTATTAATAGTTTTATTTGTAAACATAAGTTCCTTTACATGAGGTTTCCTTTATTACTAGTTTAAAGTACAAAGTTATTATGATTGCAAAGGCAATTGAATGCCTACTAGTGATAAAAACGTAAAAATTGCATGGGGCGCCCTATTTGATCGCCCTCATTTAACCTATACCCATATTTTTAAAATTATTTCACCTATATTCTAATTTAAACAACTTCAAACGCATCATCTTCTTCCTCCTAACCTATGCGCTCCTTTCTTCCTCCTCTTCTTGTCTATCAAATTAACTTTTCAACCACTACTTTAATATATTCACTAATAAAATGTGAAGTCAAATTAACAACTTAACCTACATTTGATCAAATACTGTCATAAAATAACAAAATAGAGTATTGTTACTGTTCTCTATTTGAATTCAGAAACCCTATCAACAGAAGGTAAAACGTGAGATTCTGCAAATTTTACAATCCTTTATTTTGCAAGCTCGAGATACAAATCCAAATGCATCGAGAGCGCAACAGATACTCTCTAGTTCATCTTATTATGTGTTTATCTCATACTGAATATACAGAAGTTCCAAATCCAGTATGAAGAACATGAAGAATTCCCCATGAGGTAAAGCCTGATGTGATGCCAAACCAGCTCTTAGTTACACTGAAAAGTTAATTTGTCCTGAAGTTTGCACTACAAATTGAAGAACTTCACACTAATTTGTCTGAAGTTTGCACTATGAAGTGAGGGGAAACTGAAGTTTGCCCTTGCACTATGAACTGAAGTTTCTAAAGTTTGCACTACAAATTGAAGTACTTCAGACTAATTTGTCTGAAGTTTGCACTATGAAGTGAGGGGAAACTGATGTTTGCCCTTGAACTATGAACTGAAGTTCCTGAAGTTTTCACCACAAATTGAAGAACTTCAGACTAATTTGTCTAAAGTTTGCACTATGAAGTGAGGGGAAACTGAAGTTTGCCCTTGCACTATGAACTGAAGTTCCTGAAGTTTGCACTACAAATTGAAGAATTTCAGACTAATTTGTCTGAAGTTTGCACTATGAGGTGAGGGGAAACTGAAGTTTTTCCTTACACTATGAACTGAAGTTTGTGTGATTGCCTTTGCAAGTTAGGCCAAACTTCAGGCAAAAATATCTTAAGTTTTGCTTTGATAAGGCTACACTTCAGGCAAAAAATTCTGAAGTTCAAACTTCAGACATAAATTTTTGCTACTTCAGGTCCGTATGCCTGAAGTTACCCGAAAAGTGGGTACGCTTGCAATTATTTTTTACAAAGTGGGTATAGGTTAAAATGTGACCCAAAAACTAGGTATAGATGCAAATCCCCCTGTACTTGTGGCCCAACTCGAAGTGAGTACGTGTACATGATCCAAAGGTCTGGAGTTGATTGGGCTTCAAGTCCTTACCTGCACTTTGACCCAATGAATTTAAAGGTATAATTCAGACCTGTTACTTATACAAGGAAGCTGACCATAAGGGGGGTGCAAGGTTAGACGTAATTGGGCTCCCCACTTGAGCCCAGTTGCTATTTTCATTCAACCTGTAAAGGTTCTGGCCCAGTTATTCAACTATTTTGGATCCAACCGTTGTTACTTTACATAATTAATTATTCGTCCAATCAAAAGTAACTTCAGTGTCACCAATAATCCAAGCCCATTTGAACTTTGGAACTTAAATAATGTTACCAAGTCATAAATAATCCTTTAGAAATCGACCTTTGTAGTATCACAACTACTTTAAATAACCGCAAAATTAAAACGATTATAATTAGTAAGTTGTAAATATCTTCAGTAATTTAGTAATGCAATTGACACTTAATAGTCTTTTAGATAATTGAATCATACACTTGATCCACAAATACTTTCTGTATCTCTTATGCTTCACAACAATCTAAAATGTGGTAGAAAAATAATTTACAAATACAATAATTGCTTTAGGCGCATCTTAATAAATTAATTATCATGATTATGTGTATAGCCATAGTATACAAATCCAAATTTAAGTGTGCATTAGCGCAACTTGACCAATTAACTTTAAATAATAATAAAAAGTGTCATTGACTGTGGGTACGTACGTGTGGTATGATTTTTGACACATAAACACAACAAGTGTACGTACACGTGACTTGTTCCAGATAGTTTTTCATAATTTTTTAAATAAGCAAATAAAAGCGGATAATGGAAAAAATACATAAAATCTTTAAAACATAAAATACCCGAAATTAATTGAGCCAAGTGTAAATTATTCAGTGACCATGCTAGAACCATGAGACTCGAGGAGTGTCTGATACCTTCTCTCTGGTCAACCAAATTTCTTACCTGATTTTTTGTATTCGGGGATCACAATTCGGAGTCAAAACTTTCCTTGAATGGGGATTTACAAATTGATGGTTTTGAACACCGGAATAAAAAATTTCAAGTGGTAATCCCTTTTAAAATAATGTCATTTAGTTGAAAAAACTCGCTATTATGCAAAAATAAGAAAAAGGCATGTGTCACGACCCAACTCCCACCGGAGCCGCAACGACGCCTAACTTTACTTGCTATCCAAGCCAATAGTCACACAAAAATAGTGAATTTGATAAAACAAGGTTTAATAAACTCAACATCGGAAATATCATGAAATAACTGAGAAAACATCCACAAAAAAACTGCTACAACCATCCTAATGATCTAATGTCAACGAGTTCATGAGCATTACTGAATGTCAAAATACAAATCCAAAAGCTCAATACAACTGTTTGGAAAATAGAGCAGTAATAAAGAAAATAAATAATAGAGAATTTCAAGGTCTGCGGACGACATAGAAGCTATCTCGTAGTCTCCCAAGTACTGGTACCAACACGACTCTAGCAATCACCATATACGGAAGTACCTGGATCTGCACATGAGGCACAGAGTGTAGTATGAGTACAATCGACCACATGTACTCAATAAGTAACAAACTTAACCTTGGACTGAAGGCATTGACGAGCTCAGAAGAAACAATCAGAGACCAATATCAATAACAACATTGGATATAATGATGGCAGTAACAGTAAATAATTCAAAACAATTATCATGCTCAGCTCGTTCACAATACAGGAATTCAGGTACGCTTCCAAATATAACAGTTAAAACCCAACACGGATAAGAACATTTCAATTACCAGCTAGCATGAGAAAAATACATCTCTATGCTTATATGTCAAATATGCATGTCAAGTTAATGATTTCACAGTGATATCCTCAAGTACTCTAACTCTCAGCACACTCAAGATGCCTGACTCAAATGCCAACTTCATCCCACACACACACACAATCACTCAGCACTGTACGAGTGCTTGACATCAATACCCCTCACCAAAGCACGTGTATATATCACTATGTCTGTGTCCACTGCTGGCATGTAAGACTCCGGAGGGGCGAATCCTGCTCAAATGCTAATCAAAAGCCAACATGGCTTTCTGCGGCATGAAACCTGATCTAAATAACAATAAAGCCAATATGGCCTGTTGCGACGTGCAACTCGATCTAAATATCACTCTCAACACGGCTCTAAGGCCCACCTCAGTCATCACCCTCTCAAGTCTCAAGGTCTGACAATCTTACATAACTCAGCTCAAACAGTATCACATGTGGAGAACAACAACAATGTGTGATGTAACAACGAATAATGAACAGAGATTGAGATATGAAATGCAAATGAAGAATGATGATTGAGTGTATAACTACAGTTAAGTCTGATAGCTCAGAACAACACAAATAGCCTCATTAGGTCTCAACCAAATAATCACATAGTCTAAACATAATTTCTAACATGAATCATATCTCAGATAATCAACCAAGTAGGGATAGAATGGGTATAAAAAGGTATGATAGCAAAACAAGTACGGTAATAGTCTAAAAGTCAACTCAGATCATGATTACTCCAGTGCATGCCCACACGCACGTCACCTAGCATGTGTGTCACCCCAATTCATCTCATATAACATGGTTCCCAAGGATAATTTCCCTAAAATCCAAGTTTAGATATATTACTTACTTTAAAGCGCGCAAATAAATACTCCAAAAAGTCCTTGCCACGCGAATTGGCCTCCGAGCGACTTGAATCTAATCAAAGCAACTTAATGTCATCAATAAGATCCATAGGAAACAATCTCACATAATAAGGCTAAGATCTTTAATCAAAATCGAAAAGTTAACCCAAAAAGTCAACCCCTGGCCCGCATCACGGAACCTGATAAAATTCACAAATTTCGAATACCCATTCAAATACGAGTCCAACAATACCAATTTCATCCAATTCTAACAGCAAATCGACCCTCAAGTCACCAAATCTCACTCTCCAATATCATAGCCTAAAATCCCTAAATTTCAGCTTAAATTCTCATAAACTAAGTGTAATAATCAATGGGTAATCCATATCTATCATCAAAATTAAATAACCTTTACTTACTTCTTCAATTGCAGCAAAAAGTCTCTCAAAAAACTCCCTTAGCCGAGCTCCACAATTACCAAAATAAAAAATAAAACAATGAAACCCTTTGAATATAAACTCTGCCAGTGATTCCGCATCTGTTGTCACTTATCCGCATTTGCGGCGGAATAGTGGTTGCATCTGCGGCTTCCTACAGTTGCCAACCTTCTGCTTTTGCACGCATTATCTCGCATCGGTGAGTCCGCTTCTGCGGGCTCCTTCCGCACTTGAAAACTCTCAAGCTTCTATCCAAGTCTGCATTTGTGGACAACTGAGCGCATCTGCGCATCCGCATTTGCGGCTCCCCATCCGCATCTACGATCCCTGCAATTGAAGAGATAAGTAAAGGTTATTCAATTTTGATGATAGATATTGATTGCCCATTGATTATTACACTTAGTTTAAGAGAAATTCATGTAAAATTTGGGGATTTTAGGCTATGATATTGGAAAGTCAGATTTAGTGATTTGAGGGTCGATTTGTGATTAGAATTGGATGAAATTGGTATGGTTGGACTCGTATTTGAATAATGAGAAAAACAATGAAACCCTTCGAATATAAACTATGCCTGTTATTCCGCATCTGCGGTCATTTAACCGCATTTCCGATCCGCTTCTGCAGAATAGAGGCTGCATCTACGGCTTCCTCCAATTGCCGACCTTCTGTTTTTTCGGATAATATCTCGCATCTGTGAGTCTGCTTCTGCGGAAGCCTTCTGCACTTGCAAACTCTCAATCTTCTACCCAAGTCCGCATTTGCGGACCACTGAGCGCATTTGCGCATCCACATTTGCGTCTCCCCGTCCGCATCTGTTATCCCTGCCTTGACCAGCCTTACTCCGCTTCTGCAATCAAGTTGCCGCTTCTGCGGCCTCGCACCTACGGCCAATCCATCGCAGGTGCGAATGCATCAGGAATCAGAAACTTTAGCAATCCTCTAAGTCCAAACATGATCTGTCAACTATTCGAAACACACCTGAGGCCCTATCCAAAAATACCAACAAGTCCTAAAACACAATACATACTTATTCGAAGCCTCAAATCACATCAAACAACACCAAAACCACGAATTACACCCCAATTCAAGCCTAATGAAAACTAATGAACTTTCAACTTCCAAAATTCATGCCAAACCACATCAAATCAACTCTGAATGACCTCCAATTTTACATGCAAGTCCCAAATGAAACAACGAACCTATTCCAACTATTAGAACCAAAATCCGAACCCGATAACAGCAAAGTCAACTCCCAGTCAAACTTCTCAACCTTTCAAACTTTTAACTTTCCAACTTTCGCCAAAAAGAACCGAATCAACCTACGGATCTCCAAATCAAGACCCAGATATACACATAAGTCTAAAATCACCATACAAAGCTATTGTAATCATCAAAACATCATTCTAGAGTTATCTACACAAAAGTCAAACTCCAATCAACTTTTTCAACTTAAGCCTCCAACATTGGGACTAAGTGTCCCAATTCACTCCGAAACCTTCCCGAAACTAATCCAACCACCCTGGCAAGTCTTATAATCAAACATGAACATAGAAGAGGCAATAAATAAGGAAACGGGGATGGGTCGTTACATTCTCTGCTCTTAAACAAACGTTTGTCCTATAACGGGTCTAGAATCATACGTGGAATCTCAAAAGTGAGGATATCTTCTCTGCATCTCCTAATCAGTCTCCCAAGTAGCCTCCTCGACTGGCTGACCTCTCCAATTTACCTTCACTGATGCTATATTCTTTGACCTCAACTTTCGAACCTGCCGATCCAAAATGGCCATCGGCTCCACATCATAAGTCAAATCGCCATCTAACTGCACTGTGGTGAAGTCCAAAACATGTGACAGATCACCATAACACATCTGGAGCATTGAAACATGAAACACGGGGTGAACTCCTAATAGACTAGGTGGAAAGGCAAGTATGTAAGGCACCTCTCCAACCCTCTCAAGCACCTCAAAAGGGCCAATATACCAAGGGCTCAACTTGCCCTTCTTCCCGAACTTCATCATACCCTTCGTGGGCGAAACTCTGAGCAAAACCTTATCACCACCATGTAAACTACATTTCGGACCTTCTGGTCCGCATAAATCTTCTATCTGGACTAAGTTGTACGAAATTGCTCATGAATCACCTTAACCTTCTCCATAGCATCACGACCAATTCAGTGCCAAACAATATAGCCTCTCTAGGCTCAAACCAACCAATCGGCGAATGACATCGCCTCCCATATAAGGCCTCATAAGGAGCCATTTGGATGCTGGACTTATAGCAGTTATTGTAGGAAAACTCTGCAAGTGGTAGAAATTGATCCCATGAACCTCTGAAATCAATAACACAGGTGTGTAACATGTCCTCTAAGATCTGAATAGTGCGCTAGAACTATCCGTCCGTCTGAGGATGAAACGTGATACTCAAATCAACCCATGTTCCCAACTCACGCTGCATGACTCTCAAAAATTGCAATGTGAATTGCGTGCCTCGGTAAGAAATGATTAAATGTGCACGTCGTGCATGCGAATAATATCCCGGATGTAAATCTGAGCCAACCGCTATGAAGAATAGGAAGTCATCACCGGAATGAAGTGTGCTGACTTAGTTAATCAGTTCAGAATAACCCAGACTGTGTTATATTTCTTCAAGGTCCGTGGTAAGCCTACCAAAAAATCCATAGTGACGCGCTCCCACTTCGACTCCGGTATCTCCAATCTCTGAATCAACCCTTCGAGTTTCTGATGCTCATATTTCGCCTATTCATAATTCAAACACCGAGAGACAAAAACAATAATATCTTTTTTTATTCTTTGCCACCAATAGTGTTGTTTCAAGTTACGGTACATCTTCGTGACACCTGGGTGAATTGAATAGCGCGAGCCGTGAGCCTCCTCAAGGATCAAATCTCTTAACCCATCAACATTTGGAAAATAAATCCGGCCTTGAAGCCGCATAACACCATCATCACCAATCACAACCTCCTTAGCGCTACCTCACAGCACCGTGTCCTTCAACACCAACAAGTGAGGATCATCAAACTGGCAAGCCTTGATACGCTCTAACAACGACAACTGTGCCACAATGTAAGCAAGAACTCGTCTAGGCTCCAAAACATCCAATCTCACAAACTGATTGGCCAAAGCCTGAACATACATGGCTAGTGGCCTTTTTGCTACTGGAAAATATGCCAAGATGCGTATACTCTCAGCCATCCTACTCAATGCATTGTCCACCATATTGTCCTATCACGGATGATATAATGTGGTGATATCATAGTCATTAAGCAACTCTAGCCTACTCCACTACCGGAAATTAAGGTCCTTCTGCTTGAACAGGTGCAGAAGACTCCGATGGTCGGTATAGAACTCACATGGAACGTCGTATAGATAGTGCCTCCAAATCATAAGTACGTGAACAAAGGTTGGCAAATCTAAAAAATGCACAGGGTAATTCTTCTCATGAACCTTCAATTGTCATGATGGGTAGGCAATCACCCTATCGTCCTGCATCAACACTGCGCCAAACCCAATATGCGATGCATCATGATACACGGTGTAAGATCCCGAACTCGTAGGCAACACCAACACTAGTGTTGTAGTCAATGCAGTCTTGAGCTTCTGAAAGATCACCTCACACTCATCAGACCATCGGAAAGGAGCACCCTTCTAGGTCAATCTAGTCAAAGGTGCAGCAATGGACGAAAAACCCTCCACAAAACGGTCATAATATCCGGCCAAACCAAGGAAACTCCAGATTTCAATAGAAGAAGGCGGTCTGGGCCAACTCTGAACTGCCTCAATCTTCTTCGAATATGCCTTGATCCCCTCACTGGACACCACGTACCCCAAAAATGCCACCGAATCAAAACCAAATCTCACACTTGGAGAATTTATCATATAACTTCTTCTCCCTTTAATTTGGAGTACTATCCTCAAATGTTGCTCATGATCCTCCTGGTTGCGTGAGTACACCAATATATTATCAATGAATACTATGACGAAGGAATCAAGATATGGCTGGAACGCCGATGTTCATCAAGTGCATAAAGGCTGCTGGGGCATTGGTCAGCCCAAAAGACATCACCAGAAACCCATAGTGACTATAGCGGGTCCTAAAAGCTGTCTTCAGAATATTTGAATCCCGGATCTTCAAATGATGATACCCTGACCTCAAATTAGTTTTCAAAAACACTTTAGCACCCTGAAGATGATCAAATAAGTACTTCTTCTCCCTCAAAGTCTGGAGTATTATCCTCAGATGTTGCTCATGATCCTCCTGGTTGTGTGAGTACACCAACATATCATCAATTCATACAATGACAAAAGAATCAAGATATGGATGGAACAAGATGTTCATCAAGTGCATAAAGGTTGTTGGGGGCATTAGTCAGCCGAAAAGACATCACTAGAAACTCATAGTGACTATAGAGGGTCTTGAAAGTCGTCTTTGAAATATCTAAATACCGAATCTTCAATGGATGATACCCTGACCTCAAATCAATCTTCGAGAACACTCTAGCACCCTGAAGTCGATCAAATAAGTCATCAATACACGGTAATGGGTACTTGTTCTTAATAGTAACCTTGTTCAGCTGCATGTAGACAATACACATCCTTATAGTACCATCCTTCTTCTTCACAAATAGAACTGGTGTACCCTAATGTGACACACTTGGGCTGATGAAGCCCTTATCGAGTAGCTCCTGGAACTGTTCCTTCTACTCCTTCAACTCTATAGGTGCCATGCGATACGGTGAAATAGAGATGGGCTGAGTGGCCGGTACCAAGTGAATATCAAAATCAATGTCCCTGTCGGGTGGCATGCCCAACAGATCTGTAGGAAATATATCTGAAAAATATCTCACTACCGAATTTGACTCAACAGTAGGAGTATTGGAACTAACATCCCTCACGAAGGCAAAATATACCAAGCATCCCTTCTCAACCATCCGTTGAGACCTCAAATATGAAATCAATATACAAGGAATGTCATCCAGGGAGCCTTTCCACACCAATCTCGGCACCCCTGGCATCGCCAACAACACGGTCTTAGCATGACAATCAAGGATGGAATGATATGGTAACAACCAATCCATTCCCAAAATCATGTCAAAATCAACTATGCTAAGCAATAAAAGATCAAATCTTGTCTCATAGCCCCCAATAATCACCACACACGACCGATATACACGGTCCACAATAACAGAGTCACCTATCAACGTAGATACATGAACAGGTGTAACCAAAGAATCACGAGGCATATCCAAATAACAAACAAAGTATAATGACACATATGAATATGTGGAACCGAGATCAAATAATACTGATGCATCCTTGTGGCACACTGAAACAATACCTGTGATCACAGAGGCGGTAGCTACTGCCTCTGGCCTAGCGGTAAAAGCATAACATCGAGCCTGACCACCACCTAATCGACCTCCTCCTTTAGGGCGACCATGACTGCCTGTGTTCCACCCCGAACTGGCTGAGCGAGTGGTGTAGTAAATGGCCTCCAGACGAGGTACCACTAAAACCACTTGTACCAAGGAACCTCTTGCCCTCCCGCTCGTCGCACTCCAGCCCACGAAACTGCTCCAAGCGACTAGCAATCTCGACAACCTGGTCGAACCTAGCATCCATCCCAGCCTCTTAAGCCAAATTGTAATGTAGACCAAAGTTGAGGCCATCAATGAACCTCTTGATCCTCTCTCTCACAGTAGGGGTGAACCATATGGCATGCGGGCCAAATCCAGGAATATCCTTTCATACTGATTCACAGTCATATTTTCTTGGCATAGATGCTCAAACTCCCTAAGCAACTCCTCTCTATAAGTCTATGGAACAAACTTCTCTAAGAAGAGAACTGAGAACTCATGCCACGTAAGTGGTGTTGTGCCAGCTCGGCTGCCTTACTTATAATCTCGCCACCATCTGTAGGCTACCCTTGTCAGCTGAAAAGTAGTGAAAGTAACTCCACTGATATCCAAAATATCCACAGTACAAAGAATTCGATGACACCGATCCAAAAAATCATGAGCATCCTCAGACTCTCCTCCGTTGAACTCGAGCGGATCAAGCGTTTTGAACTTCTCTAACCTTGTCCGCTCCACATCAGTCATAGGTAGACCAACCTCGGCCTGAGCAACGATAATTGGCTGGACTGGTAACACCCTTAGTATTTGATAACCCTATTCTAGGTGCTCTAGAGTACGGGCGCGCAAGAGTATGGGCTCCTCCCCCAGCCTGTAGGGTAGCTGGTGCAAAGGGCATCGAAACTGCCCGAGCCAATCTCGTACACACACGAAAAATCTGAGCCAAAGCCTCCTGAAACTAGGTATCATAATAGGCACCGCTGGAGTCTGAGCTGGTCCCACCGGCTCAACAATATCTGGTACTTGCTCCTCCACTGGAGCAACTGGTGGCTCCACAGGTGCTGCCCTCGCTCCAATGCGAGTCCCAACACGGCTACTAACTCGACCCCAGCCTCTCGCGGCCCTGACTGGTGGTACTTATGCCTGATCAGCAAAACCTCTCCCCAACCTCTCATATAACATGGTTCAAGGGGATAAATACCCTCAAATCCAAGTTTAGATATGTTACTTAATTTTAAAGCATGCAAATCATGACTCTAAAAAGCCCTTGCCGCATGAATCGGCCCCCGAGCAATTCAAATCTAGTCAAAGCAACTTAATGTCATCAATAAGAGCCATAGGAAATAATCTCACATAATAAAGCGAAGTTCTTTAATTAGAATCGGAAAGTCAACCCAAAAGGTTCGACCCTCAAATAACCAAATCTCACTCTCCAATATCATAGCCTAAAATCCCCAAATTTCACCTTATATTCTCAAAACCTCAGTGTAATAATCAATGGGTAATCAATATCTATCATCAAAATTGAATAACCTTTGTGTACCTCTTTAATTGCACCGAAAGGTCTCTAATAAATCGCCCTTAACCGATCTCCACAATTCCCAAAATGAGAAAAATAATGAAACCCTTCAAATATAAACTCTACTCGTGATTCCGCATCTGCGGTTGCGCTTCTGCAGAATAGTGGCTGCATCTTCGGCCTCCTCCAGGTGCCGACCTTCCGCTTTTGTGGACTCCTTCCGCACTTGCGAACTCTCAAGCTTCCATCCAAGTCCGCCATTGCGGGCCACTGAGCGCATCTGCGATCCCTGCCTTGCCCAGCCTTACTCCGCTTCTACGATCAAGCTACTGCTTTTGCAGCCTCGCACCTATGGCCAATCCATCATAGGTGCAAATTCATCAGGAATCAGAAACTTTAGCAATCCTCTAAGTCCAAGTATGATCCGTCCACCATCCAAAACACGCCCGAGGCCCCTGAGACCCCATCCAAACATACCAACAAGTCATAAAACACAATACGAACTTACTCAAAGCTCAAATCACATCAAACAAAACCAAAACCAGGAATCGTACCCCAATTCAAGCCTAATGAAATTAATAAACTTTAAACTTCCAAAACTCGTGCCGAACCACATTAAATCAACTCTGAATGACCTCAAATTTTGCATGCAAGTTCCAAATGATATAAAAGACCTATTCCAACTTCCAAAACCAAAATCAAAACCCTATATCAACAGTCAACTCACGGTCAAACCACTCAACCTTCCAAACTTTGAACTTTTCAACTTTCACCAAAAAGAACCGAATCAACCCACAGACCTCAAAATCAACACCTGACATATGCTTAGGTCCAATAGCACCATACAAAGATATTGAAGTCATCAAAACACCACTCTGGAGTCATCTACACAAAAGTCAAATTCCAGTTAACTCTTTAAACTTAAGCCTCCAACCTTGGGACTGTGTCCCAATTCACTCCGAAACCTTCACGAAACCAATCCAACAACCCCGACATGTCATATAACTATAAATGAACATAGAAGAGGCAATGAATAAGGTAACAGGGCTATACAAGTACATAATTTAACTATTAGAGTAATTACCCAACCCAAATTGGAAGATTCCTAAAATTCAGCCCCGGGCCCACGTGCCTGGTTCCAGAAATTTTCGAAGATAAATGTTACCCATAACCTCACGAACTCAAATATATAATTTTCACCCAATTCCATAATCATTTTCGTGGTTGTATCCCTTTTTTTTAAAATCAAAATATAGGTTTTTTTAACTAAACCCATAATTTTCACAATTTTACATGTTAAAATCTACTCACAATCTATTTATTAAACTTACATTGGGTAGGAATTACTTACCTTTAATAGCTAGGTGAAAACCCCTTTTCAAAGAGCTCCAAAATCACCCAAGGAAATGAAAAATGAGAGAAAATGGCCTATGTCTCGTTTTTAAAACAAGTCTCTGCCCAGGCATTCCTTATTCGCGATCGTGGAAGAGGCCTCGCGATCGCGAAGGCAAACAACCTAGGTCCAGAATAATTGAACATCGCGAACGTGACCAGGGCCTCACGAACGCAAGGACTTGCCTGGCCTGCCCTACGCGAACACGTAGGCTGCTTTGCAAACATGAAGACCAACAGTGCCACCCCACCTAGCTCACCTTACCCTTCGCGAATGCCGACCACATCATGCGAACATGAAGGTTAGTAACCCAGAGCTTCGTGATCGCGAGTTCATTTCTGCGAACGCGTAGCACAAAATCCCTCCCCCCTAGCCCAATTCATTCATCGTGAATGCGAGGCCTCTCCGTGTTCGCGAAGAAGGAAACCAGAACAACAAATAGCATATTTTTTTACTCAACTCTGGGTGGTCTGAAACTCACGCGAGCCACCCAGGACCCCGTCCAACTACACCAACAAGACTATAAACATAATACGGACCTTTTTGAACTCTCGAAACACGTAAAACAATAATGAAACGAAGAATCGTACCCCAAAACCAAATTGAATCAACTTATGAACTTCAAACTCCTCAAATTACCTCGAAGGCGCCGAATCATACTTAGACTACTCGGAATGATGCCAAATTTTGCGTGCAAGTCTTAAATCACCATACGGAACTATTTCTAGGCTCAGAGTACCAAACGGACCTCGATAACACAAAAACCTACTTCAAACCAAACTTAAAATAACTTGAAAACCTTCAGTACGCCAACTTTCAATATTAAGCGTCAAAACGCTCCGGGGTTATCCGAAACCCGATACGAACATACGCCCAAGTCCAAAATCATCATTGGAACCTATTTCAACCTTCGAATCTCGATTTCGGGGTCGTTTACCAAAAATATTGACTCAAGTCAAACTTATCCATTTTAAGCAATTATTAAGGAACTAAGTTTTTCGATTTCAACCCGAACCCTTCCAAACCCGAACTAACCATCCCCGCAAGTCATAAAACAGTGAAAGCACATACGGGGAGTCTTATTTAGGGGAAAGGGGATCTTGAAAGTAAAATGACCGATTGGATCGTTACAATCTCCACCTCTTAAACAAACACTCATCGTCGAACGGGTTTAGGATCATACTTGGAGTGCCGAATAGGTGTGGGTATCTGCTTCACATGTCCTCCTCGGTCTCCCAAGTCTCCTCCTCGACTGGTTGATCCCTCCATCGAACCTTTACCGCATAAATCTTCTTGGACCTCAACTAGTGAATTTGCCTGTCAACAATGGCAACTGGCTCCTCTTCATAACCCAGGCTCTCATCTAGCTGAACCGTGTTGTAGTCTAACACATGCGACCTATCGGCATGATACTTCCGGAGCATAGACACATGGAAAACCAGATGAACTCCCGATAGACTGAGAGGCAAAGCAATCTCATAAGCAACCTCCCCAACTTGTCTCATCACCTCAATGGACCTATATACCTTGGGCTCAACTTGCCCTTCTTCCCGAACCTCATGATTCCCTTCATCGGAGAGACTTTTAAGAGAACCTTCTCGCCCACCATAAATGATAAGTCACACACCTTTCGATCCGTGTAACACTTCTATCTAGACTATGTTGTGCAACGTCGCTCCTGAATCAACTTCACTTTATCCAAGGCATCCTTCACAAAATAAGTACCATATAACCTAGCCTCGCTGGGCTCGAACCACCGATGGGCGAACGACATCGCCGACCATACAAGACCTCAAATGGAGCCATCTCAATACTGGACTGATAACTGTTATTATAAGCAAACATGGCCAAAGGCAAGAATTGATCCCACTGCCCTCCGTAGTCAATCATACATGCTTTGAGCATATCCTCCAAGATCTAAACTGTCCGCTCCGACTACCCATCAGTCTGCAGATGAAAGGCTATGTTGAGCTCTACCTGGGTACCCAACACGTTCCGAAGTGTGAAGTAAATTGAGGGCCTCAGATTGAAATGATGGAAATAGGAACACCATACAACCGAACAATCTCTTGAATGTAAATCTAGGCCAATCTCTCTAAAGAATACATAGTCACAACCGGAATGAAGTGTGCCGACTTGGTCAACCTATCGATAATGACCCAAACTACATCAAACTTCCTCAAGGTCCGCGGCAACCAAACTACCAAGTCCATAGTGATGCGCTCCCATTTCCACTCAGGTATAACCATCTGATGTAGTAGGCCACCTGGCCTCTGATGCTCATACTTAACCTGCTGGCAATTTAGGCACCGAGCTACATACTCAACTATGTCCTTCTTCATACGCCGCCACCAATAATGCTACCTCAGGTCGTGATACATCTTCGTAACACCTGGATGAATAGAATACCGAGAACTCCATGCCTCATCTAGAATCTTCTCCCTCAATCCATCAATATTAGGAACACATAGACGACCATGGAGATGCAGAACACCATCCTCACCAATAGTAGCCTCCTTGGAACCACCCTATAGTACCGTCTCCCTAAGAACTAATAAGTGTGGATCGTCGAACTGAGCGACGATATATGCAAGAACTCGGTTGGGCTCTGAAATATCCAACCTGACAAGTCTGTTAGCCAAGGACTGAATGTCCAAAGCTAATGGCCTCTCCTATGCTGAAATGAATGGCAAAGTACACATAGTCTCCAACTTTCTGCTCAAGGCATCCGCAACCACATTCGCTTTTCCCGGATGATAAAGGATGGTAATATCATAGTCCTTTAGTAGCTCAAGGCACCTGCGGTGCCTCAAATTGAGATTCCTATACTTGAACAAATGTTGCAAGTTGCGATGATCGGTGTAAACCTCACAGGACACCCCATAAAGATAATGCCTCCAGATCTTGAGAGCATGAACTATCGCGGCAAACTCCAAATCATGTATCGGGTAATTCTTCTTATGGGGCTTCAGCTGACGTGAAGCATATTCAATAACTCGCCCCTCCTACATCAATACACAACCCAAGCCTACGTGTGAAGCATCGCAATACACAGTATACATCCCTGAGCTGGAAGGCAACACTAACACTGGTGCTGAATTCAATGCGGTCTTGAGCTTCTAGAAGCTCGCCTCGCAATCATCGGACCATCGGAACGGAGGACCCTTCTGGGTCAATCTAGTCAAAGGTGTTGCAATAGATGAGAAGCCCTCCACATATCGGCGATAATAAAATGCTAACCCCAAGAACCTTATGATCTCGGTTGCTGTGGTAGGACGAGGCCAGCTCTGAACTACCTCGATCTTCCTGAGATCTACCATAATACCCTCGCCTGATACAACATGCCCCAAGAATGCTACAGAATCTAACCAGAAGTCACACTTGGAGAACTTAGCATATAGCTTATGTTCCCGCAAGGTCTAAAGCACCACTCTCAAATGTTGTGCGTGCTCCTCCATGCTATGCGAGTAGATCAATATGTCATCAATACAGACAATGACAAACGAGTCAATATATGGCCTAAACACCCGGCTCATCAAATCCATAAATGTCGTCGGGGCATTGGTCAAACAAAGGACATCACTAGAAACTCATAGTGGCCATATCTAGTCCGGAAAGCCGTCTTCGGAACATCTGAATCACGAATCTTCAACTGATGATACCCCGATCTCAAGTCGATCTTAAAGAACACCCTGGCACCCTGTAACTGGTCAAAAAAAATCATCAATACGTGGAAACGGGTACTTGTTCTTAATGGTAAGTTTGTTCAAATGGTGGTAATTAATGCACATCTGCATAGTCCCATATCTCTTCATCATGAATAACACCGGTGCACCCCAAGGCGACACACTCGGTCTGACGAACCCCTTTGCTAAAAACTCCTCAAGCTGTTCTTTCAACTCCTTCAAATCTTTCAGAGCCATGCGGTATGGTGGAATAGAGATAGGCTGGGTACCTAGAGCCAAATCAATACAGAAATTGATATCACGATCCGGTGCCATGCCTAGTAGAACAGAAGAAAATGCATCAGAGAACTCCCGAATCACGGGCAATGAATCAATCGTCGGAGTCTCTACAACCATATCCCAAACATAAGCTAGATAAGCCAAACAACCCTTCTTGACCATGTGTCGAGCCTTAGGGAAAGAGATAACCCGACTAGATGCACATATAGACGAACCCTTCCACTCTAATCTAGTCAACTCTAGCATCGCCAAGGTAACAATCTTGGCATGGCAACCAAGGACGCCGAGATATGGAGACAACCAATCCATGCCCAGGATGACCTCAAAATTGATCATATCAAGCAACAGAAGATCCTCTCTAGTCTCATAACCACAGAAAGTCATGATACAGGGTAGGTAGATCCGATCCACAACAACAAAATTACCTACTGGCATGGACACATATACAGGAGTACCTAAGGACTCGCAAGGAACACCAAAAAAATGAGCAAACAGAGATGAAACATATGAATATGTAGACCCTCGATCAAATAGTACCAAAGCATCCCTACCGCAGACAAAGATAATACCCATGATCATGGCATCTGAGGCCACTGCATCTGGTATGGTTGGAAAAGCATAAAACTTAGCTGGAGCGCCACTTGACTGGAATCCACCTCTAGGACGGCCCCTACCCACCTTTCCTCCGCCTCTGGGCGGCCAGACAGCTAGTGCGTCAGTTGGTGCTATAATCATAGGCCGATGACCCTGCTGTACTGCCTTGCTCCGAAGTCTGGGACAAAATCTCTTCATGTGGCCAAGATCCCCGCACTCAAAATAACCCCTCGGAACAGTGGACTGCTGACCTGAAGTCTGACCCTGATGGCCTTAATACCCACTGGAGGAACCCTAAATAGCTGGTGGACGATAGGAGCTCTCTGTAATGACGCTGAAATAGGGCCGCACTAGAGCTCCAGGAGAAGGCAGCGGTGCTTGATATGTGGGTCTGCTAGAGTGACCCCTAACGAACTGACCACTGCCCCCAAACGGAGCACCACTGAACCCCCCAGAATATCAAAACCACTTGTCCCTCGGCGTCTGCCCTCGGCTCCACTGACGAACACCCTCAATCCTCCGAGCTATCTATACAACTAGCTCGTAAGAAGTCCCCATCTTAACCTCTTGGGCCATAGTGGCCTGGATACCAGAGTGCAAAGTCGTAACAAACCTCTGCACTCTCTCTGAATCGATGGGAAGTATCATAAGTGCATGGCGAGACAACTCAAAGAATCTCGCCTCATAGTCGGTCACCGACATCTGACCTTGCTAGAGCTGCTCAAACTGAAATCGCAACTCTTCCCTCTGAGAGGGTGGAATATATCTATCTAGGAAGAGGAGTGTGAATTGTTCCCAAGTCAAGGGAGGAGAACCTGCTGGCCTACCGAGAAGATAGGACTACCACTATCTACTGCCCCTGCCCTCCAGCTGAAAGGTGGTAAAGTCCACCCCGTGGGACTCCAATATCCTCATGTTGTGCAGTCTGTCCCTGTAACGATCAATTAAGTCCTTGGGGTCCTCATGTCGCTCGCCTCTAAAGATAGGAGGATGTAGCCTGGTCCATCTATCCAATAGCTTCTACGCCTCGCCGATCGCAGCTGGTCTTGTCTCTAGTATATCCGCTGCAACTGGCTGAGCTCCGCCCATGGGTAGTGCGCCCGGGGTCTGATATATAGCAGTTGCATCCCTGGAGCCTGAGCGGTAGGGGTCTCTGCTCCCCCTCCTACCTGAGATATGGCTGGGTCTGCCAGAAATAAACTACCATGCGTCATAGAATCCATGAACCGCAGCATATGGCCCATGACCTCTTTAGAATCCTGGCGCAGACATGAAATCCATTGGGGATGGCTCCACTGCAGGCACCTCGCCCTACTCCTCAATAACAGGATCCTCCACTGGATCCACTGGTGGCACAATTGGAGCAACTCTAGAATGCCCTCGTCCTCTACCACAAGCTGTAGCCCTCCCTCAGCCTCAGTCTCTAGCAACAGGGGGAGCATCTCCTCCACGATCGGGTACATCTGCCGCGCGCGTTCTCACCATCTGTGAGAGAATAAAAGAAAGATACTTAGCAAGACATCAACTTCACGATAGGAGATGAAGAAAGAGAAGTTTCCTAACACCCTATAGCCTCTCAAAGATAAGTACGGACGTCTCTGCAAGACTCTATTAGGCATGCTCATAACTTGTGAGACCTACGTGAACCTAGTGCTCTGATACCATGTTGTCACGATCCAATTTCCCTTGTAGGCCGTGATGGTATCCAACGTCGCCGCTAGGCAAGCCAACGGTGAACTAGCCATGTATTTATTTTTTTAATAATTTCAAATAGTTGGTTTTTATTTATTAAGTAAATGAGAAGTGAAAAATTATAGAAAAGTAAAGCGTGAACTAATAAAAGAGCAAATATAATGAAATAAATACTCAAAAGCCATAAAGTGTCTACTAGCATGTTTTCCCAAGATGCGGTGTCACAAGTATATGAGCAACTAGTAGAATATACAACACACATATGCTACTGTCTGAAATAGGATAAAGAGAAAGTAAATACAAAAGAGAGCCTGTGGGTGTTGCAGAACGGACTCAGAGAGCAGCTCACCACTATGCCTCAGGATAACGGGGGGTGCGCACCTGAATGGACACCAGATGCACCTGCCTCAGATCCTGCACAATTAGTGTAGAAGTGTAGCGTGAGTACATAAACAACATGTACCCAGTAAATATCCAGTCTAACCTCGAAGAAATAGTAACGAGGGGTCGACATCGACACTTACTATGGGCTAACAAATAAAATATAGAAATTCTAAATAGACATGGAATATGTGAATAATAATAATAACACAATAGCAAGTAGTGAATACATGATTTTTTAACTGATAGTAAATTCCAAAATCTTCAACCAACACTTACTAACTCCAAATCAATTTTGGTCATTAAATAAATTATAACATCTCAAGCCGTAAAATAATATCAAGTGTAATCGGGTTCCAAGTATTACCACACACGATTTATGCCGAGGTCGTACAACTAGATCCAAAATACTGTGTCGGCTGCCGAGGGTTGAACGACACGAATCATAGATGCATCTATTATATTGCTGAGGCGAACATCCCGCTCCCATTAGAGTAGAGAAATTTACCTCGCTCGCTGAAGTACTTGCGACGTGAGAGGACATGAATTTCTCAGAGTTATTATGTATTCCTCAATTCTTCCCAAAAATAAGAAATTTAAATTGAAAAGTTGCAACTTTAAAATCCCTATTCTCAGCTCTATTCAAGACAATTAATATGCATAATAAACACAACAGTACAATTAAAGTATGATGTGGATCTAAGACTACCCGGACATCTCATGGAATATAGCTACGCACAGACTGTCGTCACCTAGTGTGTACGTAGCTCCCCACACAAATATTACACAACAAGATACACCTAAGTGGATGAGTTCCCTCTTACAAGGTTAGGCAAGAGACTTACCTCATTCTCAAGCTCACTTACGGTCCACAAATCCGCTGTAACTCCTCAACTTGGTGCCAAACAACCCGTAACTAGCTAAATGTTATATAAATTAATCAATATACACTCATAAGTACATAACTTAACTATTAGAGTAATTACTCAACCCAAATTGAAAGATTCCTAAAATTCAGCCCCGGGCCCACGTGCCTGTTCCGGAAATGTTCGAAGATATATGTTACCCATAAGCTCACGAACTCAAATATATAATTTTTACCCAATTCCATAATCATTTTCGTGGTTAAATCCCATTTTTATCAAAACCTAGGTTTTTTAACTAAACCCATAATTTCCACAATTTTACATGTTAAAACCTACTCACAAGCAATGTATTAAGCTTACATTAGGTAGGAATTACTTACCTTCAATAGCTAGGTGAAAACCCCTCTTCAAAGAGCTCCAAAATCGGCAGAGAAAATGAAAAATGAGAGAAAATGGCCTAACTCCCATTTTTAAAACAAATCTCTGCCTAGGCATTTCTTCTTCGTGATCGCGAAGGCAAACAGTCCAGGCCCAGGAAAATTGAACACCGCAAATGCAACCAGGGCCTCGCGAATGCGGAGACTTGCCTGGCCTGTCCTAGGCAAATGCGAGGGCTCCTTCGCGAACGCGAAGACTAACAATGCCACCCCACCCAGCTCGCCTTACCCTTCGCGAACACGGACCCCATCATGCGAACGCGAAGGTCAGTGACCCAGAGCTTCGTGATCGCGAGCTCCTTTCCGCGAACGCATAGCACAAAATACCCCCCCCCCCCCCGGCCCAGTTCCTTCATTGCGAATGCGATGCCTTCTCCGCGTTGGCGAAGAAGGAAACCAGAACAGCAAATAGCAGATTTTTGAACTCAACTCTGGGTGGTCCAAAACTCACCCGAGCCACCCGGGACCCCGCCCAACTGCACCAACAAATCTATAAACATAATACGAACCTGCTCAAACTCTCGCAACACGTAAAATAACAACGAAACTAAGAATCGCTCCCCAAAACTAAATTGAATCAACTTATGAACTTCAAACTCCTCAACTTACTCCGAATGCGCCGAATCATACTTAGACTACTCGGAATGACGTCAAATTTTGCTTGCAAATATAAAATCACCATACGGAACTATTCCCAGGCTCAAAATACTAAATGGACCTCGATAACACCTAAACCTATTCCAAACCAAACTTAAAGAACATGAAAACCTTCAATGTGCCAACTTTCAATATTAAGCGTCGAAACGCTCCCGGGTTATCCGAAACCGATCCGAATATATGCCCAAGTCCAAAATCATCATACAAACCTATTGGGACCTTCAAATCTCGATTCTGGTGTTGTTTACTAAAAATATTGATTCAAGTCAAACTTATCTATTTTAAGCCATTATTAAGGAACTAAGTGTTCCGATTTCAACCCAAACCCTTCCAATCCCGAACTAACCGTCCCCATAAGTCATAAAACAGTGAAAGTACATACGTGCAATCTTTTTAGGGAAACATGTATCTAGAAAGAAAAATGACCGATCATGTCGTTACATGGGCCTTACAGGTGGTTCAAGCCCCGGAAGAACAGATCTAAAGAATGTTCCAAAATCAAAGGGACACTAAGAAAAGAATTCTAGAAATTGCTGAATACACTTCTCAAAAGTGCTCCGACTGCGAAAAAATGAGCAATGTTATGTTTTTTAATTCAGTAATGAGCTTCACACACCAGGTCATGAACGATTTACAGGTTCTTCATGGAGAGATAGGAAACTGTCCGGGGTAGTGATTGAAGAAATAGCTTAGGGATCTGTCTGCAAGATCAAAGTTATTAGAGTCTTTTACTTTTTGAGTTTAGAGTTGTCTTTCCTGTATTAGCCTCTATTTTATTGAGTCTGTTTTGTGGTATTTTTTGTATGTATTTTTGCTTTGAGTCATGTAATGAAAACCCAAAAGATATACGTTTTAATGTAATATTGAAATTCTAAAAAGATTCTCTTCTATTTTATTATGTTTATTCCCCTAAACTATGTAATGGTCTAATTCATGCGGCATCATGATTTGTAGGCAACCCCTAAGGGGTGCGATCAAAACCTTGTTCAAAACTTAAGGGTGTTCAAAGAAAAGAAGAAAAAACTAGAGAGTATAATAAATAAAAAGAGAGATTTTGAGCAAAATAAAAAGGACGAGAGGCATGAATGAGAGGTGAAATAATTGCAAAACCCGGGATGACACATGCAACTTTTCCAACACAAGAAAGAAGAGTTTAAATGCTAGGTGCATTGCATAACTACGTGTGATTTTCTATCCTTTAAATGCTCCAAACTAACATGTTTGTTGTGTGTCTCAATTAGACAAGGTTTATACTGGTGGTTGATTTGTAGAATTGTAGCATCATATCCCTATTTCGCACAGTCAAAAGTAAGTCTCCTAATGGCTACTGAAAGCATCCTCACCGTCGTCAACCCCGATGAAAGTCCAACACCGGCCATTCCTCCAGAATCTGCTACTGTCGAGGAAAATAGAATCCTAAAAATAAGGATGATGTAAATATGGAAGGCTTGGTCTAATGGGAGAGAGGCTCCTAGCTCTACTCCAGGGTTCCCAGAGATTGCCCCTTGAACAACCGGGGTTATCATATTTTTGTGCATGACTCATTCTTTCCATATGGGTACAGGCCTACACCCAACAATGTCGCTGCCATGCCCTCTGCCGCTCTTTCTAAACCACCATTACCTAGAGATACACCGATGGCCATCATTTCAGCTCCCCTCTTCACCACCTCACACCCGAGCATACAAAGGCAGAATAATGAACCGCAAATCATCACTCCTCAGGGCCCCCACTTTTAACCTGAGATGATTATTGTACCTGATTCTTATAACCAAATCCCTTAGTATGGTTTCCCTGTAGAAATCGAGAAGATGGCCAAAAGCCCTAAACAAGAAAAAATGGCCAAGAAAAATGAAAAAGTCTACAATAAAGCCTGCAAAATATACAAGGTTTGAGCGGACAAAAAGTGTATATTTTGGTGATCTGCGCATGTTTTGTCATGTGCACTTGCCTCCAGTGTTCAAGTCCCCTAAAATTGAAAAGTACAATAGGCACGATAATCCCATTGATCATTTAAAAAGGTACTATAATCAACTGAGAGGAGTCACGACAAATAAGAACTGCTAATGGCCTACTTTTGTGAAAGCTTAACCGGAGTCGCCTCGGAGTGGTACATAGATCAAGAGATCTCACACTGGCACGTGTGAGATGATCTAGCTCGGAACATTGTCAAGAATTTCCAATATGACATCGACATTGCGCTTGAACATAACTCATTGTTGAACTTAAAAAATAAGCCTACAAAAGGTTTCCCTGAATATGCTATGAAATGGAGGGAACAAGCGGCAAGAGTCAAGCCACCCATGGATGAAACCGAAATGATAATTGTTTTCCTTCAAGATCAAGAAGCTGATTACTTCCAAAACATAATGTCCGCCATGGGCAAACCTTGAGCCAAGGCAATCAAGATCTGTGAAATAGTGTAAAATGGCTTGAAAACTAGAAACATTATAAGCCAAGTCGCGCTCAAAGCCACTTCTCAAGCCATTCAAAAAAGCTCAGGAAGCCTGGCCAACAGGAAGAAGAGGGAAGAGGGAGCCATGATGGATTCAAGATCTAGGGGGATTCAGAGAGGCCCCAGCCTCTCATACATGAAAATCAAAGCTCCACAATACTATTATCCTCATTAAAAGTTTCCTATGTTATGGGCCCATCATAATATGTAGTGATGAATGCACAACCCTACATATGACCACCAAATCAAGAGATGAGAACTCCACTCTCACAAATACACATGCCCAAAATTTAAACTACCACATCCCATACAACTCACGCCCTCAGCCAAATGTCCCATAATACAATCCCTGATAGAGGGAACCTCAAAGAAAAACCAACTTTACTCTTATGGGAAAATCTTACTCAAGCCTTTTTATAAAGTTGAATTGCTTGGCTTTATTGCAACTGGTAGCCCTAAATAGAGAAAAACCTGAAGAAAACTATAATGGCCATTGCTTTCCCTGAAAAGAAATAGGAAGTAGCCGCAGAATCCAAGAAAAAGGAAACTCGGGTTATCCAATGTTGCACTCTATTTTGCACATGTCAAAACAAAATACAACTTATGGTTTCCCTAAAGTTGATGAAAGAAGAGTCTTTATCTAATATTTAAAGGTATACTAAGGTACCTATAAGTCTACAAAGATCATTGTCTCAATGGTCCGCTAAACCAATGAGAATCCGGGTAAGGGTTCTAGTTATTCTAAGAGGAAGGTGTTAGGCATCCCTTACAATCTATTTTAAGTAGATCCATAACCTAGGCTAAATGTGGGGAACAATATTGTTTATATTGTAGTTAATTTAAAGGTACTAAGTGGAACCATATGAAAAAATTGCTTAAAGTGATGAAGGATTTGTTCAAACATGGGTCTACAATTTTAGAAAATGAAAGTGTTAGATTTTAAAACAATGTTGTGTGACTTATTTTAACAGTGAGGATTTGTTTTAAAGATGCAAGTCTATGCTGGTAGTTAGTCCTTTTATATACCCAAAGATATGTGGAAAATGAGTTATACCTTGGTTGTTTTGAAGATTCATTTGATATAAACTGAATTGATTTTCAAAAGTGATTTTACATCCTTGTAAAAATCCAGGTCTGATTTGAATTACACGATTCCTTTCTTTCCAAAATGAGTAAACCGTCGAATTTCGCCCAACTGACTCATTTGAAAATTTCCTCCGAAATTATTTCTATTTAAATTCTACAAAGGCTCTTAATAAGTAAAATTTGTCAGAATAACACAGGTGAGCGAAAAGAATTTAACTAATGAGTAAGACATTTTAAATATATATTCAGAATCTTGAAAATCATTAACCTTATAAAGTAACGAGTTATCCTGATCATTTTACCTTTTATCCTACGAGGTTTGGTTATCCTAGGATATTTTCTAAGCAAACACAATAAAATAAAATCACATAATATCAATGTTAGTTCCAAAATACAATATATAAATATAAATGGGCTAACAGTGGCAACGATTTAAAGTGAGGTAAAGGACTGGACTTAGTGTTGTGCTGAAGATTAGTCATGCCCAGTTCAAACTTAAGCAGCAGAAAACTCCAGTGGACAGTGAATGCAACAAGGGGAGATGGCCCAACTCAGTGGCTTTGGGCCAGAGTTCGCCATGAACTCCACAAACCCAATGTATTCAGGCAAAGAAGAAAAGAAAATTAATTGGCACTGCATAAAGGAAATAAAAAATTAAATTAAGATCGATATAATCAAGATCTAAAATGAAAAAAAGTAAATATTTTTCGTTTGTGACAACCCTCCAAAGATTAATCAAGGTTAGAGACCATTGGCTAGAGCAAACCTTATTCATTTACAAGGTTCTCCTATGAAACCCCTAATATTTTAGAGTTCATAAGGGCCTCTTGCACTCCGAGCAGTGCTTGTGTCAGGGAGGGGTCCCTTGATAGTAGAATTAAGTTCACAACAAATACCCTTAATCGTTGAACCTTGTTCTTTCATAGAGGTTTAAACACAAACCTTGACTTAACACTATGAGCAAAACAGACTAATCAGAACATCAAATAAACAGCTACAGACAAGCTTCTTTCAATACAGAAGGCCTTAGGCCAAATAAACATGATAGATTTAAGAACTAAGTAAAGCATAAACAGTCTCAAATAGCTAGATTATCATTAATAATAAACAATCAGTTAGACAAAATGACATGAATAATTAGAGTATTAGCATAGGCCTCAAATTCAAAGTGCTCTTAGTAAATGATCACTGTTAGAGTACATGATGCAAGTGTATGTCATCACATACAAGACCTCAAAAGGTTTTAAGAAATTTCAAAAGCTCAGAGTCAACTCAAGAGGTTGTAAGAATCTAGTGGTGAGCATCCTCCACTTTCAACCAAGAGGTTGTGAGTTCGAGTTACCCCAAGGGCAAGGTGGGGAGTTCTTGGAGGGAAGGAGCCGAGGGTCTATCGGAAACAGCCTCTCTACCCCAGGATAGGGGTAAGGTCTGCGTATACACTACCCTCCCCAGACCCCATTAGTGAGATTATACTGGGTTGTTGTTGTTATTCAGAGTCAACTCAGAATCATTCTACATGCCATGACACTTACATAATCTTCTTAGGAATCTTTATTTCAGTCAAATACGATCAGAGAAGGCCATTGATTGAGGGTTTCTATTTAGTTATCCGTATAGGTATGCTTACTATATCAAAGATGTTTTCAAGTTGTGAAGTGTCATCCTAAGCTATCTAAGGTGTCAAAAGAGTCAACAAAAAACATTTCATCCAAACATACACCTATTCACGTGGATTTCAACATGGGCCTAATGTCTTACAAGAAGAGAACCAAGCACGGTTTTCTTTTAGGCAATTTTAAGTCATTACATACTAAAGCTATAGGTCACCAAACCAAACTCAAAACAATCACTTAATGACAAGAACTTCATTACATATTAGGCAACATAAGATAAGCATTTTAGACATCAACATTATCCTTACAAGAGACTATGCTAACAGTGAATATGACAAGGGTTATCTAACAGGATAGGATGGTCAGATTGCTTCTTGTATAGAACCCCATAGACATATTAAGCTAAAACTAATAAACAACCTATATTCAATAGTGTTTAACCAACAAGTATGACAATGTTAACTTTCAGTAGATTATTTGGAACTTAAACTAATAAGATCTTCATAAACACAACAAAATTTTCACACAATGGTAGAGAGTATCATCTGCGTTAATAACCATAAGGTAAGCACATATTTCAGACCGGTCACTATTTGACCAAACAAAGTAGGATCACAGTCGAGTCATGAAAAGTAATCATGCTAAGTAAGCAAATTCATAAACATATTTCATGTTATATTCATATTGACATGGTAAGAAAACATGTCAATCACAAGAATATCAGCAGAATAAGCAGAATAACCATAGATAGAAGATTATAAGCAGAGCTCAAATATTAAAGTGAGTTGTAAAGAGGTGTACTGCCTTCCTTAGGGCAACAAACCAGGTATTGAATTTAGCCAAAGGAATTAGTACTCAACAATCTACTTTAAGACGATTAATCTCAAGCTAAAATAAAAAGAAAGGAAAAGAAATTGTAAGCGATAGGCAAAGAGATTTATACTTTAGTGTAGTTGCATTTACTGCTAGTTGTTTGATGTTAGGTGAGGCAATTTAAGCCGGTGTTTATAGCCAAGGATTGGCCTTAGGGTTTAAGTTTTGAAGATTCAAATTAATAGAAGGTAGAGACTATAATAAACACTTATGACATGCTCTCATGACAGAATCTAGAGGTTCTAAAATAAGAGGAGGAAAAGAAAAGAGTGAGAATGTTAACTTTAGGAATGACGAAATTGATAGCCGTTGAAGCCAGTGACCGCCGGACAAAGTTATAACCCTAATCCCTTCGTTTGACCTTTGGGTCATTGATCGCCATGTTGAGGCTGGAAAATTCTAATGAATCTGGAATGCATGACATGTTTTAATCGCGATTTGAACAGAAAATGGGTGTGATGATGAGATTCGGGGCCTTTCATTTTTTCGGCTAAGGTTTCAAAATTTGGGGGTTTGAAAGGGATGATGAGAGTGGAATATTTTCGGCTAGAATCACGGTTTGAGTAATGATATCGGTCTCACAATCATCCTTTAGTGGCCTTGCACTAATTTGTGCAAAATCCTAGGTGTGACAGAGAAGAGAGAATGATGAAAGTAAGAGATAAAAGGGGAAAGGAGGCGGATGGTGAGTGAGGGAATGACTTAGAGTTTTGGGTGGGGGGAGGGGGGTTGGTAAGCTTAAAATGATGGAACGAATAAGAGTCATTGGATCATCCAGATCAACAACTCCAAGTTTTTGGGCTGAGGAATAAAGAGAAAATATTTATGGGGATGCAACGGGGGCTGTTGGATCATTTTGATCCAAGGGTTTGAGATAAAAAACTTGAGGGACTAGAATTAAAGGAAAAACGTGATTAATCTGGACAGTTGATGAATTTGATCAACTGGCCTGGTGTATTGTGTTTGTTTTGTGAGGGGTTTGAGTGGTGACATGTCAGGAAGGGATTGGCAGAGAGGGTATGGCATGGATTTCCAAGTGGGCGTGGGTGGCTTGGTCTTGAATGAGTCAGGTGCATTTTGGGCTAATTTTTGGCCTAAATTGATTGGGTTATTGAAAGACTACGCTGAAATTGAGATTAATCATATAACCACTTTAATCAAAATTAAATAATTGCAAATGTACCTTGTTTTAAATCTTAAACCCCTTTTTATAATTAAATTAATTAAACATCTTTAATTCTAATAAGAAATAATTAAGCGTAATTGACAAATATATTATTAACAAATTATTTTAAGCTAATTTTATATTATCAAAATAGTTAAAAATAATCATAGTTATATATATCAAAATTATAAAAGTTGATTGGTTGATTAATTAATATAATAGAGGTGGTATAATTGTAATTATTTAATACTATATTATTACTATATAATTATAGGCATAAACTTAATATTAATTGACTATTATTATTGTTGTTATTTATTACACATTATATTTTAAAGAAAAATAGAAAATTTGAATAATAATTTTAAAAACACCTTATTACATTATTGTTGATGAAGAAACAAAATAATTTAATTAGAAAAGGGGAGGGAAATAATTGGTCGTCAACAGCTGCCCCTCTTTGACCGAAAACGATAAAAGAGTTTGCGGGCAAAGAAATTGACTCAAGACCAATTTTGTCCCTACATTAGGCATATAATGCACATAAGGCATATTGAAATTATGAAAATAATGAGCTATGAGATTATGGCCGAATTCTGGCTTTTCAATCGCTTACATACCTCGGACTCAATGAGGATCAAGCCGTATGTAGTTTTGGAATGACGATTTGAGGAGATTTATGCTTGCAGGGATTATCCCAGTATCATGTTATGATGATACAATGTGACAGAGAGATTTTGAGATTCAAAAACGGCTTATGAGTCACAGCTAGATTATAAATTTTGAGGGATTTTGAAAGTTCGCAATTCTACTGGTCGAGTTGAGCTAGAGACTTGATCTTTGACCCTCTTATGAGTTTGTTGTCCCTCATTAGAGACAGTTCCACATTGTAGTGTTTGACCTGCAAAAGGAAGATACACACATACCTATATATTGATAATGCGTGGCTGCCGACAAACCTATTTTTGGGATCTCTGGGCGATGGGATGTTTGAATTTGAAACCTTCGAGCTGTGAAGCATTATTTGGGATTCCAAGAACTAGGTGTTTGAGTTGAAGCCTCCGAACTATGGAGCATTATTTGGGATTCCGGGGATGGGGTGCTATGATATTTGATTTGAAGGTTAGCCGGACTATGTACCGTACCGAAGTTATCATAGCGTTTGACTTTGAATTTTGACTTTGAACTTAGAAATTTGACTTTTGAATTTGAATCTCCACAAAATGGAAGTATTTGGATTTGAGCCTCCGCATGGCAGATTGTTTGAATCTCCAAGTAATGGAGTATTCGACTTTGAACTTTAACTTTGAATTTTCGCGCGATGGGAGGTTTTAATTTGAACTAAACGAGAACGTAAAAGTGCATGTAAGCTTCATAATGAAAATGTTAAATCATTCAAAATGAAATAAGAGATAGAAGAGATCATGCTCAAGAGATACTCTTGACTGCAAAACTATTTTCTAATTTGCGATCGCCGATCGGCGAGACATGTAACGTAATTTGAATCAACCAGCCTTCGATTGATAAAGCTGGCGATATGGTTTGCAGCAATTTATTTCATATCTCCAATTCAGTGGAGCGATGTGATAACTATACTATCCGGTGGTGTGTCCGGGCTAGAGTGTGCGACAGTACAATGGGCTTCAATTGGAAGAGCGGACGGTGCGATCTATAAAAGATGCTTTGATTGGTAGAATGCTCGGCGCAATCTGTACAAGGTACTCTGTCAAAGGTTTTAGCGAATATAGCATAGATTCTAATTTTATCTAATGTCATTTAATCTCTGTCAATCCAGCAGCAGCAACAACAACAACAACAACAAACCCAATGTAATCCTATAAATGGGGTCTGGGGAGGGTAGTGTGTACGCAGACCTTACCGCTATCTTATAAAGGAAGAGATCTCTTTCAATCCTGTGCTCAAAGAAAATTCTTAGTGGGGGATGGTGTTGATTCGTGTCGACCATAAACTTGGCCTTGCTCTGATTCCTTCGTGCTCCTTCCGACTGTGGTGAGTTGTGCCATTAGGCTCGTCAGGTGAAAAGTGTAGGGCACGCCTTTTTATAAAATAATTTTAAGGAAATCATTTTAAAAAATCATTTATATCTTCGGTAAACGTTATTGTTCCAAACTATGACACGTTTAGAAACCCCTGAACTTCTTCATGCAAATATCACATCTGGATGGCTCTACTTCGCTGATGATGTCTTTTTAGATGTGCCCTAGATGACGCAGTTCCACTTGCTGATGTGATTACTTTGTAATCTAGACAACACATAACAAAGGCTTTTCTAGGGTGATGATCGAAACTTTTTAGGTCCCCTACCTATCCAAAAGAATCAGGTCTAAGCATAGATCCAGGGTATGAACAAATAAAATTTTGAAGTGACCCAGCCTAACTCAGGTTGCCTACATATTCAAATAGAATCGGGTCAAAATGTAGTTCGATTATAATAAATGCAAAAATGAAGAAATGTAATCATGAAATGATATGACCGAGTCAGACTCAGACTGCTTACGTATCCAAACGAATCAGGTCAAAATGTAGTTTGATTACAATCAATGATTGAATCTGACATGGATTGCTTACGTATTCCTACCAAATGAAATCAAATCATGGAACAGTTTCGACTATATGGTAATGATATTTGAGTTTTCTATTACAAAAAGGGGGGATCGGACCCTATATAGGTTGCCTACGTATCCCATCATGGAAAGTTAGTTCAAGCGTAGTTCTGTTACATAAAAATCTAACTCAATGGTCTTCAAATGTAGCATTTTTTTATCGCGTCTGAATCGATGGGCTTTGTACTCACTCTGCCATCCATTTCTGCTAAGATTAATGCTCATCCTGACAGTACTTAATGGATCAATAGGGACCTTTCTAATTTGGTGTAAACTTTCCTTTAGCTTCGTCTTGGTGGGAAATATCTTCTTCAAGACCAGTTGTCCCGGTGTGAACTGCCGAGGTTTCACTTTCCTGTTGAATGCGTTGGCCATCCTATTTTGTTAAGCTAACCATGACAAACTGCGTCCATCCTCTTCTCATCAATGAGCACTAGTTATTCCTGCCTGATGTGTATCCATTCTGCGTTGTCTAACTTGGATTCTTGGGTAATCCCTAAAGAAGGTATCTCCACTTCTGCTTGTATTACAGCTTCAGTACCATATACTAGCATGTATGGCATTGCCCCGGTATATGTCCTTATCGTAGTACAATAGCCAAGCAGAACAAATGATAGTTTCTCATGCCACTGTCTGTGGTTGTCTACTATCTTTTGCAGGATCCTCTAGATATTCTTGTTAGTTGCTTCAACTGCTCCATTCATATATGGTCTGTATGATGTGGAATTGCTTGGACGATTTTGAACTTCTCACAAATTTTCCTCATTATATCATTATTGAGGTTGGCTGCATTATCAGTTATAATTGACTTTGCAATCCCGTATCAGCAGACTATGTTGTTACGAACAAAATCTGTCACTACTTTCTTCATAACGACCTTATATGTAGAAGCTTCAACCCATTTGGTGAAATAATCAATGGCCACCATGATGAAACAATGCCCGTTTGACGCGGCCAATTCTATGGGTCCAATTACACCCATGCCCCAAGCAGTGAGTAGCCAAGGAGAACCCATTACATTTAGTTCATTTGGTGGAACCCTGATGAAATCCCCATGAATCTGACACTAATGACATTTTTGCACGTAGTGAATGCTGTCCCTTTCCATTTTCATCCAAAAGTATCCTGCCCTCAGAATCTTCTTGTTTAATGTGAAACAGTTCACGTAAGGCCCACATGTCCCTGCATGTATTTCTTCCAACAATCTTGTTGCTCCAGCAGCATCTACGCACCTTAACAGACCCAAGTCCGGGGTCCTCCTGTATAGGACTTCTCCTTTAAGGAAAGAGTGGTTTGCATGTCTTTCTAATGCCCGCCTTTTACCGGTGGTAGCATTCTCTGGTTTTCTCTCGTCTCAAGGAACCTCTTAATGTCATGATACCAAGGTTTGTCATCTGGATTTTCATTTACGTGAAAGCAATATGCATGCTGGTCCTGGGTCTCCACTTCAATAGGGCCAATGTAATTCTTGTCTAGTTGTTGAATCATGGATGACAATATTACAAGAGCGTTGGCGAATTCATTTCGGATTCTGGGAACATGTCTGAACTCGATCTCGGTGAACTTCTTACACAATTCCTTCACACAATGCAAGTACAGAAGTATCTTGACGTTCTTGGTAGTCCATTCTCCCTAGAATTGGTGGATTAGCAAATCAGAATCTCATATGACCAAAAGTTCTTTGATGTTCATATTGACCGCCATCCTGATTCTAAGGATAGATGCTTCGTATTCCGCCATATTATTTGTACATGGGAACCTTATGTTTGTTGAAATCAGATAATGTTGTCCTAATTCGGGAACTAAGGCTGCCCCAATTCCTACTCCCTTAAAATTTGCAGCTCCATCGAAAAACATCCTCCATCCTGGGTAAGACTCTGAAATGTCTTCTCCTACAAATAATACTTCTTCATCTGGGAAATACGTGGTAAGTGGCTCCTATTCTTTGTCCACCGGGTTTTGTGCAAGGTGGTCAGCTAGAGCGTGTCCCTTAATATCCTTCTATATCACGTACACAATGTCAAATTCACTGAAAAGGATCTGTCATTTTGCTAACTTTTTAGTTAGCATTGTTTTCTAAAAGATGTACTTGAGTTGGTTGAGTCTGGATATCAGATATGTGGTGCATGTTGACAAGTAGTGTCTCAACTTCTGGGCGATCCAAGTTAAAGCACAACACGTCTGTTCTAACAAGGTGTATCTAGCTTTGTACCGCATGAATTTCTTGCTCAGGTAGTAAATAGCATGCCCTTATTCCCGGTCTCGTTGTGCTGCCCCAACACACACCCAAATGCATTATCTATGATAGATAGATATAGTAACAACAGCTTCCTTGGTTCAGGAGGAACTAGCACTTGCGGACTAGACAAGTACTCCTTGATTCTGTCGAAAGATTTTTGGAATTCTTCTTTCCATTTTGTGGCGGCATCTTTCTTCAATAGCTTGAAAATTGGTTCGTAGATTACTGTTGACTAAGCTATGAACCGGCTGATGTAATTCAATCTCCTGAGAAAGCTCATTACGTCTTTTTTTTTCCTTTTAGGAGGAGGCAAGTCTTGAATAGCCTTGCTCTTCTAGGGATCTAACTCTATCCCTTTCCTGTTGATGATGAAACCCAACAATTATCTAGCGGGGACTCCAAATGCACACTTTTTAGGGTTCAGCTTCAAATTGTACCCTCGCAGTCATTTGAAGAATTTTTGTAGGTCATTTTAGGTGATCTACACTATTTCGTGACTTGATGATGATGTCATCCACGTATACATCAATTTCCTTATGGATCATGTCATGAAGAGTAGCTCTCATGTAGGTGGCACCGACATTCTCAAGGCCAAATTGCATGACCCTATAACAATAAACCCACATGGTGTAGTGAATGCTATCTTCTCTGAATCTTTCTCGTGCATCAAAATCTACTGATATCCAGTGAAATAATCCACAAATGATTGTAAATCATGCTTCACATAGTTTCAATGAGGATGCGGTTATTGGGCAGAGGAAAGTCATCATTTGGACTGACTTTGTTGAGATTTTGATAATCCACACATCCTAATCTTCCTATCCTTCTTAGGTACTAGTACTGTATTGGCCACCAGGTGGGGTAATTCGTGACACTCACCACATTCGCCTCTATTTTCTTATTGACTTCTTCCTTGATTCTCAAACCTAAATTGGGCTTGAATTTCCTAGGTTTCTGCTTGACTGGCAGTTTGGCAAGATCGGTGGGTAGTCAATGTGAGACGATGTCAGTACTCAACCCAGACATGTCATCATATGACCACCAATTCTTTCTTATGTTTTGCCTCCAGGTAGATGTTGATTCGAGTCTTCTTTACTTCTTCTTTATTTCCCAGATTGATCAACTCTGTCTCTTCGAGGTTGGGCTTCTTCTGACTTTTTAATTGTTCAATCTCCTGTGGTAGATTCTCGGGCATTATTCTTTCATCATATTCCTCGTAATCTGACTTATTTTATTCAAGGGTTTTGTTACATGTCATAATCGTGGAGTGTGGTTTTTTTTTTAATTAATTTGACCACTGAAAGAATAGAATTTAATTTCATTGAAAGGAATGTCTTAGTGTTGAAAGAGGCGGTTTAACAAAAAATCATCAGCATGATTCAAGCCTCAATTGATCATGCAATTTTCAAATATTACTACAATTCCACACTACCAAGACTCCCAGGAACTAGAGATGGACTGGTTGTCAAGTTCCGCAAAGTCTCTCCTGGTTCGGTATCCCTAATGGTCGGTGTCTTGATGTCAGCTTTACTGGAGTACTCCTCGATCATTGCCACAAACAAGCTTCTGATTCCATCGATGATTTCTTCTTCTTGCATTGAGCTTTGACATGGACTCAGAACATGCTCTAGCACGAAAACTTCCTTCCCAGCATCATTGTTACGGACTCCTCCAATTGCAGGTTGGTATCCTACACCAGTAGTACCCATATGATATGGCACCTAACCCAGATCCTGGCTTGTACTCGTATTTCATCATTTCCTAGATCTCCATCCCTAACCAATGTGGCGAATTCTTCTTGTGGTACCATTCATCCTTCTACATCTCCATTGCTTGCATGATCTTGACCGCATGAAAGGCGACCCCATCCAGTCCCTCTATAAAAGGAATCGCGTGTTCTAAATAAGATGGATGACTCCATTCACCATGTATCACTATTTCCTAACAATCATATTCGAACTTCACACATTGATGGATAGTGGAAGGAACTACCTCTGCCATGTGTATCCATGGCCTCCAAAGTAACACGTCATACGAAGACAAGATATCCATCACTTGGAATAACACCGGGAACTCAACGGGTCCAACTTGCAAAGCTAGATAAATTCCCCCAATTGATGACTTTTTGGGACCCATCGAAAGCCTTTCCCCTCACATGGATTTCTTTCACCTCTCTTATATGGATACCCAATTCCCGTAGAGTGGAGAATGGGAAAATGTTCACTCCAGATCCCTCGTTAACCAGTACCCAAGATATGACCTTATCTCCATACTTGACGGTGATGTGTAGAGCTCTATTGTGATCTATTCCCTCTGCGGGAAGCTTGTACTTTCAAAAGAAGAGCTTATTAGCCTCCACCATCTTCCCAATAGTTGCTGCCAATGCCTCACTAGTGGTATTACTTGGCACGCTTACTCCACTCAATAACTTTACCAAAGAATCTATGTGATTGTCAGAACTCACCAACAGATCCATGATTGATATGTAGGCAGAGGTCTTTCTCAGCTTCTCTTTGATACCTTTCCCGTTGACTGATAGGCCAATAGAACTGCCTTGTACTCATGATTCTAATCCCCTTTAATGGTAGTGACAGGCTGTGGCTGATATGTTTGGACCATTACTAGTAGCTTTTGTTTCACGGTGATTAATGGGGCCACCCAAGGAGTTGTCCTTGTTGCTTCAGTATTCCCAATGGTAACAATGGTACCTTTTAAATCATAGTCCTTCTCATAAGTGATCATGTTTGCCCCTTGATTCCGTGGTTTGGTGGTGGGTTATGGTTTACATTTGATGGGGATGGGTGCATTGGATAGCTCTACTCTTAATCAACATTTCAATCTCGTACCTCAAACCATATTGGTGTCTTATCCTGAAACATCTGAATGATAAGCACAACGGTTACTTGCATCAAAATACTTAGTGGGTTGGTCTGAAATTCTTCCTTCGAGTGGGAATAACAATCTGGCTCATCTCAGTCTTTCAAATAGTTGGGCTAGAGGCTCGGCAATTGGGGTAAAGTTTCTGGGGTTCCGTGCTTCAAGGTCGGTACATGGTCTGGGAGAATAAGCAGGCCTGTTTTGGTGAGTGGTGGTTTGAATGGGGGCATATGGTCGTGGTGGGTTAGGATATTTATTGGCTCGGGGTTTGTTGTAGTGTGGCTGGGTATTGTAATGTGGTTGGATATTATAGATTGGGGTATAAGTGGGTTGGTTTGGAGTATGAGCGTTTGTGGTGTATTGTTGGCTCGACAAAGAGGACTTGGTTGATAGTAAGGGACAATTGCCATCATTTATTCCTTCTTCTTCTTTGCGTTGCCGATGGAATCGGATTGTATAGATTTACTAGGAGCTTGCAACGTCGCCATGGACTGTATCTTCCCGGATTTGATACCTTCCTCTAAGAAATCTCCCATTTTGACATACTCGGGGAACTTCTGGCCCATCAACCTCATCATTTTCTCAAAGTAGATTCCTTCATGGGCACGAATGAAGTACTTTGTCATCCAATGAGGTTGTGCTCTAGCTACTTCTGACCACCAATGCCGAGCATACTCTTGAAATGACTCAGATGACTTCTTATGTATGTTTACCAAAGTAGATCTATCCGGTGTAATCTCAATATTGAACCTGAAATGGTTCATGAAATCCTTAGCCACGTCTTGCCATTCTCTCTAATTCCTAGGGTCCTGCTTGGTATACCAAGTGAGTGCTTCCCCAATGAAACTTCTTAAAACAACTTCATCCTCAACTTCTTGGTCCTTCCCACTCCTACCAACTTATCACACTAGGCCCTCAAGTGAGCATGGGGATTGCCCGTCCCATCAAAGATGTCAAACTTTAGGGGTTGTACCCTGCCGACATATCGTCATCTGGATGTTAGCATAAACCCTCATAATCTAAACTCTTGGTCCTCGAGCAACTTGCAGGTTTTATTTGTTTTCTCAAGACCCAAAGTTGTTCAGACAACGACTCATTTTCCTTGGATCTTGCTTCCTTTCCCATTTTAGCATACTGATCGATCTCATAAGGCACCTTGACCGTGAGGGGCACGGTGAAAGTTGGTTCTGCTGCGGTATATATGGGGGGGGGAACATAGTGCTTATGGGTGGCGATGTGCGCCACGGATATATAATGCATATGAGTATTTGCAAAAGTGACATTGTCATGAGGGGGAGTTTGGACCAGGTTGACTGTTGTTGGGGGATCTTACGGGGCTTGAACGTAGTTGGGAACATAAGGTGTGTGTATGGGAGGGTTTGATGGATTTGCAGGGGTAAATGGTGCTATGACCTGAGTTATGGCTGGGATTTAGTACAAGTGGCGGTAGTTGGGGTATTGGCAGTTGCCGGGTTGATAAAGGAAAGTGGTCGAGAATTGAGTCTAGTGATGGAAATCGGGGTGGTTGTGGAAGCGTCGTCATGGTCAGATGTTCAAGTTCCCTAATCTATTGTACCTCTTCTTTTAACGACTCCATTTTTTGCTCCATCCAGGTGACATAATTATCAGTCTGAGTTTCATCTCTTCCTCTCGAACCCCTTGGGGTGTCAGTTACTACCAGATCTTTTTCGTCCAGGTTATTTGTAGTGGTCATCTTTTCTTTGGACCGCAGGTTATACGATGGCTCGACAAGTTTAAATATCAACACAAACCAATCTCTCTTCAGGGAAAAATAATAAAATAATAAAGAAGGAAAACAAAACAAGAGTAGAAGTTAGCTCAGGGAGTTCACATATATAATTACACAAAGCAGTTAGTTCGCATATTGAACAAGCGCATTCCTAAAGTATTGGGGGACCACTCTTTGCCGGAGGTAGGCCTTGTCGAACATTTTGATAAAGCTCTGAACATATCCGCCAACAGCATTGGCACAAAAGTGACCCTCAAATTTCCTCAAAATGTGGCCAGACCAAAGGTAGCACATTGATGTTGATCTGCCCCTTCTGCTGTGGAAAAACTAGATGTCCCAACAATGCTAAAGAGAAGTTCAAGGGAAGGTTCTCCAATGTTTCCCTGTCACACTGAAATTCTTCGTGGTACATATCATACCTTCTAGATGCCCAAATCTATCGAACAATTGGTCTAGGCTTATCTACCCGTGTTTGACATTCCTTAGGTTCTTGTTGCTTTTAATCCCAATTTATAGATAAACCTATGACACGACATGATGACCGACAGTGCAGGATTTTGTCCAATGAACGCTAACTCAGTAAAGCCGGTAACCTCCTCGAGCGTAGATGTTAGCTCACAGTCAACAAATTTAAAGACCACTTTGACCGGGTCCCAAAATTCTATTAACAACCTAGCAAGCACTCTATCATCTCGAACATTCATTAATGCGGTTAGCACTCCAAGATGTGTTCTAATTCTGTCTCCATGTGCTCGCCGGATATTTCTCCACCAATGTTTTAGCTTTTGGAGCGCTCCCATAACCATGCTAATCTCAGGGATGTTGTGGTTGATTTACTTCTTAAAGGGGAGAAAAGGCTAGGTAAGTATTTTTCTCTGAATCCTCAGTGTCTTAATCTGGATTAATTTGTCATTTCATAGAAGGCATGTCGTTAGGTGCATGACCGGTTGACATAAGGAAGGCTTTCCTACTTGTGAGTCAATGCCAAGGATCTACTCACCTAGGGTGTATCCACCATGACTTATATTTACTAAGAGTTGAGTGTTTCCTAAACTTTTAGAGTGGGATTGAATAACTGCACGGCGACATATCAGTTGACCTCACAATGTCGTTCTCTAAAACTAAAGAGTTTTGAAAAGAAGATTCGGAGGCGTGAAAATATAACCCTCGCGTGATTTATATGTGATTGTGTACGACCAAGACTCGATATGAAAATGTGATGACAGTTTATGAAAGCAATAACAAATAATTGTGGTAAGTCATTGATAATATAAGGAATAAAACAAGTAAGCACACAATTGCAAATTATGAAGACATGTAAACATATATTGAAGCATCTAAGCAAACAAAATATAAACAAACATCCACAAGTGTTTAAAATCTAACCTAAGCATGCTAAGGTTAGAACCTAAGTATAAAAACCCCCAACATAGTCGCCATGTTATTGCACCTTATTTTGCACAAGTCAAAAAATAAATACAACTTATGGTTTCCTTGAATTTGATAAAAGAAGAGTCGCCACCTAATATTTTAATGTATACTATGGTACCTATAAGTCTACAAAGATCACTGTCTTAATGGTCCGCTAAACCAACGAGAATCAGGTAAGGGTTCTAGTTATTCTAAGGGGAAGGTGTTCGACATCCCTTAAAATCTACGTAAAGTAGCTCCTTAACTTAGGCTAAATGTGGGAAAAAAATATTGTTTATATGCTAGATAATTTAAAGGTACTAAGTGGGTCTATGGGAAAAACGTGCTTAAATTGATGAAGGATTTGTTCAAAAATGGGTCTACATTTTAGAAAATGAAAGTGTTTGGTTTCAAAACAATGTTGTGACTTATTTTAACAATGAGTATTTGTTTTAAAGATGCAAGTCTATGTCGGTAATTAGTCATTTTATATACCCAACGAGATGAGGAAAATAAGTTATACCTTGGCTGTTTTGAAGACTCATTTAATATAATCTGAATTGATTTTCAAAAATAATTTTTCATCCTTGTAAAAATTCAGGTCTGATTTGTATTATGCGATTAATTCCTTTCCAAAATGATTAAGCTGTCAATTTCTTTTGCCTAAGAGACTCATTGGAAAAAAATTTCCGTAATCGTTTCAATTTAAATTCTGCAAAGGCTCTTAATTAGTAAACTTCTTAGAATAACACTAGTGAGCAAAAAGAATTCAACTGATGAGTAAAATAACAATAACAACAACCCAGTGAAATCCCACAAGTGGGGTCTGGGGAGGGTAGTGTGTACGCAGATCTTAGCCTTACTCTAGAGGAGTAGAGTGGATGTTTTCGATCAACTGATGAGTAAAATAGTGTGTGTGTATATATATATATATATATATATATATATATTCAGAATCTTGAAAATCATTAACATTGTAAAGTAAGGAGTTATCTAATTCATGTTACCGTTTATCCTATGAGGTTTGGTTACCCTAGGGTATCTTCGAAGCAAACACAATAAAATAAAATCATATAATATCAATGTTAGTTCCACAATACAATATATAAATATAAATGGGCTTACAGTGGCAACAATTTAAAGTGAGGGAAAAGACTAGACTCAGTGTTGGGCTGACGATTAGTCAGGCCAGTTCAAACATAAGCAGCAGCAAACTCCAGTGGACAGAATGCAACGAGGGGAGACGACCCAGCTTAGTGGCTTTGGGCCAGAGTTCACCATGAACTCCACATGCCCAATTTATCCAAGCAAAGAAGAAAAGAAAATTAATTAGCACCGCATATAGGAAGTAAAAAATAGAAATTAAGATGGACATAATCATGATATAAAATGAACAAAGTAAATTTATTTAATTTGTGATAACCCCCCAAAGATTAATCATTGTCAACGACTATTGGCTAGAGTGAACCACATTCATTTACAAGGTGAACCCCCTGACACTTAAGAGTTCACAAGGGCCTATTGGACCCCGAGCAGTACTTGTGTCAGGGAGGGTCCCCTTGATAGTAGAATTAAGCTCACAACAAATGCCTTTAATCATTGAAACTTATTCTTCCATAAAGGTTTAAACACAAACCTTGACTCAAAACTTTAAGCAAAATAGACTGATCTGAACATCAAATAAACAACCACAAACAAGCTTCTTTGAACACAAAATGCCTTAGGCTTAATAAACATGACAGATTTAAGAATTAAGTAAAACATAAACGACCCGACCAATCATTTTAAGCATTTGCATTCCATTTGGTTATTTGAGGTCTTCAGTAGATTCATATGATGTATTAGGACTTGCGTGTATGGTGAGTCTTTGTTTTCGAATGGTTCGGGATTGATTTAAAAGAATGATTCTCATTTTAAAAGCTTTAAGTTGGAAGAGTTGACCAAGTTTGAATTCTGTGTATGTGACCTAGGATAGGAGCTTTGATGGTTTCGTTAGGTATGGATGGTGATTTTGGACTTGGGCGTATGCCCAGATTTGTATTTGGATATTTCTAGAAGGTTTTGGCTCTATTTGGCGAAAGTTAGCCATTTGAAGGTTTGGAAGTTCATAGGATTGATCAGGAGTTGACTTCAATGTTATCGGTTTTGAGTTGTTGTTTCGGGAGTTAGAATAAGTTTGTTATGTCTTTTGGAACTTGTGTGCAGAATTTGAGGTGATTCCTAGTTATTTAGATTTCTTCGGCATAAGTTTAGAATTTGAAAATTTGCAATAGTTCATTAAGCTTGAATTGAGGTGTGATTTCTAGTTTTGATGTTATTTAGTAGGATTTGAGGCCTCAAAAAGGCCTGTGTTAAGTTTTGGACTTGTTGGCAGGTTCGGACGAGGTCTAGAGGGGGTCGGGTATGTTTCGGATTGATTTCAGACCATTTTAGAGTTTCCATGAGTTGCTGGTTTTCTGGTGCTCCAGTTGAGCTTCGCGATCGCGGGAGCAGAGTTGCGATCACGTTGAGTGTTTTGTCAGTTGGGTTTGTTGTTTATCGCATTCGCGTAGGAGTCATCGCATTCACGGATAAGGAAATTGGACTAGGGGAAATTTGTTCTTCAATTTTGCAAAGGTGGTCCGCGATCGTGTTTTAATGAGGGAGCTGGGGGATTTGGCTATCGTGTTTGCGTGGGCAGCGACACGCTCGTGAAGATATGGGTAGTGTAAAGCTCTATGTTCACGAGGGAGGCATCGCGTATGCGATGAGTTGTTGGGCTAGGGCGTGAAGCTACAACCGCGCTTGTGTAGGGTACTGTTGAGAAGTGCCTATAAGTTTGTATTTCGAACTTGAAACTAATTTTATCATATTTTGGGATTGAGAGCTCGGATTGAGGTGATTTTTAGGCGATTTTCACCGCTTGGACCGGGGTAAGCATTTTTACTCGGATTTGATTATTATACATGATTCCATCTTTGATTTTGTTATTTGGTTGATGAATCTAAAAGAGAAATTGGGTTTTTTTGTCAAAACCTTTCTAAAGTGAATAGTTAGTTTTGAACATCGATTCGGAGTCAGAGTCGGATGAAACTTATATGGTTGGACTCATATTCAAATGGTTAATTAGAATTTGTGAGTTTAGTTGGGTTCCGGGGTGCAAGCGCAAGTTAACGTTTTGGTTGACTTTGAGCATTTGATAAAGTATCATTTGGGTTTGGTTCTTATGGGCATTATTTGATGTTATTTTGATGACCCGACTGGTTGGTTTGTGAATTTTTTCCCCATTACCCCTTTTGATCCTTCCCACATGCGTCTTTATGGTTTTATGACTTACAGGGTTGATTAGTTTTATTCCGTGACGATTTCGGGTTAATTTAGACCCTTTGGTTCTTGACTTAGAAGCTTAAGTTAGAAATATTGATCAAACTTTGAATTTTGTGAAACGATCCCGGAAAGTTATTTTGATGGCTCTGATAGCTTCGTATCGTTATTTTGTACTTGGCCATATGCCTGAAATCGAATTCGGAAGTCTGTAGGTTGATTTGTGTTGTTTTACCAAAATTTGGCAATTTGCAGTTTAGATGTTTGACCGTACGTTGACTTTTAGCTATAAGGTACAGAATTTAATTTTTGGACTTGGAATAGGTCTGTTATGCTATTTAGAACTTGTCTACAAATTTTGGTATCATTTGAAGTTGATTTGAAAGGATTTAGACGCTTAGTTGCAATTCTAAGTTCTTGAAATTTACTTTGAAATTCATATGTTTTGGTGTCCGATTCGTAGTTATAGATGTTAGTTTTGTGTTTTAATCGCGTGAGCGAGTTCGTATGACATTTTTGGACTTGGGTGGATATTTGGTTTCGAGCTCCAAGGTGTGGATTAGTTAGGGACGCGTCGCGGGATGTTTTGAGTTGAAACAAGAATATATGGTGTATTGGTGCTCTGATGTCGCAATTGCGAGCACCTGCCTCACATTTTAAAATATAGCGGGGGGGTCTTAGGTGTCGAAATTGTGACACCTTGTTCACATTTGTGAAGATTAGGCCTGAGCTGGATTGTTCGCATTTGTGACTGAACAGTCACATTTGCGAACCCATTTGTCACATTTGCGAAGTCCCTGTAGGCTGGGCAGTTGCCGCATTTGCGAGGAATTCTTTGCAATTGTGAGGGTTAACAATTATGAAACCAGTGTCGCAACTGCCACATCTGCAACTGAACAAAAGGTTTGAAAGTCGGGATTTCATATCATTTTATCATATTTTAGAACCCTAGGCTCGGTAGGAGGCGATTTGGAGAGGGGACTTTCATCTACAAACTTTGGGTAAGTGCTTCTAATCAATTTCCAACTATATTTCATCAATCTATCTTAGATTTTACATCAAATTTATGTGAATCAAAGAGGAAAAATTGGTAAACTTTGTCAAGTTTTTGAAAAAGAAGAATTTGAGTTTTGAGAGTCGATTTAGACTCGGATTTTGAAACTAATCACATATATAGAATAGCCGGGTTATGGGTAGTCAGAATCTACCCTTGGACCCGGGTTTTGACCGGGCGAGCCCCGGGTTGATTTTTTGGAAAAAGTATAAAGATCATAACTTTATCTCTTATAACTGTTTTCCCTTGCATTGTTTGATTATATTAAGTCATTTTTCTTAGATTTGAGTCGTGAGGAGGCAAATTTTAGAGGAAAAACTATTTCTGATGGTTGGGTTGGCCTAGTTGAGGTAAGTATCTTGCCTAACTTTGTGTGGGGGAACTACCCCTTAGGAATTGATTTGTTTGTGCTAATTGTATTATGTGAAAGCCGTGTACGCAAGGTGAAGAGTGGGCACACATGCTATATTTGGCATTGACCGGTTTAGAGTATTTAGACTCTTATCATTCTTTTAATTAAATTGCCTTAACATGTTATATCTTTCATTATTAATCCATCCCTTTCATGTGATAATCTACCCTTACATGCTTTATTTGAGATTGTTAATACTTGTTTCACTTCTTACTTGCTAATTTGCTCTTATATGTTTGAGTTAAAGTTATTGCCTTCCTTGAGTATTGTTACATCATTAAATTGTTGAATTACTTGTAATTGAAGTTGTTATTTCGTGAAAGTATCTTATTGTTGAGTTATTGGTGTTGAGGTTGAGGAAGTCGTTATCACATTGAGGCAAAGTTGTTAAATGTTGAGATATCTTTCTTGTTGAGAGTGGAAATATTTATATTGTTGATTCTTTTGGCAAGTTATGGCATATGGGCACTTGTGGTGCGAGTCGTGATTATGTTATGATATTGATACGCATGCAGTGGTATAAGGCTTGGGGTTGATACGCGTGAGGTGAGATAAGGTGGTCTTGAAACGCATGTTGCTAGTAGGGGAATTGCTTGAAGCCACACGGTGTGATAAGTTAGGTTAAAACTCGGGTAGCTATTTTGAGAAAAATGATTTTCTTAAAACTAAATGTTAGGCTCCCACGGTAATATAAGGAATGATTGTGATTGAAATTGCGAATATGAATACGAAGCGGTACCTCGGTTGTGATTCTTGTTGCGCACTTCTTATTGAAAAGAGTTATTGGTTGAATCGTTCTTGCTGCTTTAATTCTTCCTTGTCTTACTCATTAGTTGCTGCCTTATTGGTGTCTTCTGCTTACAATTATGTCACTAGTTCGCGGTATTAAACTGCTTGTTATCATTCATTTCTCAGTTTCCCATTTCTTCTCGTTATTATATTTATATTTTGTTTATCATGTCCTAGTAGGTGTCTTGACCTGGCCTCGACACTACTATACCGGGCTTAGACTTGATACTTACTGGGTACCATTGTGGTGTACTCATACTATGCTTCTGCACATCTTTTTGTGCAAATCCAGGTACATCTGCTCATGCTGGACGTTAGCATTTGATTGTAGCTGTTATCTAGAAACTTCAAGGTATACCTGCTCGGCGTTCGCATGCCTCAGAGTCCCCTTCTGGCATCTTTTCACTATTGTTGTATCTTTTATTAGACAGTGTGGTAGTAGGTGTTTTGGAACATTCTGTAGAGCTTATGACTCAGTCTCACTAGTTTTTGGGAGCATTGTAGTTGTGATTCGGTTTTCTGAGATGTTTATGAGACTTATTAGTTTATATCCTGTCTCTAGCCTTTATTTCTATCATATTCTCTCATTTTATTAGGCTTACCTAGTCTTAGAGTCTAGGTGCCATCATGACGTCCTAAGGAGGGAAAGTGGGGTCGTGACATGTTATTGAGTTATTTTTTGCTAGATTCGAGCAGTTCAGAGGTTGATTCGCACAGGGAGGCATTTGTAGAGTATTGTTTTGGCTTGCTTGAGGTAACTATCTTACCTAAACTTGGTTAAGGCATTCGTTGCCTGAGTTATTTGTGATGGCTTCGTGCTATGGGTTGCGCACATTTGTGGGGTTGAGCCAATGTGCGTGCACCGGGGTATTATTCATGCTCGGGGTAGTGCTTAGGCTATGAAGTGCCTTGAATTGATTGCTAAGCCTCATGTTGTTATGTTTCTTATTTTTGTACCCCTTTGTGAGCTATTTGAACCGTGGTTGAGGTTATATTGAGGTTAATCTCCTAACTAAACATGATAATTGCTACTTTCGTGCTGTAATTGCCTCACTTGAGCTATGGTAGCACACTTTGCATATACAGACACCCTAGCATTTGACTTATACCAGTCCACAAGTATGAAATTTGATATCCATTATTCATGTATATGTATTCTTGTATTTATGTTTCATATATGTTATGGATTGAACTAGTAGCACGTGAATTGGTTATGCGGTTGTGATTATTGCCACGATAATTGGTCGTCTGATTGTGATTATTAGCACGTGAATATGTCATGCGAATGTGATTATTGGCCATGAATACGCCATGCGGTTGAGATTATTAGCACGTGAATAAGTCCTGCAGTTAAATATATGGCACGTGACTACGCCGTGCAGCGTGAAGATAAGGATCCACCCCTAGGGTCACCCTCTCATGTTTCTCTATTGATGGTGTACACACGGTATGAGGAAAGTTGATTAGAGGTTTGGTTCGATTATTGTATTTCTGAGGAAAATCTAGTCAGTGTTTGTTTTGGTTATTGCATTTCTTCTTTACTTGCAATTTCCTTGTATGTATACATGGTTTTTTGGTTGCATCTCTTCTCTATTTGCTTGCTTCGAGGTGTATACGTGCCTTTAGGCATATCTTCTCTATATGCTATCTTACTTGATGAGATGAGACAATGTACATATCTTCTCTATATATGAATCCGTGTGGCTTGACTTTTTCAATCACGCATATCTTCTCTATATGCAAGTTTGATGATTTAATGACATTGGACATATATCTTCTCTATATGTTGGATTGTTAAATGGAAAAGAGCATGTTATGTTATCTTTGGTCACCAAGGAGTCTTTACCTGTGGTTTATGACTTGATAATAAATTTGTTGTATACATGTGAGATATATGAATTGCACAAGTTATTTGACGAGTATCATTAATAATTCTTGCCACTATTACCTCGCTGAGCATATGGGATCGGTTGTACTCATACTACACTTATGTACCTTGCATGCAGATCTTGGAACTGAGTTGTTGTGGATGGTGGAAGCTGGCATTGAAGATGTACCTGTTTTCTGGATATAGCTACCACTTGTTCTTGGTAGTTTTAGGTTCATAATCTGTTTATGTGTATTCTAAACAGATGTTGTATTTATTTCATACTAGCTTTGTAAATCTAAATCTTAGTGACTCATGACTTGTACTACCAATCCTTGGGGTATTGTATGGAAATTCATCTATTTCATTTATTGGTTACTTATTATTTTCATTAGAGTTGTGCAATTGTTGTTTAGCTTACCTAGCGGGTTGGGTTAGGTACCATAACGAATAGGTGAATTTTGGATTGTGACAAGTTGGTATCAAAGCTCTCGGTTCATAGGTTCTACGAGTCATGAGAAAGTGTCTAGTAAAGTCTTGCGGATCGGTATGATAATGCCCATATTTATCTTCGAGAGGCTACCGACATTTAGGAAAATTTCCCATCTTTCTTTCCTTGTCGTGCATCATTGATTCAGCTTGAAGCATATCTCTTTGAATTCCTCACATCCATGCGTATGTTATGTTGAGCACTCGATATCAGCTGTGCATCGACGGCTTGTGATGTCATGAATGAGGTTCGAGATGTGTTCTTACTGATTATGGAGTAAGGTCAATCTGGAGAACTTGAGGTTAGGTTTAGGCTGCAGCTTAGGCTCAATGGTTTCAGATGTGTGAGTATGTGCTTTTGGACTTATATGTCTGGTAGTGTCCCTGGGAGTAGGATTGATGACCTTCTGAGTTTTTAGATAGCTATGATGGGTATTATGCGGCTGCAGAATGCACTTAGAAGGTTTGGATATGACGAGAAGAATTTTTCTTGGGATGTGAGAGGACAATGGATGTTTGATTTCTATCTTACTGTGTTGTACAGTCTCAAGTTATGAGTTTTTTTAGGGATCCTTCAGTTGTTCATTTGTGGAATGAAGTATATTATTATGTCGTATTGACGAGTTTATACTTGGGAAGATTAAGTGATTGCATAGTGATTGTGACCAGGATTGGTCGTAGAGAGATGCCAGTTTGAGGTTAAGAGGGTGGGTGATCTCCTTCGGGATGTTCTGAGGTTGTGTGATCCTTATGAAATTTCTATGAAAAGTTTTATTTCTATCAAGTGGTATGTTTGTGTGCTACACTTATAGTTCGGATTGCTTAACGGAGTTCGCATGACTGTCACGAGGATGGATGTGTGCTTGGCAGTTGATTTGAGGTATTTCATGACTGGTGCTACATGAGTGTATGAAGGATTAAGTTGAATTACAGTTTGAGGTCATGGCAGTTACGGAGTAATGTTATTGTGAGTTATAGAATGTTACGTTCTATGGCTTCGAGCCAAGTGGGGGAGGCTTCTATCAATGATCAGATTGCATAGTAATGTGTTATATTAGTTTGGACTGAGGCATATTTATGAATCAGTTATGACTTGAAGGAGGCTGACTTTGAGGATGGTGCAGGGAAGGAAATTGTCGGGTGCATGATGTACTAATACTATTTGGGCATATGGAAAACTTGGAATGATTCGGCTTTGTCATTCGTAGTAGACATAGTGTGCAAAGAGGAGGGAATCACATGGTGGCTTAAAGGTGGGGTTACTTCTTTAGGTAATGTGTGCTAATGGAGCACAAGTAGTTCGGCTTGTATTGGCAGTGCATTTGAGATTAGAGCAGAGTAGATGACACTCGGGAAGATCCTAATGGGTTCTTGATTTATATGTGGTATTTGAGGGTTCCCTGTATTTGTATATGGCTAAGATCTGAGATTTGAATTAGATGGTGCCGAGACTTGCAGTAGTTTTATACCATTAGTAATTCTACATTTCAGTAACAGAGAGGTTAGTAAAAGAGCTTCAAATTCATAAAAGGTCTCTTCGGGGTGGGCATATCAGTTGCAATACTATTGGGTGTTTTAAAAAAGGCAATACATTAGCTTATTTTCCATAAGATGGCATGATAGATGCGGTGCGACGTGTGGGATTGAGGTTTGCATGTGTAAGGTTGTGGTTTTCTTTCAAATGGAAGATCATGAGTTCTTGATAGCATGGACGGTTTCATATGTTTAGAAGAGTGCTGGCACTATCTGGTATCACCTAATAAAAGTGTGCGTTTTTGAAGATGCATTGTGTTTTGACTTGCAGATGCTTTATTAGTATTACAGTAACTGTCGGGTAGTTGGTTATTGATGTTTAGATTTTGCTAAGTGGCGCAGAAGACTCATAGGAGTGTTTCACATAAGATGATTGTGTATGAGAGAGGTGTCAGTTATTTGAGTGGTAAATTTGGGATTGGATATAAAGATTCTTGTTGTCTAGGGATTTGGAGGCTAGGAGTTCTCAGAGGCAGATTGTTCCTTGGTATTGGACTGTGAAGGTATGTTAGGAGTTTGAAGGTTGATTGCATGTGTTATGGTTAGGTTACTATGGACTTTTGAAAGGATACTTACCTATTTTCTGATGACCGGAATTGATTTGGGGGCCCATTGGTAGGCCTAGTGAGTATGTGTATTCTACATGGGATCGGGTTGTATACTCAACACAACTATTGTTGATGGGTATGACATCGGTTAGAGTTGATCTTATTCGTGTTCTGATATGTTCCATGTGTTACTCTTCTATGCTACGTTGGGTTGTGACATTGTTGACTATTTACATATATGATGTTGTTCTGTTTCGGCCTTGTGGTGAAATTTGAGCGAGATAGCTCTTGGGGTATTGAATGGTGGATTGCGCCTTGGTTGTCGTCTTCCTGTCGATGGTATATTATGCTATATGTTTCTTCATGGTTATGTTCATGCTCATATTTGCTATTAATACACAAGTGTTTGTTGATTGTCAGCATTATGGCTCGATGGGTAATCCATGTGGACGAGTATGTTTGGATCGGGTTACGCACCACATCAGAGTTGTGTCGGGATATGATCCTTGGTGTTTATTTTATGTGTTCTATTTCTCCTGTGTGAGATGGGTATATAGAATTGCACTTTGTGGTGGTATCTATTGAGCTTGCGGGATAGTTCTCATATTTTCTTCTCTTTCCATCATTGGTTATGTTCGAGGGTTTGCCTGTTTGGTGCGCGAATTGCATTGTATGCAGCTCTAGGTGTCATTAGTGTGGCCTGTTAGTCGAGTAGCTTGCACAGGGTAAAAATGAGATTTTTGGACCTGGAATTAGTGCTATCGGATTTGCTTAATGTATGTTTGAAAGAATAATGTCAGAAGTCAGCTTATAATTCGGCAATAGTTCCTATCGAGCGAGCCCCATGACTTTTTTATCTGATGGATGGTTATGAGTTTCTATGTTTTTTCATCCTTGTCATTGTACGAAGGTTTAGAACAAGGTCTTGTTTTGTATGAGGTAGGTCGTTGGTACTAGGTTTGTTAATAAGCAGCTACTGTGGTGGAAAGTTATTGCTTTGAGTATCTGATTTACGTAATATCATGTGATCATATCTTCGGATAGGGTTAAGGCTTGATACAGCTTGTTCATAACTGTATAGTGTATAGATGCGGGAATCAGGTCAAATGATAAATTATAGATGATGGAGTTTGGATTCTAAGGTTTATGGACTAAGGTTGAAGAAAGAATCTTCAGTTAGGTTGTGTTGTCAGGCTTATATGAATTGGAGGTGGCATGGGATCACCCATGGGTATGTGTATGGTGAGGTTATGCAGTGATTTGATGGATTTGGAACGACTCTTGGTACGTTCGAGGACAAACATGTTTAAGTGGGGAGAATGTAACGACCTAGCCGGTCGTTTTGAGCATTTGCATTTCGTTCAGTTGTTTGAGGTCTTGAGTAGCTTCATATGACGTATTATGACTTGCGTGTATGGTCGGTTTTGATTTTTGAGTGGTTCAGGATTGATTTGGAAGAATGATTCTCAATATAGAAACTTTAAGTTGAAAGAGTTTACTAAGTTTGACTTTTGTATATTTGACCTCGAATCAGAGTTTTGATGGTTACGTTAGGTCCGCATGGTGATTTTTGACTTGGGCGTATCCCCGAATTTGCATTTGGATGTTACTAGAAGGTTTTGGCTCTATTTGGCGAAAGTTTTTGAAGGTTTGGAAAACTCATAGGTTTGATCAGGAGTTGACTTTGATCTTATCGGGTTCAGATTGTTGTTCCGGGAGTTGGAATAGGTTTTTATGTCATATTGAACTTTTTTTGCCAAATTTAAGGTGATTCTGAGTTGTTTAGACGTGTTCGGCGTAAGTTTGGGATTTGGAAATTTATAACAGTTCATTAAGCTTAAATTGAGGTGCAATTTGTAGTTTTGATGTTTTGTGAGATTTGAGGTCTCGAGTAGGTCCGTGTTATGTTTGGTACTTGTTGGTAGGTTCGGACAGGGTCCCGAGGGGCTCGGGTGTGTTCCGGAAACGCTGGTTTTCTGGTGCTCCAGTTAATCTTAGCAATCATGGGAGCAGAGTCGCAATCATGTTCAGTTTTTTGTCAGTTGGGTTTGTTGTTCATCGTGTTTGCATAGGAGTCATAGCATTCGGGGATAAAGAAATCGGACTAGGGGAGTTTAGTTCTTCGTGTTAGTAGAGGAGGTTCGCATCGCGTTTCTGCGAGGGAGCTAGGGGATTTGGCTATCGCGTTCGCATAGGTAGCGACGTGTTCGCGAAGGTTTGGGCAGTGTGGAGCTCCATGTTCGCGAGGGAGGTGTCGCGTTCACTATCAGTTGTTGGTTTAAAGGCATATTTAGCTTCGCGATCACGAAGGTGCAATCGCGATCGCATAGGGTACTGTTGGACAGTGCATATAAGTTTCTATTTCGGACTTGGAACCTATCTTATCATATTTTAGGATTGAGAGCTCGGATTGAGGCGATTGTTTAGAAGATTTTTACCGTTTGGATTGGGGTAAGTGTTTTTGACTAGGTTATTATACATGATTCCATTTTTGATTTTGGCATTTGGTTGATGAATCCAAAAGAGAAATATGGGGTTTTTGTCAAACTTATTCTAACGTGAATAATTGGGTTTTGAACATTCGGAGTCGAATTCGGATGACACTTGTATGGTTGGACTCGTATTCTAATAAGTTATTGGAATTTGTATGTTTTGTCGGGTTTCGGGTGCGGACTCGAGTTTACTTTTTGGTTGACTTTGAGCATTTGATTAAAGATTCAACCTTTATCGTTTGCGTTTGGTTCCTATGGCGTTATTTGATGTTATTGAGTTGTTTGTTTTGCTAGATTCGAGCCATTCAGAGGTCGATTCGCGCGGGGAGGAATTGCTAGAGTATTGGTTTGGCTTGCTTGAGGTATCTTACCTAAACTTGGTTGAGGCACTAGTTTCCTATGTTATTTTTTATGGCTTCATGCTAGGGGAGGCGCACATGATTGGGGTTGAGCCCATGTGCATGCACTACGATATTATTCATGCTCGAGATAGTGCTTAGGCTATGAAATGTCTTGAATTTATTCTGAAGCCTCATGATGTTATGTTTCTTATGTTTGTACCCCTTTGTGAGTTATTTGAACCATTGTTGAGGATAAATACCGGCTAATCTCCTGACTGAACATGATACATGCTACTTTTGTGCTGTAATTGCATGACTTGAGCTATGGTAGCACACTTTGCACATGCATACACCCTAGCATGTCACTTGTACCAGTCCATGAGTATGAAATTTGATATCCATTGTTCATGTAAATGTATTCTTGTATATATGTTTCCTGTGTGATATGGATTAGACTAGTACCACGTAAATTGGCCATATGGTTGTAATTATTGGCACGATAATTGGCCATGAGGTTGTGATTATTAGAACGTGAATATGATGTGTGGATGTGATTATTAGCACGTGAATACGTTGTGCTATTGTGATTATTATCATGTGAATTCGCCTTCTAGTTGATATTATGGCGCCTAGTTACGCCGTGCGGTTGATATTATGGCACGTGACTACACTACGCAGCGTGTGGATAATGATCCTTCCCCCTACTGTCCCCCTCTCGTGTTTTTCTCTTGATGGTGTACACGTGATATGAGGAAAGTTGATCAGTGATTTGGTTCGGTTATTGCATTTTTTAGGAAAACATGGAAACTCTTTGTTTTGGTTATTGCATTTATTCTTTACTTGCAATTTCCTTGGATATATACATGGTTTTTTGGCTGCATCGCTTCACTATTTGCCAGCTCCGAGGTATATACATGCCTTCATGCATATCTTCTCTATATACTACCTTACTTGATGAGATGATATACGATACATATCGTTTCTATATGTGAATCCATGTGACTTGACTTGTTTAATCACGCTTATCTTCCCTATATGCAAGTTTGATGATTTAATAACACTGGACACATATATTCTCTATATACTGGATTGTTAAATGGAAAAGAGCATGTTACGTTATCTTTGGGAACAGAGGAGTCTTTACCTCTGGTTTGTGACATGATAACAATATTGTGGTATACTTGTGAGATATATGAATTGCACAATTTATTTGGCGAGTATCATTAATAATTCTTGCCACTATTACCTTGCCGAGGTTAGTTATGATACTTGCTATGTACAAAGGGTCGGTTGAATTCATACTACATTTCCGCACCATGCGTGCAGATCTTGGAGATGAGTTGTTGTGGATGGAGGAAGGTTGGCATTAAAGATGTATCTATTTTTTGGATATAGCTACCACTTGTTCGTGGTAGTTTTAGATTCGTACTCTGTATATTCCAAACAAATCTTGTATTTATTTTATACCAACTTTATAAATCTAAGTCTTAGTAGCTCGTGACTTGTACTACCAATCCTTGGGTTATTGTATGGAAATTCATCTATTTCATTTATTGGGTACTTATTATTTTCATTAGAGTTGTATAATTGTTGTTTGGCTTATCTAGAGGGTTGGGTTAGGTGCCATCACAACTAGGTGGATTTTGGGTCGTGACAAATTGGTATCAGAGCTCTAGGCTCGTAGGTTCTACGAGTCATGAGAAAGTTTGTAGTAGAGTCTTGCGGATCAGTATGATGACGTCCATACTTATCTTCGAGAGGCTACCGGGCATAGAGGAAAATTTTCCATCTTTATTTCCTTGTCTTTCAGCATTGATTCAGCTTGAAACGTATCTCTTTGAATACTTAAATCCATATCTATGTGATGTTAAGTATTCGGTATCAACTTTGCATCGGCGGCTCGTGATGTCATGAATGATGTGTGGGATATGTTCTCTATGATTGTGGAGTTAGGCCAGTTTGCAGGACTTGAGGCCAGGTTCAGACTACAGCTTGGGCTCGATAGTTTCATATGTGTAGGTATGTACTTTTGGACTTATATGTCCAGTAGTGTCCCTAAGAGTGGGATTGATGGCTCAGTGAGTGGTTGGATATATGATGAGTATTATGTGGATGCGAAATGGACTTAAAAAAGGTTTGGATGTGATAGAGAAGAATTTTACTTGGGATCCAAGAGGTCTATGAATGTTTGAATTTTTATCTTACTGTGTTGTATGATCTCTAGTTATGAGTGTGTTAAGGTTTCCTTCAGTTGTTCATTTGTGGAATGAAGTATATTCTTATATCTTATTGAAGAATTTAGACTCGGGAAGATTAAGTTATTGCATAGTGGTTGTGACCATGATACGGCATAGAGAGATACCAGTATGAGGCTAAGCAAGTGGGTGATCTCCTATGGGATGTTCTGAGGTTGTGTAATCCTTACTCAGTGGGATGTGTGTGTGCTACACTTAGAGTTTGGATTGCTTGAGGGAGTTTGCACGACTATCACGAGGATGGATGTGCGCTAGGCAGATAATTTCAAGTATTTCATGACTGGTGCTACATAAGCATATGAAGGATTTAGTTGAATTATAGTAGGAGATTATGCCAATTATAGAGTAAAGATATTATGGTTTATCGGATGTTATGTTCTATGGCTTCGAGCCAAGTGGGGGAGGCTTCTATCGACGATCAAATTTCATGGTCATGTGTTATATTAGTTTGGACTGAGGCATATTAGTGGATGAGTTATGACTTAAAAGAGACTGACTTCGAAGATGATGCGGGGAAGGAAATTGCTGGGTACATGATTTACTATACTATTTGGGCATATGGAAACCTTGGAATGATTCGGGTTTGTCAATCGTGGTGGATGTAGTGTGCAAGGAGGAGGAAATCACTCAGCGGCATAAAGATCGGGTTACTTCTTTAGGTGTTGTGTGCTAATGGAGCACAAATTCGGCACGTATTGGCAGAGTATTTGAGATTAGAGTAGAGTGGATGACTCTCGGGGAAGGTCCTAATGAGTTCATGATTCATATGTGTATTTGAGGGTTCCCCCAGATTTGTATAAGGCAAAGATTTGAGATTTGCATTGGATGGTGCCGAGAGTTGCGGTAGTTCTATATCATTGGTGATTCTACATTTCAATATCATAAAGATTAGAGAACAGCTTCAGATTCATAAAAGGTCTATTCAGGGTAGGTATAACGATTGCAATACTATTGGATGTTTAAAAAGGGCAATACATTGGCTTATGGGCCTTAAGGCGACGTGGTTGCATACTAGGATCTCGTGGGGTGAGCTTTGAGTTAAGGATCATGGTGTACTAGCAAGGAGAACTGTTAACTTGAAGGCAAGTCGAGAGGAGCTCGACAAAATAGGTCAACTTGGTAGTGGTTTAGATCAGCATAAAAATGTAAGTGATCGGTTCTATCGGTGTGGCAAGCCTTACAGGTGTTTTGTGGCAATGCTCTTGGGTTTGGCGATGTGACTTGGTTGAGTTAGAGGAGTTCGATTCTGATGGCTTGGTTTTGTGCTAATGGGTTTTGAAAGGTTCTCGATGGTTTTGACCACGGCTTAAGGTGGATGTCTTTTACAGGTATGGGGAGTGTGCTGCATGTTGTGACTTTTCTCCTGGATGGGGTCAAGTGGAATGTTTATACCTGATGGAGTGTGTATCCTACTTGTGATTTACGGTTTATAATGGAATTTTCATGTTTCCATAAGATGGCATGATAGATGCGGTGCGACATGTGGGATTGAGGTTTGCATGTGTAAGGTTGTGGTTTTGGTTCGAATAGAAGATCATGAGTTCTAGATAGCATGGACGGTTTCATATGTTTAGAAGAGTGTTGGCACCATCTGGTATCACCTAATAAAGGTGTGCATTTTCGAAGATGCATTGTGTTTTGACTTGCAGATGCTTGATTATTATTACAGTAACTGTCGGGTAGTCGGTTATTGATGTTCAGATTTTGCTAAGTTGCGCAGAAGACTCATGGGAGTGTTTCACATAAGATGATTGTGTATGAGAGAGGTGTCAGTTATTTGAGTGGTAAATTTAGGATTGGATATAAAGATTCTTGTTGTCTAGGGATTTGGAGGCTAGGAGTTCTCAGAGGCAGATTATTCCTTGTTTTTGGACTGTAAAGGTATGTTAGGAGTTTGAAGGTTGATTGCATGTGTTATGGTTAGGTTACTACAGACTTTTGAAAGGATACTTACCTATTTTCTGATGACCGGAATTGATTTGGGGGCCCATTGGTAGGCCTAGTGAGTATGTGTATTATACATCGGATCGGGTTGTATACTCAACACAACTATTGTTGAGGGGTATGACATCGGTTAGAGTTGATCTTATTCGTATTCTGATATGTTCCATGTGTTACTCTTCTATGCTACGTTGGGTTGTGAGACTGTTGGCTATTTACATATATGATGCGGTTCTGTTTCGGCCTTATGGTGAAATTTGAGCGAGATAGCTCTTGGGGTATTGAATGGTGGATTGCGCCTTGGTTGTGGTCTTCCTGTGTATGGTATATTATGCTATCAGTTTCTTTATGGTTATGGTCATGCTCATGTTTGCTATTAAAACACAAGTTTTTGTTGATTGTCAGCATTATGGCTCGATGGGTAATCCATGTGGACGAGTATGTTTGGATCGGGTTACGCACCACAGCATAGCTGTGTCGGGATATGATCCTTGGTGCTTATTTTATGTGTTCTATTTCTTCTCTGTGAAATGGGTACATAAAATTGCTCTTTGTGGGGGTATCTATTGAGCTTGCAAGATAGTTCCCCTATTTGCTTCTCTTTCCATCATTTGTTATGTTCGAGGGGTTGCTTTTTTGGTGCGCGAATTACATTGTATGTAGCTCTAGGTGTCATTAGTGTGGCCTGTTAGTCGAGTAGCTTGCACAGGGTAAAAATGAGATTTTTGGACCTAGAATTAGTGCTATCGGATTTTCTTAAGGTATGTTTGAAAGAATAATGTCAGAAGTCAGCTTATAATTTGGCAATGGTTCCTATCGAGCGATCCCCATGACTTGTTTATCTGATGGGTGGTTATGAGTTTCTACGTGTTTTCATCTTTGTCACTGTACGAAGGTTTAGAACAAGGTCTTGTTTGATATGAGGTAGGTCGCTGGTACTAGGTTTGTTAATAATCAGCTATTGTGGTGGAAAGTTATTGCTTTGAGTATCTGATTTACGTGGTATATCATGTGATCATATCTTAGGATAGGGTTAAGGCTTGATCAAATGATAAATTATGGATGATGGAGTTTGGATTCTAAGGTTTATGGACTAAGGTTGAAGAAACAATCTTCAGTTAGGTTGTGTTGTTAGGCATATATGGATTGGAGGTGACATGGGATCACCCATGGGTATGTGTATGGTGAGGTTATGCAGTGATTTGATGGCTTTGGAACAACTCTTGGCACGTTTGAGGACAAACATATTTAAGTGGGGAGAATGTAACGACCCGACCGGTCGTTTTGAGCATTTGCATTTTGTTCAGTTGTTTGGGGTCTTGAGTAGCTTCATACGACGTATTATGACTTGTGTGCATGGTCGGTTTTGATTTTTTAGTGGTTCAAGATTGATTTGGTAGAATGATTCTCAATATAGAAACTTTAAGTTGAAAGAGTTTACCAAATTTGACTTTTGTGTATTTGACCTTGGATCAGAGTTTTGACGGTTACGTTAGATCTGCATGGTGATTTTTGACTTGGGCGTATGCCCGAATTTGCATTTGGATGTTACTAGAAGGTTTTGGCTCTATTTGGCGAAAGTTTTTGAAGGTTTGGAAAACTCATAGGTTTGACCAGGAGTTGACTTTGATATTATCGGGTTCAGATTGTTGTTCCGGGAGTTGGAATAGGTTTTTATGTCATATGGAACTTTTTTCGCAAAATTTAAGGTGATTCTGAGTTGTTTAGACGTATTCGGCATATGTTTGGAATTTGGAAATTTACAATAGTTCATTAAGCTTGAATTGAGGTGCGATTTATAGTTTTGAAGTTTTGTGAGATTTGAGGTCTCGAGTAGGTCCGTGTTATGTTTGGTACTTGTTGGTAGGTTTGGACGGGGTCCCGAGGGACTCGGGTGTGTTCCGGATTGATTTCGGACCATTTCGAAGTTTGCATGAGACGCTGGTTTTCTGGTGCTCCAGTTGATCTTAGCAATCATGGGAGCAGAGTCGCAATCACGTTGAGTGTTTTGTCAGTTGGGTTTGTTGTTCATCATGTTTGCATAGGAGTCATAGCATTCGGGGATTAAAAAATCGGACTAGGGGAGTTTAGTTCTTCGTGTTCGTAGAGGTGGTTCGCATCGCATTTCTGCGAGGGAGCTAGGGGATTTGGCTATCGTGTTCGCATGGGTAGCGATGTGTTCGCGAAGGTCTGGGCAGTGTGGAGCTCCATGTTCGCGAGGGAGGTGTCGCGTTCACTATGAGTTATTGGTTTAAAGGCAGATTTAGCTTCGCGATAACGAAGGTACAATCACGATGGCATAGGGTACTGTTGGGCAGTGCATATAAGTTTCTATTTCGGACTTGGAACCTATCTTATCATATTATGGGATTGAGAGCTCGGATTGAGGCGATTTTTTAGACGATTTTAACCGTTTGGATTGAGGTAAGTATTTTTGACTAGGTTATTATACATGATTCCATTTTGGATTTTGGCATTTGATTGATGAATCCAAAAGAGAAATATGGGGTTTTTGTCAAACCTATTCTAACGTGAATAATTGGGTTTTGAACATTCGGAGTCGAATTCGGATGAAACTTATATGGTTGGACTCGTATTCTAATAAGTTTTTGAAATTTGTATGTTTGGTCGGGTTTCGGGTGCGGGCTCGAGTTTATGTTTTGGTTGACTTTGAGCATTTCATTAAAGATTCAACCTTTATCGTTTGGGTTTGGTTCCTATGGCGTTATTTGATGTAATTGAGTTGTTGTTTTGCTAGATTCGAGCCATTCGGAGGTCGATTCGCGTGGGGAGGAATTGCTAGAGTATTATTTTGGCTTGCTTGAGGTATCTTACCTAAACTTGGTTGAGGCACTAGTTTCCTGAGTTATTTTTGATGGCTTCATGCTAGGGGAGGCGCACATGATTGGGGTTGAGCCCATGTGCATGTACTACGATATTATTCATGCTCGAGATAGTGCTTAGGCTATGAAATGTCTTGAATTTATTCCGAAGCCTCATGATGTTATGTTTCTTATGTTTGTACCCCTTTGTGAGTTATTTGAACCATTGTTGAGGTTAAATAGAGGTTAATCTCCTGACTGAACATGATAATTGCTACTTTTGTGCTGTAATTGCATGACTTGAGCTATGGTAGCACACTTTGCACATGCATACACCCTAGCATGTCATTATACCAGTCCACGAGCATAAAATTTGATATCCATTGTTCATGTACACGTATTCTTGTATATATGTTTCCTGTGTGATATGGATTGGACTAGTACCACGTAAATTGTCCGTGTGGTTGTAATTATTAGCACTATAATTGACCATGCGGCTGTGATAATTAGAACGTGAATATGACGTGTGGATGTGATTATTAGCACGTGAATACGCTGTACGATTGTGATTATTTTCATGTGAATTCACCTTGTAGTTGATATTATGGAACCTCGCTACGTCGTGCGGTTGATATTATGGCACGTGACTACACTGTGCAACGTATGGATAAGGATCCATCCCCCTACTGTCCCCCTCTCATGTTTTTCTCTTGACGGTGTACACGCAATATGAAGAAAGTTGATAAGTGATTTGGTTCGATTATTGCATTTTTTAGGAAAACTTGGCAACAGTTTGTTTTGGTTATTGCATTTATTCTCTATTTGCAATTTTCTTGGATATATACATGGTTTTTTGGTTGCATCACTTCACTATTTGCCAGCTCTGAGGTGTATACATGCCTTCATGCATATCTTCTCTATATACTACCTTACTTGATGAGATGATATATGATACATATCGTTTCTATATGTGAATCCGTGTGACTTGACTTGTTTAATCACGCTTATCTTCCCTATATGCAAGTTTGATGATTTAATAACACTGGATACATATATTCTCTATATACTGGATTGCTAAATAGAAAAGAGCATGTTACGTTATCTTTGGGAACAGAGGAGTCTTTACCTCTGGTTTGTAACCTGATAACAATTTTGTGGTATACTTGTGAGATATATGAATTGCATAATTTATTTGGCGAGTATCATTAATAATTCTTGCCACTATTACCTCGCCGAGGTTAGTTATGATACTTGCTATGTACAAAGGGTCGGTTGAATTCATACTACATTTCTGCACCATGCGTGCAGATCTTGGAGATGAGTTGTTGTGGATGGCGGAAGCTGGCATTGAAGATGTATCTATTTTCTGGATATAGCTACTACTTTTTCTTGGTAGTTTTAGATTTGTACTCTGTATATTCTAAACAGATGTTGTATTTATTTCATACCAGCTTTGTAAATCTAAGTCTTAGTGGCTCGTGACTTGTACTACCAATCCTTGGGGTATTGTATGGAAATTCATCTATTTCATTTATTGGGTACTTATTATTTTCATTAGAGTTGTATAACTGTTGTTTGGTTTACCTAGTGGGTTGGGTTAGGTGCCATCACGACTAGGTAGATTTTGGGTCGAGACAAATTGGTATCAGAGCTCTAGGCTCATAGGTTCTACTAGTCATGAGAAAGTTTGTAGTAGAGTCTTACGGATCAGTATGATGACGTACATACTTATCTTCGAGAGGCTACCAGGCATAGAGGAAAATTTTCCATCTTTCTTTACCTGTCGTGCAACATTTATTCAGCTTGAAACGTATCTATTTGAATCCTTAAATACATATGTCTGTGATGTTAAGTATTCGATATCAACTTGGCATCGGCAGCTCATGATGTCATGAATGATGTGTGGGATATGTTCTCTATGATTGTGGAGTTAGGCTAGTTTGGAGGACTTGAGGCCAGGTTCAGACTACAACTTGGGCTCGATAGTTTCATATGTGTGGGTATGTGCTTTTGGACTTATATGTCCAGTAGTATCCCTATGAGTGGGACTGATGGCTCAGTGAGTGGTTGGATATATGATGAGTATTATGTGGATGCGAAATGCACTTAAAAGGTTTGCATGTGATAGAGAAGAATTTACTTGGGATCTAAGAGGACTATGAATGTTTGATTTTTATCTTACTGCATTGTACAATATCGAGTTATGAGTGTGTTGAGGTTTCCTTCAGTTGTTCATTTGTGGAATGAAGTGTATTCTTATATCTTTTTGACGAGTTTAGACTCGGGAAGATTAAGTTATTGCATAGTTGTTGTGACCATGATACGACATAGAGAGATACCAGTTTGAGGCTAAGCAAGTGGGTGATCTCTTATGGGATGTTCTGAGGTTGTGTGATCCTTACCCAGTGGGATGTGTGTGTGCTACACTTAGAGTTTGGATTGCTTGAGGGATTTTGCACGACTATCACGAGGATGGATGTGCGCTTGGCCGATAATTTCATGTATTTCATGACTGGTGCTACATGAGCTTATGAAGGATTTAGTTGAATTATAGTAGGAGATTATGCCAGTTATAGAGTAAAGGTATTCTGGTTTATCGAATGTTATAAAGTATTATGCCAGTTATAGAGTAAAGGTATTATGCCAGTTATAAAGTAAAGGTATTGTGGTTTAATTGCATTGGATGGTACCGAGAGTTGCGGTAGTTCTATATCATTAGTGATTCTACATTTCAATATCATGAGATTAGAGAACAGCTTCAGATTCATAAAAGGTCTATTCAGGGTGGGCATAACGGTTGCAGTACTATTGGGTGTTTAAAAAGGGCAATACATTGGCTTATGGGCCTTAAGGCGACGTGGTTTCATGCTAGGATCTCGTGGGGTGAGATTCTGGTTAAGGATTGTGGTGTACTGGCAAGGACAAGTATTCACTTGAAGGGAAGTCGAGAGGGACTTGAAGAAATAGGTCAGCTTGGTAGTGGTTTAGATCAACATAGTAATGGAAATGATCTGTTCAATCGGTTCGGCAAGCCTTACAGGTGTTTTGTGGCAATATTCTTTGGTTTGGCGACTAAATTGACTTGGTCGAGTTTGAGGAATTCGGTTCTGATGGCTTGGATTTGTGCTAATGGTTTCGAAGGGTTCTCGATGGTTTCGACCACGGCTTGAGAGAGATGTCTTTTACAGGTATGGGGAGTATGTTGTGTGTTCTGACTTTTCTCCTGGATGGGGTCAAGTGGAGGGTTTCTAACTGATGGAGTGCTCATACATTTCACTATAATAGAGGTTAGAGAACAACTTCAGATTCATATAAGGTCTCTTTAAGGTGGGCATAACGGTTGCAGTACTATTGGGTGTTTATAAAGGGCAATACATTGGCTTATGGGCCTTAAGGCGACGTGGTTGCATGCTAGGATCTCGTGGGGTGAACTTCTGGTTAAGGATCGTGGTGTTCTGGAAAGGAGAAATGTTCACTTGAAGGCATGTCGAGAGGGACTTGAAGAACTAAGTCAGCTTGGTAGTGGTTTAAATTAACATAGTAATCGAAGTGATCAGTTCTATCGGTGTGGCAAGCCTTACATGTGTTTTATGGCAATACTCTTGGGTGTGGCGACTAGCTTGACTTGGTCGAGTTAGAGGAATTCGGTTCTAATGGCTTGGTTTTAAGCTAATGGTTTCGCAGTGTTCTCGATGGTTTCGACCACAGCTTGAGAGAGATGTCTTTTACGAATATGGGGAGTATGTTGCATGTTCTGACTTTTCTCCTGGATGGGGTCAAGTGGAAGGTTTCTAACTGATGGAGTGCATATTTTACATTTCAGTATCATAGAGGTTAGAGAACAGCTTCAGATTCATAGACGGTCTCTTCAGGGTGGGCATAACGGTTGCAGTACTATTGGGTTCTAAAAAAGGGCAATACATTAGCTTATGGGCCGTAAGGCGACGTGGTTGCATGCCAGGATCTCGTGGGGTGAACTTTTGGTTAAGGATCGTAGTGTACTGGAAAGGAGAAATGTTCACTTGAAGGCATGTCGAGAGGGACTTGAAGAACTAAGTCATCTTGGTAGTGGTTTAGATTAACATAGTAATGGAAGTGATCAGTTCTATCGGTGTGGCAAGACTTACAGGTGTTTTGTGGCAATACTCTTGGGTTTGGCGACTAGCTTGACTTGGTCGAGTTAGAGGAATTTGGTTCTAATGGCTTGGTTTTGAGCTAATGGTTTAGCAGGGTTCTCGATGGTTTCGACCACGGCTTGAGAGAGATGTCTTTTACGGATATGGGGAGTATGTTGCATGTTCTGACTTTTCTCCTGGATGGGGTCAAGTGGAAGGTTTCTAACTGATAGAGTGCATATTTTATATTTCAGTATCATAGAGGTTAGAGAACAGCTTCAGATTCATAAAAGATCTCTTCAGGGTGGGCATAACGGTTGCAGAACTATTGGGTGCTTAAAAAGGGCAATGCATTGGCATATGGACCGTATGGCGACATGGTTGCATGCTAGGATCTCGTGGGGTGAGCTTCCGGTTAAGGATGGTGGTGTACTAGCAAGGAGAAGTGTTCACTTGAAGGCAAGTCGAGAGGGACTTGAAAAAAAAGGTCAGCTTGGTAGTGGTTTAGATCAACATAGTAATGGAAATGATCGGTTCTATCGGTGTGGCAAGCCTTACAGGTATTTTGTGGCAATATTCTTTGGTTTGGCGACTAGCTTGACTTGGTCGAGTTTGAGGAATTCGGTTCTGATGGCTTGGTTTTGTGCTAAAGGTTTCGAAGGGTTCTCGATGGTTTCGACCACAGCTTGAGAGAGATGTCTTTTATAGGTATAGGGAGTATGTTGCGTGTTCTAAATTTTCTCCTGGATGGGGTCAAGTGGAACGTTTCTAACTGATGGAGTGTGTATCCCATATTTCAGTATAATTGAGGTTAGTGAACTACTTCAGATTCATACAAGGTCTCTTCTCGGTAGGCATAATGGTTGCAGTACTATTGGGTTCTAGAAAAGGGCAATACATTGGCTTATGGGCCGTAAGGCGACGTGGTTGCATGCCAGGATCTCGTGGGGTGAACTTTTGGTTAAGGATCGTAGTGTACTGGAAAGGAGAAGTGTTCACTTGAAGGTATGTCGAGAGGGACTTGAAGAACTAAGTCAGCTTGGTAGTGGTTTAGATTAACATAGTAATGGAAGTGATCTGTTCTATCGGTGTGGCAAGCCTTACAGGTGTTTTGTGGCAATACTCTTGGGTTTGGCGACTAGCTTGACTTGGTCGAGTTAGAGGAATTTGGTTCTAATGGCTTGATTTTGAACTAATGGTTTCGCAGGGTTCTCGATGGTTTCGACCACGGCTTGAGAGAGATGTCTTTTACGGATATGGGGAGTATGTTGCATGTTCTGACTTTTCTCCTGGATGGGGTCAAGTGGAAGGTTTCTAACTGATGGAGTGCATATTTTATATTTCAGTATCATAGAGGTTAGAGAACAGCTTCAGATTCATAAAAGATCTCTTCAGGGTGGGCATAACGGTTGCAGAACTATTGGGTGCTTAAAAAGGGCAATGCATTGGCATATGGGCCGTATGGCGACATGGTTGCATGCTAGGATCTCGTGGGGTGAGCTTCCGGTTAAGGATGGTGGTGTACTAGCAAGGAGAAGTGTTCACTTGAAGGCAAGTCAAGAGGGACTTGAAAAACAAGGTCAGCTTGGTAGTGGTTTAGATCAACATAGTAATGGAAATGATCGGTTCTATCGGTGTGGCAAGCCTTACAGGTATTTTGTGGCAATATTCTTTGGTTTGGCGACTAGCTTGACTTGGTCGAGTTTGAGGAATTCGGTTCTGATGGCTTGGTTTTGTGCTAAAGGTTTCGAAGGGTTCTCGATGGTTTCGACCACGGCTTGAGAGAGATGTCTTTTATAGGTATAGGGAGTATGTTGCGTGTTCTAAATTTTCTCCTGGATGGGGTCAAGTGGAACGTTTCTAACTGATGGAGTGTGTATCCCATATTTCAGTATAATAGAGGTTAGTGAACTACTTCAGATTCATACAAGGTCTCTTCTCGGTAGGCATAATGGTTGCAGTACTATTGGGTGTTTATAAAGGGCAATACATTGGCTTATGGGCCTTAAGGCGACGTGGTTACGTGCTAGGATCTCGTGGGGTGAACTTCTGGTTAAGGATCGTGGTGTACTGGAAAGGAGAAGTGTTCACTTGAAGGCAAGTCGAGAGGGACTTGAAGAAATACGTCAGCTTGGTAGTGGTTTAGATTAACATAGTAATGGAAGTGATCAGTTCAATCGGTGTGGCAAGCCTTACAGGTGTTTTGTGGCAATACTCTTGGGTTTTGCGACTAGCTTGACTTGGTCGAGTTAGAGGAATTTGGTTCTAATGGCTTGGTTTTGAGCTAATGGTTTCGCAGGGTTCTCGATGGTTTCGACCACGGCTTGAGAGAGATGTCTTTTACGGATATGGGGAGTATGTTGCATGTTCTGACTTTTCTCCTGGATGGGGTCAAGTGGAAGGTTTCTAACTGATGGAGTGCATATTTTATATTTCAGTATCATAGAGGTTAGAGAACAGCTTCAGATTCATAAAAGATCTCTTCAGGGTGGGCATAACGGTTGCAGAACTATTGGGTGCTTAAAAAGGGCAATGCATTGGCATATGGGCCGTATGGCGACATGGTTGCATGCTAGGATCTCGTGGGGTGAGCTTCCGGTTAAGGATGGTGGTGTACTAGCAAGGAGAAGTGTTCACTTGAAGGCAAGTCAAGAGGGACTTGAAAAACAAGGTCAGCTTGGTAGTGGTTTAGATCAACATAGTAATGGAAATGATCGGTTCTATCGGTGTGGCAAGCCTTACAGGTATTTTGTGGCAATATTCTTTGGTTTGGCGACTAGCTTGACTTGGTTGAGTTTGAGGAATTCGGTTCTGATGGCTTGGTTTTGTGCTAAAGGTTTCGAAGGGTTCTCGATGGTTTCGACCACGGCTTGAGAGAGATGTCTTTTATAGGTATAGGGAGTATGTTGCGTGTTCTAAATTTTCTCCTGGATGGGGTCAAGTGGAACGTTTCTAACTGATGGAGTGTGTATCCCATATTTCAGTATAATAGAGGTTAGTGAACTACTTCAGATTCATACAAGGTCTCTTCTCGGTAGGCATAATGGTTGCAGTACTATTGGGTGTTTATAAAGGGCAATACATTGGCTTATGGGCCTTAAGGCGATGTGGTTACATGCTAGGATCTCGTGGGGTGAACTTCTGGTTAAGGATCGTGGTGTACTGGAAAGGAGAAGTGTTCACTTGAAGGCAAGTCGAGAGGGACTTGAAGAAATACGTCAGCTTGGTAGTGGTTTAGATTAACATAGTAATGGAAGTGATCAGTTCAATCGGTGTGGCAAGCCTTACAGGTGTTTTGTGGCAATACTCTTGGGTTTGGCGACTAGCTTGACTTGGTCGAGTTAGAGGAATTTGGTTCTAATGGCTTGGTTTTGAGCTAATGGTTTCGCAGGGTTCTCGATGGTTTCGACCACGGCTTGAGAGAGATGTCTTTTACGGATATGGGGAGTATGTTGCATGTTCTGACTTTTCTCCTGGATGGGGTCAAGTGGAAGGTTTCTAACTGATGGAGTGCATATTTTATATTTCAGTATCATAGAGGTTAGAGAACAGCTTCAGATTCATAAAAGATCTCTTCAGGGTGGGCATAACGGTTGCAGAACTATTGGGTGCTTAAAAAGGGCAATGCATTGGCATATGGGCCGTATGGCGACATAGTTGCATGCTAGGATCTCGTGGGGTGAGCTTCCGGTTAAGGATGGTGGTGTACTAGCAAGGAGAAGTGTTCACTTGAAGGCAAGTCAAGAGGGACTTGAAAAAAAAGGTCAGCTTGGTAGTGGTTTAGATCAACATAGTAATGGAAATGATCGGTTCTATCGGTGTGGCAAGCCTTACAGGTATTTTGTGGCAATATTCTTTGGTTTGGCGACTAGCTTGACTTGGTCGAGTTTGAGGAATTCGGTTCTGATGGCTTGGTTTTGTGCTAAAGGTTTCAAAGCGTTCTCGATGGTTTCGACCACGGCTTGAGAGAGATGTCTTTTATAGGTATAGGGAGTATGTTACGTGTTCTAAATTTTCTCCTGGATGGGGTCAAGTGGAACGTTTCTAACTGATGGAGTGTGTATCCCATATTTCAGTATAATAGAGGTTAGTGAACTACTTCAAATTCATACAAGGTCTCTTCTCGGTAGGCATAATGGTTGCAGTACTATTGGGTGTTTATAAAGGGCAATACATTGGCTTATGGGCCTTAAGGCGACGTGGTTACATGCTAGGATCTCGTGGGGTGAACTTCTGGTTAAGGATCGTGGTGTACTGGAAAGGAGAAGTGTTCACTTGAAGGCAAGTCGAGAGGGACTTGAAGAAATAAGTCAGCTTGGTAGTGGTTTAGATTAACATAGTAATGGAAGTGATCAGTTCAATCGGTGTGGCAAGCCTTACAGGTGTTTTGTGGCAATACTCTTGGGTTTGGCGACTAGCTTGACTTGGTCGAGTTAGAGGAATTTGGTTCTAATGGCTTGGTTTTGAGCTAATGGTTTCGCAGGGTTCTCGATGGTTTCGACCACGGTTTGAGAGAGATGTCTTTTACGGATATGGGGAGTATGTTGCATGTTCTGACTTTTCTCCTGGATGGGGTCAAGTGGAAGGTTTCTAACTGATGGAGTGCATATTTTATATTTCAGTATCATAGAGGTTAGAGAACAGCTTCAGATTCATAAAAGATCTCTTCAGGGTGGGCATAACGGTTGCAGAACTATTGGGTGCTTAAAAAGGGCAATGCATTGGCATATGGGCCGTATGGCGACATGGTTGCATGCTAGGATCTCGTGGGGTGAGCTTCCGGTTAAGGATGGTGGTGTACTAGCAAGGAGAAGTGTTCACTTGAAGGCAAGTCAAGAGGGACTTGAAAAAAAAGGTCAGCTTGGTAGTGGTTTAGATCAACATAGTAATGGAAATGATCGGTTCTATCGGTGTGGCAAGCCTTACAGGTATTTTGTGGCAATATTCTTTGGTTTGGCGACTAGCTTGACTTGGTCGAGTTTGAGAAATTCGGTTCTGATGGTTTGGTTTTGTGCTAAAGGTTTCGAAGGGTTCTCGATGGTTTCGACCACGGCTTGAGAGAGATGTCTTTTATAGGTATAGGGAGTATGTTGTGTGTTCTAAATTTTCTCCTGGATGGGGTCAAGTGGAACGTTTCTAACTGATGGAGTGTGTATCCCATATTTCAGTATAATAGAGGTTAGTGAACTACTTCAGATTCATACAAGGTCTCTTCTCGGTAGGCATAATGGTTGCAGTACTATTGGGTGTTTATAAAGGGCAATACATTGGCTTATGGGCCTTAAGGCGACGTGGTTACATGCTAGGATCTCGTGGGGTGAACTTCTGGTTAAGGATCGTGGTGTACTGGAAAGGAGAAGTGTTCACTTGAAGGCAAGTCGAGAGGGACTTGAAGAAATAAGTCAGTTTGGTAGTGGTTTAGATTAACATAGTAATGGAAGTGATCAGTTCAATCGGTGTGGCAAGCCTTACAGGTGTTTTGTGGCAATACTCTTGGGTTTGGCGACTAGCTTGACTTGGTCGAGTTAGAGGAATTTGGTTCTAATGGCTTGGTTTTGAGCTAATGGTTTCGCAGGGTTCTCGATGGTTTCGACCACGGCTTGAGAGAGATGTCTTTTACGGATATGGGGAGTATGTTGCATGTTCTGACTTTTCTCCTGGATGGGGTCAAGTGGAAGGTTTCTAACTGATGGAGTGCATATTTTATATTTCAGTATCATAGAGGTTAGAGAACAGCTTCAGATTCATAAAAGATCTCTTCAGGGTGGGCATAACGGTTGCAGAACTATTGGGTGCTTAAAAAGGGCAATGCATTGGCATATGGGCCGTATGGCGACATGGTTGCATGCTAGGATCTCGTGGGGTGAGCTTCCGGATAAGGATGGTGGTGTACTAGCAAGGAGAAGTGTTCACTTGAAGGCAAGTCAAGAGGGACTTAAAAAAAAGGTCAGCTTGGTAGTGGTTTAGATCAACATAGTAATGGAAATGATCGGTTCTATCGGTGTGGCAAGCCTTACAGGTATTTTGTGGCAATATTTTTTGGTTTGGCGACTAGCTTGACTTGGTCGAGTTTGAGGAATTCGGTTCTGATGGCTTGGTTTTGTGCTAAAGGTTTAGAAGGGTTCTCGATGGTTTCGACCACGGCTTGAGAGAGATGTCTTTTATATGTATAGGGAGTATGTTGCGTGTTCTAAATTTTCTCCTGGATGGGGTCAAGTGGAACGTTTCTAACTGATGGAGTGTGTATCCCATATTTCAGTATAATAGAGGTTAGTGAACTACTTCAGATTCATACAAGACCTCTTCTCGGTAGGCATAATGGTTGCAGTACTATTGGGTGTTTATAAAGGGAAATACATTGGCTTATGGGCCTTAAGGCGACGTGGTTACATGCTAGGATCTCGTGGGGTGAACTTCTGGTTAAGGATCGTGGTGTACTGGAAAGGAGAAGTGTTCACTTGAAGGCAAGTCGAGAGGGACTTGAAGAAATAAGTCAGCTTGGTAGTGGTTTAGATTAACATAGTAATGGAAGTGATCAGTTCAATCGGTGTGGCAAGCCTTACAGGTGTTTTGTGGCAATACTCTTGGGTTTGGTGACTAGCTTGTCTTGGTCGAGTTAGAGGAATTCGGTTCTAATGTCTTGGTTTTGAGCTAATGGTTTCGAAGGGTTCTCGATGGTTTCGACCACGGCTTGAGAGAGATATCTTTTACGAGTATGGGGAGTATGTTGCATGTTCTGACTTTTCTCCTGTATGGGGTCAAGTTGAAGGTTTCTAACCGATAGAGTACATATTTCACATTTCAGTATCATAGAGGTTAGAGAACAGCTTCAGATTCATACAAGGTCTCTTCAGGGCGGGCATAACGGTTGCAGTACTATTGGGTGTTTAAAAAGGGCAATACATTGACTTATGGACCTTAAGGCGATGTGGTTGCATGCTAGTATCTCGTGGGGTGAACTTCTGGTTAAGGATGGTGGTGTACTGGCAAGGAGAAGTGTTCATTTGAAGGCAAGTCAAGAGAGACTTAAAGAAATAGGTCAGTTTGGTAGTGGTTTAGATCAACATAGTAATGGAAGTGATCGGTTCTATCGGTGTGGCAAGCCTTACAGGTATTTTGTGGAAATACTCTTGGGTTTGGCGACTAGCTTGACATGGTCGAGTTAGAGGAATTCGATTCTGATGGCTTGGTTTTGTGCTAATGGTTTCAAAGTGTTCTTGATTGTTTCGAGCACAACTTGAGAGAGATGACTTTTGCAGGTATGGGGAGTATGTTGCGTGTTCTAACTTTTCTCCTGGATGGGGTCAAGTGGAAGGTTTCTAACTGATGGAGTGCATATCCTACATTTCAGTATCATAGAGGTTAGAGAACACCTTCAGATTCATAGAAGGTCTCTTCAGGGTGGGCATAACAGTTGCAGTACTATTGGGTGTTTAAAAAGGGCAATGCATTGGCATATGGGTCGTATGGCGACATGGTTGCATGATAGGATCTCGTGAGGTGAGCTTCTGGTTAAAGATGGTGGTGTACTAGCAAGGAGAAGTGTTCACTTGAAGGCAAGTCGAGAGGGACTTGAAGAAATAGGTCAACTTGGTAGTGGTTTAGATCAACATAGTAATGGAAATGATCGATTCTATCGGTGTGGCAAGCCTTACAGGTGGTTTGTAGCAATACTCTTGGGTTTGGCGACTAACCTGACTTGGTCGAGTTAGAGGAATTCGATTCTGATGGCTTGGTTTTGTGCTAATAGTTTTGAAGGGTTCTTGATGGTTTTGACCACGGCTTGAGAGAGATGTCTTTTATAGGTATAGGGAGTATGTTGTGTGTTCTGACTTTTCTCATGGATGGGGTCAAGTGGAAGGTTTCTAACTGATGGAGTGCGCATCCTACATTTCAGGATCTTAGAGGTTAGAGAACAGCTTCTAATTCACAGAAGGTCTCTTAAGGGTTGCAATACTATTGGGTTTTTAAAAAAGGGCAATACATTGGCTTATGGGCCTTAAAGCGACGTGGTTGCATGCTAGGATCTCGTGGGGTGAGTTTCTGTTTAAGGATTGTGGTGTACTGGCAAGGAGAAGTGTTCACTTGAAGGCATGTCGAGAGGGACTTGAAGAAATAGGACAGCTTGGTAGTGATTTAGATCAACATAGTAATGGAAGTGATCGGTTCTATCGGTGTGGCAAGCCTTACAGGTGTTTTTTGGCAATACTCTTGGGTTTGGCGACTAGCTTGACTTGGTCGAGTTAGTGGAATTCAGTTCTGATGGCTTGGTTTTGTGCTAATGGTTTCGAAGGGTTCTCGATAGTTTCGACCACGGGTAGAGAGAGATGTCTTTTACAAGTATGGGAAGTATGTTGCGTGTTCTGAGTTTTTTGCTGAATGGGGTCAAGTGAAAGGTTTCTAACTGATGGAGTGCATATCCTACTAGTGATTCAGAGTTGATAATGGGATTTTTGCGTTTCCATATGATGGTATGATAGATGCAGTGCGACGTGTGGGATTGAGGTTTGCATGTAAGGTTGCAGTTCTATTTCGAATGGAAGGTCATGAGTTCTAGATAGAATGGACGATTTCATATGTTTAGAAGAGTGTGGGCACTATCTAAGTTGCAGTACTATTAGGTGTTTAAAAAGAGTAATACCGTGACTTACAGGCCTTAAGGTGACATGGTTACATGCTAGTATCTCGTGGGGTGAGCTTTGGGTTAAGTATCGTGGCATACTGGCAAAGAGAAGTGTTAACTTGAAGGCAAATCGGGAGGGACTCGAAGAATAAGGTCAGTTTGGTAGTGGTATAGATCAGCATAGTAATGGAAGTGATCGGTGACACCTGTTAGTGGCGCTAATACCATTTTGGGACCTTGTGCACAGTGTATTCCATTTCTCGGACTTTGAGTGACCCCTACCTTGGAAGAAATAACAGGTTGTGTCAGGTCTAGCAGAGACCTGAGGTGCCAATATCTGATATCCCCAAGAACTGTCACCCCTCAAAAGTTTCTAGACCTCTTACACATAAGTAGGCAAGTTAGGAATCCGAATCTGGTAAAAGGGTAGTTTTATTCCAATTTCTGTACAGCTGGTATAGGTAATCGAATAGGTTCTAAGTACATGAGAATGGGCTTTACAACAAGTTAAATAAATGAACTAGGAAGTTCACATGCATTTTGCTTCCATGGTTGCATTTTGAGGCGCAATGATCTTCTCAAAAGAGGACAAGAACATAGACCTTCAATTAGCTAGGGTTGCTTCAATCATTAAGACTAATGCTAATTCTACCATTGTTCCCATGATACTCCTAGACATCTACCGAGCATTGATGTCTTGAAAAGCCGGGGAAAAATGCTTTGAGGGTTGTAATCACCCTAGGTACATGCACGGTGGAATAAGTGGAAATAGTTGCATCAAAAGATATGCAAAAAGGGTTAGTGGATATAAATTTTTGAAGGGAGTCAAGGCTTGGACTATGCACCTTCGATCACTAACCACGAGTCACATTGAGTGGAATTTGAGTTGGCTCCCTATCGGAGAGGTTATGCACATGTCTGCCTCCTGTTACAGTCTTTTGTTGTTGGGACTCCGAAGTATCCAACCTATGCGCCACAAAGACTACTCAATCATCTGGGCCGATAACAGATAGTTCCTCACGATGAGGATTTGAGTATTTAGGTGATCGAACTATACCCACAAGTGGTCTTTCTGAAAAATATGATTTGCCAGATTTGGAATGAATGTCGATTCATGGGTCCCGAGACTTGGATACAAGATCCGAAAAAGGGTGACGTAGAACTGGGGTCTGCTGCTTAGTACAAAAAAGGCCCGTGTGAATGATAAACCAGAAAGGCCTACCAAAAGGGAACATGTCCAAGAGTTTGCCAATAGAGAAAAAGAGCAATGGGACTTGGGAGAAAAGGAAAAAGAGCATCGAGCCACTATTGAGGCATTGCAAGAAAAAGTGAGAGACCTCAGTTTTAAAAAAGACCTGCAAGCCCAAGAAGCTGAGGGAGAAAGAAAAAGATTGATCCGTGAGAATGAAACCCTCAAAGTCCATATCCAACAAATCAAGAGCACACCTGAGGTACCAACCCAAAGCTGGAAAGACCAAAAGACTATCACAAATCTGAGGGAGAAAGTTTAAGATTATGATGCTATCTTGCGAAAAATATAAAACAAAGTGGGACAATGCCAAGGAAAGATAATATAGTTAAGAGAGGATGTAGAAAACTGTTTAAGGTTGGCCCGACCAAGATAAACAAAACCATGACGAAGAAGTCTTTAGCTTAAGAAAAAAGTTGAGTGCCCTTGAGGAAGCCATGACTCTCCAGTCCAAAGAGTTCGAGGCAGAGAGAGAGCACTTTTGTGACTTGCTCAATCGATTGGAGCGCGATGTGATAAACTTACAAAATACGAAAAATGGGCCTTACAAGTGGTTCAAACTCGGGAGCAATAGAACTGAAGAATGTTCCAAAATCAAAGGGACACTAAGAGAAGAATTCCAGAAATTGCTGAATACACTTCTCAAAAGTGCTCCGACTGTGAGAAAATGAGCAATGTTATGTTTTTACTTCACTAAAGAGCTTCGCACGCAATGTCATGATCGATTGGCAGGTTCTTCACGGATAGATAGGAAACTGGCCGGGCAGTGATTGAAAAAATAAGTGAGGGATCCGTCTGCAAGACCAAAGTTATTAGAGTCTTTTGCTTTTTGAGTCTAGAGTTGTCTTCCATGTATTAGCCTCTATTTTATCGAGTCTGTTTTGTGGTATTTATTTTATGTATTTTATTTTTGAGTCATATAATGAAAACACAAAAGATATACGTTTTAATGAAATATTGAAAATCTAAACATATTCTCTTCTGTTTTATTATGTTTATTCCCTTGAACTATGTAATTGTCTAATTCATGCAGCATCTTGAAACGTAGGCAACCCTTAAAAGGTGCGATCCAAACCTTGCTCAAAACTTGAGTTTAAAGAAAAGAAAGAAAAACCAGAGAGTATAAGAAATAAAAAGAGAGATTTTGAGCAAAATAAAAAGAACAAGAGTGATGAGCGAGAGGTGAAATAATTACAAAAGTCGGGATGATACGTGCAACTTTTCAAACACATGGTAGAAGCATTTAAATGCTAGGTGCATTGCATAACTACGTGTGATTCTCTATCTGTTAAATACTCCAATATAACATGTTTGTTGTGTATCTCAATTAGAGAAGGTTTATACTGGTGGTTGATTTGTAGCATCGTGGCATCACATCTCTATTTCATTCGGTCAAAAGGAAGTGTCCTATTGACTACGAAAGTAACCTCACCATTATCAACCCCGATAAAAGTACTACTAGTTGATCGATGTTAGGTGATACAATTTAAGCCGGTATTTATAGCCAAGGATTGGCCTTAGCGTTTAAGCTTTGAAGATTCAAATTGGTAGAAGGCAGAGACTATAATGAACATTGATGACAGGCTCTCATGACAGAATCGAGAAATGCTAAATTCAGAGGGGGAAAAGAAAAGAGTGAGAATTTTGCGCTTACGAGTGAATAAATCGATATTTGTTGAAGTTAGGTACCACCGAGTAAAGCTATTACCCAGAGGTCCCTTCGTTTGACCTCTGGGTCATCGATCGTCATGCTGAGGTCGAAAAATCCTCATGAATCTGGAATGCATGCTATTTTAATGGCGAATTGAACAGAAAATGGGTATGATGATAAGATTCAGGGCCTTTCATTCTTTAGGCTAGGGTTTCAGAATTTGGGGGTTTGAAAGGGATGATGAGAGTGGAATGTTTTCGGCTAGATTTGTGGTTGGGTATTGATATCAGTCTCATAGTCATCTTTTAGTGACCTTGCACTAATTCGTGCAAGGTCTCAGGTATGGAAGAGAAGAGAGGACGATGAAAGTGAGATAGAAAAGGGAAAAAGAAGCGTCTGGTGAGTGAGGGAATGTCTTAGGGTTTGGGGGTCTGGTAAGTTTAAAATGAGGGAACGTATGAGGGTCGTTGGATCATCTAGATCAACAGCTCCATATTTTCGGGCTGAGGAATAAAAAGAAAATATTTATGGGGATAAAACGGGAGCCATTGGATCATTTTAATCCAACTGTTGAGATAAAAAGCTAAGGGATTAGAATTAAAAGTAAAAATATGATTAATCTGGACCATTGATGAATTTGATCAACGGTCTTAGTACATTGTGTTTATTTTGTGAAGGGTTTTGGAGTGGTGACGTATCAGGAGGGGATTGGTGGAGAGGGTATAGCATGGATTGCCAAGTGGGCATGGTTGACTTGGGCTTGGACGGGTCAGGTGCATTTTGGGCCAATTTTTGGGCCAAATTGATTGGTTTATTAAAAGACTATGCTGAAATTGAAATCAATCACATAGCCACTTTAATCAAAATTCACTTATTGCAAATATAGCCTATTTTAAATCTTAAACCCCCTTGTTATAATTAAACTTCTTTAATCCCAATAAGATATAATAAAGTATAATTGACAAATATATTATTAATCATTTATTATAAGCTAATTTTATATTATCAAAATAGTTAAAATTCTCATAATTATATATATTAATGACTATTATTACTGCTATTATTACTTATTATACATTATATTATCCAGAAAAATAGATTATTTGAATATTAATTTTAAAAATACCTTATTACATTATTGTTGATCAAGAAATATAATAATTCAATTAGAAAAGGGAAGGGCCAAAATTGGTCGTAACATCCAAAGCCCCAAAATAAGAACTCAGTCAATGCCTGAAAGTAAATTGGTATTGTATGTTCCAAAGGTAGTACGCAAAAAGCAACTCACCTGAATGTTCCCAGAGAGGCAAATATAGATAAGCTCACTCTAAATGTGCCGAGATTGTATATCTCCGGAGGGCCACCAAAGATTGCACGAGGCCCAAAAATGTTGGGAAGTCTAACAGAGCATGTGGTCATTGGTCCTACACCTCAAACCCCAATATAAGACACTAAGATAGTTCCATGAAATTATAACAAGACTGTGGTAACATATAAAGGAAAAAAGTTTTAAAAAGGTGTCAATTGTCACACCCCATACTTTCATGTTATAATGCGTCTTAAGTGAATGAATATGAGAAGGAGAGTTTACTGACCTTTACAAATGTAATAATGGGTTAAAACAAGTGTTAAGGAAGTATTGTGAGGGTTGGAGGCTAAATGAATCAAAGATATTATAACCCGTACATTTGAGATAACATTATGCGTGCTTAACATGCTAAGAAGGTCATTTTTAAGGTACTTGAATCATATAATATTCATATGTTAAGTTTTTAAGTCAAACAAGTTGTAGAATAAAAGTCGGCAAAAGTTATTCCAAGTTATGTTTATAAGTTTATTGAAATTTGTGTCTAATGTCAGTGAGCTTTTCTCCCAATATCCTTAGATTTACGGGCTTATCTACTTACCAAATTAAATCTCTATGAGTTTATTTTCTATTGCATCAAATCATTTCTAAATACAATGTCGGAGTAGAGAGATATTCACGAGACTGCGCAGGCAGCCCCTTTAGGACCCACTTAGGCGGTGGCTGGCCTTTGAATGTTTTAAAGTTGTTGGAAGGCTCATTTTTGGTCATTTTCGATCAGGGAAAGTTCCCACACTCTCTCAACACATATCTAAACAGTTCTATGAGGTTCCAAGGTGAATAAAATGTGGTTTTGTCTAAACTTAACCTCAAAAGTTAGCCTAAGTGAAGAAAAGAGCCTCTATGGTGTTGTGATGTCATTAAGGGCGCTGGTAAGCTAAGAGAAGATTTGGTTCGAGGTTGTTCTGATTATTTAAGGTACATATAACAACATATTTCTTGTGCTTAAGCTTATCTATGTGTTGGTTAAGTTGTTTGGATGAATAACTACAAGATAGCACTTGAAGTGGTATAATATAATGTTGTCTCTTATTGGACTATTTTGGAGTTGTATATATGCCTTCATATGGCTAGAAATCATGGCATATAGCTTGGTTATAATATTTTTATTATTGTTGTTCTTGTCAAAAGTATGTTTATGATATTGTAATTAGGAGAAGAAGCTGCCACATAATACCTAGAAGTTGTTCGTGTTGTTGTTATCTCTTCTTGGGTTGTTTGATGTCACTTACAAAAGGATATAAGGCTGGAATATCATGTCAATGTATATGTTTATATTCAGATCCTGTTGATGATATTGTAAGTATAGGGATATGGAAAAAAGAGTTGGGGTTTGGTTCCAATCCGAACTTTACGCTCGCCGTGTTAAATAGTAGTCTCGTTGGTGAGTTTGTGCACTTGTTGTTATGCAGATTGCTTTGTGTTGTTGGGTTGTTGGGTGTGTTGTAATGCTGAAAGCATATAGTTAAAGGTATATGTATTCTTCTTATTTTTATGGGCTTGGGAAAGTAAGGAAAATTGGGGAGATGTTGTCCGATTTTATATAGAATGAGCTTGCCGCTTGCAGGGGATTGTTGAACTGCTCGTAATTAACATTAGTACCATTATTGTTGGTTGTAGATTTATGCGTGTAAGAGGTGGATTCCGTCCTCATATGTCGTGGTTCGATATAAGGTATATTAAGGTACTTTCATTCCTTCTTTTGGCTTGATTCTAAGTGAGCGGTACTTATAACGACTCTATTATCAATAGTTTAGAAGCAAATGTCTTTTGTCTTCAATGGTTTATTTTTGATCCATTGTATTTATCTTTGACTCTTAATGAAAAGTATATTGATGGTGTTAGTCTCATAACATATTTAGAGGTTTATCAACCTTACGTTACTCTGAAAGGTTCGGGATGTCTTTTCTTGTGTCACTAATGCATATTTTATATATATATATATATATATATATATATATATATATTATGACACCGAGCCACACTATAGTCAGCCGGGTACGGCAGGTATTGTGCACACCACTGCAATCTGATACGTTATGATGATGTTAGCCCCAAAGAGCGGCTTGATGATATGTTACAGCTCCACAAAGTGGCTTATATATTGTATATGTTTTAAAACAAAAGCATGCATGTCATACGCCCTCAGCAACTTTCAGAGTTATCTATTTTCTCTTCCTTATATCTATTTACATTACTGCTTTTACTTATGCTTTTTTGCCTTACATACTCGATACTTTATTCGTACTGATGTCCCTTTTGTATGGAGATGCTGCATTTCATGCATGTAGGTTCCGATAGACAGGTTGACGATCCTCCTTAATAGGTTTTCAACTCAAAGGAAGGTGTTGGTATACTCCACTTGCTCTAGAGTTGCCTTTTGAGTTGGTATGCTTATTTGCATATGCTTATGGGTATGGCAAGGCCCTATCCCGACCTTATGATATTTGTGTATCCTCTTGAGGCTTGTAGACTAATTTCCTTTGTATAGAAGTTTGTACGACCTCGTCTGCATGTATGTCCCGTGTACTCGCTTATGTATGTCCTTTTAGGTTATTTATCATTGGATAGTCTCTCATGCTTTGCCAGATTATAATATTACGGACTTCAGACCCACTTATATACGCTAGAATGGTTATTGATTTACGTTATGTTGGTGCTCGGTATTTAAGGCCCGGGTGCCAGTTGTACCCCTCCGGTTTGGATATGACATATATGGTATCAGAGCGGGTCTGTCCTAGGGATTCTATACACCGTGTCTAGTATAGTCTTGTTTATGGGTGTATGAACCACACTTATAAGCAAGAGGCTATGAGGCATTTAGGACTATTTCTCTTTCTTCTTACTCTAGATCATGTTGTAGAGCTCAGTCGTAAGAATTCAAACTCCCTAAATTCTATTTTCTTTGTAATACAGTGATGCCTACATCTAGAATGAAGATGGTTAGAAAGAGATTGAATATGGCTATGGAAGAGTTGAGTCAAAGGGACTCGAGTTTACATCATGTTTATGATGAGTAAATATGAGGTCTTCAGCAGATCATATATGTACTAAGATGTGTAAGCTTCTTGATAAGGAGTCCTACGGCATGAATATATATCCACCCATATGGTAAAAAGCTATGAGAGCATCAGAAGGTTATTATGAGTTTCAAAAAGTAAAAGATGTAAGGTAAAGGAGGTACTGGGTACTCATGTAGAAAAGAATATAAGTAGTTAGAGTTCAGACAGAGGGAAACAACTGTTACGATTCTATTTTCATCATTGATAAAGGTATAGTTACTAGCACTCATTGGGCTTATAACTTATATGCATCAATAGACGTAGCCTTGGAAACGAATGGAAATTTCAGGCTCTAGTGAGGGTAGAGTAATCTTGGTATGGACATTTTGTTTTTTGAGAATTAAACCATATTATGAATGGTATTTCGAACATGTTGATAGTTCATTTTTATGAGGCACATAGGTGGTGTACTACGGAATTGTGTACTCGGGTATGACTTTTTGAGTGATTAGAAGTTTCAGAGATTAGCTAATTGAATTCTTGTTTATGGGATAAGCATTCACTTTGGTGTAATTCGTGCTTCTAGTGAAGAAGGGATATTACGTGACTGAAGAATAAGGCCGAATGAAAGGGGGAAGCTAGAAGCGAAAGAATGCCTCTCTTGAGCCCTTCAGAGAAAGATAAGAGATAGTAATGTTAGTAAGGAATATATAGAAGGATAAGTGAAATGTTATGAGTAGATATAAGAAATGGTTAACGATTATAAACTAAAGTATGGTAGTAAGATAAGATTCGTAATTAAGAAGAAGAGAAAGCAAGAGAAGACAAGTTTTTAATTATAAGAAGGTATAAATGTAATCATGATAAGTGAATTGTTAGCTTCAATAAGAGTTACCAAAAGGCCAATCTAGCCTCTGGATATGAAATACCAATATTAGGTAGTAACCTAAGAAAACGAGATGCAAGTTAGATCCTCGAAGGAGTTCTATAATAGTTGGCATTACGACATTTACAAAGTGAATAATTAGGCAGTAAGAGGGTGAATGACAGTGGAACAACCTTTAAGGGTTAGTAGAAAGAGGTCTCCCTGAGACAAGCATCATGAGCAAATTTAAGCTCATCAAGGCCGGTATTCCAGTTATGAGTATACAACACTACATGCATATAAGTGATCGAGTTGTTTTAGTAAGGAAAGATTACCCCAATGAAAGTTATAAGCCACCTAAACTACAAAGAATTACAAGGGGTGAAGAGGTAATGATGTGACCTCTACAAGAGAGCAATTCAAGATCATAAGGAGTTAATTACTCTCCTAGGGAGAGAAGATGTGTAACGATCCGGTCGATCATTTTGAGTATTTTAAAACCGATTCCCCTATTTAATGCCTTACACATATGAATTTTTGGTTACATAACTTGTCAGGGTGATTGGTTTGGTTTCAAGTGAGTTTTGCATTGATTTGGGACACTTAGTCCCTTGGTTGAAGGCTTTAGTTGTAAGAGTTGATCGGAGTTTAACTTTTGTGTAGACGACTCCGGAACGGTATTTTGATGGGTTCAATAGCTTTGTATAGTGATTTTGTACTTAAGAGTAAGTCTTGATTTGGATTTGGAGGTTTGTATGTTGTTTTGGCTTGAATTGGCGAAAGTTGGAAACTTGAGGGTTTGGAAGGTTGATAGGTTTAACTGAGGGTTCACTTTATTGATATTAGGCTCGGATTGTGATTCTGAGAATTGAAATAGGTATGTTCTGTCATTTGAGACTTGCATGCAAAATTTGAGGTCATTCGGAATTGTTTAGGTTTGTTCGGCGCAAGTTTTGAATTTGGAAATGTTCATTAGGTCATTAGGCTTGAATTGAGGTGTGATTCATAGTGTTAATGTTATTTGGTGTAATTTGAGGCCTCGAGTAAGTTCGTGTTATGTCTTGGGATTGGTTGGTATGTGTGGACGGGGTCCCTGGGGTCTCGGGTGTGTTTCGAGTTGAGTTTTGATCAATTGGGGACTTAGAGGAACTGCTGAAGTCTGCTGAGATCTAGTGCTTCCGCACCTACGTTGTTTGGGCTACAGGTGCAGTGCTGCAGAAGCAGCTAGTTGGCCGCAGATGCGGCGATTAGCTAAGGAAGCTAGGTCCGCAGGTGCAGACAATAAGGCGCAGATGCGCAAATGCAGAAGCGGAAAGTCTCTGCAGAAGCGGATTTGAGCTGACTGAGAAGGGATCGCAGATGCGATGATTTGTCTGCAAAAGCGAAAGCGTAGGTGCGCATTTTGGTCCGCAAAAGCGGAATTTCTATGTCTTAAGTTAAGACCGCATCTACGATGCATTTTTAGCAAATGCGACTGAAGGACCGTAGAAGCAAAAAAGGCTGGGGAGAATATAACTTGGTTGAGGGTTTTATTTAATTTATCACACTTTGAGTTAGAGAGCTCGGATTTGGGAGATTTTGGAGGAGATTTTCATGATTTGGATTGGGGTAAATATTTTTGACTCGGATTTGTTATTATTTCATGATTCCCAGCTTGATTTTAGTGCTTGATTAGTGATTTGAATTGGAGAAATTGGTAATTATTGTAAAAACCTTTCTAACACATAAATTGATGATTTGTAGGGCGATTTATGGTCGGAACTAAGTGAATTTGGTATGATTGGACTCGTATCGAAATGGTTGTTTGGAATTTATGAGTTTTGCCGGGTTCTAAGGTATGGGCCCGGGGTTGATTTTTTTATTTTAATTAAGGATCAAATCTTTATTATTCAGAATCGTTTTCGATGGCTTTTATTCATGGTATTAAGTTATTTTGGCTAGATTCGAGCCGTCCAGAGGTAGATTTGCATGGGAAGGGCTTGTTAGTGGACTGATTTAGCTTGTATGAGGTAAGTATCTTGCTTAACCTTGTGTGGGAGAAATACCCCTAGGTGTTAGCCCTAATTGTTGATTTCTGTGATGTGTAAGTGACGTGTACATGTTGTGACGAGCGTGTATACGAGCACTGTGTGTGGTATTGATCGGGATAGACCGTAGACTATTAATATGCCTTAATGTGATAATGAACGTTATATGAAACTTATGAAATCATTTTATGATTATTTGATCATGCTTATTTCATTGACATAGCCATAGGCATGCTTTATCTATTGAACATCCCTCCGCTTCTATGATTATTTGTTATGTCCTCATGCACGGTTGTTGGAAGTTGTGAACTTATACTTTGATGACACTTTGGTACTGTTGTTGTGATATTATGGCACTTGGCATTTTTTTTGTGGTACCGTGGCACTTGTGGACATGTTGAGTGGATTGACTGGTGGTGTAAGTGCATGGTTTTGTCATGCAATTTATTTGTCTATGGTTGTGCGTGTAGGGCGAAATAAGGGTGGCGTTATCTCGGGCAGCCAACGTGGCAAAATAAGGGTGGCTATATGTGCATGTTATGAAATAAGGGTGGCATATCATGTTTATGTGCACATGCAGCGTAATGAGGGTGTCATTTTGATGATGTTATGTGATATTTCGAGGTGTCCTCATTCTAATTGTGATTGTGCTGAGATGGGGCTGTTATTCTCATTTCATAATTGTTTCTGAAGGTCTCTGTTTTGCACTTACAAAAAATAAATGATTGTATTTGATATTTTATCATATGCCTTACCTCAATTTGATGTTTCGTGATCAAAGATGGGATTTACTACACAGTAAGTATTCTAGTGAGTATCACACGACTAGAACCTCGTCACTACTCCACTAAGGTTAGTCTTGATACTTTCTAGGTACCGATTGTGATGTACTCATAATACGCTTCGGCATATTTTTGTGTAAATCCAGAAACTTTGGACCGGGCTGATCGGTAATATGGCTTTGCACACACCGGAGACGTCAACGTAACCCTGCATGATCCGACCGCAGGCCTCGGAGTCACCCTCAAGTCTCACTTCTACTATTTATGTATTTCAGATAGTATTGTATTTTGATATTGATCTCGTGTATTCATTTAGAGCTTGTAACTCTGTACCACCTGATTCTGGGATATTATGTTGAGTATTTGCTGCTTTGGCCTATATTACTCTTATTTCTGCATTTAGGTTATACTCTATTTTTATTAATTCATGTTTTCATTGCTTAAAATAATGTTGAGTGACCGACTTACCTAGTTGAAAGAATAGGTGCCATCACGACTCCTAAGGAGGGATTTTGGGTCGTGAGAAGTTGGTATCAGAGCTCTAGATTCATAGGTTCTTCGAGTCACATGCAAGTTTAGTAGAGTCTTGTAGATCAGTATGGAGACGTTTGTACTTATATTCGAGAGGCTACGAAACTATTAGGAAATTTCACTTCTTTCATTCTTTTTCGTGCGGATTTTTTAATTTCCAACCTTGAGCTTTTGTCTTTGTATTCTCTCACAGATGGCAAGGACATGCACTACCGGATAAGATGAGCAGACACCCACTCCCCCTGCTAGAGCCACAAGAGGTCGGGGTTGAGGTAGAGGTCGAGGAGGGGCACGTGATATAGCTAAAGCACTTTCCATAGTAGCGACTGGGGAGCCACTTGTATCTCCGGTTGGGGAGCAGGCACCTGAGACACCTGCTACTACCCCTGGGCTCCAGGAGATGTTGGCACAGTTCCTGAGCATGTTTGGTACCTTCGCTCAGGCGGGATTGGTCCTAGTTGCACTAGCTACGTCTCAAGCTGGGGGGAGGAGCTTAGACTCCCACCACCTGTACTCCAGAGCAGCAGGTCGATATTGATCAGGTTCCATATGTTATGCCATCACAGCCCATTATCATGGTTCAGTCTGAGGTCAGGCCAGTGGCATCAGAGGAAGAGCAGAGGAGACTTGAGAGATTCAAGAAGTATGATCCTCCTACTTTCAGTGGCGCAGTTTCTGATGATGCATAGAGTTCTGTAGACTGGTGCCCCTTTATTATCTACACCATGGGCATTGTGGAGGTGAGTGGGGTCACTTTTACTATATTTCAGCTGAGGGTTCAGCATATAGATGGTAGAAGGCTTATAAGGAGGGTAGGCCAACTGTTGCAACGCCACTCACTTAAGCTCAGTTTTCTGAGATATTTTTAAGGGAGTTCGTTCCACAAACCCTCAGGGATGCGTGGCGCACAGAGTTCGAGCAGTTGCGCTAGGGGACTATTACCATGTCTAAGTACGCTATGAGATTCAGTAAGTTTTCTCGGCATGCACCTGCTTTGGTTTCCAGTACTAGAGAGAGAGTTCGTAGATTTATCGAGGGGCTCAGTTATGGTCTCAAATTCGGGATAGACCGAGAGCTACATACTAATTTTATGATTAGGGCGTATTTTCGGTCAGGAGAGGGAGAATAGGGAGGCCAAGAGGCCTCGTAGTTTTGGAGGATTTGGGGGATCCTACTCTAGGGGCAAGGTTCGTCATGGCAGAGGTTTTATCAGTCGACCAGTTTCGTCTGCACTTCAGGCCACTCCATGTGCCCCAGCAATTCAGAGACCTTAGAGTACTCATTTTTCACAGCCATCTTCAAGTGCACCTCCTTCACAGGGTGCTTATAGCAGTTATTCTAGATGTCAGTGTCAGATGCAGTTCTAGCAGCCACACCCGCCGTGAGGTTGTTTCGAGTCTGCTCATACTAGGCACCTTATGAGGGATTGTCCCAGACCTAGGAGGGGTGGAACTTCACTGAGTATACAGGCTATGGTTGCTACTCCAATTGCTGCTACACCTGCACAGCCAGCTAGGGGTGGAGGACAAGCGGGTAGAGGTCGTCCTAGTGGAGGAGGCCAGGCCCGTTGTTATGCTTTTCCAGGTAAGACCGAGGATGTTGCATTAGATGTTGTCATCACAGGTATTATTCTGGACTGTCATAGGGATGCATCAGTTTTATTTGATCAGGGTTCCACGTATTCGTACGTGTCATCTTACTTTGCTTCATATTTGGATATATCTTGTGATTCTTCAGATACCCTTGTTTATGTATCTATGCCTGTGTGAGATTCTATTATGGTAGACTGAGTCTACCGGGCACTCAGCCCATTTCTATTCCACCATACCGTATGGCGCTAGTAGAGTTGAAGGAATTAAAGGAACAACTTCGGGAGTTGCTTTACAAGGGTTTCATCAGGCTGGGTGTTTCACCTTAGGGTGTTCCAGTTCTATTTGTGAAGAAGAAAGACGGCTCTATGAGGATATGTATTGATTATAGGTAGCTGAATAAAGCTACAGTCAAGAACAAGTACCCATTACAACGAATTGATGATTTGTTCGATTATCTTCATGGTGCTCGGGTATTAACGAAGATTGATTTGAGATCGGGGTACCATCAGCTGAAGATCCCGGATTCATACATTTCGAAGACGGCTTTCAGGACTCGCTATGGTCACTACGAGTTTTTGGTGATGTCATTTACGCTGACCAATGCCCTAACAACCTTTATGCACTTGATGAACAGTGTATTCCATCCATATCTTGATTCCTTCGTCATCATGTTCATTGATAACATATTGGTGTATTCTCGTAGCCGGGAGGATTATGAGCAACATTTGAGAATCGTGCATCAGACATTAAGGGAGAAGAAGTTGTATGCTAAACTCTCCAAGTGTGAGTTTTGGATTGATTCAGTGGCATGTTTAGGTCATGTGGTATCTAGTGAGGGGATTAAAGTGGATCTGATGAAGGTAGAGCCAGTTTAGAGTTAGCCCAGACCATTTTCTGCTACTAAGATCCGGAGTTTTCTAGGCTTGGCTGGGTATTGTCACCGTTTTATCGAGGAGTTTTCATCCATCGTAGCTCCTTTGACTAGATTGACTCAGAAGGGTGCCCCATTCAGGTGGTCTGGCGAGTGTGAGGAGAGCTTTCAGAAGGTCAAGACTCCCTTGACCATAACTCCAGTTCTAATTTTACGTTTAGCATCGGGTTATTATACAGTTTATTGTGATGCTTCGCGGAATGACTTGGATGTATATTGATGTAGGTGGGTAGAGTAATTTCTTATGCTTCGCGTTAGTTGAAGCCACATGAGAAGAACTACCCAGTATATGATTTAGAGTTGCAGCCATTATTCATGCATTGAAATTTTGGAGGCATTATCTCTATGACGTGTCTTGTGAGGTATTCACGGATTATAGGAGTCTACAACACTTGTTTAAGCAAAAGAATCTGAACTTGTGATAACGGAGGTGGTGTAAGCTACTAAAATATTAAGATATCACCATTCGTTATCATCTCTGGTAGGCCAATGTGGTGGCCGATGCCTTGAGTAGGAAGGCCGAGAGCATGGGTAGTCTTGCTTTTATCCCAGTTGGGGAGAGATCTTTAGCATTGGATGTTCAAGCTTTGGCCAACAGGCTCGTGAGGCTAGATTTTTTGGAGCCTAGACGGGTTCTTTCTTGCATGGTTTCATGATCTTCTTTGTTTGAGCGCATCAGTATGATGATCTCCACTTGCTTGTCTTGAAGGACACGGTGCAGAACGGTGATGCCAAGGAGGTTACTATTGGTGATGATGAGGTGTTGAGGATGCATGGCTGGATCCGTGTTCTGAATGTGGATAGGTTGCGTGAGTTGATTCTTGGAGAGGCCCATAGTTTACGGTATTCCATTTATCCGACTTGAACCTCATCACTACTCCACCGAGGTTAGTCTTGATACTTAATATGTACCGATTGTGGTGTACTCATACCGCTTCTGCACATTTTTGTGCTTATCCAGGTACTTCGGACCAGACGGATCGGCAATGAGGCTTTGCACACACCGGAGACATCAAGGTATCCCTGCATGTTCCTACCGCAGGCCTCAGAGTCACCCTTTAGTCTCACTTCTACCGTTTATGTATTTCAGGTAGTACTGTATTTTGATATTGATCTCGTGTATTTAGTTAGAGATTATGATTTTGTACCACCTGGTTCCGCATTTATGTTAAACTCCATTTTACATTAATTCATGTTTTCATTATTTAAAATAATGTTGAGTGACCGGCTTACCTAGTTGGAAGACTAGGTGCCATCACGACTCCTTAAGAGGGATTTTGAGTCGTGACAAGATGGTACGATAAAATATCAAGACAGAATCATGCGGTTCGCTTAGTGATAGAGCAGTAAGAAGGATTACGACAAGAGGTTTGAAATGAATGAGATTGTATTTACTTAGACCATACAAATGTATAACGACTCTAGAATAATGCGTAAGTACGAACGGTAGAGAATAGGCAATAATGACTTCCTGTCTAGAGGTGTCAATGGATGGTAAATATAACATTTGATACTCAGGAAGATAGTGTGAGGGGTAAATTAAGGCAAAGACATAGCCTCAAGAGGAGCTACCTAGATTTGAGATATGATGATAAATTGATTAAGCAATTAGTAATTGCTTATGAAGGGCCAATTTATGGTTAGACAAGAAAACTCAGAAGAGTCATTAGATCATAAAAAATTACCTATTGGATCTAAACGTATGAAGTTTCATCCCTGCAAGTTCACGGTCGCAACTCTAAAAAAGTATTTCAGACAGAAGCAATGGTAGGTGAAAATTCAATACTAGCTTTTAGAAAGTCCGAAGGAAACCATTAAGCCTAGAATATGAGAGAGGTGTTTAAAATTTGGGTTAAGTAATATTATTATAATAAAGGTGAATGAAAAGCAATTAGGGATAATTTTAGACAGTTCAATATCTCCTAAAGTTATATGGAGTATATGATGTAATGAGCTCGCAGTTTGATATGAACAAGAGAATATTTTCTAAGTACAACTGACGGAAGACTTTAGCCAAGATATAAGGAGGAAGAATTTGGTCTGATCATAGTGATCTAAATTTGATATTATACAAAGGTTGTCCTGTAACATCAATATCTATAGAATTTGGTACGTATCCAATAAGGGAGTAAGTTAGTAACTGATCACCTATCATGTCCATTGAACGGAGAATAAGAATCAAGAGTAATTTTTAAATTATGTATATAGGAAGCTCCAGGATGTATGTGAACTAAGATAACTTAGTGTACCCATGTTGTAAGTGTCGGGATAAGCAAAGGAAGGCAGTGAGGAAGTATGAGGGGAACTATCTGACCCATAATTTAGAGTTAACCGCAGTCTGGTAGTATTAATTATACATTATTCACGTTGACATCTTTACGGATCATAAGTGCCTCCAGTATATCTTCAAGCAGAAGAAGCCTTTTGGTCCAACTTTAAGCCAAAAGCAAGGGAAAGATAGGATAACAAAACTGCCTACAAGGTTTGTGGTTGAATTAAGTTGATTTACCAAAGGCACTCAACATTGACGAAAGGCATCAAGTCATCCATCACTGGCTACGATTGGTGCATGCTCTGAAGATGAAAGCTTCAGGAAAAAGAGGTTCAGTGAAAATGCCTCAAAGGCAAGATGTAAGATTTATATTTAAAATCTTCCATGGACAAGTTGTTACGACCCAAAATTCTACTAAGTCATGATGGTACCTAACCCAACCCGTTAGGTAAGCTAAATAGTATAAGTTACAACTATAATGAGAAATCATCAGTAATAATAAGTAAAACTACAAAAGAATTCAATACAACTACCCCAAGGACTAGTAGTGCCAGTCATGAGCCACTATGATTTATATTTACAAAGCTGATTATGAATAATAAATACAACATATGTTTGAAGTTTACATAAACAAAAATGAAGTCCTAAACTATCATGAAGAGGTAGTTGAGTCTGGAATGCGGTATGTCTTTAATTCTAGGCTTCGTGATCCTCAGCTACTTAGCTCCAGAATTTACATGCAAGGTGTAGAAGTTTAGTATTATTACACTGACCCCATGCACTCAGTTAGTATCTTGACTAACCTCAGTGAAGTAGTGACGAGATTTTTAAGTCAAAAGATATTCACGTTGAATAACCTTCAGCTCAATAACATGTAAAATACAAAGAAATATCCAGAAAGACATTCATAAAATAACGGGTTTCGATAATAAACATGCACGACAAGGGTAGGGGTAATAAACAAGCTTTCTATTTAAACAGATCAAGTAAATACCACTTGCACCAACTCTGCACATAAAGGGACATGCACCAAATGGAGTGTGTGCTCAAATACTCCTACATGAATATAAAATCTATACATAACCATGATTAAATTTCGTATCAATTTCCAAATACCATGTTTATGAGTCTAAACTTGCAATGTACTAAGATAAATCTCTTTTATATCAATCTGATGCACTACCATCAACATAACAAAACATGAGATATCCACTTAATGTAGGTAAATCCATCTTGACAATCAAATCGTCAAATAATAACATAGGCATAGGATAGTATGTTAGATGCAATGTGAAAACTTGTAAAATGCATGATAAAGCATAAAGAATTCACTTGCATAATCAAGAATTCCATCCTTACACTCCACACATCATCAACAAGGAACGCCGCCCTTATACCACACTCATCAACAACAAGGAATGACACACTTATACTCCACTCATCATCATATCAATCAAAATACCACAATTCACGTGTACGCCATCAAGAGAGAAATATGGGAGGGCGACCCTAGGGGGATGGATCCATATCCACGCGCTGCCCGATATAAAGCCTCGTGCATAACAATAATTCCACCCTTATACTCCACACATCATCAATAAAGAATTCCACCCTTATAATCCATATATGACAAATCAAGAATATCATCCTTATACTCTATACATTATCAATCAGCATGGCAAAAAACTTGTGCCACAACAAAAAGTGCATGGAAAAGTCCTCGTACCCTAAAAATAACAATATCACAATATCCGCATAGCAGAAACCTCGTGCCAACACCTCAGCCTATATCCGAGAATCATATGTAGTGATGTATGCATATGAATGGAAAATAAGCATGTATAATGCACATGCACTGAGAAATAACCATGCATGGATGTGTGCATGTATACAATGGATTCTCCTTAGGTAGGATGTATGCATATATGTACGTATAACCACGGACCCAACATATAATACATCACCCAAATGATCATCATATCCCAAATAAGCATTAAAAGCCATTTCATAGTCTTTAACGTGGGTAAGGAACTCAAGCAGTCATATTTCAATTTAAGGCATAACACAAGAATAACAAGTACGAATATGTGTTCATAACATATTTGTGACAACATCTAAAGCATGTCAAACAACAGTCTCAAGAATAAGGTACCAGCTCCTTTCTCAATGCTCCAAATAAGGTACCATTATCTCGCTGTTAAATTTAGCAGGGTTTATCGTGCTCATGTTGTGACGACCTGATAGGTCGTTTTGAGTATTAACTCTTTTTTCTATGTTTCGAGACTTCCCATAGATTTATTATATGAGTTATGACTTGCGTATGTGGTCCGTGTCTATTTTCGAAAAGCTATTATGTGAAATTTTATAGATAATGTAAATTTTGACGTAAAATGAGGCTTGAGTAGACCATAGTACACGTTTTTGGTGAATGACCTCGCACTGGTGTTTTAACGAATCTAGTAGGTTCGTGTGATGTTCTTAGACTTGTGTGTATATTTGGTTGGGGTCCTGGGTGAATCAAGGGCATTTTGGCGCATTATGTGAAAATTGGCATAATTTGAGTTTTAAGTTAAAAATCTTGAGTTTTGATTATCGATTCTTGATATTTGATGTTATTATGATGATTTGAGGTAGCGAGCAATTTGTATAACGTAAATACACTTATGTGAATGTTCAGATTGGAGACAAGGGGCTCGGGTGTGTTTTGGTTGATTTTGGAACTGCTGAAGCAAAGTAGTTGCTAGTGTGAAGTTGCAGGTCTCGCATTTGCGAGAACCTGATCGCAATTGCAAGCCTCGCATTTGCGATGTCAGGCTCGAAAATGTGAAATTGGGCTAGGAATGAATACTTTACAAATGCAAAGATAGGGTCGAATTTGCGAACAGGGGGTGGTTGCATTTGCAATCCAGCAGTCGCAATTGCGACATGGAGCAGGGGACAGGAAGCCTTGCAAATGTGAAGCTTAGTCCGTATTTGCGATGTAAGAATCCTTCGTGAATGCAAAAAAGTAGTCGCATTTGCGACATATATGGGACTGTGACACTAATCACAATTGCGATCATAGGTTCGCAATTGTGGACATTGCAATTGCGAACAAGTACATCTGCAGCTGGATAAAAGTTTGGAAAAACTGGACTTAGCTCATTTTACACCAGTTTTCAACTCTAGACTTCATAGAGGCGATTGTTTGAGAGCTTTTTCTTCCCAAATTCATTGGTAAATAATTTTAACTCGTTTTCAATCGATTTCAATTATTTGTTTATGAATTTAATCATAAAATCTTTGAATTTCAAGGTAGAAATTAGGGTTTTTGGGTAGAATTTAGGAATTTTGTAAAATTAAGATTTACACCTCGAATTTAGGCCGCATTTCAAAACAAATCATGTATCCGTGCTCGGGAGTGAATGGGTTATCGGGATTTTGACCTAATCTCGGATTTCAACCACATAGGCACAGGATTGACTTTAGTTGACTTTTCTAATTTAGTTAAAGATTGAACCTTTTTCCTTCGTGTATAGTTTTTAAAGTTTGTTTTGGATTGTTTGTATGATATTTGGCTAGATTCGGTTGGTTTGGAGGCTTGTCCTAAAGGAAAATTCATGGTTGATTGTTGATTTGATTCCGAAAAGAGGTAAGTGACATGGTTAACCTTGACTTGAGGAAATTAGGACTTGATTGGTCTATTTGCTACGTAATTTATGCGTGGGGACGGCATAAATTCAATGTGACGAGTGTATATGCATTGTCAAGGGTTAATCATCCGGGGCGGCCTACTTAATTGCATGTCTTTATTTGTACCATGATTTCTTTTATTCCATGTTATTACTCGTTCTGTACTTTAGTTGCTACTTCCCTTTACTTGTTAAATTCACGCATACATTTGTTACCTGCCTCTATTTGCTATATGTTTCCATGTATCCATGCCTTTATTTATTGACCGCTTTATGCTTTTATATGTTGTTAGTTAGCCGCTTTTACTTGCCTTATGTCTAGACTAGTTTAATTGCCTTATTCTATTTAACTCTACTATGTATATTGAACTGTCTTAGAGACTTTATTTGCTTAGTTCCCTTTTGTGTTATGTTGTGAGATACGGCGTAGCTAGTTGTAGTATTATAATATGTATATGATATTAGGATCGGGTTGCATGCAACAACGGTTTTGATATGATATTGGGATTGGATTGCACACTGCAACGGTATTGTTATTATATATGGGATCCAGTTGTACGCTACAATGGTATTGATGTTATATATGGGAGTGGGTTGCACGCCGCGACAGAAGTGTTATTATGAGTGGATCGGGTTGCATATCGCAATGGAGAATTTATATATTGGTTATTCTTAGTTGATGGCTTCGCTATCGTATTGTGTTGTGCAGTTGAGTGGTGATGATATTCTGGGGCCATCTATTGTATATTTCTTATTTATGTTTCCATGTTATTTGTTGTTCCTCTATTCCGTTATTATTTTCTACTTTTACTCTTTCAGGTTTATAGTGAGTGCCATGTCATAGCCTCGTCACTACTTCGCCAAGGTTAGGCTCGGCACTTATGGAGTACATGGGTTCGATTGTACTTATACTACACTTTTGCACTTCTTCTGTAGATCTCGGTGTTGGTCCCAGCGATTCATAGTGGAGATTTTCTCGAAACCGTTTCATCAGGAGACTTGAGGTAGAGCTACACCGCAATAACAAACCCTGAGGTCCCCTTCTTATCTACTATACTATTTATTTCATTTCGGACAGTTGTATTTTTATTGCAGACCCTATTTGTAGTACTTTTAGTAGCTCATGTACTTGTGACACCAATTTCTAAGTTTAGACTTGACTGTGTTGGTTTCATATTTTTATATATTAAAGTGTTTCGGTCTTAATTTATTAATTTTTAACTTTCAAACTGTTAAACTAAATAAATGCATTGATAATGTTGGCTTGTCTAGCAAGCGGTTGTTAGGCGCCATCACAACCTTATGGTTGGGATTTTTGGTTGTGACAAGATGGTATCAGAGCACTAGATTGCCTAGGTCTCATGAGTGATGAGCAAGCTTAATAGAGTCTTGAGGTTCGGTACAGAGATGTATGCACTTATCTTCTAGAGGCTATAAGGCTTTTGAAAATTTCACATTCTTTCTTTCTCTATCGTGTGACTTTATTCAATCGCTGAGTTGGAATTATTCTTCTCTTAATCTCTCACATATGGTGAGGACATGTATGGCATAGTTGATCAGGAGCGAAAGCCCCAGGTTATAGCCACTACTAGGGGTAGGATCCGGGGTTGAGGTAGAGCCAGAGGTAGAGGAAAAGCTTAGTCTAGAGCACACACAGCAGCACCTCTTGTCGAGCCTCAGGTCGAGCAAGATGAGAAGATACCTGTTCCGACTGCGCCAGTAGGACTACCTCGAGTCCGAGAGGGGTTCATCACCACCCTAGTGCTTCAGGACGCCCTAGTCCACCTTGTATGTCTTATGAAGAGTGTGGCCCAGGCCGGTGTATTTCCTGTAGCGCCAGCTATTTCTCAGGCCGGGGGAGGAGCCTAGACTCCCGCTACTCACACTCTAGAGCAGATGGATCATGGGTATCAGACCCCAGCACTTTTACCAGTTGGGGCAGTTCAACATGTTATTGCTACACAACCTAGGGATAGACCCGCGATGTCAGCCAAGGGCCTAAAGAGGTTTGAAAAGTTCACTAAGTTGTCCCCCCCCCCCCCCGCACACACACACACTTTGCTGGTACACCTTCTGAGGACCCCTAGGATTTATAAGACCATTGCCATGAGATATTATGCAACATGGGTATAGTGGAGTACAACGAAGTTAATTTCACAGTGTTTCAGATGTATGACTCTACCAAGAGGTGGTGGAAGGTATATGTTCAAGGAAGACTAGCAGGTTTAACTCCTCTCACTTGGGCTCAGTTCTCACAATTGTTCTTAGAGAAGTTTATCCCATTCACTCAAAGAGACGATTTCCATAGTCAGTTTGAGCGCCTTAAGCAGGGTAACATGACCGTTACTCAGCATGAGACCAGATTTGTGGATTTATCATGCCATGCATCTATCTTGATCCCTGCTGAGAGGGAGAGGGTGCAAAGGTTTATAGATGCCCTAACATATGGAATTAGTCTACAAATGGCCAGAGAGACTGAGGATGATATTTCTTTTACTCGGTTTGTGGAGATTTCTAGGCGGATCAAGAACATTTGTGGCTAGAGTAGAGAGGCGAAATATGAGAAGAGGCCTCGTCATTTTGATGGTTTCAGTGGTGCCTCGACTGGAGGTAGGGGTTCATTTAGTAGAGGCCATCATCTCAGGCTGGTTCAGTCAGCGCTTCAAATATCACATGGTGATCCAGGCAGTCGTGGTTCTTACGGGACTCGTCCTGAGCAGCTAGCATTTAGTGCACCTTCAGCTCCCATCAGTGCACCATCTATTCAGAGCCATCACAGTGGTTATTCGGGCCGTTAGGGTCAGTCTCAGATTCAGGAGCCACGCCAGGCGAGAGAGTACTTTGAGTGTAGAGGTATGGTTCATATCAGGAGGTATTGTCCCAAATTTCATACAAATATTCCATAGTAGGGTACTCGTGCCATGATTCCAGTACCGATTTCTCCAGCTCCCGCTCAGCCGACTAGAAGTGGGGGTCAAGCAGCCCGAGGTGGAGGGCAGACAACTAGAGGTAGAGGACAGTCAGTGAGAAGTTGTCTGAAAGGTGGAAATCAGATTAGTAGGGCTCAGTCCCGTTGCTATTGCATTTTCGGCTAGACCTGAGGCAGAGTAGTCTAATGCGATTATCACAGGTATTGTTTCGGTCAGTCATATGGATGCATCAGTTCTATTTGATTCGGATTCTACTTACTCGTATGTGTCATCCTATTTTGCTTCATATTTGGATATGTCTTGTGATTCTCTGGATAATCCTATCTATGTGACCATACCTGTTAGGGATTCTATCATGGTGGGTCGTGTCTATTGCTCTTGTTTGGTCACTATTGGGGGATATGATACCATAGTTGACCTTCTATTACTGTATATGGTGGATTTTGAGGCTATTCTTTGTATGGATTGGTAGTCCCCGTTTAATGTTATGTCATGCCAAGACTGTGACGTTATCCATATCGGGGTTGACTCTATTGGAGTGGAGAGGGACTCTTGGTCACTGCACTAGCAAGGTAGTGTAATATTTGAAGGTTCGACATATGGTTGAGAAAGGGTGTTTGGCGTATTTGGCTTATATTCGCGATTCTAGCACGGAGGTTCCTTTTATGGATTCAGTTCCGACTGTGAGTGAGTTCCCTGTGATGTTTCCTGCAGATTTGTCTCGTATGCCATCCAATAGGGATATCGACTTGGTTTCGGGCACTCGTCCTAATTCTATGTATGTCTCCAATTGAGCTGAAAGAATTGAAGGAGCAGTTGTAGAATTTGCTTGACTAGGGATTTATTAGACCTAGTGTTTCACCTTGAGGTGTGCCGGTATTGTTTGTGAAGAAAAACGACGGATCGATGAGGTTCTACATAGATTATCTACAGTTGAACAAGTATCCATTGTCGAGGATTGATGACTTATTTGACCAGCTTTAGGGAGACAAGTTGTTTTCCAAGATTGATTTAAGATCTGGCTACCATCAGGTGAAGATTAGGGCATCAGATATCCCTAAGATAGCTTTTTGGACTCGATATGGTCACCATGAGTTCTTGGTGATGTCATTTGGCTTAATTAAAACCCTAGTCGCTTTCATATATTTGATGAACCAAGTGTCGCGTCCTTTTTTTCTCGCGAAATCGGGCTTCGACATATGACAACTCTTTTAAGGAGGTATTAAAATAGGAGAGTCGCCACCTAACAATTATTAAGGTGCGTTAGGGCACCTTTTTGCAAATAACTCTGTTTTAACTAGTCAACGCCACCAAAGATCGGGTAAGGGCTCAAGTTACCTCAAAGAGAAGGTATTAGGCACTACTCGAGGTCTATAACTGTGGGTCCCGGGCGGACTTAAATAATATGGATTAGTCTATGTGATCAAGTAATCAAAGAGAGTACAAAATCTAAGAATTTTATTGCAAAGAGATCTTGAATAGGGAGGTGCAACTATTTTTTCATTCTAATAGAAAAGAAAGAAAAAAAGGGGGGTCCTAAGTTTTTTTAGCCTAAAGGGTCACCCCGTACAACATAAATAATATTTCATAACTCCCTTGAGATAGGGTGTTACTCATATTATCCAGCGGGCACAGACTATCATCTCTTGCTACCCGATTACTATGTTAAAGTTATTTACCTAAGAGCGCTCTAATTCAATTCTAAGTCGTATCCTACGCGTGCACTACCCGTCCCATTCCTATAGTCCAGGAGATTTTGGACCTCTATTTGGATGGTTCTAGACCTTATCTAGGCTGCTCAAAAATGCAAAACTAGGCGACAAATAAAACACATATTGGACTTCAAATATGGCCGTTAAGGGCTCAAGTTAGCCTCCACACTTAAGCAACAAATGCCCGCAAAACAGGTTTTCATGTTAGGTCGTTTCAGAATTAAGAACCTTAAGCCCTATAGACATGATTTCTATGTGACTATGCATTAAAACATACAAGCGGTTTCAAAGGCTAGGCTCTGCTTATCTCCAAATAATTATACGGTTGTTGCATGCTGATTTGAGATTGTAGATTTCTAGTTATTTAACCTATAGATGTTGTGTCTAGGTGTGAATCACTAAGTGACAATGAAATCTATTGAAGGAAAGCCCAGAATTATTCATGCTTTCTAACAATAGCATACGTGAAACAGTGTTTGAGCAATTTAACATTAACAAATTATGGCGAGTAATTATATCCTATAGGCAGGATCTCTAACGTTCAGCACTTAGTGCTAATTTTATCGTCATACCTTAATCCTATAGGCATATTTTCTAGGTGACAGTGGCAAACGGAATAGTCAGAATACTGTAGGCATGATTTCTAGTGAATGCTGATGTGAATTGAAATCAATAACATTTATTCCTATAGGCAGGTTTTCTAGTAGCACGTAGCAGTAAGCATAATTGCAGCACTTTGAATTCATGTTTGCTAGCAAACTCTCTCTGTGTGTGTGTGTGTGTTTCCCCTAATGGCATGATTTCTATAGTGCATATAGTGATGGAATAGCATATATATATAACAAGTAAATCATTGAGTCCTATAGGCATATTATCTACCCATTTGGTATGCAAATATTAGAAATCTACCCATTCCCACTTTACTAACACCCCAATCATTTATACAAAGTTATTACAGGCCCATTAATGTGTAAGATACAAATGTTATACAAATAATGACAATAGGCCCACAGCAGGCCCAAATGAAATAGCCATCACTGTCTGGGCCTTTAACAATTCTCACACAGCATACCCAGACTTCTAACAAGGAGCCGTATTCATCAACACAACTCTAGAATCCATAGAGGAACCCAAAGTCAATTCATATAACCATATTGCCAAGCATTGCATCATTTAAACCAACCGACTTAGATGTACAACAGATAATAGGAAGAAAGGGGTTGAATGGGGGTAGTTTAAGTTTCAGGGAATGACTAAGGACCCAAATCCTAGTGTGCCAGAGTTCACAAGGGCCTCAAATGAACCCTGAGCGGTGCTCACACTAGGGAGGTCAGCAGTAAAGCCTAGGTAGCCTTGGCTTTCAGCCGTCTAAGAATGAGAAATTTTAAGAGAGCATAGGTAACAAGTGAAGGAGAGTGGACCAAGGTTGAGAAACAGGAATTGAGGGATACAATTATAACTTAAAACAGACATGACCAAGTTGAGCATATAGAGCAGATAATCAAATAGGTCACAGGATTAAAAGCAAGTTTAGTAAAAATTTAGAAGCAGGTTCGACACTTAGCACATAGGCAGTCACATATTGGCAGAGTTAAGGAAAGAACAAGTTTGCAGGATTGACAAAGATTATCATGCACAGATGCCCAATACCAAACAGGTGAAAAACTAAAGGTCCAAATTATGCTAAGTATATATCCTAGTGTCATAAAATAGCCATGTTAATTTCACATCAGACAGTAGAACTGCATTAGACATGATGGGGCAACACAGATTATAACAACTACTGATGGATCAAGTGAGCCAAAAACATGCTGAGGGACATATTAACAAGGAACTAGTCATGGTTGGTAGAGAAGGATCTTAACACAGACTTAAAACATACTATATGGCAAGATTACTATTATAGAGTTTCAGAACAGAATGGGAAAACAAGATCATGTCAGATAGTAAATGTAAACATTCAGGTTTTGGACACAATAGACTAATTAACTAAAGAAAGTATAAATTATGCAGATGAAGCATATTCCAATAATAGAATTGATATTTTAAGCAGAACTAAACACTAAAGAGATGCTAACAAGTGCAAAGGTCACACACAGCAGTAGTTCAGAACACATTGGCTAAACGAATTTAAGAGAATCTAAATTGCTCAAATTAGGCAAAAGCATGTTTCAAAGTAGCCACATTATTTTAAATTAAATGCTAAAGAGACCTAAAACTGAGGTAAAGCTAGCGATATTGCACACAAGGGCAGTCCGGAAACATATTAATCTATGAATTTCAGAAGTGAGAACATATACGAATTACAGACACATAAGAATGAAATTGCAGAAGTCCAGTAACTTACCAGTTAAACGAATAAATAGTAAAGAGCAAATATTCCACAAGAACCCAAAATCTCAATGCGTCAAAGTTCCCAGGAGCTTCGAAAGAACTCCGGGCAATGCTCGCACCAAGAGAAGGTTGAATAACAGTCTTAGTGGCCTTGGCTTTTAGCCGGCCAAAAATAGAATACAGAACAAGAGAATAGCATAACAAAGCCTCAATTTTTTTACTGAAATTATGTTGATTCAAGTTTGTCCTAAAAAAGGGATAGGGAGGGGTTTATATAGCAGTAAAAATTGAACGAATAAATAAGGAAATAAAATAAATCAATCATAGAATAAGGAAATAAGGCATGCAAAATCAGTTCAAAATCAATTTAGGAGAGAAATCCGGTAAACTCTAGTTTTTTTTTAGGGAAAGTGTAAATCATAGAAATTCAAACGAAATCGGACTCACATAATATAGAGTTGAACATATGTAGACAAAACAGTGCTCAAAATTAAAGATCCAAACCCATTTTTGTTCGATTTCGGAGATTATTGCTTGCTATGTTTAGGCAAGCACTTAGGTAACACCACAAATGGACAACCAGTTGTGAGAGGAGACCAATAAGGTAAGTGAATCAGTGATTGATTCCATTTAGAGCCGGATTTGGAGAAGTTGAGTGATACAACGGCTAGGGTTTCTCAAAGAAGAAGAGAGAGTAGAGAGGATTTAGGGGCGGCGGGTTAAGAGAAAATGATAGGGTTTGGCGGGTTTGGTTAATTAAAGAAGGAGAGTGAACGAAGGCCGTTGATCTTGAGAGATCAACGGCTGGGATTCAAAACGAACGGGGCAGGTCATAAAATCGGGTACCGATCGGGTATTATGCAAGGGTCGCCTGGTTTGGGCTTGGGGTCTATTGGACTAAGGATATTGGGCCAATTTGGTTCAAAAATTAGTTTAAAGCTAGGCTATTATTTAAATACACGAAAATAATTTATAAAAATACTTGACAAATAAGTAAAAATATTATTTATACACCAAAATGCTTAAAAATAATAACTTTGTATTATAAAAATATAAAATACTATTTTGACACAAATAATATAAATAAAGAGCATTTCTGTACAGATATAGGCTATTACTGCAAAATTACGCAAATTGCTTAAACATATTAATGTAATTACATAAAATGAAGTAAAATATTTGAAATATGTATTATAGGTGCAAAACTAATAACTTTAAATAGTTAAGTCATCATAAAATAATGTGAAGGAGTAATTAATAAATATTCAAGCAATTTAAATACAGAAAAATCAGCTTTAAAGCTCTAATAATTATAGAAAATTATAGAAAAATGATTGTATAGATTTGTAAATTAAATAATGATATAAAAATAATTTTTTGAAAGTATATATATTTTTGAGAAAATATGAGGGCAAAATTGGGTATCAACAGCTGCCCCTCTTTACCCGGAAATGATGAAAGAGTTGTCGGGTAAAGAAAATGATGACCGATTTTGACCGAATGAGGTGATTTGAAAAAATGGATGCTGAACCCTAGTTCATGAATTGCCTACATATCCCTGGTATTACGGGAATCAGGTCGTGTGTAGTTCTAGATCCAATGGTAAACTGAACCGATAGGGTTGTTATAGGAATGGTCGTATGCTTCGGAAAAGGTTCTTTTGGGGTAGGACAGTATCGGATGAATTTATGCGGAGTCATCAATGTGAATCTGAAACGTTATGGATGTATCACTGAGCAAATATCAGAACGGTCATAGAGTAAAAGGCGGGTAATTGATGGTGGTTGGTTACGTTTGAAATAATTGCAGGATGTGAACATTGAATGGAAACCGGAGCGAAGATAGCTCCCGTTAGGAGAAGGGTTACTTCCTGGATTACCTACAAAACTTACACGATGCATGCAAGTATATATGGATTATTACGAGAATTTAAACATGATGCAGATTCCCTTAGGACCATGAGGGTTGTCTTTGGACGGTGAGGATAGTTTCCTTAGACCATGACGTCGTGGGCCATGAATCATGTGATAAGGGATTTGCAGGCTATGAAATGATGTCCTCGGGACATGAGAATGGTGCCTCCGAACCATGACGCCATTGAATAATGATGTGCACTTTTAAGAGATCATCGGGCCATGGAATGGTGTCTTCCGGCTATGAGGATGATGCCTTCAGACCATGACGCCTTTGGACAAAATGGAGATGTTTCAGCCCATGAAATGCAAAATATGATGTTTGGTCGTATGCGAAGATGAGACAAGACAAGGCTTAGTCTAGGGTAAGATGAGGGCAATGCTTAGCCCTGGGTGAGTAGAGGATAATGTTAGGTCTTAGATGGCGTAATGGAGATAGCATTTAATCACGAGGAAAAGGCAGTGCTTAGCCTTGTGGAATTAGGTAGGCAATGCTTAGCCTCATGCAGGAAGAGGAGACAATGCATAGTCTCATGCAAGTAAGGGAAGCGGTGCTTAGCTTCATGCAGGAAAGGTAGTGCTTAGCCTTATGCGATTAAGAAGGCAGGTCTTAGCCTCATGCAAATAGGGAGGCAGGGCTTAGCCTCATGCAAATAGGAGATAATGCTTAGTCTCATGCAAAGAAAGGTAGTGCTTAGCCTTATGCAGTTAAGGAGGCAGTGCTTAGCCTCATGCAAATAGGAGACGATGCTTAGTCTCATGCAAAGAAAGGCAGTGCTTAGCCTTATACAGTTAAGGAGGCAATGCTTAGTCTCATGTAAATAGGAGACAATGCTTAGTCTCATGCGGAAAAGGCAATGCTTAGCCTTATGCAATTAGGAGGCAATGCTTAGCCTCATGCAAATAGGAAACACGGATTATTCTCATGCAAAGAAAGGCAGTGCTTAGCCTTATGCAGTTAAGGAGTCAGTGCTTAGCATTATGCAGTTAAGGAGGCAACGCTTAGCCTCATGCAAATAGGAGACAATGCTTAGTCTCATGCGGAAAGGGCAATGCTTAGCCTTATGCAAGAAGGGAGGCAGTGCTTAGCCTCATGCAAAGAGGGAGACAATGCTTAGTCTCATGTAAGGAAAGGCAGTGCTTAGCCTTATGAAAGAAGGGAGGCAATGCTTAGCCTCATGATGAGTGATAGTGAGAAAGCAAAGTATTTCTTAGCTGGAGATGTTTGCGCTAGATAATTTGTTGTCTTGAAGGTAGTGACCTGATGTGTCTGCAGATATTGTTGTCATACTGTGCCTGCATCCAAAGAAAGAATGTGAGTTTTGTGGGGGAGATTGGTCTGTGCTTTCACCTTCTTGCTTTGCTTTTGCTCATGTCTTGAGATCCTGTTTGAGTTACCCTGGGCAGCATCTGGTTGTTATAGAAATAAAGTTTTTTCGAAAAATATGCGTGCATTTGATGAGTGTAGTTATTTGAAATATGGTAGTATGCAATATTAAGTAATCTAGATGAGCCAATGACTGTGACATTTTTAGAGACATTGTGACCTCCTTGCTTCAGAATTTTGAGGACCCTCCTCAAAATTCTGCCCCAGTTTAAAAACAATCCTTTGACTGTGCGTATGACAAATTTGGCTATACTAGCTTTAGAATTTTGAGGGTCCTCCACAAAATTCTGCCCCGGTTTCTGACCATGGCAAAAATGAAAATTTTATTAAGATGTGACCGAACCCATAGGGCTGCCTACGTATCCCCTCTTAAACGGGAATCAGGTCAAGCGTAGTTTAGTTATATCAGATGAAGAAATGTAAACAGTCTAAACATAGTATCTCTTGACTGCGTCTGAGTTGATAGGTTTTGGCCAAATTTCTCCGTCCATTTCTGCAAGTATAAGTGCCCCTCCTGTTAGTACTCGATGAACCATGTAGGGCCCTAGCCAATTGGGTAAAAATTTTCCTTTGGCTTCATCTTGATGCGGGAAGATCCGCTTTAGCACCAACTGCCCCGGTGTGAATTGTCTAGGCCTAACCCTTTTGTTGAAAGCTCTGGCCATTCTATTTTGGTAGAGTTGGCCATGACATACTGCACTCATTCTTTTTCCATCAATGAGGGCCAGTTGCTCATATCGGCTTTGTACCCATTCTGCATCGCTGAGCTCGGCTTCTTATATGATTCTCAGAGAAGGGATTTCTACTTTGGTAGGGATAACTGCTTAAGTACCGTAAACCAATAAATAAGGAGTTTCCCCAGTTGATGTGCAAACCGTGGTACGATATCCAAGCAAAGCAAACGGTAGCTTCTCGTGCCATTGTATGTAATTATCTACCATCTTCCTCAATATCTTCTTGATGTTCTTGTTGGCGGCTTCTATAACTCCATTTATTTGCGGCATGTATGCTGTGGAGTTCTTATGCTTGATCTTGAAGGTTTCACACATGGATCTCATCATATCACTATTAAGATTGGCGGCGTTGTTGGTGATGATTGATTCCGGCACCCCGAACCGACAAATAATACGATCCCTAATGAAATATGCGACGACCTTCTTAGTTACATCCTTGTAAGATGCAGCTTCAACCCATTTTGTGAAATAGTCTATGGCCACTAGAATGAACTTGTGCCCATTTGAAGCGGCGGGTTCGATTGTACCGATGGCATCCATCCCCGAAGCGGAGAAAGGCCAAGGTGCACTTGTTGCATTGAGTTCATTGGGTGGCACTCGTATCATATCTGCATGTACTTGGCATTGATGACACTTTTGTACATACTTGATGCTGTCTGTTCCCATAGTCATCCAAAAATATCCTGCTCTTAATATCTTCTTAGCTAAGACAAAGCCATTCATGTGCGGTTCGCAAGTTCCGGCATGTATCTCTTCGAGCAATTTGGATGCTTCCTTGGCTTCGACACACCGTAATAATCCCAGATCTGTAGTCCTTCTGTACAGAATTCCTCTACTTTGGAAGAAGTGGTTGGATAATCTTCGGAGTGTGCGTTTCTGAGTATGATTTGAGTGCTCCGGGTACTCTCTTTTTGCCAAATATTCTTTGATGTCGTGGAACCATGGATTTCCATCCATTTCCTCTTCAACATGAGCACAATAAGTTGGCTGATTATGAATCCCTACTGGGATAGGATCGATGAAATTCTTGTCTGGGTGTTGTATCATGGAAGATAAAGTGTCCAATGCATCTGCGAACTCATTCTGGATTCTCGGAATATTTTGAACTCTATTTTTGTGAATCTCTTCATCAACTCTTGTACATAGTACAAATATGGTAATATATTGGTATTCTTTGTAGCCCATTCTCCTAGAACCTGATGTACCAAAAGGTCTGAATCTCCGATTACTAGCAATTCCTGAACGTTCATGTCGATGGCTAACCTAAGTCCTAAGATGCAGGCCTTGTATTCTACCATGTTGTTAGTATATGGAAACCTGAGTTTTGCGGATACTGGATAGTGTTGACCCATTTCTGACACTAAAACTGCTTTAATACCCACTCCTTTGAAATTCGCAGCCCCGTCGAAGAACATTCTCCAACCATCATAGGCTTCGGTGATATCTTCTCCTACGAATGATACCTCTTCGTCGGGAAAATATGTTTTCAGTGGTTCATACTCTCCGTCTACAGGATTTTCTGCCAGATGATCCGTCAATGCTTGCCCTTTGACCGCCTTTTGAGTTACATAGATGATGTCGAACTCACTCAGTAGTATCTACCATTTTGCTAACTTTCCCATAGGCATGGGTTTCTGGAAGATGTATTTTAGTGGATCCATCCTTGATATGAGATATGTGGTGTGGGCACAAAAGTAGAGCCTCAACTTTTGAGCTATCCATATCAAAGCATAGCAGGTGCATTCCAGCAAAGAATATCGTGCTTTGTAGGGTGTGAACTTCTTACTCAAATAGTATATGGCCTACTCATTTCTTCCCGTCTCATCGTGTTGTCCCAAGACACAGCCAAAAGCCCCATCTAGTACAGATAAATAGAGTAGCAGAGGTCTCCCAGGTTTCGGTGGGACCAGAACAGGTGGTTTGGATAAATATTCCTTGATCTTGTCAAAGGCTTTCTGGCACTTTTCAGTCCAACTTGTTGCAGCGTCTTTCTTCAACATTTTGAAAATCGGTTCACAGATCACAGTTGATTGTGCTACGAAATGGCTAATGTAATTGAGACGCCCTAAGAAACTCATCACATCTTTCTTGTTCTTCGGTGGTGGAAAATCTTGGATAGCATTGACCTTTGACGGGTCTAGCTCAATTCCTCGGCGACTGACGATGAACCCTAGCAGTTTTCCAGCAGGGATTCCAATGGCACACTTTGCGGGGTTCAGTTTCAGGTTGTACCTTCGAAGTCGATCAAAACATTTCCTCAAATCCGCTATATGATCCGTACCCTTTTTAGATTTGATGATGATGTCATCCACATACACCTCTATCTCCTTGTGTATCATGTTGTGGAAAGTGGTTGTCATGGCCCTCATATAAGTGGCTCCAGCATTCTCTAGGCCAAACGGCATCATTTTGTAACAATATACTCCCCATGGTGTAATAAAGGCTGTCTTTTCGGCATCCTCTCCATCCATCCAGATCTGATGATATCCCGCGAAGCAATCCACAAAGGATTGAAGTTCATGCTTGGCAAAGTTATCAATCAGTATGTGTATATTGGGCAAAGGGAAATCATCTTTGGGACTTGCTCTGTTTAAATCCCGATAGTCTACACACACTCTGACCTTCCCATCTTTCTTTGGAACCGGCACAATATTAGCCAACCAGGTCGGATATTCAACCACTCTGAGAACCTTGGCTTTAATTTGCTTGGTGACTTCCTCTTTTATTTTCAAACTCATATCAGGCTTGAACTTTCTGAGTTTCTGCTTTACCGGTGGACATAAAGGGTCGGTAGGTAGTTTATGAGCCACTATGGACGTGCTCAAACCGGTCATATCATCGTAGGACCATGCAAAAATATCCTCATACTCTTTCAAAAACTAGATGTATTCTTCCTTCTCTGACGGCGAAAGATGAATGCTTACACGCATTTCCTTGACTGTTTCGGAGTCTCCCAAATTAACTGTTTCAGTCTCATCCAAATTGGACTTAGGCTTCTTTTCAAAATTTTCCACTTCTCTGACAATTTCCTCGGGTATTATATCCTCTTCCAGATCCTCTAAATCACAATCCTTATATCGCGTTGTCTCATTACATGTCACAGTCGTAGGTTCATCAGGATAAGTAATAATAACGCAGTAGAGAGAGAAAATGTAAGGGATAATAATAAATACTAAAAACAGCAATCCATTGATAAAGATTTAAAATTTCAAACAAGTGCAGTTCGATGATTCGAGCAATTATTTCAAAACCAAATATGCTTAAAACAAAATACTGAAAATGTCTTAGATGCTCATAAAATTGCTTTCAAAAATAAATGATGTTAATTGCCAGGCTACCCAGGAACTCGACGGGCCCTTGATGGTGCAGCAGCCCAGTTCTTGAGAACAACTCCCTTCTCCACGGTCTGAATAATAATGCCTTCCTCCTCCTCCTCCTCAACTATCACACTGCAATCCATGTCTTCATCATCCAGAAATAAATTCCTTATGCCAGGTGAAACTTCATCTTCTTCGGACCCCCACATCATGTCAACTTGATGAAATGACTAGTGCAAATGTGGTACTGGTTGTTCTAGAGGGTAATAAGGACCACGCCATGGTGGCGACCAATTCTGACACTCTTGCCAAGTGTATTCATACCCAAGCCCAAAAGTTGTGCCATGACGCTTTAGCTATATCGGTTTGGTGATCCCCTGGAGATTCTTGCCGAGACCTTTGCCGAGTTCATACCCTATCCATGACAGTATGCTTTCTATCTTACTACTCCACCATTTGTCTTTCCCATTTACGTTGATGCGCTCGATGCGATTATATGTTTCTCCACCCAACTTCCTTCTATTCTCGACGACCGGAACAGTCTGATTGGTATAAATGGGATTACTTCCGTCTCCATGGATAATCACTTCCTGATGGTTCACTCAAACTTCACGGCCTGATGTAGAGTAGAAGTTACGGCCCCAGCGGTATGTATCCAAGGTCATCCCAACAATAGGTTGTAGGTAGCAGATATGTCCAACACTTGAAACTCAACATCAAACCAGGTTGGGGCCATATGTAGGTTGAGGTTCGTCTCCCCAATTGTGGCCCTTTGAGACCTATCAAATGCTTTCACATTCATACTTGTCGCTCGTATCTCATGCAGGCCTTTACCCAATCTTTTCAGAGTAGTTAGTGGATATATGTTGAGACTTGAACCCCCATCTATCAGGACCCTGGCGATGAATTTGTCATCAAATGGCACTATAATATGTAGTGCCCTGTTGTGACTAAGTCCTTCCGGTGGCAGCTCGTCTTCATGAAAAATGATCTTGTGGCTTTCCAACACTTGCCCTACCATATTGGCCATTTCTCCACTGGTGATGTTATTGGGTACATAAGCTTCATTCAACACCTTCATCAAGGCATACCTATGTGCCTCGGCGTTTTGCAGCAGTGATAAAATGGATATTTGAGCAGGGGTTTTGTTCAGATGATCAACCACAGAATATTCTCTTGCTTGCACCTTTCTCCAAAGGTCATCCGGGCCAGTCTCAATTACAGGCGGCTTAGATGCAGCTTCTTTGCTCGTTCCTCCCAAATGCTCGGGTGTATAAACCCTACTGGTTCTGGTCATGCCTTGCGTTGCACCTGTTTCTTCCATTTTTGCTTTTCCTTTCCTACTTGCTTCTCAAACGGAATTGGTACGGCTACTTTAACTTCAATTGGTGCCTGAGTTTGTACCACGATGGGTGTGAGAGTGACTGGAGATGTTTTAGTATTATCCCCTTCTCGAATGAGTCCAATTGACCCTTCCGAGTCACATTCTTCTGGTCTCTATCACGTTTACCCCTTCACCCCTGTGATGCGGGAGAGGATTGTTACAGATATTATGTGCAGTTAATCTTAGAGAACACCCTGGCACCCTGCAACTGGTCAAATAAATTATCAATACTCGGTAGCGGGTACTTGTTCTTAATGGTAAATTTTTTTAACTGGCGGTAATCAATGCACATCCGCATAGTCCCATCTTTCTTCTTCACGAATAATACAGGCGCACCCCAAGGTGACACACTCGGTCGGACGAACCCCTTTGCTAGAAACTCCTCAAGTTGTTCCTTCAGCACCTTCAGAGCCATGCAGTACGGAGGAATAGAGATAGGTTGAGTACCTGGAGCCAAATTAATGCAGAAATCGAAATCACGATCTGGTGGCATGCCTAGAAGATCAGAAGGAAACACATCGGAGAACTCCCGGACCACGGGCACTGAATCAATCATCGAAGTCTCTATGGTAGTATCCCGAACATAGGCTAGATTAGCCAAACAAACCTTCTCAACCATGTGTCAAGCCTTCAAAAAAGAGATAACCCGACTAGATGCACTGGCAGACGAACCTTTCCATTCCAATCTAGGCAACTCTGACATCGCCCAGGTAATAGTCTTAGCATGGCAATCAAGAATGGAATGATATGGATATAACCAATCCATTCTCAGGATGATCTCAAAATCGGCCATATAGAGCAAGAGAAGATCCGCTCTAGTCTCATAACCACAGAAGGTAACAATGTAGGACCGATAGATCCGATCCACAATAATAGAATTGCCCACTGGTCTGAACACATAAACAGGAGTACCCAAGGACTTACGAGGAACACCCAAGAAATGAGCAAACAGAGATGAAATATATAAATATGTAGACCCTGGATCAAATAGTACCGAAGCATCTCTACCGCAGACAGAGATAATACCTGTGATCACGGTATCTGAGGCCATTGCATCTGGTCTGGCCGGAAAAGCATAGAATCTAGCTGGAGCGCCACCTGATTGGCCTCTACCTGTTTGACCTCCACCTCTATGACGGCCCTTACCCACCTGCCCTCCGCCTCTGGACGGCCAGACGGTTGGTGCGGCAGCTGGTGCTGTAATCATAGGCTGATGACCATGTTGTACTGCCTTACCCCAAAGTCAGGGATAAAATCTCTTCATGTGGCCAGGATCCCCGCACTCGTAACAACCCCTCGGAACAGTGGACTACTGACCTGAAGTCTGACCCTGATAGCCTGAATACCCACTGGAGGAACCCTAAATAGCTGGTAGGTGGTAAGAACTCTCTGGCATGGCACTGAAATAGGGCCGCACAGGAGCACCCCTAGAAAGCAGCGGTGCTAGATATATGGGCTTGCTAGGCTGACCTCTCCCGAACCGACCTCTGCCCCCAGACGGAGCACCACTGAAACCTCGAGAGTAAAGGAACCGCTTGTCCTACGACATCTGCTCTCGGCTACGCTGACGAACACCCTCGATCCTTCGAGCTATCTCCATAACTAGCTCGTAAAAAGTCCCCATCTCAACCTCCTGGGCCATAGTGGCCTGGATACCAGAGTGCAACCCTGCAACAAATAGCCGCACTCTCTCTGCATCGGTGGTAAGTATCATAAGTGCATGGAGAGACAACTCAGAGAATCTCGCCTCATAGTCGGTCACTGTCATCTGACCCTGCTGGAGCTACTCAAACTGAAACTACAACTTTTCCCTCTGAGAGGGCAGAATATACCTATCCAGAAAGATACGTATGAACTGGTCCCAAGTCAAGGGAGGAGAACCTGCTAGTCTGCCGAGAAGATAGGACTGCCACTACCTACGGGCCCTACCCTCCAGCTGAAAGGTGGTAAAGTCCACCTTATGGGACTCCAATATCCTCATGGTTTGCAGTCTGTCCCTGCACCGATAAATAAAGTCCCGGGGGTCCTCATGTCGCTTACCTCCAAAGACAGGAGGGTGTAGCCTGGTCCATCTATCCAATAGCTTCTGCGGCTCACCGGCCGCAGCTGGTCTGGGCTTAGGTATAGCTGCTGCAACTGGCTAGGCTCCACCCACGGGTAGTGCGCCCGGGTTCTGATATACGGCAGTTGCATGCCAAGGAGACTGTGCGGTAGGGTTTTGTGCTCCCCCTCCCACTTAAGATGTGGTTGGGTCTGCTGGAAATAAACCAGCCTGAGTCATAAAATCCATAAACCGCAGCATACGGCCCATGACCTCCTGGAATCCCGATGTAGACATGAAATCCACTGGGGCTGGCTCTGCTGCAGGCACCTCGCCCTGCTCTTCAATAATAGGGTCCTCTACTGGATCCACTGGTGGCACAATTGTAGCAACTCTAGGATGTCCTCGTCCTCTACCACGAGCTAGAGTCCTCCCTCGGCCTCTAACAACAAGGGGAGCATCTCCTCCATGATCGGGTACATCTGCCGCGCGCGTTCTCACCATCTGTGAAAGAATAAGAGAAAGATACTTAGCACAACATGAACTACACGATAGGAGGTGAAGAGAGAGTAGTTTCCTGACACCCTAGAGCCTCTCGAAGATAAGTACGGACGTCTCTGCACCGATCCGCAAGACTCTATTAGGCCTGCTCATAACTTATGAGACCTACGTGAATGTAGTGCTCTGATACCATGTTGTCACGATCCAATTTTCCTTTTAGGTCGTGATGGCGCCTAACGTTGTCGCTAGGCAAGCCAACGGTGAACTAGCCATGTATTTATTCTTTTCAATATTTTAGAAATGGTTGACATTTAATTATTAAATAAGTGAGAGGTGAGAAATTAAATTAAAAAAAATGTGAGCAATTATAAGGACAAGTGTGGTGAAATAAATACTCAAATATTATCAAATATCTACTAGCATAATCCCAAGACCAGGTGTCATAAGTGTATGAGCTACTAGTAGAATATACAAAATACTAAACTACTGTCTAAAATGGAGTAGACAGAATATAAAAGCAAAAGAGAGACTCCGGGTGCTGCAGAACGGACTCGAAAAGCAGCTCACCACTAAGTCTCGAAGTATCGGGAGTGTGCATTGGGATAACTACCAGATGCACCTGCCTCAGAACCTGCACCATTACTGCATAAGTATAGCGTGAGTACATAAACAATATGTACCCAGTAAGTATCCAGTCTAACCTCGAAGAAGTAGTGATGAGGGGTCGACTTCAACACTTACTATGGGCCAATAATAAAATACATGAATTATAAACAGGTATGGAACAATAAGAAACAACAACAACAACAACAACAACAACAACAACAACAACAACAACAACAACAACAACAACAACAACAACAACAATAACAATAACAACAACAACAACAACAACAACAACAACAACAATAAGAACAATAACAATAACAATAACAATAACAATAACAATAACAATAATAAATGGCTCCTTAACTAATGATAAATTCCAAAACTTTCTCTAGACAATACCTATTAATCCCAATTCAATTTCTGTCATTAAGTAAATTATAACCTCATAAGCCATGAAATAATATGAAGTGAAATCAGGTTCTGAGTATTATCGTGCAATTTATGTCGAGGTCGTACGGTCCGATCCAAAATATACTGTGTGCACTGCCGAGCGTCGAACGACACAAACCATAGATGCATCTATTAACCTGCCGAGGCAAATGGCTAGCTCCCATGAGAGTAGAGAATTTTACCATGCTCACGGAAGTACTTGCGACGCAAGTGGACATGGATTTCTTAGAGTTATTATATATTCCTCAATTCTTCCCAAAAATAAGAAATCTATATTTGAAAGTTTCAACCTTACAAATCCCTAATCTCAACTTTATTTAATACCATTAATATACATAATAAACATAACAGTACAATCGAGGCATGATGTAAGTCTAAGACTACTCGGACATCTCATGGAATATAGCTATGCATGGACTCTCGTCACCTAGTGCGTACGTAGCTCTGCGCATAAGTAATTCGCAACAAGAATACACCTAAGGGGATGAGTTCCCTCTTACAAGGTTAGGCAAGAGACTTACCTCGTTCTCAAGCTCACTTCCGATCCACAAATATGCTTTAAATCCACAACTCGGTGCCAAACAACCCGAAACTAGTCAAATGTTATATAAATTAATCAATACATGTTCAAAAGTTCATAATTTAACTATAAGAGTAATTACCCAACCCAAATTGAAAGATTCCTAAAATTTACCCCCGGGCCCACATGCCCGAATTCCGAAACGTTTCGAAGATAATTGCTACCCATAACCTCACAAACTCAAATATACCGTTTTCACCCAATTCCTTAACCATTTTTGTGCTTAAATCCCATTTTTATCAAAATCTAGGTTTTTCAACTAAACCCATAATTTTTCATGCTAAAATCTACCCATAATCTTTGTATTTTACTTACATTGGATGGAAATTACATACCTTCAATAGCTAGGTGAAAATACCTCTCTAAGAAGCTCCAAATATCGCCCAAGAAGTGTAATAAATGAACCAAAATGGCCTAAGTCCCGTAATAAATGAACCTCACTGCCTCCCAGCGATTTCCGCTTCTGTGGAGAATTGGCTGCATCTGCGGCACCGCTTCTGTGGACGAAGGTTCGCTTCTGCAGAATGCTCCAAGCCAGCAGTAGGCGCACCTGCAGAAAGGACACCGCACCTGCGAGTCCACTTCTACGGCTCACCTCTCGCATCTGCGACCCAGGCTTGGCTGGCCCTCTTCGCACCTGCGGCCCTTGCCTCACAGAATCAAGGCCGCTTCTACAAAAATCTCTCTGCTTCTACGGGGCACAGCCAACTCACTCCAAACTGCTTCTGTGGCCACACGCTCGCACCTATGAGTTCGCACCTACGACTAGCTCCTAGCAGGTGCGATTGCACCAGAAGCTCTGCTGCTTCAGCCATCTTTCCAAGTCCAAACGAGTTTCGCGCATTGTCTGAATAGCATCCGAGGCCCACGAGGCCTCGTCCAAACATATCAACGAGTTTGAAATCATAACATGGACATGCTCGACCTCACAAAATACGGAAAACAACACCAAAACTAAGAATCAGACTCCAAATTAAAATCAAATCAACTTATGGACTTCAAGTTCTTCTAATTCGCTCCGAACGCGCTGAATCATACTTAAACTACTCGGAATGACACCAAATTTTGCGTGCAAGTCTTAAATCACCATACAGAACTATTCCTAGGCTCGGAATCCCAAACAAACCTCGATAACACCAAAACCTACTCCAAACCAAATTTAAAGAACTTTAAAAACTTCAATGCGCCCACTTTCAACTTTATGCGTTGAAACGCCCCTGGGTCATCCAAAACCCGATACGAATATATGCCCAAGTCAAAAATTATCATACGAACCTATTAGGACAGTCAAATTCCAATTCCGAGGTCGTTTACTAGAAATGTTGACCCAAGTCAAACTTAACCATTTAAAGCCAATGCTAACCAGCTAATTGTTCCGATTTCAATCTGAATCCTTCCAAACTCGAACTAACCATTCTTGCAAGTTATGAAACAGTAAAAGCACATACGAAGAGTCTTATTTAGAAGAAAGGGGTTCTAAAAGGTAAAACTATCGGTCGGGTCGTTACAGGTACACCACTTCCTTGTCTCATGTTAGCATATAGTACACCACTCCCTAGCTGTATTTTCCAACATAGGGTATACCATTCCCTAGTTGAAGATATTCTGACAAAAGAGTACACCACTCTGTAGTCACATATTAGCGTAGGGTACATCAATCCCTAGTTATATTTCTAACATAGGGTACATCATTACCTTTTTTAAGATATTCTAACAAAAGGATACCCACTCCTTAGTCTCATGTTAGCATAGAGTATCTCACTCCCAAGCTGCATTTTCCCATATAAGGTACACTAATCGTTAATTGAGGTATTATTTTAATATAATGGTACACCATTCCCTAGTCATGTATTAGCATGGGATACACCAATCCCTAGCTGTATTTTTTGTTATAGGGTACAACAATCCCTAGTTAAGGTCCCATTTCAAAAAGGGTACATCGTTCCCTAAAATCATGATTCCACGGGGTACATCATTCCCTACAAAAATTTCTTGCTTTCTATAAAAAGAATTGTTTATGATTCTGTTACAATAACTCATAAAATGTTTCCTAGTGAAATTGGGAGAGAAGATTTTGTTTGTTTGTTCATCTTTGGGGTCTTTATAGAGTTTTCCTTGGAGCACAAAGATTAGGTGATCAACGAAAAGAAAAGCTCTAGGTCCTGATAAAAAAAAGAAACATGTTCAAATCACAATAAACAAATGGAATATGGCACAAGTCACACTAAGAATGACCAGTGTCACAAGAGTCATATCTTCCATCCTGATCAAGAAATAAGCACACGGGAGTGATCCAACACCTACAACTAAAGAGCATCAAGACTCAAGTCTAGGTCACACGAAGAACAAGTCAAGACAAGACTTCCGAAGACTTATAGATAGAAATCTTATAGCACCTAGTTGATAGGCATATCTAGTTGCTTTTGATCTTGTTTTTGGTGTAATAAGGAGATAAGCAAAATAGCAACAATAGTAACTCACAACTCTTCGATAGTCTTAGCTACCAAAACTTTCAAAACTATACTGACCTGATTTCTTTATAGCCAAGGATATGTAGGTAATATCGGAAGCAAGGTTCGATAAAATTTTTTAAACAACTTCTCGTGGAGTTCTAAACAGGAAAAGTTTAATCATAATGCTCATTCTTTCTTTGCTCGAAAACTCTTTATGGTCTCGAGCAAAGAAGGGCAGCTGTAAGCACATAATTTTTGCCCTACTTAAAATTTGCTCCTGCAATGACTTTAAATTAACAATTCAGATGTTTCTAATTTTTATAGGATTTTTAGGAATTTTTATTTACTTTTTTGCATTTTAATTACATTCTCACATAAAATTACATTTTTGCATTTTTAAGGGCGTAATTAATTGCAATTTAAACCATTAAAACCACAAAAAATACATTTTTATCTTTTATTGTTGCATGTTTAGATTTTAATTGCATAATTAGATAAATAATTAGTTTAATGATGACTTGATAGCAAATTATTTAGGTAATTGAGGAAAATGGGCTAAATGTGTAAAATAAGGTTAATTGAAAAATCAAGTTAAAAGTGATTAATTGTAAACATTAAAGGGGAAAGGGAATGGGGTTGTTAGTCACTGAAATTGAACTAGGCCTGCCTCTTTTGGCCCAGTCTTTGCAAAGAAAACCTCTATCAGTCCAATTCTAAGATATGGTCTGACCCTATCTCCTAACCCCTACAAACGAAGTAGTGGCAAAATGAAACGACATCGTTTCATCTAAAGATTCCTTTTAAAAAAGGACCCAAACTTAAAAATCAGATCTTACAGGCACTTTCTCTCTTCTCTCTTTCTTGTCCTCGGTGGTTGGAAATTGCTTCCACCACCCGCCACCCTCAAACCACTGTTGATCACCGACCAAAAATTGCTTCCACCGGCCGGAGTTAACCAAATTCCCTCAAACCAACCTCAGTCGAATCCTCTATTTCTCCTCTACACCTCCTGCTAAGTGTTGCACCATATTTTGCACAAGTCAAAATAATATACAACTTATAGTACTCTACAAGGTTAATTGGAGTTTAGAGTTGCCACCTAGTAATTAAGGTATACTATGACACCTATATTACATTACATAATATACGCTAAATTGTGGTCTGCGAAACCGTTGAGATTCTAAGTAAGGGTTCAAGTTATCTCGAGAGAAAAGTGTTAGGCATCCCTCGAGATCCACAAAATGGGATTCCGGTGGACTCGATCAAATAAAGGAGGGAATGTTCAAAGATAATTAGCAAATACTCACAACTATTACAAAGAACAAAAGAATAGTTAACATGTACTAGAATAAACAGTAATAATATTAAATAGATAATGAAATATGTGCGGATGAAGTATGCAAGTATTTTTTGGTGTTTTAAAATGAAATAGTTAAACTATATTGACTAGTATGAAATATATATAAAGTGGACGAGGGAATCGTATTCCAAAAGATAAGCTGAGTACAAAGTGAGTTCTGGATAAGAATAACAAAATATTTGATAAACTATATGTGCAACAAAATATTGTATATGAAAGAATAAAAATGGATATTAAAGAATGATAGTTTAGTGTAAATTGAATAATATAAAAAACAATTGCATTTAAAGAATGCAAGTTAACTCAAAGTGTTTGAACAAATTCTTAAACTTACAAGAATAAACTTAATGAGAGACGACTCATAATTAGGGTTTAAAAGTTTAGATGGATGACTATAACAAGGAGAAACTTATACTAAAGGATTGAGGAAAAAAAAAGAGAAAGATTATTTATTTGCACATGAGTAGATATTTAACAAGTAACTTGACCAAAGAGTGTAGAAAGAATTATCTCAATATATAATGAGCAGAGTGAAAGAATTGTTTTAGTGAGCAAAGAATGGATATGCTATAAAATATACAAATATATAAGAGAAACATTTGTAAATAAAACTAGACATAATATAATGAATAGCAAAGGACTATTTTGAGATACCAATTGTTTGGGACAAGCCCAAATGAGTAAGGTCTAAAAAATTCAAAATGTGACAATTCAACTATGATATTTTGCAAGTTATGTCTAATTGGAGTGTAATTATTAAGGAATAATATACAAGTAGATTGGTTTAAAAAGTATCATAGTATAATTATAAAAAAACAAGTAAGGTTATTTGTTTTGAAAAAAAGATGCAATACTTTTTGTTTTTATTATTTATGTATCTAATTCAATTAATTATATGCATATCTATCCCAATTAACCAAATAAGTTACGAAATATACTCGATATCCTAAATATGTGTATATAAGCATAACGAGTTATATAATGCACAGCTTCGTAAGTTAACCAGATTCTTAAGTAGATACGGCTCATCCTAAGTGTTGGCAAATATGCAAATATCAAGCAAGCTAGCAAATACGATATCTATCTACGATTTCACTATACTTGCATTTTTTGCATCTAAGAAGGAAAGTTACAAAGCGGGAAGCTTGACGAGGATTTGTCTTTTCGTCTTCGAGTGTCATTCTTTGAAAGCAACTTCGTGTGATAACACCTCGCAAGATAAGAGAAATGAAATTATTAGTAAAATATAAAGTAAACAATAAACTAATTTATTCTAAAATAATTTTATTTGAAAATGTTTTTGATAGATTGTTTTTGAAAATAGTTTGAAAATGTTTTTGGAAAATTATTTTTGAAAAATATTTTAAAATAATATAGGAGACTCATATATGTATTTTTAATATCCGTCTAGATATGAGAACGAGAACCGCCTTGGTTTGCAACTCCGGTGGCCAACCGTGTCGCCCTCCGTAGGTTGTTGGTTCGCGTTCTCTGTCTTTTTCTTTTTTAATGTTTATCATCATTGCCTCGTTATTGTAGGGTCCAGTCCGGAGGGTCATTCAGGGCGTCGTGGCCTCAAAAATTTATTCTCATCGGCCTTGTTCGGTATAGTATATCCAAAACTAGTGTAACATTCGTCCACAGTCAAAACCATCCAACTGTGTAGTATTGCATCAACACCAGTACATGTCCAACACAAAAAAGTGAGTGAATCAGTATCAAAACAGTGCCAAGCTAACACATAAGTGTTCGAAAATTTCAAAGCTAAAGCAGTAAGAATTCAACAATAACCAAACATTTCCAAACCAAGAGCGCAAAGCATCAGACGAAACACAGCTGACTCAAACATATAAACCATTAGGTACAAATACGGGCCAACATTATCAAGAACGATCCAACCAAATAGCAGAAATAAGGCGTCATAACAGTCAAATAGAAGCGTCGCCGGAAAATATTTTTCGGCCAAAATCTGGTCAGCAATCAAACTATTTTTAGATCTGTCTTCTCGTAATATTAAAAGCCCAAAAAATAGTAAAAAGGACGAGAAGAAAGAGAGTCGCCAGATTTAATGGAGGGTCGCCGAAAAATATGGTCAACAGACGAACAAAGTAACAACAGTAGTAGGGACGAAAATAGTGACAAACTCTGGCGTTTTAACTCCACTATTAACGGATCTATTAACCTGTAACAAAAGAAAAATAACAAAGAATAGGAGGAGATGATTGTAATGGCGGAAGTCATCGGAAAAATCCAAAAATCTGGCCAGATCTGTGACCTTTGGTTAGATCTAAAACTTTGTTGGATTGCCTCATCGAGTCTCCGGCGTTTGAGAGGGAGGCTAGAGAGCAGCATGACTCAGTGAGTGTCACCACCTGGCCGGTCATCACCTCCGGCGGTATCGCCAGGTGGTGGCCAGAAATGGAGGGAGAAAGAGAGAGAGCTTAAGGCTGCCATGGGAGAAAGGGAAGGAGAGAGGAGCTACAGTTAGGTGTAGTCATGGACGGCCAGCCATTGAATGAAATCCGGCGGCGACAGTGGTGGGCGTAGATCGCCCAAGGGAGAGAGATAAGAGGGCTAGCAGCTAGTGCTCTCTAGAATGAAAGATATGAGAGATTAAAATTTAGGGTCAGGCTAGGGATAAAAATTTGAAGTGGGAGGGGGGGCTTCTGTTTTATAGTGTAAAAATATAAGTGGGGTGTGGGTAGAGTGTATGGGGTAAAACTTTCCCCAAGTTTGAAGTAAAAAAATAAAAATATAAAAGAAAATATGGTCAAAGATGAAAAAAGGTCAAGCCACATCGATTGTCACGTCAATATCATGTTGTGTCAATGTCTAATCATATCAAATGTCTTGTCACATCGGATGTTGATAGGATATCGGGTTTGACTGAATTTGATCCATACTTTTGAATTAAATTCTATTGGCTTCCGCGTTGTTAATAGACTATACTATATAAAAAATATTTATTTAATCCAGAAACATTGTAGAATTTATTTAAAATTGTAACTACTACGATGACGTAGTAAGTATTTTTTGTTTTTTGTAAATGACAATAAATTGACATAGTATCCTAATATTTGAAAAATAGGACAATTATCAATAAATTATTTCAAATTTAGAAAAATACACAAAATGATAGTATTTAACTAATTGCAATAAAATGATAAAAATTCACATATTTTGTAAAAATATGAATAATTCTAAAAATTGCATTAAAGCAAAATAATGTGCAAAAAACTATATTTTTATCATTTTTTACTAGGAAGCCTGTAGAAGTTAATTTTTAAACACGGAGGGTCAAAATTGAGTATCAACATCTGCCCCTCTTTGACCGGAGATTATGTAAGAGTCTTCGGGCAAAGAAATTGACATCATACTCAATTTTGTCACGACATGACAGAGCAATGGATGAAGAGGTTTAGAAGATTGTGACCGAACTCTGGTATTTGAGTTGCCTACGTATTTATCATTGCACGAGAATCAGGTCGCGTGTAATTCTGGAAAATTGAGTACTACTTATGAATCGTAGCCTCATGGAGTGGAAGGCAAATGTTCGAGGACGAAAAGGTTCGTGTGATCTCGACATTGCTTCCAAGATTTCCCCAGTTTCGGATTGTGGTAACACTAGGACGTGGATGTTGGATGATTGGTGAATTTATTGAATGGACTTTGATGTGGATGCGGTCGGGCTCTGTGTTTAGTTTTCCTACATATCTCGGATGTAACAAGAATTAGGCCGGCTGTAGTTCGAGAAGGAGATGGATGATTTTAATTTTTAATTTTGAAAGTTGCCCCAGCATCAAGCTGTGATGACACTGGTTTATTTTGTCTATGGGGGTTTGGATTACCCACACACCCCATGTCTATGGGACATAAGAACTATACATGGGACATGGCATCGATTGCTGTTGGAAAGCTCGATGTCCTTCCCCAAAATCTGCCCCAGTTTATTTCCCAGAACATAATTCCACGTTGTGTCCCAGGTTGGATTGTAGTGGCTTGAGTGATGATTATATGTGATGATGATTTGTTTTTGAATGAAATCGGGTCCCAGGTTGGAACTCTAATTCAAAAGGAGTCCGGGCTAAATACATATCCGAAGTGATTAGAGCACTTTAGATTTTTGAAGAAAATCTGGACTGGGTACCGGTCCGAAGTGATCGGGGCACTTTGACTCTTTGAATAAATCTGGGCTGTGTATCGGTCCAAAGTGATCGGAGCATTCTGAATCATTAAAGAAAATTCGGGTTGTGTTTGAAATCTAAAATACTCATATTAGAAGGTGGGCGCCTGTAAAATGTGAACTTGAAATGAAATGCTCATTGTTCAGGAGGGCGCTTGGAAAATCTGGCTTGTAATGAAATGCCCATTATTCAGGAAGGCGCCTGGAAAATGTGGCTTTGAAATTAAATGTCCATTGTTCAGGAGGGTGCCTGGAAAAGCAAGATGAAAAGGTCTGACAAGATGAAAAGTTCAGAAGGGCATCTATGACTCAAGCAATCATAGACGCAAAATGATAGAATATTAAAATGATATGGCTGGGTCTGACTAAGACTGCCTACGTATCTCAATGGAATCAAGCCAAAGCTTAATTCGATTGCAAAAAATGACTGAATCCGATGTGGATTGCCTATGTATTCCTACCAAAGAAAATCAAGTCGCGGCGTAGTTCCGAATATATAGAAATAACTTTTTTTTGTTTTCTATTACAAGAGTGGGACCGGACCCTATGTGGGTTGCCTACGTATCCCCTTGTGGGAAGTCAGGTAGAATCGTAGTTTTGTTACAATAAAACCTAACTCTACCGTCAACAAAACTTGACTCGTTTTGTTTTTCTGTATTTTCTGTTATTTTGTAGCTTTTGTAGAGAATGTTTGAAAATTTGAGAAGTAAAGAGAGACTGGTTATTGATCAATCATCTTTTTGACTTGACTTTGTTTGGTACCAACAATTAGTTTTGTGCATTAGAATTTCCCCATACACTTTCCGACAAACCAAGATCAGCTTATGGGCAATTCATATAGCTTCGAGTGATACCTCAGATATACCTAAGTATCGACAAGATTTGTTCATCTTGCTTCAATCAAAGGTTTTGAACTCTTCCTATCCTCATGTTTCAAGTGCCTCACTACAACGAAAGTCCTAATTTTCATACATATTTGAAGTATTTTTGTATTTTGACCTAGGACATTTTGCGAAGCACACTCACACTCAGAATGACATTCAATGCATGCAATTGAGATACCATATGCTTGATCTTTATGTGAGTATCCACTAATGTGAGAACACTTGGAATAGGGTCATATAGGGCTTGTTATCGGCTTGTAATGTAGGCTTGGGGTCAGGTAGGATGTTCATTTGGGATAAAGAGTGACTAATCCCTCCATGAGCACTGCACTGTGTCCGTGACTTCAGCGTTCAAACCATGATTCAGCGCTTGATCTTGTTCGGCTTGTTATCCTTTTCTTTTCTTTGACTTCTTATTGAACTTGTAGGAGGTTCCGCGTCCTCTTTTTTTTTGAGTTTTCTTCTTTTTTCTTTCGGAGGTTTCTCCTGCTTTGCAAGAGTTTTCCCTTCTATTCTCGAAGTTTCTCCTCTTTGAATTTGTGGAGTTTTCTCCTCTATTTTTTTTTCTTTGAATTTAGCAGAAGTTCCTCCTTTTGAATTTATGGAGTCCTCATTTTTCTTCTTTCTGAAGTCATATCTTTGAGTGCCTTGGTCTTTGCATCTTTTGTCATTTCATGCTTGTCGCCTTCACTTTGGTTTTCGTCCGAAGTTACACGTTTTCAGTGCGCGCAAGGAGGTTGGGCCAAGATAGGGGTAGTGCATTTAGCACAAGAAGAGGTATGGGCTAAGATGTGGTTGTCCAAGAATGGGCTTAAGGCTCAAAAGGGAAATTCTAGGTATTAATGTCATTTGGTAGGCTTGAATGACTCAAACGGGTCAAAGAAGGCCTACGATCATTTTTCAAACCAAGCGATACTCAGGATTTCGCCTCAACGGACATTCAGGCCAAGTTCTAGATCTACAATGCAATCAAATAAATTTTAATTTAGGCTCACTACACAATGCACATCAAATGAAGAGGTCGGCTTTGTTCTTACCCTAACTTCTAGCATGAAAATTTTCAAGTGTCACTAAGGTATAATTAGGAGGTACCACAAGAGTCTATGATTTAACCAAAGCTGATCCTCTCCATCATACCACTTAAATATTTGTTCTTTTCACATGCACACTCATAACTATGCTAGTACCAACCAAGTCAATATTTGATGACTTTTGTTTATTTTTGAAAAATATATATTTTTTGAATTTTGACTTAATCAATGTATATCTTTTTGAATTTTTGGACTTAATCATCATTGTTTTTTGCTTTTTGAAAAATGAAACCGAACCCGAAGGTTGCTTGTGTATCTCGTTGAAATGAAAATCAGGTCAAGCATAGTTCGGGAAGGGTAGAAAATAGAAAGAAAATATTTTTAGATTTTTATTTTTTTGAATTTTGACTTAATCAATTTTTGTGGTTTTTGATAAAGAGAATTGAATGCAAAATGGGCTTTATAGTTACCGTTTCGAAGGGCTATCAGAACATTGAATGTTAGACGAGCTTTGGTACCGTTCTGATGTGATATCGGAGCATTGAATGTTAGATGGGCTTTGTGGTTACAGTTCCGAAGCGATATCGGAACATGGACAGGAAAGTAAAATGACCGATTGTGTACCGTTCCGTATAAGAGCATTAAACAGGAAAGTAAAATGACGGGTTGTATATCGTTCTGTATAGGAGCATTGATTGTTAGACGGGGTTGCGTACCATTTCGTATAGGAGCATTGAATGTTAGACGGGCTGCGTACCATTCCGTATAGGAGCATTGACAGGAATGTAAAATCTCCGCACGATGAGAGAGACAAGAATCAAAAATCTCTTCATGATGGGAGTGACTGAAATGTAAAATCTCCACGTAATGGGAGAGACACGGATTGAAAAATCTCCGGACGATGGGAGTATTTTTTATTTTGTTTTAAAAAAAATGAGATCGAACCCGGGGAGGGTCCTTGATTGATGATTTTGTTTAATAATGAGAATGAACCCGAGAATGGTCCTAGATTGATTTTTTTTTTTTAAAATGAGACTGAACCCGGGAAGGGTCCTTGATTGATGATTTATTTTTTGAAAAAAGAGACCAAACCCGAAGATTACCTATGTATCTTGTCGAAACGAGAATCAGGTCAGACGTAGTTCGGAAAGATTAGAGATCGGGGAAAGATATTTTGGATTTTATTGAATTTTCTCAAGGAAAGAGGATAGTGTTTTGGATTTTGATGTCTCACGGAGAGACTTCTGGAGAAGAAACTGAGGAAGGTATATATATGTTTAATTTTGATGATTTTATTTTTTGAGATGATCCTTTCGTAAGGATTTTTGGTCAATCGTGACCTAAGTGGCCAGACTTCACCGATTCGTCCAACTAAGGACGAGAAAGATCAGACCCGTGACGGGTTGCCTACGTATCTTAATATAAGATCAAGAATCAGGTACGCGTAGTTCGTGAATATTGGAGAGTATGAGATGTATTGGTTTCAAAAACTTTTACACTCCTATTTCAAGGAATTGCAACTAACTATATTAATTGCATCAAAGATATATATAAAATACAATGGTATAGACAAACTCGGTGCGCTACCTCGTTGTACCCATGATTGGGTGTGGTATCTCTGGAGTTGAAGAGCATCTCCCTCCAGAAGATGTGCCCCAGCCGGTCCCTCGAATAGTTGCCTTGATGACCCTGACTGTTTGCGAGACAGTTGTTGTGGTTGCCTCCCAATTGACTGGAGGGATATTTTGTTGCGACCTTCCAGCTGTCCACAAAAATCTTTTGGTGATCGTCCCCGGCTATTAGTCGGGGCGATAATCTAATCAAGATATAGAAATATTGTGAGAGTAGTGTCGTCACAAAATAATGGAATCAAGAATTGTAACTAACACTCCCCTGATTGTTCGGTTGATATTCCACAATGTCCAATATTGGGTGTTATCTCCAGTGCAGTCCTAGGATGATGCACCTTTTAGCTGTCCGCAAGAACTATTTGATGATCGTCCCCGGTTGACAACCGGGAACGATGTTCTGATCTAAAAATAAAAAGGTAGTGAGAGCAACAAAGTCATGAAAAATTAATGGAGTTCATTGTAAAACCATTATTCCCCTGATTATCTAACTGATGTTCCACCAAGTCCGAGACCAGATGCTATCTCCCGTGAAGTGCCCGGGATGATGTACCTGCAAGACTCAGAGGAGAAAATGTTAGAGTCCCTCTTAGGTGAAGTTATAAAATCAAAAGGGTGTAGAGTTAGGCCATGCAGCCAGTGGTGTATCCGGTTGTGATCAGAAACGCGATGTCGGCATCCCATGATGGTTTCTGTTATCCCTCCTGCATCCTAAGAAAACTTCTTACTTCGAGGGAAGGAAATTGATTCATGTTGACTTGAGGCTTCGCTTGTTATTCTTTGTTTATCCGAGTCGTACGAGCATGACACTTCTCGAAGGCTGACTAATAACTTGCCCCTGCAACAAAAGTGGGTTGACTTGTATCGAATCTTTGAATTTGGAGAGTGGGAGTGAACACCATGACCCCAAAGCCTGATGTTTGAAGAAAGGACTTGCATCACATATGTTGGGATTTAAGCCGGGTGAGGGACAGAGTAAGGTTGTCATGGTATTTTGATATTTGGATTTTGGGTGAAATTTTGTTGACGCTCTCGGAGATTTCTAGGTTGAGAGTATCATCGCACTGTTCTAAAAGAACTGCCCCAGTTTCGTACTAAGGAAATTGTTTTGAGGCAGTGGGGAGACCGAACCCTTATGTAGGGTTACCTACATATCTTGCCAAAGCAAGAATCAGGTCGAAACGTAGTTCAAGCCAACTAGTGGAATTATGTGATTTGTATGGTTATTATGAATGAGTGATTGTTCCTTGAAAAGGATGTGATTTGAATGAGAATTTCTGGGTGGGTGGGTGGAGACTAGTAGATCTTGAATAAGAGATAAATGGTAGCATAGTGCATGGATCGGTCTCAAATGACGGAAGAAAAGGAAAGTGTGAGGTATGATTGAGAAGATTACGTCAAGTCAGTGGAAGATGTTCCAAGATAGATTGACGTATCTTTGAAAAGGATGATAGAATCTGGATGATGATATGGTTATGGGGATGGTCATGAAGACCCTGAATAGGCATGTGTATTTGAAAGGTCAAAGTTCAACACAAGTCAACTAAAATAGTCAGACAGAGAGAACCTAGTGGTGGACAGCAAGTAGAAAGTATATGTAGTAGATAAAAGATACATAACAATAGCAAATGAATATATGACACATAAATAATGGATAACATACAAAGAATATGTAACAATTAATCCAGCTAAAGCAAGCTGCAAGATCGTATGTACAGTGACCTAGGAATTCTAATAGTAGATTAACCTAGATTTGGGCATGAGTTTAGGACAAATGCGAGATGATACGTAGTTAACCTCGCACGCCAGTCTCTGTAACTAGAAAGTTTTGAAAGAAGGTTCGGAGAGGTAAAAAGACAACCTTCGCGTGACTTGTGTGTGATTGTGTACGACCAAGAGTCGACAGAAAAGTAATGATAGATTAATAAGGCAGTTCAAAGACATGTATGAAGGAATATACAACACAGTCATATGTGACAGAATATACAATATAGACGTGTGGAAAACCTGTACAACATGAGCATGACAGAGAATACGCCACTTGAAGCGTGTAACAAAGAATATACCACTTAAAGCATATGACAAAGAATATATCGCTCGAAGCGCATAACAAAGAATATATCGCTTAAAGAGCATAACAAATAATAGACCACTTGAAGCAAGCGACGAAGAATATACAACCTGAAGCAGAAAATATACAACATAAAGCAAAGAATATACAGCTTGAAACAAATAGTATACAACTTAAAGCAGAGAATATACGTCTTGAAATAGGTTACATAAAGAGTAGAAGTTGGAGTATTGGAGAACCTGTAATCCCTCAAGTAATTGATCAAGTCCGTTATGGTTAGAACCTGAAGTTTCCCCAGCAGAATCGTTGTAACGACCAGGCCGGTCGTTTTGAGTGTTGTAGTATCCTTCCCTCATTTATTATTTATTCTGTGATCAATTATTGTTATGTGACTTTCTGGGGTGGTTAGTTCGGTTCCGGCGATGTTTCGGAATGAATTGGGACACTTAGTCCTAAGTTTGGAAGCTTAAGTTGAAAGACTTGACTGGATGTTGACTTATGAGTAAATGACTCCGAAAAGGAGTTTTGATGGTTTTGATAGCTTCGTATGGTGATTTTGGACATAGGAGTATGTCCGGATACCGATTTGGAGGTCCGTAGGTGATTTTGACTTGAAATGGCGAAAGTTGGAAAATTAGAAGTTTGGAGAGTTGAGAGGTTTGACCGAGAGTTGGCTTTGTGGTTACTGGGCTAGGATTGGTGTTCTGAAAGTTGGAATAGGTCCATTGTATCATTTATGACTTGTGTGAAAAATTTGAGGTTAATCAGGGTTGATTTGATAGGTGCATCGATTGTAGAAGTTGGAAATTCATTAGTTTTATTAGGCTTAAATTGGGGTGCGATTCGTGTTTTTGATGTTGTTTGATTTAATTTGAGGCCTAGACTACGTTCTTATGATGTTTAGAACTTGTTGGTATGTTTGGTTGAGGTCCCACGGCCCTCGGATGGATTTCGAATGGTTAACGGATTGGAATTTGGACATAGAAGATTGGTAATGTTGCAGGTCGGGTTTCCTTATATGCGATCGTGTGGGAATGTCCGCGACCGCGTAGCTTATTTTGGGCAGCTGGGATTCTGTGCTATGTGATTGCTAAATAAGGAATGCGATCGCGGAGCTTTGTCCATCAGTGCATCGCTAACGCGTGGGTTAAGTCGTGTTCGTGTAGAGGAATGGAAGAAGTTGGGATTCCACGCATTGTTCTTTGCGATCGCGTGAGGCTGTCCGTGATTGCGTAGGTCAGGGATGTTTGGTCGTTGTGTTCGCGTGGGTTTGTTCGCGTTCACGTGGAGTTAATTTTGGAAGCTTAGTTTTTGTGCTTCGTGATCACAAAGCATTTTCCGCGATCGCGAAGAAGGGCATCTGGGCAGACTCTTAAATATAAAAAATGAGGGTTTAAGTTATATTTCATAATTGGACTTTGGGGGCTCAGATTTAGGCGATTCTTGGAGATATTTTCAAGGGATTGATTAGGATAAGTGATTCTAATTTGGATTTGGTTAAATTACATAAATATATCATTATTTTTATCATTTAATTAGTATTTTGGGTTGGAAAAATTGGGGAAAATTGTAGAAACTTCATAGGCTTTAATTTGAGGATTTGAAGGTCGATTTGTGATCGTATTTAAGTAATTTTGGCATAGTTGGACGCGTGGTTGAATGGATATTCGGATTTTGTTAATTTTATTGGATTCCGAGATGTGGACCCGGGTTGACTTTTTGAGTTGACGTTTTGACTTTTGCTCAAGAATTTGCTTTTTCATATGAAATTGATTCCTATAGCTTGTGTTGATTGTATCGAGTTTTTTGTGGCTAGATTCGAGGTGTTTGGAGGTCGAATCGCAAGGTAAGGGCTTATTGGAGTAGAGATTTGCACGGTTTGAGGTAAGTAACACTTCTAACTTTGGTTCTTAGTGTATGAAACCCTGAATTACGTGTTATATGGTTGGTGTTGAGGTGATGCCAATGCTAGGTGACGGGCGTGTGGACGTGCACCATAGGAATTGTGATCCGGTCAATTCTGTGGTACTGTGTAGTCACCAAACCTTGTTATTATTCATGTGATCTCTATGTGTTAGAGTAATTGAGCTGCAAATTCATGTTAGAAATCATGTTAGGCTATATGCTTATCCGGTTGAGACCCACTGGGGTCATTCCTGTTGTTGAATTATATTTGCTTAGATGGCAATTTTGTACTCAGTCACATCTATCAGTTGAATATCATATCTTAATCTCTGTTACTATTTATTATTGTGTTATATATCATTGTTTAGGCTGATTAGCATGTGATTTGTGAGCCCGAGAGACTGAAGCGATGTATGACTGAGTTGGGGCCTGAGAGCCATGTTGTAAGTGATATTTGTAGATCGGGTTGCACGTCGCAGCAGGCCTTATGGCTTATATATGGATCGGTTTGCATGCCACAACAGGCCTTTTAGGTTTATTATTATGGGATCGGGTTGCATGCCACAGCAGACCAGATTGGCTTATTATTAGTGCTTGGGCAGGATCTGCCCCTCCGGAGTCTTACATACCAGTAGTGAGCGTAGGTACCATACAATGCTGAGTGATTGAGTGTGATCGGTGAGAATTGAGACATTCAAATTGAGTACTCTGAGAGTGTGAGTACGTGAGTTTTTCATTCTATTGCATCACATGTGATATGCACATTGGCATATAGATATAGAGATGTAATATTCCTCATATCAGTCATACTTGGCATATTTTATCTGTATTGAGCTTAATTGTTAAACCTAGAAGCATGTCTACATTCATGTACTGTGTACCAATAGATTATGAGTTTCTCTGAGATATTATTATCAAATTTCCTGTCATTTCCGTACTGTTAAACTCTCCATTTGGACTGTATTGGTTGAGCTCGTCACTTCTTTCAGCCCAAAGGTTAGTCTTGTTACTTATTGAGTACATTGGTTGGTTGTACTCATACTATACTCTGCACTTCGTCTAAAGATCCAGGTACTTCCGGGCATGGAGGTTGCTAGTGTTGGAGCTTATTAATTTCTGAGACTATCGATGTAGCTGCCTTGGTATCCGCAGACCTTGACTCTCCTTCTTTTTTTTTAGTTTTATTTATACTGTTCTACTTTCCTAGACAGTGTTTCAGCAGTCACACAATGTTTTTGTATAGATGCTCATGTTTTGTAGGCCATCCAGATTTTGGGGAAATATTGTATTTATTCGCGTTATTTTCGTATCAGTGTTTATGAGATTTTACTCTTAAACTTATTTTATTATGTTTTTCAAACTTAAAGATGTGTGATTTATTGTGATTGTCGGCTTGCCTAGTTGTGCGATAGGCGCCATCACAACATGTAAGATTTGGGTCATGACAAGTTGGTATCAGAGCCTAGGTTACATAGGTCTCACGAGTCATGAGCAAGTTTAGTAGAGTCTTGCGGATCGGTATGAAGACGTCTGTATTTATCTTCGAGAAGTTGCGATAGGTGCCATCACAACATGTGAGATTTGGGTCGTGACAAGTTGGTATCAGAGCCTAGGTTACATAGGTCTCACGAGTCATGAGAAGGTTTAGTAAAATCTTGCGGATCAGTACAGAGACGTCTATACTTATCTTCGAGAGGCTGCCGAACCCTTAGGAAAACTTCACGTTCTAGTATTCTTGTCGTGCGAATTTGTTGATTCCGAGAACTAAACTTCTGTTATTTTATTCTCTCATAGATGGTGAGGACACATTCTACCGAATCGGGCGAACGGCCACCAGTACCACCAGCTAGGGCCACGAGAGGCCTCGGCCGTGGTAGAGGCCGAGGTGCAGCTCGTACAGCAGCTAGAACAGCACCTATAGACCCACTAGTTGCTCCAGCTCAAGAGCAGATTCCAGATGTGGTTGAGTCGTTGGGGCCAGCTCTGGCACCAGCTGTGTCTATTGTGATTCCAGGCCTTCAGGAGGCTTTGGCCCAGATATTAACTGTTTGCACTAGCCTTGCTCAAGCGGTTTCAGTTCAGGTCGCTGATGAGTGGTGATTTTATCATTTATTTTAGTCTATTTTCTTTAGTTTTGCATCCGTTAATTATAATATGAGGTTGTTTATGGTATGTACTTCTAGATTTTTAGGTAAATGATGTCATGAAAAGAGTTGAATTCAATTGAAGTGGAATTGAGCAAAAAAGAGTTTAAAAAGTGCAAATTCCTTAAGTGATTCTCCATCTGCGGAACACTATGCGCTTATGCAACCTCGCATCTGCAAAAGGAAGGCCGCATCTGCGAAAATGTCAATCTCCAGGTAAGATCGCATCTGCGGTCGATAATCCGCATTTGCGGAGTCGCTTCTGCGGAGACATGTTCCGCATCTGCAAAGAAAGAGACTCCCTACAAGTTTCGTAGCTGCGTATAAAAGTCTGCTTTTGCAAAGTCGCACCTGCGATGATTTATTCCGCAGGTGCGGCCAACGAGCATCAGACCTGGGCAACTTGGGTATTTCATATTTTCTCCATTCCAAACCCACAAATACACGACCTAGCTTCTTGGAAACACATCTTTGGCTTAATTTTCAGTCTCCTTGACTAAAGAACACAAGTTTTGGAGCTAGGGTTCTTGCACACACACTTGGATCTTGAAGATTTGAAGCTTTTGGTTGAGAATTTCTTACTCATTTATGTTTATTTCTTCATTTTCTTGCTTTATATTGTATATCTAAGTGTGTAGTATTTTTGTCCAACACTTGAATCTTGTTTATGGGAATATTCATATTTAAAGTGTGGATTAAATATCTTGTTGTGCTTATGTATTGAACGATTTTTATTTATTATGAAATGAGTTATTGTTTCTTTAATTATTCTTGTTTTTTAATATTTCCAAAAGGATTAGCTAACCCTAGGACTCGCCCATTCACTTAGAATTAATTTTGGAAAAGATAATTTGGGGTTGGGAAAGATTAATTAACAAGAACTTGAGGCGTTAACCCTCACTTTATAGATTCTACCTAGGGATAGGATTGAACTACTTGTAGCCATATTCGGGTGTGCTAAATCTCTTAATTGTTTTAGGGATAATTCAATTAGGAAGTCTTGTTAGTATTCACAAGAAGCTAATATAGAATTATTACCCAAGGCTAATTAACATAAACTCGCTCATATTTGTAATATCGTGAAATACATTGGATCATTACTTGAGTGTAATTCTCATTGCATCCATGCTTATAGCCATTGATCATTTTACTTGCTTTCTAGATTAGTTTATATTTACGTATTTGGTTATAAATATTTTCTCAAAACCTTTTTAAGTGTTTGGCTTAGCATAATAAGTGATAATTCTATTACACGCCTAATCGCCTACATATTATTCTCTGTGGTATTCGACCCCTACTCATAGTTAGGTAAAATAAAATTGCATCCGACCGTGTCCATTTACTTTTTAGTAGTGGATTTGGATGTCATCAAAATTGGCGCCGTTGCCGGGGAACAATTTGGCGTATTTAGGTTGTTTGAGAAGTAAGCATACGTACTTTTGTCCAAACTTGTGAATATCTGTGTAATTATTTTCTTATCTTTGTTTACTTTTCTTGTTTGTTTCTTGTTTATTTTCTTAGTTTTTGAAAAATAGCATCATGTAATGAAAATTGGTCGGATGGTAGTTGTTCATACTTTGATGACCCTTGTCCTTATTGTGGAGGACCACACTCATGGCAAAATTGTTTAAATTCTCCTGGGGCGGATTGTGCGCAAAATCGCAAACCCATGAGTGGACTATTTGTGATAAGTGTGGGGGTCAAAATGGCCATTGGGATCATTGTGCTTATTTGTCCTTCCCTTCCCGAATCTCCGCTATGATGATTCTACTTTTGTGATGATAATTATAGGGATACGGAAGTGGAAGAAAGTGAGCACAGTCAAAATGGAGAGTTCAAGCTCATGATAGAATGCTTACTTGAAGGAGGAAATAAAGAGCAAAATGCATTGGATGAGCTTTTGAAAAATAGTCTCCAAAATGATTTGGTCCTTGAAAGGTTGAACTCACAAATGGGAGAAATGCTTGAAGCTTTAGAGGTCCAACAAGCCTCGGAAGTGAATAATAGCCAAGAACCTTCCTTAGAGGTGGAAGCAGTAAATCCTTCTTTGGTACTTGATCAAAACCAAGAAGAAATCTCAAATGCTCAAAATGAGAGGACGATGCTCATGTTGGAGGCCATTCTTGAAAATGAACAGAAATACAACTTGGCACTCGAGGACTTGAAATAAGTTTTGACTCAAAATGATGAGAATATCCGCACTTTGGAAGCTCAAATGAAAATATGGGTTGAGGCTCACTATGCCCACCAACTTGAGAGTGTGGAAAGAGATCAAGAAGAGTCCAACTTCGAGGAAGAAAGTGAGCTTTATTTTGAAAAATTAAGAATTGAACATCCGCCAACAGAATTCATACTTGTTGGTGATGCCAAGAAAAAATAGAATTAGAGTCAACCGGTGTAGTTGAAAAGATGGTCAAATTTGACTCTAGTTCTGGGGACCAAGAGGATGTCTGAATCCGGGAAAAATTGCAATTTGGAGGCTTGATGTCACATTCCAAGCATTTCTCAACATTGGAATTGTGTGGTGATATGAGAATTGAATTACACGAGTCAATGAAAGATTGCGAAGAGGAGAGGCAAGGGCCATATATATTACAATTTGAAGGTACAAGAAGGCAAAATGGCATTCCTCACATGAAAGCCAAGAAATGCAAAATGAAGCAAACGGCATTTGGCTTGATCATCTACTTACCACCCCCCGCCACTCGTGGTCACAAGCTTGATTCCAAGTTTGATGCCCAGTTCATATCTTCCAAGTGGCGATAAAAGTGGTAAAGTTGATTCGCGTCGTGCCACGACGTTAAATGTGGCGCTTGGTGGGAGGCAACCCATCGTTTTGAGTTCGTTTTTAAAATTTTCTTTTTTAGAATAGCTTAGTATTTTATTTTTGACTAATCTGCCAAGTTTTAGATTTTTTGGAGTTGAATTGAGGAGTTTGAGGTGTTGGAGTGCACAAAAATAGTAGCTGCCCATTCTGTGCATCAGTCATCTAGTGCAACCGCATCTGCGGAACACTACTCACAGATGTGGCCTCGCAGAAGCGCCAATTAGAGCGCAGATGCATAAGCTTCGCAGAATTGAGAGAGGTTTTCTTGGCTTTCATGTGAGGAGGTAATACCATCTCCGTATTTTAGTCTCTATAACCGCAAAAGCGTAGGCGCAGAAGCGGTTCAAACCTCACAGATGCGACACGTCGGGTAATTTGAAAGAGTCCATATGTTCTTTAGCAGGTAATACCATCTCCCTTTCAATCTCAACTCCCCAACCCAAAACCCCTCTCATCTCACGCTATTGCTCTTCACCACTGTTCACACTCAAGTTCTCACACACAGGCAACACAGGTATCATCTTCAGCTCTCTCTTCTACTTCTCTCTTCTGCTTTTATTTTCTTTTCTTCTTCATCTCTTCTCCATGGAAGATATCCCACAGCTCCATTTCCTTCTGATTAGTGTTAATATTAGGGGTGAGTAAATTTGTTGAGTGTAGTCGTGTGTGCTGTTGTTGTTGAAAAACATTTGGAGAAATCTGAGTACCTAATTTGTTTAAAGAAGCATGACTTCTCTTTGCTCGTTAAATGTTCGATAATTTGTCCAAGAGAATTTTGATTGCGAAGTGCCTTAAAATCAGGTTTAATCAAGTCGTATAATCATCTAGTTCATTAATTTAGAAGTCTTGAGTATATATTATGTGCTAAAATTCTGGGTTTTTGAAACCCCTGATGAACACCGCAGATGCGGCCTCGCACCTGCGATGTATTTTTCACAGGTGCGATTTCTGGTCAACTAGGAAAGTTCGCAGAAGCGAAAGAAATGCCACAGAAGTGGACCCACACCTGCAATTGTTTTTCGTAGGTGTGGTAACTGGGTAGTTTTGGCAAAAAATAGTGGCTCTGCAGTTATGGCTTGCTGGGCCCGTTTGGTTTGATTCTTTTGCCTAATTGCATTGTTTTGAATTTTTTAACATGATTCTAATTCCCTACTAACTATGTTTTGATGTTTGAAGGTACTTTGAGCTTAAAATGGACTCGAACATGAACAAAAATGCAATGCTGGATCACGAAATTGAAGAAGTGGCTGAGGATTTGAACTATGATACCAACATATTCATGTCTTCCGTGTGCCAAAATCGATATTATGATGATCTCCTCACGAAGAAGCTCAAACTTGAGAAAGGAATTATCGATGACAAAGTGGCCGAGCTCCTTCCGGATTTCCATGGCCGGCTAGTTTCAAGCGGCTGGACCTGCTTCATCCCCACTCTTTGCAAGGCCAATAAGGAATGGGTTAGGGAATTTTACGCCAACTTAAGGCATACACATTTCCAAAACCATGAACTTACAATAAGGGAAAAGATTGTGAAATTTGGAGTTGAAGAGATAAATGATGTCTATGGGCTTCAAAATCATTCGGCCGAGCCAATGCGAGAAAGAGATACATGCGACAATGGTGATTGGCTAGTCTCAAAGCTCTGTCCTACATGTCAAACAGTGACTTGGGATAAAAAGAAAAAAGGCATCAAATGTGGTGATTTCCTAACTGAAGCAAAAATGTGGTTGTATATCGTTGCGAACAGAGTGTCTCCTTATGGGAACATGTCTGATGTCACATATACTAGGGCACTGATAATTGCTTGTATCCTTGATGGAATTCAAGTGAATGTTGGTCATTACATCGTTCAAGAGATGAAGGAGTATGTTCTTCAAGGTGGCTCGACATTGATATTTCCATCATTGATTACAGAGTTGTGCAGGCGTGCGCAGGTTGAGTAATGGAATGGAGATTATTTGATACCGTCGTACAAGCCCTTTCACCCATTGAGAGTGACAGGAGAAGGCAATATGGTAAAAATCAAGAAGAGAAAAATGGATATTGTTGTAGGTGAGGGGTCCTCCTAACAAGCTACTTAGGCCGAGGGACCATTTGGGATGCTAAATTCCCAGCTTGCATCCATTCATGGCTTAGTGTCACAGCTCCCTAGTGGGCCCTTACACTACCAGCCTATGCTCGAGTATTTTAATAGGGAAGAAATGAAGACCTACCTGGAACCAGAAGAAGAAAGCAGAGTCGCATGAAAAGTTGGCAGCTTCTGTTAGCAGGCTCGAGACAACCTATGGCAACATGGCCAAGGCACATGTAGATCATCAGGCAGACTTCAACAAGGAGAATGAGAGAAATAAGAAGAAGAGCAAGTTCATGATGAAGATGTGGAGAGGCATCAAGGCCATCTTCAAATGGGGGCATCCGAACAGGAAGATATCGGTCGAGGACAAAGATGATAATGAAGAGTATTCCTTCTTGTCGAATGATGTTGATGCTGATACTGAGGCTACCGATGATGATAAGGCCGAGAGTTATACACGGCAGTGATTAGCCTTTTCCCGCAGTCTGCTAGTCTGATGCAGACCTCAAGGAGACCCTCAAACTACTTTTATTTATCTTGATATTGTGCAGTGAGGACACTGTAGTGTTTTTAGTGGGGGATGGCTTTAGGGAGTATACTTTATTTGTACATTGATGCTTGACTTGTGCCCTTGCCGGCTGGATATTATGTGCCATTGCCAGGCTTGTTCTACTATTGTTTATAATGTGCCTTTGCCGGGCGTAGTTTGTGATTGGTGATACATGTGCGGATTAGTCGCTTTTTTTATTCTATTTTATTTTTCTTTATTTATTTATTTATTTATTTTCTTTAGTATTTTTTTGTTTATGTTATTTTTATTCCTTCAGTAGTAGTTGCCTTTGTTATTTTATTTTCTTTAGTAGTTTTTAGTTATTTATTTTTATTCCTTTGGTATTTATTTTATTTTCTTTAGTAGTTTTTAGTTTATATTATTTTTATATCTTTAGTAGTAATATACTTTTTTTGTGTTGAACCGGGTGACTTTTCCCTATGATGGATGGCATGACGACTTTCTTAAGGGAATTAGTCTTGTTTTGTTATGTGGAGACTTTTGGATTGTTCGGTACTAATAAAATTACTCTTATATGTGATGTGTGAATTAAGAATACCCCTCCTAATTTTGGTTGTAAATTGAAAATGTAAGTTGCATGGGGAAGAATAATTTTTGTGATAACCTTTTGGCTCATTTTGTGACTCTTTGCCCACTAGTTGGCATGATATTGCTCTAATTGTTCTTATTAAGAAGTGAAATTGATCTGTCTTGATTAGTTCGTGTGCCATGTGTGTTAGTTTTTGTTAAAAATAATTCTTGTGTTTACTTTTATCATCTAGAACTTGCCCGGTTGGTCTTTCAATGCTAATGTTAATTATGTTTGGTTGGAGGGATGACCTTAGGCATTCTTTGTGATCTTTGAAAAAACCTCTTTAGCATATCGAGCCTACCATTGCATTAATACTATCACTAGTTAACCCCATTTGAGCCTTTAACCCTTTCTTTGGCTACCTCATTACAAATCTTTACCTTTTTTGTGAAATAATTCCTTCTTTTGAACCCATCCATCCTTGAATGTTAAGAATGAGGCTAAAATCCTAAGTTGGGGGTGTTGGTGTTAATTGAAAAATGGTGAAGATGTACATTGTGTGTAGAAACATATACCTCAAAGTTGTTTATATGAAGATACTCAAGCTCCAAAAGAAAATAGTTGTACAAAAAAAATATGGAGTCTTGAGAAAATTAGAGAGATACATTAAGGTGGTTCTATGTTGGTAACTAGATGTCAATAAGGGCTATGTGATTTAAAAAGAAGCAAAGTGCAAAAAGAATATACAAATGTGAGTAGTGTTCAAGGAGGGTGTAGTCACTTATATCTCAAATGCGTATCCTGCCCTTCCCTAAGCCTACATTACAAGCTTAAAAAGTCCTTATGGGATCTCTAACTGAATGTTCTTGAATAGGCAGCGAATTAAAATAAGGGCAAGCTTATGGCATGATATTTTGTAACACTTGAAATTCTTTGTTGAGAGTGAGTGTCTTTGTGCATTTGTCCCTTGTGTTGTTATTGTAAATATGGTGATTTTGAGACTTTCTTTCTTGTGCGGGTACATGGATTATGATGGATTGTGACATTGATTGATTCTGAGTTGAGAAAATTGAGCATATGTAGTAGACTAGTGCTTTTGAGTCACTTCTTGAGGCTTGGTTGATGTCACTTGATTATTTTGAAACTCCATTGCATTCTTGAGATTGTTTTAAATGAGGGAGTTATTTGGTTGAGATTCACATGTTTGAGCCTAATTATTGGTACCAACCAAAGCCATAAGTGTTATGCTTAATTGGAAAATGTGATTTGAAAAAGATAGCGATGCTAATTGTGCTTTAAATGGTAGAGCCTCATTAAATTTTTTGTTTTGATTTGCTTGAGGACAAGCAAAAGCTTTAAGTTGGGGGTGTTGATGAGTGGTGATTCTATCATTTATTTTAGTCTTTTTTCTTTAGTTTTTGCATCCGTTAATTATAATATGAGGTTGTTTATGGTGTGCATTGCTAGATTTTTAGGTAAATGATGCCATGAAGAGTGTTGAATTCAATTGAAGTGGAATTGAGAAAAAAAGAGTAAAAAAAGTGCAAATTCCTTTAGTGATTCCGCATCTGCGGAACACTGTGCGCTTATGCGACCTCGCATCTGCGAGTGGAAGGCTGCATCTGCAGAAATGTCAATCTCCAGCTGGGATCGAATTTGCGGTCAATAATCCGCATTTGCGGAGTCGCTTCTGCGGAGACATGTTCCGCATCTGCGGAGAAAGAGACTCCCCAAAGGTTTCGCAGCTACGTTTAAAAGTCCACTTTTGTAGAGTCGCACCTGCGATGATTTATTCTGCAGATGCGGCCAACAGGCATCAGACCTGGGCAATGATCATGTCTAAAGCACACCTCAAAAGAGGTATTAAATGGTCGCTTGCAATAATAGAAACCCAACTAAGAGTGGGGATCGAATCCACAGGGAACTAAGATGGGAGTTAGGGGTATATATTTCAATGTGAGTTATTGGATTAACTAGATTGCACTTCCGCAATAAGATTTATTTTCTATTTCTAATTTTACTCTATTGATTGCGAAATAAAGGAAGAGGACTAGAGAAAATTATTTTTAGGTTTTTTTTTCAAATGGATAAAAAGCCTAGGGTTGTGACCATTACCAAGGTGTTTTCCTAATGGGTTAATGACTTTAATGCTTGTTTCGTTGATTGGGGTGTATTATAGCTATCAACTCTAATTTACCCACTAAGTACCTCTCGATCAGAGAGTGATTTTGCCCAATTTGGCTTTCTCAAGACCAAATAGGTATCACCCAAAATAGTTGATAAGAGTTCAAGTTGGGCTATTACTATCTCTAGGTTGAACCATTTAATTGGGTTAATCAATCTCTAAATTGACCCAATTCCTTGTTAGCTAAGTTATCCTAGACTAAGTATCTCTTTCTCAATTAAAGCATGAACCTGATGTTTGCAACCATTAATTCCACAATTAAAGCATGAACTAAGCTAAATAATAAACACTCAATCATAAAAAAATACTAAATTAGATACCTATAAGATTTACACATTAGGGTTGGGTCACAATCCTAGTAGAAATCTAGCTACTAATAATTGGATTTGAATAAAATAGAGAAGAAAGACTAATTAAACTCATAATGAAAGCTTAAAATAATTAAATCTATTGTAAATACACCAAAACAAAGTAAAACTTCCTAAAATGGCAAAGAAAAACGGCTACAGTAATTTCAGAGGTTCAAACTTGACCTAATTTTGTGAAACTTATCTATTTATACAAGGCTAAAAATATCGAACAAAAATATCCCTTGGGAGGTTCTGAGGCCGCACAATTCCATGTGCGGTCCGCAGATTTGTTCATCTGGCAGGAGCTGGAGTTCTGCAGCCACATATTTCTGAACTGCGGCCGCAAGGCAACTGTTCTGAAGTCCGCAGATTAAGAACTGCGGCCGCAAGGTACTCTTTTGCAGTCCGCAATATTAGGATTGCGGTCGCAATGCAATCTTCTGCGGTCGCACAAATCTTGTGCAGTCCGCAATTCACTGAGGCACTGGACTTGGTATTTTTGCATACTCTCTGATCTTGACCCTTAGCCTTGCTTTTGCGGTCGCACAATTCATGTGCGGTCCGCAATTTGCACAACTGTCTGCTAATGTTTTCTTCTTTGTTTGCGGCCGCAGATGGAATTTTGCGGTCAGCAATTTCTTCTGCAACCGTAGAATTTCTTCTGCGGACCGCACATTATGTGCTTCTGAGCCCTTTATTGCCTTGTGCTTAGACTACTCCTTTTAGCCGAATTTCATCTCGGGAGCCCAACTTCCAGCATTCCTACAATTCTGCACAATTTCATTAGTTTCGGGAACACAATTCAATGCTTTTAGATTAAAACAAAAGCTAAAAGGTGCTAATAAGTAGTCAAAATCCCCACTTATCAAGCAACTTGGGCATTTCACATTTTCTCCATTCCAAACCCACAAATGCACGACCTAGCTTATTGGAAACACATCTTTGGCTTAATTTTCAGTCTCCTTGACTAGAGAACACAAGTTTTGGAGCTAGGGTTCTTGCACACAGACTTGGGTCTTGAAGATTTGAAGTTTTTTGTTGAGAATTTCTTACCCATTTATGTTCATTTATTCATTTCCTTGCTTTATATTGTATATCTAACTGTGTAGTATTTTTTTTCCAACACTTGAATCTTGTTTATGGAAATATTCATATTTAAAGTGTGGATTAAATATCTTGTTGTGCTTATGTATTGAACGATTTTTATTTATTATGAAGTGAGGTATAGTTTCTTTAATTACTCTTGTTCTTTAATGTTTCCAAAGGGATTAGCTAACCCTAGGAGTCGCCCATTCACTTCGAATTAATTTTAGGAAAGATAATTTGGGGTTGGGAAAGATTAATTAACAAGAACTTGAGGCGTTAACTCTCACTTTATAGATTCTACCTAGGGATAGGATTGAACTACTTGTAGCCATATTATGGTGTGCTTAATCTCTTAGTTGTTTTAGGGATAATTCAATTAAGAAGTCTTGTTAGTTTTCGAAAAAAGCTAATATAGAATTATTACCCGAGGCTAATTAACATAAACTCGCTCATATTTGTAAAATCGTAAAATACATTGGATCGTTACTTGAGTGTAATTCCCATTGCATCCATGCTTATAACCATTGATCATTTTACTTTCTTTCTAGTTTAGTTTATATTTTCGCATTTAGTTATAAATATTTTTTCAAAACCCTTTTAAGTGTTTGGCTTTGCATAATAAGTAATAATTCTCTTACACGCCTAATTGCCTACATATTGTTCTCTATGGGATTCGACCCTGACTCATATTTGGGTAAATTATATTGCATGCGACCGTGTCTATTTACTTTTTAGTAGTGGATTTGGACATCATCAACCGCACCAGCCATTTCTCTAGCTGGGGAAGGTACTCAGACTCCCGCCGTCCATACTCTAGAGCGGGGGGTGCAGGGACTCCAGACACCGAGGGTACTACCAGCCCAGCCGGTTGCAGTTGCTCAGGCCCAGGTGGGTCCCTTTATGAGTGATGAGGAGCAGAAGAGACTAGAGAGGTTCGGAAGGCTCAAGCCTCCATCATTCAGTTAGGCTGAGTCAGAGGATGCCCAGGACTTTTTGAATAGGTGCCAGTGGATTCTTCACATGGCGGGTATTCTAGAGACTAGTGGGGTCTCATTTACTACTTTTCAGCTGACGGGGGCAGCCTTCAGATGGTGGGAGACCTATGAGCGAAGCAGGCCAGTCAGTGCAGCACCACTTTCATGGCACGAGTTCTCCGTTCTCTTCTTCAAGAAGTTTGTGCCACCGACCCCGCAGGGAGGAGTTGCATAGGTAGTTTGAACAACTACTCCAGGAGGGTATGTCTGTGACCTACTACAAGATGAGATTTTTAGAGTTGGCTCATCACGCGGTCTGGTTGGTTCCCACAAAGAGGGAAAGGATTAGGAGGTTCATTGATGTCCTCAACTATGGAGTGCATTTTGTTATGACTCGAGAAAATGTATCAGGTGCTATGTTCGAAGTGGTTGTTGATATTGGTAGGCAGCTAGAACTGGTCCTTAGTCAGGAGCGAGAGGAGAGGGAGGCCAAGAGGCCTCATGGTTCGGGTGGTTTCAGCGGTGTTTCTTCTGGGGGTCAGTCCCACAACAACAGGGTCGTTCTTATAAGCCCGCTCAAATGGATCGTCCGGTTCATCGTGGCATATCAACTAGCCATGGTTCATACAGTGCCCGTCCGGGTCAGTCATCTCTCAGTGGCCTCCCAGCTAAGAGTTCATCTCATGCTCCATCAGTTCAGGGTTCATCTGTGCTGGGTTCTTCTAGCAGTTATTCTGATTCTCAGGATCCGATTCAGTCCCCACCACCATTGATGGATCAGGGTTGCAACGAGTGTGGGTATCTTAGATATATGAGGAGGTATTGTCCCTATCTCTTGGGAGGTCCAGTTTAGTAGAGGGGTCAGGCTATGACGTCTACACCAGTAACTTCATCACCCGTGCAGCCAGTTCAGGGTGGGGCCCAGGCAGCTAGAGATCGCCCTAAAAGGGGAGGCATATCAGGTGGCGGTCAGTCTCGATTCAGAGGTTGTTGCTTTAGACACAGTGATCACAGGTATTATCTCAGTATGCCACAGGGATGCTTCTATATTATTTGACCCTAATTCCACTTATTCGTATGTATCATCGTATTTTGCTCGTTATTTGGATATACCTCATGATTCCCTAGTTTCACTTGTTCATGTATCTACGCCGATGGCCGATACTATTATTGTGGACCGTGTGTATCGGTCGTGTGTAGTAACTATTGGGGAATTTGAGACTAGAGTTGATCTCGTATTTCTTAGTATGGTTGATTTCGACATGATTTTGGGTATGGATTGATTGTCCCCATGTCATGCTATTATGGATTGTCACGCTACGACTGTGATGTTGGCGATGTCGGGATTGCCGAGGATCGAGTGGGGAGGTTCTCTAGACTATGTTCCAGTAGGGTGATTTCATATTTGAAGGCCCAATGGATGGTTGGGAAGGGGTGTTTTTCATATTTGGCCTTTGTGAGAGATGTTGGTGCTGATACTCCTACTATTGATTCTATTCTGGTAGTGTGAGACTTTCCAGATGTATTTCCTGCACACCTACCGGGCATGCCACCCGACAAGGATATTGATTTTGGTATTGACTTGGTGTCGGGCACTCAACCCATTTCTATTCCTCCATATCATATGGCACCAGCAGAGTTGAAGGAATTGAAGGAGCAACTTCGGGAGCTTCTTGATAAGGGGTGTATAGGCCTAGTGGGTCACATTGGGGTGCACCAATTCTATTTATAAAGAAGAAGGATGGTACTATGCTAATGTGCATCAACTATAGGCAATTGAACAAAGTTACAATCAAGAACAAGTATCCTTTGTCGCGCATTGATGATTTATTTGACCAGCTTCAGGGAGCCAGGGTGTTCTCTAAGATTGATTTGAGGTCTAGGTATCACCAGTGGAAGATTTGGTACTCGGATATTCTGAAGACGGCATTCAGGACCCACAACGGTCACTATGAGTTCTTTGTGATGTCTTTTGGGCTGACCAACGCCCCAGCAACATTCATGCATCTTATGAACAGTGTTTTCCAGCCATATCTTGATTTGTTTGTCATAGTATTTATTGATGATATCCTGTGTACTCATGTAGCCAGGAGGAGCATGCACAGTATTTGAGGATTGTACTACAGCGGTTGAGGGAGGAGAAGCTTTATGCCAAGTTCTCCAAGTGTGAGTTTTGGCTTAGTTCAGTGGCATTCTTGGGGAACATGGTGTCCAGCGAGGGGATTAATGTGGATCCAAAGAAGATAGAAGCGGTTCAAAGTTGGCCCAGACCGTCTTCAGCTACTAAGATTCAGAGTTTTCTCGGCTTGGCCGGATATTATCGTTGCTTCATGGAGGGTTTCTCGTCCATTACAGCGCCTTTGACCAGGTTGACCCAGGAGGGTGCTCCATTTAGGTGGTCGGATGAGTGTGAGGAAGCTTTCAGAAGCTCAAGACTGCCTTGACCATAGCTGCAGTTTTAGTTTTGCCTTCAGCATCAGGTTCTAATATTTTGTATTGTGATGCTTCTCGGATTGGAATTGGGTGTGTCTTGATGTAGGAGGGTAGAGTGATAGCTTATGCTTCGTGCCAGTTGAAGCCCCATGAGAAGAACTACCATGTTCATGATTTGGAGTTGGCATCCATCATTCATGCATTGAAGATTTGGAGGCATTATCTCTACGGTGTGTCTTGTGAGTTATTTACGGATCATCGGAGTCTCTAGCACTTGTTAAAACAAAGGATCTAAATTTGAGGCAGTGGAGATGGCTAGAGCTGCTAAAGGACTATGATATTGCCATTCTGTATCATCTCGGGAAGGCCAATGTGGTGGTCGATGCCTTGAGTAGCCTTGCATTTATTCATGTTAGTGAGAGACCTCTTGCATCAGATGTTCAGGCTTTGGCCAATCAGTTCGTGAGATTAGATGTTTCGGGGGCCAGTCGGGTTCTAGCTTGTGTGGTTTCTTGGTCTTCCTTATATAATCGCATCGGAGAGCGTCAGTATGATGATCCCCATTTTCTTGTCCTTAAGGACACGGTTCAGCACGGTGATGCCAAGGAGGTTACTATTGGGGATGATGGGGAGTTACGGATGCAGGGTCGGATTTGTGTGCCCAATCTGGATGTGCTACGTGAGTTGATTCTTGCAGAGGCCCACAGTTTGCGGTATTCCATTCATTCGGGTGTCGTAAAGATGTATTAGGACTTGAGGCAGCACTATTGGTGGAGGAGGATGAAGAAAGATATAATGGGGTTTGTAGCTCGGTGCCTAAATTATCAGCAGGTGAAGTACAAGCATCAGAGATCGGGCGGATTGTTTCAGAGGCTTGAGATTCCGGAGTGGAAATGGGATCATATCACCATGGATTTTGTAGTTGGTCTTCCACGGACTTTGAGGAAGTTTGATACTATTTTGGTGATTATGGATCGGTTGACCAAGTCTGCATATTTCATTCCAGTTGGGACTACTTATTCTTCGGAGCGGTTAGCTGAGATCTACATCCGCGAGATTGTTCGCCTTCACAGTGTGCCGGTGTCCATAATTTCAGATCGGGGCACTCAGTTTACATCGCAGTTTTGGAGAGTAGTGCAGCGAGAGTTAGTCACACGGTTGATTTGAGTACAGCATTCCACCCTCAGACGGACGGATAGTCCGAGCGCACTATTCAGATATTAGAGGATATACTATGCGCTTGTGTCATAGATTTTGGGAGTTCTTGGGATCAATTTCTACCACTTGCAGAGTTTGCCTACAATAACAGCTACCAATCGAGCATACAAATGGCTCTGTATGGGAGGCGGTGTTGGTCTCCGGTGGGTTGGTTTGAGCCAAGTGAGGCTAGGATATTGGGTACTGACTTGGTTCAGGATGCTTTGGACAAGGTTAAGTTGATTCAGGATCAGCTTCGTACGGCATATTCTAGATAGAAGAGCTACACTGATCGGAAGGTTCATGATGTTTCTTATATGGTGGGGAAAAATATACTACTCAAAATATTTCCCATGAAGGATGTTATGATATTCAGGAAGAAGGGCAAATTGATCCCTCAGTATATTGGGCCTTTTGAGGTGCTTGAGAGGATTAGAGAGGTGGCTTACAAGCTTGCATTGCCGCCTATTCTGTCGAGTGTTCATCCAGTGTTTCATGTTTCCACACTCCAGAAGTATGTCGGTGATCCGTCTCGTGCTTTGGACTTCAGCACGGTTCACTTGGATGGTGATTTGACTTATGATGTGGAGTCGTTGGCCATTTTGTATCGGTAGGTTCGAAAGTTGAGGTCAAAGAACATAGCTTCAGTGAAGGTGAATTGGAGAGGTCAGCCAGTCGAGGAGGCTACTTGGGAGACAGAGCGGGAGATGCGGAGCAGATATCCACGCCTATTTGAGACTCCATGTATGACTCTAAACCAGTTCGAGGACAAATATTTGTTTAAGAGGGGGAGGATATAATGACCTGACTGGTCGTTTTGAGTGTTGTAGCCTCGTTCCCTCATTTACTGCTTATTCTGTGCTCAATTATTGTTATGTGACTTGACGGGGTGGTTAGTTCGGTTCCGGGGATGTTTTGGAATGAATTGGGATACTTAGTCCCAAGGTTGGAAGCTTAAGTTGAAAGTGTTGACCGGATATTGACTTATGAGTAAACGACTACGGAATGATGTTTTGATATTTTCGATAGCTTTGTATGGTGATTTTGAACTTAGGAGCATGTACGGATACTGATTTGGAGGTCCGTAGGTAATTTTGGCTTGAAATGGTGAAAGTTGAAAAAATAGAAGTTTGGAGAGTTGAGAGGTTTGACTTAGAGTTGACTCTGTGGTTACCGAGCTCGGATTTTGGTTCCGAAAGTTGGAGTAGGTCCGTTGTGTCGTTTATGACTTAAGTGCAAAATTTGAGGTCAATCGGAGTTGCTTAGATAGATTTCGGCATCGATTGTAGAATTTAAAAATTCATTAGTTTTATTAGGCTTGAATTGGGATGCGATTCGTGTTTTTGATGTTGTTTGATGTGATTTGAGGCCTATACTAAGTTTGTATGATATTTTAGGACTTGTTGGTATGTTTGGTTGAGGTCCCGGGAGCGTCGGGTGATTTTCGGATAGTTAACGGATTGGAATTTAGACTTAGAAGATTGCTGATGTTGCAGGTCTGGTTTCCTTATAAGCGATCGTGTGGGAAGGTCCGCGATCGCTTAGGCTTATTTTGGACAGCTGGGATTCTATTCTATGCGATCGCGAAATGAGGACTGCGATCACGGAGCTTTGGCCATTAGTGCATCACGAACGCGTGGGTTAAGTCGTGTTCGCGTAGAGGAAAGGAAGAAGCTGGGATTCCACGCGTTGTTCTTTGTGATCGCATGAGGCTGTCCACGATCGCGTAGATCAGGGATGTTTGGTCGTCGCATTCGCGTTCGCATAGAGTTAATTTTGGCAGCTTAGTTTTTTTGCTTCGCAATCGCGAAAAAGGGCATTTGGGCAGACTCTTAAATATCAAAAACGAGGGTTTGATTTATATTTTATAATTGGACTTTGGGAGCTCGGATTGAGGCGATTCTTGGAGAGATTTTCAAGTGATTGACTGGGGTAAGTGATTCTAACCCAGATTTGGCTAAATTACATGAATCTATCATTGTTTTTATCATTTAATTAGTATTTTGGGTTAGAAAAATTGGGAAAAATTGTAAAAACTTCATAGGCTTTAATTTGAGGATTTGAAGGTCGAGTTGTGATTGGATTTTGAGTAATTTTGGTATGGTTGAACTCGTAGTTGAATGGGTACTCGGGTTTTGTTAAGTTTGTCAAATTTTGAGATGTGGGTCCGAGGTTGACTTTTTTAGTTAACTTTTTGACTTTTGCTTAAGAACTTAGCTTTTTCATATGGAATTGATTCCTATAGCTTGTGTAGATTGTATCGAGTTATTTGTGACTAGATTCGAGGCGTTTTAGAAAAGATAAAATCTGGTTTTTGATAAAAATCCTTCTATCAATTTAGCTTATTGTAATATTGCGTAAAGTGACCTCCAATAAATTTAGCTTAGCCGTCTTCCTAAAGGGTTTTCATAACATGTGTCCTTTGAGAAATCTAAATTTTTTTCCCAATATTTAGTCACTTTAAATTATTGAAAATATATTCCTTACAAAACCAAAATTGACCTTGAATTCACTGATTATTCTTCACTCACAAACCCTTTATATTTTATCACAAAATCTATTGGATAAGATTAAGAGACAAAAGGATTAAATTAAGATTCGGGCTTTGGGAGAAATTCTTGAACATTAAAGAACTCGTGCTTGGGTGGGACTAGCAATAATTTATTCTGCACTTTATTCGCTATTGAGAGGGACTGAGTGAATGAGGAAAGACCGAGGGATTTAAGGGATTGCAGGAAAAGCTAAAATTTATTCTGCACTTTATTCGCTATTGAAGGTTGTTTAGATTTTATATGTAGTACTAACACTTGATAGAGAATGAAAACATCGTCTTTTGATGTTAATTGAATGTATGGTTATTATTACAACATTAAACAGATAAAGATATGGCATGGAGTATAAATTACTTTACACAAATTTTAAAACTTGACAATTGTTTATCAATATATGTACATGTTAAACAAAATGTAAATAAAGTGTAATTTTTATTCATTTCTTGCAATATTCCATATATTGCTTTAATTACGTTTTTCTCACTTATCGTGTGTGTATATATATATATATATATATATATATATATATATATATATATATATTATATTAAAAGCACAAAGACCCTTAGCAAAATATCGTTCGTCTTTTTTACCCTTTAAAAGCAAATTTTATATTGGATAAAATTGTCATTTAAAGTAAATTCCTAATATATAGGACTTTAAAATAACTAAGATTTTACTTATTAAATTTTTTCTTATTTGATTAGGTAAGAAGATTTCAATTAAATTTTTACCTTATATAAACTCATTTCCTACTCAATTAACATTTCTTTATCACTAAAATCAAATTTTCAATCACACATTATTCTCTTGAATTAATTTTTAACATTAAAAAAAGGACTTTTACCTTCCGAAGAACTAGATTGCTTGGGCAATAGTTTACTCCAACGATACTTTTTTTTTTTAGAAGGAACAAGAGTTGGGACAAGAGTTCTTACCTTTTTGGTTGAAAAGGTAAATTTTATGAAAGTCAAAGTGAAAAATTTATAATAGACTTTAAAATCTTAAATGTTTAGTTCATCTAAAGTATCATATACTAACGTGATTGTAATTTCATTTAACCCGGATTATAGTAAAATATAATTTCTCCAACACATAATTATCTTTTAAAGAAAAAATTAGCTATTGAAAATAAATATAATTAAGATTTGCTACAACTTGATAATCAATAAAAAGGGAATAATAAGAGAAATAACATGAGAAAATATGCTAACTCTGGAAGAGACACAAAAACTTTGTTAAAAATTGTAATGTGCAAATGTAACTGCTTAAATTTTGTATTTGAGTTTTAATCTAATTATTATTAGTTTGCTTATTTCATCATTCGCGAGCCAATTATTTAATCAACAAAAAACTATATTAATTAATATCATTATATATATAAACTATAATTAATTTTGTATTATAATTGAACTCCTTTCCAACTCAATTAATATTTTATTATTGACTTCTTGTATTATATTTGAAAATCACGCTCAATAATTAGGACAACAACAACAACAACCCAGTATAATCCCACTAGTGGGGTACGCAGACATAACCCCTACCATAAGGTAGAGAGGCTATTTTCAATAGAAACTCGGCATCCTTCCCTCCAAAAACTCCCCACCTTGTTCTTGGGGTGACTCGAACTCACAACCTCTTGGTTGGAAGTGGAGGTTGCTTACCATCATAGCAACCCCTCTTGTCTCAATAATTAGGACAAAAAACTAAAAATAAATTAGAGAGAGAGAGAGAGATTGGTAGTTGATAAAAGTCAATAACACTATCGGTTTTGCAAACATAAAAATCTAAAAATAATATATTAATTATTTTTTACCATTAAAAATAGAATATAATTGGATAAAATATTAATTACTAAATATTTGAAATTTGGTATGAGCTAGCATTAACAATTCGAATCAACAAGAAAATAAAGTATTTTCTTATTTGAGAACAAATAATTGAGAATTAACTAATTAGCAAAATAATCCAATTAAATTCTTCTACAATTTATCATACAAGTAAAATCATTTTTAAAATTAACATAATAGGGTACCTAAATTATGCAATTAAGAAGAGAATCGGCAGCAAAAGAAACAAAAAATAAGAGGAATATCATTTTTAATATAATATTAAGAGTCATATTGATAAATTGCTATTCATTTAACTAAATTAATATTCTTCACTTAACTGATATTTTTTCTTAGATTTTATTTTATAACTTAAATATGGAGTATAAATTATTTTATATAATATTTATATAATTTTAAAAATATTAATACTAATTGAGTTGGGTACACGCGCAACGCGCGTAGCATAAGACTAGTTATATTAAAAGCACGAAGCCCCTTAGCGAAATGTTGTTCGCCTTTTTTACACTTTCATAATAAATTTCACACTAGACAAAATAGTTGTTTCCTAATTCTTAGGACTCTTAAATCAACTAAATTTTTATCTATTGAAACCTTCCTTATTTAAATTAGGTAAGAAATCCTAATATTTAAGAATTTAAATTCTATTTAGATTCTAACACTTCAATTGGAATAAACACATAAAATTGAGCACAAATGTAAATATTGAAACTTTTACGCAAGTTAATACTTATATGATCATTAAATGACACTTAGTACTTATATATATTATTATAAAAGTATAAATACATTGTTGATTTACAAAAATAACCTTATAATTTTAGACATAATAACTCATAATAAAAGGACATAACCGAAATTCTAGATATTAGCCTTATAATCCTATTAGTTTTAGGACATAATACTACACGTTAGGAATCCTACATGATTACCTTTAGGAATCCTATTAATATAATTATTTTCAGGTTGTCTAATCCATATAAAATTGAACAAGTAAATATATTTAGTCATGTAATCATATTACTTTTAGGATATACTTCTTAAAAATCCTATTACCAATTTAATTTAAAAACGTATTATAATGTCCTATTACTAAAATGTATTATATTTTCCAAATCTATTTACAAAAATGAGAGCATATATTATTATAAAAGCATAAATACAATATCAATATATCAAATTGCCCTAAAATATTAAACGGAAGAACTCATAAGGAAAGGACATAACTGCAATAACCTATTTTTTGGACTACAATATCTTCTATGATAATTTTTAAAATTTTAAAATTAATAAAATTTTGTCTATTAAATTCTTATTAAAAATAAATAGGAAGGTTTAATAAAATAAATTTCATAAGAATCCTCCGTATTGGCAATACATTACCACTATATAATGTCAAATACGAAGAAAAAATAAAAATAATATTCAATAGAATGCATAAAGAGTTAAAATTGAGAGAGAGAAAAATACCCCCACGATAATATATATTTTTTATTATATTTGAACTATTTTTCTACTCAAATAATATTTTTTTATCAATTTTTATGTAATATTAAAAAATACGCAATTATTAAACAACAACTAAGAAAATATTTAAGAATATAAATTTGTGAGAAAGAGAAAAAAAAATGGTTGGTAAGAGTCAATACCACTAATGATTCTACAAATATGAAGATCTAAAAGTGAAATATCATATCAATCTTTTACTCTTGAAAATAAAATTTATGGTGGATAACATTATAATTAAGATTAAATATTTAAAATAAGAGATGAACTAATATTAAGATCTGAATCAACATAGAATAAATTATTTTTTATGTTAAATTCAAATAATTAAATCTTTTAATTAATTATTTAGCAAGAGAATCCAATTTAATTATTTTTAAATTCATCATATATGGAAAATTCTTATTCAAGTTAAAAAGAAATCTCAGGGTACATAAATTTATTCCATAAAAAGAGAGTTAGAACAAAAAGTAAAAAATGTTAGTATATTATTAAGAATAAAAATACTATACAAATGTTTGAGGAAGCACAATCAAAGCTAAATCCTAAACAAGAACAAGTTTTCAAGACTATATTATAAAGAGTCGACTCTGGTATAACGGGATTATTCTTTGTAGATACCTCCGGCGGAATCGAAATAATATTTCTATGCCATGCATTACTTGCAAATATCATATTAAGAGGTATGACACTGTTAGCAATAGTAGTAAGTGGTGTACAAACAATAATTTTATTATGAGACCACTCACTCTAGATTTGATATACCTCTTCAAACAACTTAAATAACCATCACAAATATATCATAGCAAAGCAATGGTGCTAAATTTATAAGGAAAGCAAAATTTCTATTATGGGATGAAACACTTATGGCTAAGTGTCAAACAATCGAAATAATTGCCCGGCGTTCTAGAGATATATTAGATATTAATGAACCGTTTGGTGAAAAATTAATGGTTTAGGAGGTGATTTCTGTCAAGTACTACCAGTAGTTCCAAAATCGACAAAATCAAATACTGTAAAATCTAGCTTATCAAAGTTATACTTCTGACCTCAACGAAAAAGATTCAACTGACAAGAAATATAAAGTAAGAACAGATCCAATATCCAGTGTCTTCTTGCTTCGTGTCGGAAACGAAGAAGAGCATCCAATAAAAGATGATTTGGTTCTTCCTGGACACTTGGTATCAATCCCAATGGTAATAGTAGTGCATTTAATAAGAGAAATATTTCTTTCATTAGATTAAAACGTAATTTGTGTAAATCGCACGATAAAATTAAAAAGATATCTTAGCTAGCAAAAATGAATATGTTGATCAACTAAATAAAAGATTGATTGCAAAATTTTATAGTAAAAACAAAATGTTTTTCAGTTTTTGACTCAATAGAAAATGATACTAATAATTACTACCAAGGAGAATACTTAAATACTTTAATACCAAATGGCCTTCTACCATACATGTTTGTTGTCAAGTTTCTTATTTCTTACTTATGTTAGTGTCACCGTATATATAGTAGACTAAGTTAAAATTAATCTTTCATTGTATAAGGTTAATTTTGAAGAAAAATATACCTGTCATGCTACTGAAAAACTTAGATACGCCGAATAACTTATGTAATAGCACACAAATGGTATATAGAAGTTTTGACAATAACGTCATACATACAAAAAATATGATACTGGTTAATGTACTTCTAAGTATATTCTTATCCTTGAATTCAACTTTCGTCTTCCGAAACTAAGATATTCTTTTAAATTTTGTGTGAAAATAAGTTTTAGTATGTTTATGTTTTGTAAATATAATAAATAAAGCATAAGGATAAACATTCTAAATATTGGACTATATTTACCGCAATATATTTTCTTGCACGAACAACTATATGTTGTACTTTCAAGAGGGATATAAAGATCGACAACAAGAGGGTTAAGGCAGAGCAACCAACGCATTAGTAGGAAACATACACAAAAAAATATTGTCCACAAAGAAGTGTTCGTTAAGATACCATCACATTAAATACTTTTAAACTATAATATATAATTATCTAACTAACATGACAAAATTGATCATTTGTGTAAGTTTTGATGATATCCTTTTATTTTAAATTCATATATTATGCTAATGTAATAATATTTTTCGGCATTTAGATGATTGTTGTAATATTATACATAAAATTTCTCTCATTAATTAAATTTTATTGTTCCTTCATATAAATAAATGTTTAAATCATTACGTGCCATTATTAACGTGCAACGTACGTTCATAGATACTAGTATGATTAAAATAGGTAAACATATATAAAATTATAGCTATGTATGTAATACAGTATAAGGCCCCGTAAAATATTTCCTAAAGACCTGGATTTCATGATGCCAAAGTAGGCGTAGAGGTTAATAATAGTAAAAATTCTTTGCGGCGAGCTTGCGAGCCGCGGTTCGGACTTTTTGGATTGAAAAGTGCGCTGGGATTTGAAGAAAAATGCTGGGGAGAAGTAGGCAATTATGCGGCCCATTCTGCGGCCGCAGAATCACTCCGCAAATCGCAGACTGGTCGCAGAGTGGGGCATTTTTTATGTCAATTTCGCGGCCATTATGCGACCGCATAACCATTTTGCGGGCCGCACTCTTGTCGCATATCCCTCTTTGAGATTTTTTGGAGGGAGGTTCTGCGGTGCACTATGCGATCGCAGAACAGGTCTGCGGGCCGTATAGTGACCGCAGACCAAGTCAGTTTCTTTCCAGTTCTGGCACCCATTTTCGCGGTCATTTCGCGGACCGTATAACCACTATGCGGTCGCATATGCGACCGCAGAACCCATTCCGAAGCTTTATTTTTTGGGGTTTTAAACCCAATCCTATTTTGTTAAAACACCTACCTTGGACCATTTTGATGATATTTTATGATATTTTTAAAGTGAGAGAGAGGGTCCTAGAGGGAGAAAGTGATCTTCATCAAATTGCTCTTCAATTCTCACTTAAAATCTTGAAGATTATCAAGAGAGACACCTAAGTCTTCTTCCTAAGAGGTAAGATTCTATCACCCAAACTCTTAATTTTAAAATGTAACTAGAATGGGCCATTAGTATGGTAATTCATGGGGATGAGAGTGCTTACCTTGTATGCATGTGTTCCTAAGGTATATGGGGAGGTTGTGAGTTAAAGATGGAAAAGAATGGGGTGTGGGTTGGTGGAGTCTTTCACAAAAAGGGCCTTAAAACATTGGTGCATACCTAGTGTTTGATAATATGCTCAAATGAGCTAGAATCATGACCGTCTTTCTAATTTTGGTCTAACTTATTATATTTCTAAAATAAATTGAAGTTGCTAAAAATTTCGGGTCATTTTAGAATTTGAGAAGCTCAATTGAGGTATGTTGGCTAAACCCCCTTCTTCTTAGAATCGAATCCCATGGTGTTCATGTAATTGGAGTAAGTCCTTGATCATTATTGAATTGACTATTCCTAATGTGGTTGCGTTGAAGGATGTTTGTTCAATGTTTATTCTAAATGCTTCACCATGTCATCTTGCCATTTGAGAATATGTTCAAAATGTGGAATATGTGTTAGGCATGTTAAGACTTCACGTCAAGATCGAAATAAAGGTTGTTATACCAAATTGTATGAAAAGCCACTATGTGCCTAAGATTCCCAAATTGCTCATATGTGAATCTAATGTCTTGAATGGGAAGCCTTATTGTTGTGGATAATGATAATGATATTTGAATGTGAAAAAAGGTACTGGAACTATGAAATACGGCCAAGGGCCAAGAATGACTTTGTAATCGTAATCACTAGTGCCAATGAATTGAAAGTATATGAAAGAAGTACGATGTGAGATGATTGACTGAAAAAGGTAATGTCTCAAATGATATGGCCTAGCCGATCGGGCCGAGATCGGACTCCGTGTAAGAACACGGTGGTATTATCGATGAAATTGTGAAAATGGTTGATGTCTCAAATGAGATGGCCTAGTCGATCGGGCCGTGATCGGACGCCATGCCACACACATGGTGGTACAGTGCTGGAAATTATAATGAATTGTGGTAATGTCTCAAATGAGATGACCTAGCCGATGGGGTCGATATCGGACTCTGTGTAAGAATACAGAGGTATTGTGAATTGTGGAATATTGGTACTAAAGATCACCCAACCTAATAATATGAAAATTGACTTGAAAACGTATATGATCCTTAACTTGTTGTTCTAATATTATTTGAAGCCCTTATTGAATTTTTGACTGTTCCTATTGTATTATTATTCACTCTATTGAGATGGTGTTTAGCTATACATATTAGTGTTATTCGATGGTACTAACGTCCCTTTTGCCGGGGGCACTGCATCTTTAAATGGATGCAGGTGGTTACATAGCAGACAATGCTGATCACAGATAGTGCTGCATCCTCTTCTCAGCGGACTCGGTGAGCCCCATTTTATTCCGAGGTCATGTATTGTACCTTTTGTTTATATTGTGGTCACTTTTGAGGTATAGCTGGGGCCTTGTTGCCGATACCATCTTTACTATCTTTTGTATCTTTAGAGGCTCCGTAGACACTATGTGGGTTGTATATGGGTGTTGAAAATGTTAAACAAGTATATGTTGTGTTTGATCACTTGTTCCACTCAGACTATAAGAATCTGTGTATTTTGAGACTTAAAAGGCGAAATAGCTAATGAAATGGTTTAATGTTGTATGTATGAACTTCCTTCTGTCTAATTAACAAAATCATGTCTTTTCTTGATCATGGGTGAGTTGGGTAGAAAGTATCTAACATGCTTGCTTAACCGGGTTCACTCGGTTGAGCGCCGATCATGCCTCCCGAGGATGGGCGTGACATACAAGAGTCATAAAATAAAAGCACACTCATAATACTTGTCTACTTAGGAAAATACGTAGGACATAGTTTTTTTGCCTTATTGAATAATTAGATAAATATGATACAATAATCATTATTTTAAAATTTATACGTTTTTCTTTAACTTTTTTTATAATGACTCAAACATAATTTTCTATTTTCATTCACTCGACTACTAAGCCTACAGGCTACTTCGACCATTACACTTACGGGCTACATTATTACTTTTTATTTCGAGTTCGAGCAAGCACTCACTCGACCACTAAACCTACGGGCTACTTCGACCATTATGCCTATGGGCTGCATTGCATCGAGTTCGAATCATTCACTCAATGACTAAAGCCTACGGGCTACTTTTATTTCGAGTTCGAGCAATCACTCACTCGACCATGATGCCCACGGGCTACATTACCTCGAGTTCAAATTATTCACTCGACGACTAAAGCCTACGGGCTACTTTTATTTCGAGTTCGAGCAATTACTCTCTCGACCATCACGCCCACGGGCTACATTACCTCGAGTTTAAATCATTCACTCGACGACTAAAGCCTACGGGCTACTTTTATTTCGAGTTCGAGCAATCACTCTCTCGACCATCACGCCCACGGGCTACATTACCTCGAGTTCAAATCATTCACTCGACGACTAAAGCCTACAGGCTACTTTTATTTCGAGTTCGAGCAATCACTCTCTCGACCATCATGCCCACGGGCTACATTACTTCGAGTTCGAATTATTCACTCGACGACTAAAGCCTACGGGCTACTTTTATTTCGAGTTCGAGCAATCACTCTCTCGACCATCACGCCCACGAGCTACATTACCTCGAGTTCGAATCATTCACTCGATGACAAAACCTACAGGCTACTTTTATTTCTAGTTCGAGCAATCACTCTCTCGACCATCACGCCCATGGGCTACATTACTTCGAGTTTGAATCATTCACTCGATGATTAAAGCCTACGGGCTACTTTCACTTCGAGTTCAAGCAAAACACTCACTCAACTATTACGCCTACGGATTATATTTCTTCAAGATCGAATCACTAACTCAACTAGTAAGCCCAAGGGCTACGTCACTTCGAACAAATCAATAATAGAGACTACAAAGTCCAAATTTGATTGAATTGTTAAGATCCTTGTGAAAACATTTGTAAAGGCACGCATAAAGTCTTCACAATTCAGCCAAAGTTGTCTATATACAAAAATTTCTACATGATTACAAACATAACTATGAACTAATCTTCCTGATCACCCTCGGATTCGCTCTTGCTATCGTCATCTTCATCATCATCGCCATCAGAAGCCAAGGCTTCAGCTTCAGCTTCGAGCTCTTTAGCCTTTTTTATTTCTTCAGTAAGGTCGAAACCCTGAACATGTATCTCCTCGAGGGTCTCCCTCCGAGACCTACATTTGGCAAGTTCGGCAATCCAATGTGCTCGTGTGTCGGCAGTATCCGTCGCCTCTCGTGCCTCCATCTGAGCAGCATCGGCATAAGAAAAGATGAGAAAATTTGGGGAAGTGAACGCGTGAAAGAAGTAAATGATAGATGGAAGAGCTATTTATAGGCTCGCATCGTGACGATTCAATATCACAGGTGGTCGACCGCCACCTGACAAGCATTAAATACTTTGAAAGGCTGAATCGATAGGACAACTAACACATACGTCATAATCGATCCCTGTGAAAACGTCGGCTTATGACCCGATCGAACCACCAAAAATCACATCGATTCTCACCGCATCCTTCGTGAGAAATGAGGGGACTATCTGTATACGGTCAAAATAGATTTCGGCCTTCCTACGTTTGATCGAGTTCGAGTGTTAAAAAGTCGGAATGAGATTTTGGGAATGAGCTCCGAAGTCAGTACTAACGAGCCTCGAGCCCGAAGGTCGCTCGAGGAGTCGGCTTGATAACCCTATCGAGCCCGTGACCGAATCGATCCGCAAGGCACTGCTTCGAGGTCGAAAATGCGCGACGCCCATCTCGAAGGTCAAACTCGAGCCAAGACTGAAGGGCCCGACCCAGTAACGAGTTCGAGCCAGTATCGAGCTCATAGACAAGAGCCGTTGTGACTGCACCAAGAGAGAGAATCTTGTCGGGAATCAAGGAAGAGACAAGTTATCATGGGCCTTCCACTATATATTTTATTTTATTATTTTTTGTAATGACCCTCTTCTATAAAAGGGGGAATCTTTGTAAGCTAAAGGGCAGAGACAAAAAAATCACTTCTGAGACTGAAAGATATCCCTTTGTGTTTGCTTTACTTTATCTCATTCATTCTTATTGTCCACTATATGCATTCTCATAATCAAGAATATACGTGTCCCTATTTCTCTACACGATTTATATCGAATTGTATCGCATATCCTTAGAACCATACACAAAATCTAACGTTATCAGATTTTTCCGGTAAACAATAACAAATGGACTTCTTATTAAATTCAGAAAAACCAAGAAAAATACCAAACGTTCCAACTTCCACGTTGAGGATTTTTTGGCATGTGACGTGACTGTTGTCAGTTTCCAAATCACAAAAAATCAAAAAATGATACTAAATAACGGCCGTAAAAATAATAGTCGAAAAAATATATAAAATTATATATTTTTTGAAAAAATATATATATTTTTTGTATATATATATATTCTGTATGTTATATACAAAAATTATACAAGTTTTATACACTTTTTCGACTACAAATATAAATAATTTCTGACGCGAGCTAAAAATGACAATACCAAAAAATAAAAAAATAAAAAAATCGTCTCCCATTTCCATTGGGCAGCCCATTTCTTCTCGAAACTCCAATCTTCTTGTTGTAAATAAAAAACAATTCTTTGCCAATTGCCATTGTTTTTCTCCTTCATTCATTCAATCATCAAGTCACTGCTGTACTTTTCTATATATATTATTATAGTAAGATGAGCAGCACCTGCTATTCTGCTTCTTCTATCCAATCACTTAACCCCACGTGTCCCTCTTCCCTTATCTTCACTCTCCATAAACCCCAGTTGCTACAGATTCACAGTATCAAAGAAACAAAAAGAACAAGAACTGTTAGAACTTATAATAGTAACACTAGAACAAGAAGAAGAATGACTAGTGTTGCTGCAATGAATGCTGTGTCATCACCAGAAGTTGAAGTACAGAATCAACAGGAGTTGAAAAAAGGAATTGCAGAATTATATGATGAGTCATCTGGGATTTGGGAAGATATTTGGGGTGACCATATGCATCATGGATTTTATGAACCTCAATCATCTGTTTCACTTTCTGATCATCGTGCTGCTCAGATCCGTATGATTGAAGAGTCTCTACGTTTTGCTTCTGTTTCTGGTAAATGGGTTTCTTTTTCTTTGATAGTTTTGCGCAGCACGCCTTCGACTTGAATTGAGCTATATATATATTTGGTTGTAAAGTTCTGAAGAATATAATATTATTGTTAATCTGAATATATATAGTTGTGTTTTTTACTTAAAATCTTGAAATGTGTCCCTGGTTTTAGACCCTTTTACTGTTGTTATTGACGAGGAAGTTAAAAGGTTGGATTTTTTTGTAAAAAAGGAAAGGCCTTTGACTTTGTGTCCAAGAAATTGGGAAACACAAGTTTTGAAGACAAAAGGGGTGAAGGGTACAATATGTATTTAGATTATGGGGAAAAGGCTTAACTTCTTTTCTTGTTTCAGTTCTGAATACTATTGATAGTAACAGAGTAACAGCTAAATGTGATGTCCTGTTATAACCTACAAACATTGACTGTGTTGTTTGTTAAGGAAATACCTATTTGGATTTTGTTTTATGTCTCTATGGGCCATATATTCGATTTTGGGTTGTGCAATATTGAGTAAGTTTACTTGTCACTTTTGCAAAGATTAACTCTGCTTTTTTGCTATTTGTGCTATCTTACATGATGCAAGAATCTGACAATTGCTATATGACCTGTATACAAGGATTTGTTTAATAGCTCATTCTCATGTCAACTGGATCCAATTTTGTGATTGTACGATGAGGAAATGGAGAGTGCTTATTGTATTTTTTACCCCATATATTGCACCTTCGGGAGAATGTGATCATTTTTAATCATATGAAAGGAAGTTGTCTCGATATACCTACAATCTCTTGAATCAATGCAGATTTAGCGAAAGATAGGGTAATACCAATTAGTTGGGAATTTATCTTATTCATGTTAATGTACGTGTACTTTAAATCCTATACTTTTTAGGAGTCTTTTAGCCCTATTAGAGATTCTTATGGTAGTAGAAAATATAGAGAACTTCTAGTAAATTTTATTTTATTTTTATTCTGTAAAATGTTTGAAGCAAGATAAATTTATATGGGGAACATGGTCAGTGAAGATTTACATAGCCGACCCAACTTGTTTAAGATTGAGGCATAGTAGTTGTTGTTGCTGCATGACAGGACATCATTTAATAAGTGATGTCTCCCTGCAATCTGCTCTCCTCTTATTTCCTACTCCAGAATCCTGAGGTATCTCCATGAGTGATGAGACTCTATAATATATTAAGCTTCCTTTTTTGTAGTTATGAATTCTGGAAATAGACCCCTCTTTTCTTCTTGTATACCTTAATTTCCTAACATGAATTTTCAGATGATCCAGCAAAGAAACCAAGGTCCATAGTTGATGTTGGATGTGGGATAGGAGGCAGTTCTAGGTACCTTGCAAAGAAATATGGCGCTACAGCTCAAGGCATCACGTTGAGTCCTGTACAAGCCGAGAGGGCTCAAGCTCTTGCTGCTGCTCAAGGATTAGGCGATAAGGTATCTGCTTTTTGAGCTAGATTTTGCTTTAAAATACTACGTATGAGGAGCTTTCTTTTAAGAAGTTTAAATCACTTCAACTTTTCATGAACAAGTTAAAAAGAAATGCTATTTGACTGAGTCATAGAGCTGAGGATAGTTTACATTGTTTAATGACCGACTTCTTAAAGTTACTTATATTGTGCAAAACTTGTACTTGTTTATGTTTAGTGAATTGTTATAACATATTTAGGCTGTCTGATTACTTCTTCAATTAGCTGTTATACACTTAACTTTGCATTGGTTATTCAGAATCCTTATACCTTCTTATAACTGGACTTATTCCTAAAGGAAGCTAATAAAGAGGAAAGTTAATTGGTTTCCCCTCAATATCATTTTGATGCCAAAGGTTACCTTCCTCCTGTGCCCAATCCTACACCTCAAAATGTATTGATATTTGCACTTAGAATTTTTACTAACTGAAATGCAAATGAGCAGGTTTCTTTTCAAGTTGCAGACGCCTTGAATCAGCCATTTCCAGACGGGCAATTTGACTTGGTTTGGTCCATGGAGAGTGGAGAACACATGCCGGACAAACAAAAGGTTCATCATATCTGAACATGAACATGTGAACTTCTCACTGGCTAATTGTTGCTATAGAGTTTCTTCTAAACTCCTTTTCCTTAATTGTTAGTTTGTTGGCGAATTAGCTCGAGTGGCAGCACCAGGAGGCACAATCATACTTGTGACATGGTGCCACAGGGATCTTTCCCCTTCAGAGGAATCTCTGCTTCCAGAGGAGAAAGAGTTGTTAAATAAGATATGTAAATCCTTCTATCTTCCTGCATGGTGTTCCACTGCTGATTATGTGAAGTTACTTCAATCTAACTCTCTTCAGGTAAATTAATTCTACTAGCTGCTATCCACTTGATACACGTTCCATTTTCTATTTCATAAGTTTATATCATGATCCAGTCCAAGTATTCTCAATGACATATTATTTCTTGGCAAAAAATCTTGTGGCTACTATGGCAGGATATCAAGGCAGCAGATTGGTCTGAGAATGTCGCTCCATTTTGGCCAGCAGTAATAAAATCTGCACTGACATGGAAGGGCTTTACATCAATCCTACGCAGTGGTAAGCTGTGTTGTGCCAAAATAGATGTACTTATGCAACATTTTGGTACCCTTTTTTCTGTATTGACTCATTAGAGTACCTCATCAGGATGGAAGACAATCAAAGCTGCACTTGCAATGCCACTTATGATTGAAGGATACAAGAAGGGTCTGATCAAATTTGCCATCATCACTTGCCGTAAACCTGAGTAGTAAGTGAGACCCCAAATACTCTCAATTCATATCATCCTTTTTTTTTATAGAAGGCTTGAATTCATCGCATCCTATTTTGTGCTCTAGCAAATACTCTGAATTCATATCTTGTGGTTTTCAGTTAGCTAGCACAAATTTATTTTCAGTTGGAAAGAGACCTCTGCTTTAGCCAATGTCAACAATTATGATAACAAAACAAAAGATCCATTTGACTTGTTAGATACCAATGCTTGATAGCCTAAGTATTGCCACCAACCTTCTTGTGATCTATCTAAATTGATATCAGCATTCAATTCAGTACATTATATTCAGAAAACCTTGATCATGTGCAGAAGATGTCAATTGGTGATAGTTTATTACTTGTCGTTCCTTTCTTAATATTCAAGAGTACAAATGAAGGTAGAGGCAGGTGACTATTTCTTCTGAATGATTAAAAAGAAGGCTTTGATTAGTACATGCATTCCTTGAATCATCTCCAGCCACTTGAATTTTAGATTTTCCTTCTCCTCAAATGGATGTTTCCTTATTTAATATATCGAGTGATTTAAGTAAGAAATTCCTTGTGATATCTAAAATCAAAAAGGCTTTCTCTAACAAATAAAAGCAATTCCATGTTCAAGTAGGTTGTTGATTCATGGAATCAAATCAAGATTGTTTATATATCCTCTTTGACTTTGGCTTCAATTGTCCACTTGGGTAATAAGTGAAGCCTGACTTTTATAGAGAGGATTGTGATTGGGATTAACATATATAAGTGTCACGACCCGAAATTTCCCACCGACGGGACCGTGATGGCGCCTAACATTTCACTTGCTAGGCAAGCTAACGTTAGAGAATTATTAAACCAATTCCTTATTCCCATTCAGTAATTAACAATAATTAACTAAGATGAAATATAATAAGTGCGGAATATCATAAAACTGTATTAATTACTGTCACCCGGATCTGGAGTCACAATTCACAAGCATTCTAGAATTTACTACAAGTAATAGTCTGAAAGAAATACAACTGTCTGAATGAAAGAAAACAGCAGGGTATAAAAGATAGACGGGGATTTCAAGGTCTGTGAACGCCGACAGATCTACCTTGAGTCTCCGGGCAGCGGACCAATAACAAAATCTCGATCAACCTGAGCCGGTATCAAAATCTGCATAGAAAGTGCAGAGTACAGCATCAGTATAACCGACCCCATGTACTGGTAAGTGTCGAGCCTAACCTCGACGAAGTAGTGACGAGGCTAAGGTAAGGCACCTACAAATCAACCTGTACAATTTAACAGTGTATATACAAATAACAAAAATGAAGAACTAAAAGAAATTGTCGGGAGGGGAACATACAGAGGGGGGATACAAGATAAAGAACTACAACAGAATGATCACCGGAGCAGTCAATATACCATGAATCAACAGGAATAATGAATACAGTAAGGAAAAATGCACGGCATCACCCTTCGTGCTTTTACTCTCAATCTCACCATAAAATTAATAGAAACGGTACGACATCACCCTTCGTGCATTAGCTCTCATATCATGGCACGACATCACCCTTCGTGCATTAACACTCACAATATGGCACGGCATCACCCTTCATTCATTAACACTCACAATATGACACGGCATCACCCTTCGTGCATTAACACTCACAATATGGCACGGCATCACCCTTCGTGCTTTTACACTCTCCCTTACCATAATGCAATGCATAAATAATAACAGGGAGATATAATAACAAGTACAAACCTTACTTCAACATTTGGTTCCATAATATCAATCTCAACTTTGAAATAAAAAACTCAATTATCACCAGAAAATCCGTAAACATGATAAGAACGATAAATTGAACATCACTAGTATAACACGTCGCAATTTGGCATAAGAAAGAGACAATATAAGAAAAACAGAGAAACATGGAAAACAGGTAAATTGGCGGCGCATAAGTACTCGTCACCTCACATAGACGCCGCTCACATGGATTTCACTTAGCAAGTAATCTAAGGTTCCTAATTCTCTCAAGTCAGGGTTAGACACAACACTTACCTCGCTCCGAAGGCCACTTAATTCTCAATCACAACTTTTCCTTTGGGATTCACCTTCAAACCACTCGTATCTATTCAAAAATGACTCAATAATATCAAATACTGCTAAAGGAATCAATTATATTGCATAAATTAAATTTCCCAAATTTTTCTCCAAAAAGTCAAAAAATCGACCCCGGGCCCGCTTGGTTAAAACCCAAGGTTCGGACCAAAATTCATTTACCCATTCACCCCCGAGCCCGAATATATAATTGGTTTTGGAATCTGACCTCAAATTGAGGTCTAAATCCCCAAATTTTTTCGAAATTCCTAGTTTCTACCCTAACCCCTAATTCTACCATAAAAACTCTAGATTTTAGGTTGATAATTCAAGAAATGTAATGGGTAATTGAAAGAAAATGGTTTAGAATCACTTACCAACACTTTGGGGAAGAAAATGACTCTTGAAAATCGCCTCTACCCGTTTGGTTCTTGAAAAATGTTGAAGAAATGGCTTAAACCCGTGTTTGATTCTGTTTTATGCACTGGGAGACAGTGTGCATTGCGTTCGCGAGGCCACTGTCGCGTTCGCGAAGGGTACTGGCTGCCAAGCCTTCGCGTTCGCGAGATCCTGCTCGCGTTCGCGATGGTTACTCCCCCCTGGCCTTCACATTCGCGATGAAGGAACGACCAACCCTCCCCCAGGTGTGCCTAACACTACGCGTTCACGAGGAGTTGATTGCGTTCGCGAAGGGTAACGCCCCCATCGTTTCGCGTTCACGACAAAGCCTTCGCGTTCGCGAAGAAGAAAACTTCAGCTGCCCAGTTTACTCTTCGCGTTCGCGAGAGTACCTTCGCGAACGCGAAAGAAGGACATGCCAGAACACCTGCTGCAGCAAAATACCAGATTTTCAAAGTCCAAAACATCCCGTGGCCTATCCGAAACTCACCCGAGCCCTCGGGGCTCCAAACCAAACATGCACACAAGTCTAAAAACATCATTACGAACTTGTTCGCGCGATCAAATCGCCAAAATAACACCTAGAACTACGAATTTAGCACCAAATCAAATAAAATTCTCAAGAACACTTTAAAATTTCTATTTTTTCAATTGGACGTCCGAATCACGTCAAATCAACTCCGTTTCGCACCAAATTTCACAGACAGGTCTTAAATATCATAATGAACCTGTACCGGGCTCCGGAACCAAAATACGAACACGATACTAACAATGCCAAATATCAATCAATTCTTAAAAATAAATAATTTTCAAACTTTTAATTTTCATCAAAAATTCATAACTCAAGCTAGGGACCTCCGAATTCGATTCCGGGCATACGCCCAGGTCCCATAATTCGATACGGACCTACCGGGACCGTCAAAGCACGGATCCGGGCCCGTTTACCAAAAATGTTGACCAAAGTCAACTAAAATTAACTTTTAAGGCAAAAATTCTTATTTTCATTAGTTTTCAACATGAAAGCTTTTCGAAAACCTGCTCGGACTGCGCACGCAAATCGAGGAGGGTAAAAATTTAGATTTTTAAGGCTTAAGAGCGCAGATTCGAGTTCTAAAACATAAGATGACCCTTTTGGGTCATCACAATAAGTGTGCTAATATTATATACCCAGAATTAGTGATGTGTAATTGAGACATATTGATGTTGCTTCTCCCAGTACACCCTGTACTCCTATATCTACAGCAATAGGTGGTGCGGAGCTATTCATTCGGTCTTTGCTTTCTTTATATTGTTGCTTGCCTAAATCAGTCTTTTATCCGACCCCAGTTTATTTCGAATTGCTATGTAGTTGATTGATATATATAACTATATAAGTAAAAATATTGAGAATTGGTTATGGCATATATCCATTATCTGTCATGGTGTTCTTTATTGACTGTTTTCTTTTTCCAATATTTCTTTGTACTGTGGGTTCTTCTCAAGTCATAATCGGTTGCAACTTTCTGATTAGTGACTTTTTACTGCAGATTCTTTGCTTTGCCATTGTTGTTAATGAACTTCGACGGATCTTGGAAGAAAAATTAAACTATCTGTTAGGCACAGGAAGTGCAACATTTGATTTAACTCCAGATTGCAAGATGAGGAAATTACTTTGGCTTAACTGGAATAACCAGAGACATTTTCAGGAGGCTACACTAGCTTTAATAATCCTTTAACAGATTGAAGTTTGATTACAGTATTTAGTTGGATGATACCTTATCTCTGTAGGACCTATTATATTGTGGAATGTGTTCATAATAAAACTTCTATAGCTATCTCACACGTAAAAGTTAAGTTATGCTTTGTACTGTCCCAATTATGTAAAAGAGTATTGACATTGTTTCTTCAGGGGAACGATCAAGGTCTCTAGTGCTAAAAAGAATTACTCAGCTTATATGTTAATGAGTTCTAACTTTGAGCTGATAGAAAATTGCCATGATAATCAAAGAGAGAAAAAAAGTTCGTTTCTACAAAGTACGTACATGTTCTTGAAACCGTATTGCATACTGGTTTCTACAAAGTATGTTGATGTTTTGATTAGATCATGTATTTATATTAGAAAATTTATATAAATTTAAATTGTGAACTCAGTTATTAAACTGAGCTGCGGGTTAGAAGATAAGTTAAGAATCCATAATCGTCAAAATTCTTGGCCCACCTCTGGTACTGCCAGTTTATGAACAAGTCACAGGAGCAATTTATTTGAGGAACTTCTAAAAATTTGTGCCCTTCCTTTTTTAACTCTCTTTAGTCGCCCAGATTGCAATTTTCATGTTTTCTATTTTCATATTTTCAAATATTATGACGGCACAGATTAACAGTAATTGTGAGAACTAAAAGAAAAAGATTAAAATAGCTAGTGTAATTAATGAAGAACATGGGTCAACAGTGAAAAATGGAGAAAAAATTGGAAAAACAATAAGAGAAAAAGCTCGCAATAGTCCCTTTTGTTTGAATTTAGAATTAAAGTCGTCCTTATACATTCATTTAGAGCACTAATAGTCCTCCAATAATTGAACACTGGCCCATCTTTAGTCTAAATTTAATAAGGCGCTAAACTAGGGCCTAAGACGACAACAACAACAATTCAGTATAATTTCATTAGTGGTGTCTGGGGAGGGAGGCTGTTTCCGATAGACTCTCGACTCTCTCCCTCCAAGAACTCTCTACCTTGCTCTTGGGGTGACTCGAACTCATAACCTCTTAGTTGGAAGTGGAGGATGCTCGCCGCCAGAGCAACTTAAGACAAAAATGCCTTAATTACAAAACAAAATGACTTTCACTGCCCGTCTTCTCTTATTTACCCGACCATGCCCCATCGCTGCCTATTTTCTTCTTCTTCTTCTTCTTCTTCTTCTTCTTCTTCTTCTTCTTCTTCTTCTTTACATTTTAGATTTTATTTTCGATCCAAAATCACTGCAATCCTCACCCAAATCGTCTCAAGCTTCAAAATCAATGTTACTGGACTATTTTAAGCAGCTTTCAACAACACCCATTTAATTTTTCACAATAACTTTTAAAACTCAATCTCAAACGCAAGCTTCAAAATCTCACTGCAAAGTGGTCCTATTGTTTCGACTTCTGCATTCCCTAGAGTCAAATGATGAAATTTCTTGCTTACGCAGCTAGTTGTTGCTCCAATGGACATTATTTGTTGATAATATCGGGATCAAATTTATGTTCGTTTTTTATTCCTGGAAATTGTTTTGGTTCTGTCCTTTTTTGTCACTGTTGGATTTGTAATTGGAGTCTACCCATGTTAATTTTTTGGTACATCGATATGGATACTTCCTTTTTTGATTCGCAAGTTTATGACCTTATTTGTAGAAATGAACCTTGAAAAAGCCTTGGCTAAAGCCGAGATGCTTAAATTGTCTTCTACCTTGGCAAGACTAATTTGCTGTCAGAAATCAGGTATCATTGTGCCTAAATGAAGAGATATCTACATTGAAAATTTATATTATGTATTATCACCTGCCTGGACTTTAGGCATTAAAAAAAAGCTGGCTGCTTCAATTTTGATTTTCCAATCGAGTGCGGAGAGTTATGTTCCATATTGTTGGTATACTACATATTATACCATGATTACTGTCAATTGTGGTATACTTTATTTCTGTATATTAAGCGGTATTCAAATATATAGTATACCATGATTATTGTTGAATCAAAATATACTTTATTCAAGTACATTAAATAGTATACCCAACAATCTTGGTATACTATTGATTGGTGTACCTTGATTCAACAATCATGACATTTCCAGTATTTTGGTGTCACGATCCAAAATTCCGCCTTAGGCGTCGTGATGACACATAGTCTCTAAACTATGTAAGCCGATTACATATAACAATTAAGTCAGTTTAACAATGATATTTTAAAACAGAGTTTAATATAAAAACCGAAATAAATGTGAAACAAGCCTACGCGGCAATAACCACAACAACCTCCCAAGACTAGGTAATACAGAGTCACGAACTCTAGTTGAATACATAGAAAGATCTCAAAAATCGAAATACAATAATGTTCGGATAACAAACTGACAGTACAATAGAAAAGGAAAGGACTCCAAGGGACGACGACTACCAAGCAGCTCTACCTTGAATCCTCGCGATCAAGAAGCTAACTTTGCCTGAGTACGAAATCTCCAATACCTGGATCTGCACAAAAATATGCAGAAGTGTAGTATGAGTACACTACGGTCGGTATCCAATAAGTATCAAGACTAACCTCGGTGGAGTAGTGACGAGGTACAAGTCAAGACACCTACTAGTCAAAATAACCTGTGCAGTATAAAAGTATAAAGCTAATAATGAAAGCAGGAATCAGTAAATGGCAACAAGAATCAACATGTGATATAAACAGTAAAGTATTAAGAACACCGTTAAAGTACCATTGAAACCAAATAAGGAAAACAAATAGCAACCAATTAATCAAGCAGTTCTAACACAAGTCTCACAACGAAATTACTTCGAGATGCCTCATCTCATAATCACAAGTCGCGAGTCCCAAATCACGAATCATACGCTCACGACACCTCGTGCCCATATTTTTAATCATCACCGCACGGACAACTTACGTGCCAATATCTCAATCTGCCCGGCATGGTCGCAGGCTCATAATCACAATCCGCCTGGCATGGTCACATGCTCAATATCATAAATCCGCCCGGCATGGACACGAGCTCACTATCACAATCCGTCCGATGTGATCACATGCTCAATTGCACAATCTCCCAGCGTGGTCACATGCTCAATATTACAATGGAAGCAGATAATACAAGAATACATGGGCATGATCAATGAATGTCAAGTTTCATACTCCTGAATTGGTATAAGTGGCATGCTACGGTGCATGCTTGTGCGAGTGTACTATCACATTCCAAGTCAACAAGTTATATCAAAGACATCGAGTAGCTCATTGAAAGCAACACAACAAGTCACGTAAGGGGCATGCCATACACAAGGAAAAATTACACCATCACATGAATATCATCAACATAATGCCCTCAGGCCATCACATATCATCCCTGACATAGCCACCCTTATCTCTTTGTATTGATAACATCATAATAGCCACCCTTATTGCTACGCCCAAATATTTAACATAATAGCCACCGGTATCACTCCTATAGCCACCCGTATCACTCCGATAGCCACCCGTATCACTCCGAGAGTCACCCGTATCACTCCGCCCTGACAATAACACAATAACCATCCTTATCGTTCCACATCATCATCAACAGGGAAATGCCACCCTTATGCTTCACATAACGACAATAGTGAGATGCCACCCTTATGCTCCGCATAACAACAATCAATCAACATAATAATTTCACACGTGCTAACGTCACAACAACACGATATATTACACTACTAGAAAATGACAAATTTTCGACCGCCAAATCGGTTGAAAATCGAGTTTTTCCTACAGATTACCAACCGAAAAAGGTCGGTCGAAAAACACATGGTCGTAAATAATTTGCGGCCGAACCGGTCGAAAATTTCCGACAGATTTGATCGCAAATTGAAAAATAAGGACGCGCTTGAATATAAGATATTTGCGACTAAATTGGTCGGTAAATTTTCGACCGATTTGGTCGCAAATTTAAATAATAAAATAAATACATAATTTAAATTTCTGACCGAATCGGTCATAAAATTTGAGAATAAATTAATTAAAAATAAATCATAAATTCATAATTTGCGACCGAATCGGTTGCAAATCTAGAAAATTTTTGGTAAGATTTGCGACTGATTCGATTGCAAATCAGCCCCAAATCTGAAAAAAAAATTAGCAGAATTCTGCTATATTTTTAACTATACCACATGCCAAATAAAATAGCCAACCAAACACCTAATTTATCATCCACTATTTATAACAAATCAAACACAAATATTGATAACTAACTAAACTATAACAAATCAAACACCAATATATATAACAAACCAAGCAATCAAACACCAATTATCAAAATACTAACACACACTCATAATTTTAACATATTTATATCTTCGAGTCTAAAATATAACATCCATATTCAAAACTCATATTGATCAGATTCAGTCTCCTCGTCAGACTCAGATTCCTCTATTGCAGGTTGATTGCCTTTCTTGCTTTTCTTTTTTAATAATTTCTGGATCAAAACTTGAGTTGCGTTCTATTCTTTACCACGAGAAGCCATCTGAGTAATGAATATAAAATATTTACATATAAAATAATTTAACATAACAAAAATAAACACAAAATATACATAATAAATATAACAATATAAATATAAAAACATATTACAATAATTTAAGGAATAACATACAAATACTCAACAAGTCTTAAAACACACAAATAGCTTAATCCTTATGACTTGTTTCATTTTTATTTTCTTCATCATATAATTCTTCATCGCTTGTTTCATTTTCATCATATAATTCTTCATTGCTTGTTTCATTTTCATCATATAAAGTCCACACATGGCTTTAATTAATTACTATATTAATTAATATAGTATATTTGTCAAATTTAGAAAATTTCTTTTAATGTAGCAATTATTAAGTCTTAAATTTAATATCAATCCGTTAATAAATTAGGAAGCAACAATAAGTTTAACTTCTTAAACTTAAAACTAAGGATTTAAACTATAAGTACTTAATACAATTCTAAATCAATAAATTAAAAGTTAATATTATTCCAATAATAAATTAAGAACCAACAATAAACTTAACTTCATAAATTTTAAACTAAAGCTTTAAACTATAATTAAGTACTACAATTCCAATCACAAACTAAGAATTTAAAGATTAACAATCAACTAATTCAATCAATTAAATTCTTTGACAGCAATCTCAAACCTAGATTCAATCAAATTCTTCGACAACAATCTAAAACCTAAATTCAATTACCAACTTAATATGAAAAGTGTAACAAAAGCATAATAAGAATAATAATTAGTTGCACCAAACAAATCAAAAAATGCATACTAATTTACTCTCTTCTTTTTTAGTAAATCATTCCAAACTTATTCCACTATTGATTCATTGTAGCTTTTCGAGTTTTGATAACAAAGAGAACTATGAAAAAACGAAAATTGCAAATACCAATTTCAGCAAACAATTTATTTTTCTCTATGAGACTTAGCAAAAAATGGAAACAAAGAAGAAAAAATCAAGGGAGAGGGAAAAACTGACTGTGAGAGGGGAGGGAGGGAGGGAGGGAGGGAGGGAGAGAGAGAGAGAGAGAGGCGTCGCTAGAGAAAGAGGGCTGTTGCCAGAGCACCGTGCTACCTAGGGGAGGGGGTTTCCAGCGAGGAGAGAAAGAAAAGAGAAAAGGAAGAAAAGAGATAAAGAAAAAAGAAAGGGGTTTTTCAAACTATTTTCGACTGAATCGGTTAGAAATTTTAAAAAATAATTTTTTTTGACTGATTCGATCGCAAATGAGGTCAACAAAGTCAGGTCTCGTTTTAATAAATATTTACGACCGAATCGGTCGCAACTTTTTTATTTTTCCGACCGAATCGGTCGCAAATTTTTAAACTTTTGTTTTCGACCGAATTGATCGCAAATGAGGCCAACGAAGTCAAACCTCGTTTTAGTAATTTTTTGCGACCGAATCGGTTGCAATTTTTTTTATTTTTTATTTTTCCGACCGAATCGATCACATATGACTTCGCAGTATTTTCTGCCAAATTTTGCGACAGATATAGGCGAAATATCCGCCGTAAACATTAATAATAATTGGAAAATATATTTTTAGGCCATTTCTGACCGATTCCGTCGGAAATTTCCAACTACTTTTTCCACTCAGATTATTTCGGTCAGAAATGAGCCATTTTTAGTAGTGTCAACTCGTACCACAAGCTACCATAAGCCACAACCTCTTACAACAACAATACCAATATCACCACATCGCATAGCCCACAACTCAAATACAATGTATACAAATTCTCAATAACAACAAAATAAACGGGAAAAGTAATTCAACAATGAACAACACCCATTAAACAACAACTTTAACTAAAACAAATTAATGGCTTTCAATAACTTCAACTTCAATTAATTGCTTAAGAATAAACTGAATAACGAAGGTATTTTCATGAAATGACAAACTTCGAATTCTAGTGTGTGAAATAAGCTAATAATGAAAGAGATGGTATGAACTAGCAACTACGTCTAAATGCATGAGAATAATCCGAAAACAAAAAGAAATCATGTAACAACAATTTCAATTAAGAATAACTCAATAATAAGATAGGTCACATTACAATAAAAGAGGTAGCAATTTCAAATAAAGCATATAAGAGTAGACTTGACAAGTAAAGGATATGACATATGCTAACAACTTCAAATAAAGCATGTGAGAGTAAACATGAAAAATAAAAGATATAACATGTGCTAACAATTTTAAATAAATACATGAAAGAAGTCTAAGAGTCTAAACCGGTCAATTTTCACATATAAGCTCAGGTACACACTCGTCACCTCGCGTACACTTCTTTCACATAATTCAAATAACACAATAAATCCAAATCCTAAGGGATAGTCCCTCTCCCCCCCCCCCCACACACAAAGTTGGGTAAGATACTTACCTCAAAGAAGCTAAATCAATACTCTAAAATGACCTTATCGTGTGAAACAACCTCCGGACGGCTCAAATCTAACCATAATAACTTAATATCATAAATGAAAGCAATAGGAAACAATTTTAGATAATAAAGTTTCGATCTTTAATGAAAACCAAAAAGTCAACCTCGAGCCCCCACCTCGGAACCAACAAAACTCACAAAATTCGAACACCTATTCTGATACGAGTCCAATCATACCAATATTATCCAATTCCGACATCAAATCGGGCAAATATTAATTATATATTTTAGAAAGGTTTTTTACAAACACCCCCAATTTTTCCAATTCAAATCATTAATTTAATGGTAAAAACAAAGATGAAATCATGAAATATAACCAAATCCGAGTCAAGAACACTTGCTCAATTCAAATAGTGAAAATTTCCTCCAAAATTTCCCAAAACCGAGCCCTCTAACTAAAAAAGTGATAAAATAACAAAGCCCTCGAAATAGAGTACTTTTATATTCAGTCTAGATATAATACATCGCGATCATAGAAGAAACGATGTGATCGTGAAGAAGGAATCAGCACAACCCAATAATGTACTACATGATCGCGTAAATAAAACTGTGATCCCGAAGGCCAGCGAACCAAGCAAGCGCGAATGCGCAACACCTACCACGAACACGTAAGCCAACGAGCCTGCCTCCTTCCACTGTAGTACGCGATCACGAACTTCAAGACACGAACGCGACCGGCAAACAACTCAAACATCACGAACGTGGTATCACATATGCGAATGCAAAGAAGAACTACACCCAACTCCCACAATACAATGCAATCGAGACCGCATTCCCGCGATCGCGTAGAGTACCTGAAGCATCAGAAAACAAGCAACTCTAAAACATGCCGAAATGGACCGAAGCCCATCCGAAACATACCCGAGGCCCCCGGGACCCCGTCTGAGCATACTCACAAGTTCCATAATATAATGCGGACCTGCTCGAGGCCTCAAATCACATAAAAAAATATCAAAACTATAAATCGCACCTCAATTCAAGCCTAGTGAACTAATGAACTTTCAACTTCTACAACCCGCGCCAAATCATATCAAATTAATCTGGAATGACTTCAAATTTTGCATGTAAGTCCATAATGACACAGCAAAGCTATACCAACTCCCGAAATCGAAATCCGAATCCGAAATTATCAAAGTCAACTCTCGGTCAAACCTCTCAACCTTCCAAACCTTTAACTTTGCAACTTTCGCCAAAAAGCATCATATCAACCTACGGACCTCCAAATCCAAATTCGGACATACGCCTAAGTCCAAAATTACCATATGAAGCTATTGGAATTATCAAAACACCATTCTGGAGTCGTCTATACAAAATTCAAACTCCGGTCAACTCTTACCACTTAAGCTTGTAAAACAAAAATCATTCTTCCAAATCAATCCCGAATCATCCGAAAACTGAACCCGGCCATACACGCAAGTCATAATACATAATATGAAGCTGCTCAAGACCTTAAGCCACCGAATGAGATGCTAATTCTCAAAATAACCGGTCGAGTCGTTACATTCTCCCCCTCTTAAACAAACGTTCGTCCTTGAACATGCCAAGAACCATTCTGAAGCCACGAAATCATTCAATGAACTCACCATACATATACTCGTGGGTGATCCCAAGTCACGCCAATCCACATAAGTGACAAGCTTAAAACACACACTAAATTATGCTCGCTAGTCGAATATAGTAAATTATAATATCATATCCATAGGGATTGGAGTAAACCGCATTATCGTAGTTTGTATATATATTTCTATCCAGGATGATCAACAATGAAGATTTATATGATTAAAACTAAAATTAACTAAGAATCTATACTATTGGCTAATGACAGTCAACGCAAGTATTATGCAAAAGAGGTTATCAATTGGGAGAAGATAGAGTTGATAGGATAGGTGCAAGATAAATGTTTGGGATTTAACTCTAGATAATTCACTTCTAATGTTCAAGTGAGTCTCTCGAATTCACTTGGCTATTAGTTCAATTGATTAGTAGAAACTCCTCTCTCGATTAAGTCTCAACCTCACAAGATGAACCAACTTTAAGCACGTGAAGATATACAAGAATTCATAGTGAATTGGTCTTTAGGAGAACCTCTCTCGATTATCCTCCTAACTAAGTTTAATCAACAATTCAACTAGCCTCTTCCGATTACTAAGAAGAATTAATGACTTCAACCAACGAAATATAATGCAACAATATCACAAGTTATGCCTCTCTCGATTACACGAACAAGTGAATATAGATGCAACAGTTAAAACATCCAAAACGATTCAATACATAAAACTAAGTTAATTATCCACAAACAAGTATCAATACACCAAATCCATCAAACCCTAAAGAGAACTACTCCATGGATATGGAGTAATTTATCATAACAATGTTTAAGATAAAGGAAAATATAAAACAATCCAGACCCTTGTCTTGAGTGAGGATTGAATGATGAAATCCTTGAGCTTTTGTTTCTCCACCTCCTCCTCGGCTTATTTAGGTCTAAGATGTGTCAAAATTCCATAAAATAACATTTTTACATGTATTTATACTAAGTAGGGTCGGGCCCAGACAAAAATACATTTTCCTGCGCGAACTGGGATAATCCTTTGTAAAATTGCACAGGCGCGCTGCATGGGGCGACGCACCAGGCGGGGCGTTAGTGGGAAAGTCCAGAGAGTTGATATCTGATAGAAGGCAGGAATTTGCTTAGGTGCGGCGCGCCACGCGCCGCCCCACGCGTCGCGACTGTGGAAGTTTCTCAGAGTCCAGCTTTTTGCTTCGATTTTGACATCCAGACGTGGTGTTCGACCCCCGAGAGCGATCCCGGCTTAATCTCTTGGGCTTTTACTCAGATTTCAAAGCTCCAAATTACTCGAATTAGCTCCATAACATTTACATAGCTTAGAATCCTCCTACAAGGCATAAAATACACAATTAGTGTGAAACACTAGCGATTAAAGCTCAAACTCTATTAAAGTGCAGTAAATTAGAATGTAATAATCGACTAAACTATGATATTATAGCCTACAATCAACACCCCACACTTAAACCATTGCTCATGCTCGAGCAATCAAACTACAATTTATATAGATACGACCTTATTAAGCGACTCTCCTAACTCATTATACCAAGAATATTTAAAACAGATTAAGCACAATAGTGTAACATCTTCACCTCAAGATTTGACTCAAAAGTACCATGCATTATTCACAACTCGCTCACTTACTCTAACATAGAGGTCAACAACATTGCCCTTCCTTCATGAATCAAGTGCCCTCACCATAATAGAGAGTCGTTCCACACACAATAGAAATTAAGAACAATTAGGAACTCAAGATAGAAAGAATTCACTCATTCTCAGAAACAACATTCATATGCCACAAAAGATGAACCATAGGCTTGTCCGTAGTGTACTGCTCTACTAATCGAGCTCATTCAGTCAAGGATCAAATAGGACTTAAACTGGTTGTAATGTAGGTTGCGGGACGGGTAAGATATATTTAGATATAAGAGTGGCTACACCTCCATAAGTACTTTAATACATATAATTTAACATTCAAAACCCCACACTTATGTCAAACCATACTCCACATTAACATCATTGTACATTAACTCCCACTTCTTTAAGCACTTTACATCAAGATTTACCACTATCATGGAATATTTTGCACAATCATATGACACATTTATTTTTTAATTCAAGTGGCTCTTACGTTTTCACTACAATGCATCTTTCTCCTTATTTCATTAATTCCACTCAAAAGCCAAATCAACCACCCCACACTTAACCTTTTACAAAGTTTATAATAAATTCAAGTGCTCACGAGAGGTAAAAGTTCAAATAGATGGTCAATTCAAAAAAATGGGTAAGGCTTGTACTGTGGTTGCCAAAGAAACATGATTACAGGCTCAAAAGGGTTAACTACGATACATAACAATTAGGTGGGTAAAAGCTTATAACTGGCTCAACAAAGAAATGCCTAAATCACTTTCAAGACTGAATAAAACTACTATTATGATTTGCAAACACACGGGGAAAGTTCTAGACATCAAATGCAATGCACAGAATAACACAAAACCTCACACACACATGGAACATAACTCATTCAGGATCGGACTATCAAGACACTCTAGTCAAAGTAGTTAGGCAAAGTTAAAATCATACAATTTAAGGTACTTATACAAGAGTAAAAAACTGAGCCTAAGCGTCACAACTAAAGCACTCACTATTCTCAAGGCATAACCAAGTCAAAAGATATTGCTTTCAATTCAATACATAGCACAAGGTTTTCTACACCTAACAAAAATAAAAACTAACTACACCCGCTTCAAACAAAACCCTTAGAAAAGAACCGCGGCACAAAGAAAAACCAAGGGGTTGTTTAATACATTACCTACAAAAGAAAATCTTTTTGTCCTTTTCTTTTGACTTTACTCCCTCAAGAAAACCATCGAATGATATCCATCATCGGGAAAAGTCAAATTGTTTTCAATTTTTATGGTTTTTTCAATTTTTCAACTACTACAACTAACAAAACTAAACTAACACATATACATACAACATACAATTATCCCCCACCCCACACTTTAACTTGTGTCATGTCCCCATGACACACAATTAAAAGTATAAAGTAGAGGAAACTTCCCTGAATTTTCAGTCGGGGTCTGAACCAAAGTCGGGCTCCATTCTACGTGCCTGAACTAGTGCACACATCCACGCAAACAACTTTTTCTCAGCCTTCTTGGGGTACACCCCACACTTATCTTTCTCAATCTCTGGGACCTTCTCATTCATGCTTTTCACTCTTTACTCAACACTTGCAGTTGGCTTCTCCTTTTTCACTCCAGTTCCTACATTCATCTCAAACGTCACCGTCTCCTCACTCACTCTAAGCATGGGTTTTCTATCATGTATATCCAGTATAGCTCTACCCGTTTTTAAAAATGGTCTTCCTAGGATGAGGGGGACATCCTTGTTCTCTTCCATATTTACCACTATGAAATCTACAGGAAATACAAACTTATCTACCCGAACTAATACATCTTCCACTATCCCCTCGGGTATTATAGTTGTTTGGTCTGCCAGCTACAAAGATATTGGTGCTGATCTTATCTCTCCAAGCTTATTCTCCAGTTTTCTATAAATAGACAAAGGCATTAAATTAATTGAGGCATCAGAATCACATAAAGATTTATCAAAATTTAAAGTGCCTAACGAGCAATGTATAGTAAAACTCCCTCAATCTCCACACTTTTGTGGGAGTTTGTTTTGCAAGATTGCACTGCAATGCTCTGTGATCTTGACTACCGATGTCTCTTCTATCTTTCTCTTCTTTGTTAGGATTTCCTTCAAGAACTTAGCATAAGATGGCATTTGGGAGAGAACATCAGTAAATGGAAAATTTACATTAACTTGTTTTAACATATCCAGAAATCTCTCAAGTTGCTTGTCCATCTTCTCTCTATAAAGCTTTTGGGGAAAAGGTAGAGCAGGCATGTGCTTGCTCACATCATCAGATTCCTCCCTTCTTGAATTCTCTTCCTTCTTTTTTTTCTCAACTCCATTCTTGCCTTTCTTCTTCTCAGTCTTTTTATCATCTTCAATTTTCAGCTCCTTTCCACTTTCTTTTTCATGCACACCGTCTTTGTGAATTGGAGTGAGATCTTTCAAAACTTGACCGCTTCTCAAGGTCACAACATTTACCGTTTGTTTGGGATTCTTTTCAGTATCAGCTGGCAGAGTACTTGGGATTCTCTCAGATAATATAGTTGCAATTTATCCCACTTGTCTCTCCAAATTACATAAGCCTATCCCAGTTCTTTGATAGATGCACCATGAGCATCTAATCTCTCATCAGTCTTGACAATGAATGACTTCATTAGATCTTCTAACCCAGACTGAATTGGCTGTTAAGGCTGAAACTGCGGCCTAGGCTGATTCACAAAACAGGAGCTCCTTGAAATCTGGAGTTATTTTGTTGCCATGCATTTGTTGTACCCCCAGGTGAACTCCATGAAAAACCGGGGTACTTCTGACCTATTGCATTAAAGTTATAATTACCCACAACATTAACTTTCTCAGTTGAGGCTTGACACTCATGAGCAGGGTGTCCTCTTCCACATATATCATATTCTGCGTGATTCTAACTTTGTATAGAAGCTAAGGTCAGCTTCCTTATTTCTTTTGCCATGGCATCAAGATGTACCTGCACAGATGTGTTAGCATCAACCCGGTGAACACCATTTGACCTTCTTCTTTCAGCAATTTTAGAGGGCCACTGATTTGCATCTTCAGACAATTCATCAAGAATAGTGACTATCTCCTATGGTGTCTTCTTCATCAACAGACCTCCAGCTGCGTTGCTCAATGTTCTGCGTGAAGCCGGTGTCAATCCATCCCAAAACTCCTGGAGTTTCATCCAGAGTTCAATTCCGCTATTTTGACACTTTTGCACTATCTACTTAAACCTCTCCCAAGCTTCAAACACAGTTTTAGTCTCATTCTGACAGATGTTATGTATTTCTCTTCTAAACATGCTCGTTTTAGCTGAGGAGAAATATTTAACAGGAAATTTTCTGGTCATCTCCTCCCATGTTCTAATCGATCCTTGGGGCAAGCTTCGAAGCCAGTGCTTTGCATCATCTTTAAGTGTGAAGGGGAATGCCCTTAGATAAACTGCGTCTTGTGACACACCATTGTATTTAAAGGTGTTTATTATCTCCTCTAAGTCCATCGGATGATTGTTTGGATCTTCGTTCATCTTTCCTCTGAAGATGCAGCTATTTTGAAGAGTTTGGAGCAACCCTTGCTTCAACTCAAAATTATTAGCTGCCACTGGAGGTGGCCTCACACTTGACAAGCCTTAGTTGTAAACCGGTCTAGCATAATCACCAAGTGGTATCCCTTGGCCGGGAGCTAGGTTTCCAAACTGGTTTGCATCTAAGGGCTGATTCTGAGCCATTCCTCGAGCCCTCTCCTCTTTATAAGCAATTTGCGCATCTCTAAGTGCTGCTTCTTCAGCTTCCCTTGCAACTTTTTCTCTGAGTTGGGCTGCCTCTCTCACAGCCAAATCAACATTATCATCATCTCCAGCCATGTCTTCCTTGGTTGAGGATTGACTAACCTTCTCTACTTTCTCGGCGAGATTTCTTTCCTTCCTCAACTATCGTAGTTGTTTCTCGATTTCTGGTTCGTATGGTTGCAATTCCTTACCAAAAGATCGAGTCATGCACCAATCTAAAATGTAGCCTGCGCACAGTCAAAGAACACCAAACGTAAAAGGAAAAAATAAAATAAAATAAATAAATAAAATTCCTGAATTAGCACTACAAACTATTTCAAACACTATTGATTGCCAATCCCCGGCAACAACGCCAAAATTTGACGAGCATAAAACACACACTAAAATATGCTCGCTAGTCGAATATAGTAAATTATAATATCGTATCCAAAATGATTGGAGTAAATAGTATTATAGTAGTTTGTATCTATATTGCTATCTCGGATGATCAACAATGGAGATTTATGTGATTAAAACTAAAATTAACTAAGAATCTATACTATTGGCTAATGACAACCAGCGCAAGTATTAAGCAAAGGAAGTTATCAATTGGGAGAAGATAGGGTTGATAGGATAGGTGCAAGATAAATATTTGGGATTTAACTCTAGATAATTCACTTCTAATGTTCAAATGAGTCTCTCGAATTCACTTGGCTATTAGTTCAATTTATTAGTAGAAACTCCTCTTTCAATTAAGTCTCAACCTCACAAGATGAACCAACTTTAAGCACGTGAAGATATGCAAGAATTCGTAGTGGATTGGTCTTTAGGAGAACCTCTTTTGATTATCCTCCTAACTAAGTTTAATCAACAATTCAACTAGCATCTTACGATTACTACGAAGAATTAATGACTTCAACCAACGAAATATAATGCAACAATATCACAAGTTATGCCTCTCTCGATTACACGAGCAAGTGAATATAGATGCAACAGTTAAAACATCCAAAATGATTCAATACATAAAACTAGAGTTAGTTATCCACAAACAAGTATCAATACACCAAATCCATCAAACCCTAAAGAGAACTACTCCATGGATATGGAGTAATTCATCATAACAATGTTTAAGTTAAATGAAAACATAAAACAATCTAAACCCTTGTCTTGAGTGAGGATTGAATGATGAAATCCTTGAGCTTTTGCTTCTCCACCTCCTCCTTGGCTTACTTAGGTCTAAGATGTGTCAAAAGTCCATAAAATAACGTTTTTACATGTATTTATATTAAGTAGGGTCGGGCCAAGACGAAAACACCTTTTCCTGTACGAACTGGGATAATACTTTGTGAAAATTGCACAGGTGCGCCGCATGGGGCGGGGCGTTAGTGGGAAAGTCCAGAGAGTTGATGTCTAACAGAAGGCAGGAATTTGCACAGGCGCGGTGCGCCACGCACCGCCTCTGCACCGCGGCTATGGAAGTTTCTCAGAGTCCGGCTTTTTGCTTTAATTTTGACATCCAGACGTGGTGTTCAACCCCCGAACGTGATCCCGGCTTAATCCCTTGGGGTTTTACTCAGATTTCAAAGCTCCAAATCACTCGAATTGGATCCATAACATTTACATAGCTCGAAATCCTCCTACAAGGCATAAAGTACAAAATTAGTGTGAAATACTAGCGATTGAAGCTCAAACTCTATTAAAGTGCAGTAAATTGGAATGTAATAATCGAATAAAATATGAGATTATAGCCTACCATCAATAAGCGCAACAACACCATCTCAATTGAAGATTATTCCTTCCACCCACACCGATATGCCTTAGAACCAAAATTTTCACCATCTGATCATTTCCCAAAGACCCGGTTCCCACATAAACACATAGTATCAACCTCAACCAGCTGCCACAGTTCATGCATACACCCACAAGGTATGACAACTCGACATAATACATCGCCCATATGCCCATAACAATATCTCTGACCATAATAGTTGCCCATAATCGAATCCAGTACTGGCAAATAACCTCATATCAGTTAAACCTTGTCCTAAACCTTCAGAATGCTGACAACGATGCAAGAAACATAAAGATCTCATAACCACTCACCCAAATCAACAAGTCACACCCAACACCACCTGGGCACATACCTCGTAAGCTAAACCCAAAAAGCACAATGCGAATATGACTGGATATGGAAAAGGAAACACATGAGAGAACTATCAAACAAGTCCGACAGGCACAACTCCCTATCAGTACCATACTACGAATCCATTCTACAAGGGGGAATCAAAATATATGAACAAATCGCAAGGATATCATCCTAATATAAATCCACCGTAGCACGTAACCCGGTTCAAACATATCAAACCACACAAAAACACGAGTATCCCATCCTCAGCTCTGAATCACAAGTAGAATACATATCACACCAACCGAAACCTTCCACTAACTCAATTCCACGAAATAAAATCACAACACGTAGCGGACTTCCCATATCGGTAGAGCACCTAAATCACAAATCGTAACAAACAATCCAAATATCACATCAAAACCTACTGTGATGAGTAATAGAAAGTTCATTCTAGTCCCACAACTCTCAATAGGGAACAAACCGAAACAATAGACGCGGGCTACCACTATAGAGTCTCTCAACAGAGGTAACCATATAAGCAGAGTATAAGAATCATGAAACACACTCATATATAAAGAAAGATAGGAGGACTCATACCGATAAATATGACCGGATCAAAACAAGACTATAACGACCCGACCGGTCATTTTGAGCTCTAGTGCATCATTCAGCAGTTTGAGGCCTTGAGTAGCTTCACTTAAGATATTATGACTTATACGTGTGGTCGGAATTGAATTTTGGGAAGCTTAGAGTTGATTCGGATGGAAAATTCTAATTTCTGAAGCTTTGAGTTGAAAGAATTGACTAAGGTTTGACTTTTGAGTAAACAACCTTAGAATCAAGATTTGAAGGTTCCAACAGGTTCGTATGATGATTTCGGACTTGGTATTATGTTCGGGTTAAGTATCGGGTGATCCGGGAGCATTTCAGATCCTATTATGGAAGGTTAGAATTTTTGAAAGTTTAAGAACTTCATAAGTTTGATTTGAAGTGGACTTTGGTGTTATCGATGTCCGTTTGGGTTTCTGAGCCTTGGAATGGCTTTGCTATGTCATTTATTACTCGTGTATAAAATTTGAAGTTATTCCGGACTGATTTGGTACATTTCGGCACAAGATGTAGAATTTGAAAATTCGAAATTTATAAGTTGATTCGAGGCGCGATTCGTAATTTTGGCATTGTTTTGTGTGATTTGAGGCCTCGACTAAGTTTGTCTGATGTTTTAGGACTTGTTGGTATATTTGGTGGAGGTACCGGGGGCCTCGGGTATTTTTCAAATGGTTAACAGATCAAATTTGAACTTGAAGCATTTGCTGGAAGTCTGCCTTCTGGTGCAATCACACTTGTGGAATTTTGCTCAGAGGTGTGAGCTCGTAGAAGTGATATGGTCTTCGCAGAACCGGCCAAGCGTGACTGAGGCAGTGGTCGCAGAAGTGGGTAGGTGGAACGCAAAAGCGGAGTCGCACCTGCGACGGGTCGATCGCAGAAGCGGAAAGCGAGAGGGAGGGCTGCTTCGTAGAAGCAGCAGGGTTGCCGTAGAAGCGAGTCCACAAAAGAGGACCTTTTGTCCGCAGAAGCGAGAAAAGCCGCAGAAGAGAAGGGGAGCATCGCATCTACGAGAGCGCTGATGCGGCCAAGTGTATCGTAGATACAAAACACTGGCAGTGTTAAAAAAAATAGAGGGGTTTTGATATTTTTGTCATTTTGGAGTACAAACAATCAGTTGGGGGCGATTCTTTCAGAGGGAATTCACGGGAGTCTTGAGGTAAGTCACTTGTGACTATTTTTAGTCGATAATATTGAATTATCATCGAGTATTCCAACAAGATTACATATTTTTGAGTTGTAATTCGAGAATTTGGGCCTAGGGATTTCAAAATAAGAACTTAAGATTTGGAGTTCGAGCTGATGTCAGAATTTGGTATGGTTGGACTCGTGGTTGAATGGGCGTTCAGATTTCGTAATGTTTGTCGGGTTCCAAGACGTGGGCTCGGGTCAACTTTTTGGAGCGATTTTTTTAATTCTTTGCTAAAGTCGTAGTTTTATTATTTAAATTAGTTTCTTATAGTCATATTTATAGTATGTAATTGTTTTGGCAAGATTCGAGCCGATCATAGTTGGAAAAATCGAGGGAAAGGCTTTCTTATTGATTGATTGAGCGAGGTTTGAGATAAGTGACTTGTCTAACCTTGTGTGAGGGAAATTCCCCTTAGGATTTGGTACTATTATGGTAAATTTCTATACGTGAAGGCCGTGTACGCGAGGTGACGAGTGCGTACTCGGGCTATCATTGTTTGCACGAGGTTTCTTTTGTGCCTCTGTTGCATATTTACTTTTGGGAGTACGAGGCGGTACCTCGGGAGCGCCCCTGTTGCGTATTTACTTTTGGGACTACGAGGCGGTACCTCGGAAGCGCCCTTGTTGCATATTTACTTTTGGGACTACGAGGCGGTACCTCGGAAGGGCTGTTGTATATTTACTTTTGGGACTACGAGGAGGTACCTCGGGAGCACCCCTATTGTTTACCTCTATTTGCTGTGTTGTTGTTGTTGTTGTTGTTTCTCAACTTGTAAGAATCTTGTTTTTCCTCATATGTTGTAGTTGTCTTCTTGAATCCCGTGTTGTTATCTTTATGTAAATTCTCATTGTTCACTTCTCAGTCATTTCATAATATTATTATATATTCTGCCTTATTTCCTATTATTTTCAGTAGGGCCCTGACATGACCGCGTCACTATTCTACTGAGGTTAGGGTTGGCACTTACTGGGTACCATTATGGTGTACTCACATTATATTTCTGCACATCATTTTGTGCAGATCCACGTACTGCTTACCATACCAGGTACCAATGAGCTAGCCCGTACGTGGAGACGTCAAGGTACATCTGCCAGTGTCCGTAGACCTCAGAGTCCCTCTCTATCTTTATTATGTTATTTTCCTCATTCCTCATTAGACTCTGATGTGTAGAGATATTTAGTATTTTTCTCTTTGGAGCTTGTGACTTATTTCCACCGGTTTTTGGGAGTTGTAACTATTTGAAATCAAAATTCTTATTTATTTCAGATATTGAGGTTGAGTTTTAGCTTTATATTCAGTTATTCCGCATAATCGTTAGGCTTACCTAGTCTTAGAGACTAGGTGTCATCACGACTTCCTACGGAGAAAAATTGGGGTCATGACAAGTTGGTATCAGAGCTCTAGGTTCATCGGTGTTATGAGTCATAAGAAGTTTTAGTAGAGTCTCGCGGATCGGTGAGACATCTGTACTTATCTTCGGGAGGCTATGGAACTGTTCGTAAAAGCTTCACTTCCTTGATTTCCTCATCGTGCGATTTGATTCCTTTGAGGGCTTATGTCTTTATTTCCTTCCTACTTAATCTCATGCAACGTGAAGCACTTGTTATCAATTGGACATCGAGGAGTTGTAGTGGTACTGCAGACGTGGTGCCGAATATTTTTTCTCTGCGTATTCGGGCAGGCTATTATCTTCACCTTGTGGAATGATGTTCTGTCGTTTCAGCTCAGTATCTGTATTTCCTATGGTTTTGAGGCTATGCACAGATTGCTATGATGTTCATGCGCTATTGTCGCACAATGTTGGTGTAATAGTAAGATGCTTGTCTATGTGTCGAGGCAGTGAATGACTCAAAAGGAGGATCTCTCAGTGCGTGGTTTAGGGGTTCATCGTTTAATTCCAACGGAGGAAAGGCAATCAGACTATGTATATTCAGGACTTGGTTGATGGAGTAACGAGACTTGATATTTTCAAGCGTGGTGAGATTTTTATTTATGATCTGGTGTCGCCGTCCTTGTTTGAATGCATTAAGGTTCACCGGTGTTATGGTCTTCTTCAATTTTCCTTCAGGGTAGGGTGTTGTAAAGTGGTTCCTGAGAATGCGGTTGTCAGAGATGGCAGTGCGTAGCAGTTTCGAAAATTGAATTGGTGTTTCTAATGTTGATGGCTCGGGAAAGATGATCTTCTAGGAAAGATGATCTTCTAGGAGGAAAGATGGTGTTTCTAATGTTGATTTGGGGTAGTAATTGGGCAGCTAAGAATGAGGAAGGACATGTGGGAGGTGTCTCACAGTGGTTGAATTACTAGCAGGCCAAGTATGAAAAGCGGAGGTCGAAAAGTGGCTTAAAGGAGATGCTTTGACCGAAGTGGAAGTGGCAGAGTAGCATATGGATTCTGTGGTAGCATAGCCACATACCTTGAGGGAGATTAGAGTAATTTGGGAGGCATGGTGGAAAGTGACTAGGTCCACGGATTATATTTGGAATGGTAGTTACTGTACGGAGAAAGATTGAATATGACAGAAAGGAGTTTGCTTGAAATGAAGAGGGGTGTGACGATTTGATTATTGATTTGGATGCAACATGACTTCCAGTTTGGAATGTGTTATCGGACTTTCAGTTGATGTCAACGGGGAATGAATTAACTTGTACAACCAATGGATGAGCGTGAGCTCAGGAGGGTTTACTGATTTCGTAGTAGTTGTACCCAGTGTAGTGCCGTTAGAAGATGTCGGCATGGAATTCCACAGGTGGGTTATCTCCTGTGAGCAGGTTAGCGATTGCATGATGTTGATGAAGCTTCTACGAAGAATTCTAGTTGCTACCCGGTAAGAGGTCGAATATGTGATTGTGGCTGATAATTTAGAATGTTCATGAAAAGCTTAAAAAAAGACTTCGAGAAATTTGGCAGGTTAACGGTGCGAGATCATAGTAACTAAGAAGGAGGAATCGTTGTGGGCTCTACATTATGTGATGGTATCTTAAAGCTAAGTGGGGGAACCCGCCGTCTACGATAAGATCGCGTGGTTGTCTATTTGTGCGGGCTCAGGTTATTGGTGCATTGGTGGATCATTTATGGCTAAGAAAAGAAAACATCAGGGGTAATTCGAGCAAAAAACTTGTTGAGTGTGTGCTATATTTTGCCTTATGGGTCCACGTACAGATTTTGGGAAGACTCAGAGTTTATGCTTCTTGTGGATATGATGTACAAGGAAAAGGATTCAGCCGGTTGCTTCTTTGAAGGGGTGTTCAGGTGCTAGCAGAGCGTTGGAGTTTGGTTATATTCGGGACCAGGTCAGAGTGGGTGACTCTCAACACCGGTCCTAGCGGTTCAAGAATTTAAGTGCAGTGCCTAAGGATTTCGGGTCCGTTGTGTAGTTAATGATCGAGTTTTGTAGTGGATTATAAAAGGGGCTTGGAGTGTTCTATGTTACCATCGGGTCTGCAGTACAATATAGAGGAAAGGGAGAAATAGCTTCGGATTCGCGGAAGGTCTTGTAGAATGAGTGTGCCAGTTAGAGATGTTATTGTGCGCTTGAGGACGGTATGAGATGGTTCATGAGTATTGAGACGATGTGGTCTTGTGATGCGGGTCACTCGGGATGAGTGCAGATTTAGTTCGTTATGTTTTTGAATTGAGTTATTATTAATTCTAAGGCAAGTCGAGAGTAAATTGGAAGAAGTTGGGTCGGTTAGTAATGGTTGAATCAGCATGATTGTGGAAATGATCAGTTCCTTCAGCGTGTGAAGTTATACATGTGGTTGGTGGTTGTACGTGCAGGCTTGACAACCACCATAATTTGATTGATTTGGGAGATATTTGATTCAAATGGCCTTGTTATGTGTAAATGGATCCCGGAAGAGTTATGGCAATTTAGACAACAACTTGAGGTTTGTATTTTCTGCAGTTATGGAAATTGGAGGTTGAGGATCAAGGTTACGGTTCAGTTTGATGAGAATGTCCTGAGCTTGGAGGAGCGTGGGGAAGGATCCAGAAGTTTAGAGTAAGCTGGCAATTTCTTTAGTGTCACCTGAGAACGGTGTCCTGTGTAAGAGGCTTTGTGTATTGAATTGCGAACTCTTGGTTGAACCAATATGGTATGATCAGAATCGACTGGAGGTCCGTTGGTGGGTCTAATGTGAATGTGTGCTCTACATTAGGTCGGATGTGTTCGTTTGGCATAGCATTGCTGGCAGAGGAATCTTCGGGCATTAGATGTTATTCCCGTCGTCAGCTATTCCATGTAATACTCTATTGTGCCACGTGGGTTATGAGATGACTTGATTACTCGCACATGTGTTGTGATTCCGTGTAGCTTGTGGTTTTATATGAGCAGGATGGCTCTCGAGATGCAGGTCATTTATGACACCTTAGTTGTGCTTGGGTATTGTTGCATATGACACTATCCGTCTCCCCAGGGTTGTATTTGTTTTTTGCACTTGGAGTGCTTGTGGTCGATATTCGGTATTTCATAGGTATAAGAATTTTGGCTTGATGGGTATTCCCTTATTTATTGTTATGTGTGGATCGAGTGGCACGTTGCCACAGGTATGTTGTTTGGATCGGGTTGCATGCCGCAACTGTATCATGTTTGGATCGGTTTGCACGCCGCAACGGTACCGTGTGTGGATCGGGTTGCACGCCACAACGGTGAGATGTTGAGTACGGTTCCATATACTTATTTCTGTGTATTTGTGTTTCCCATTCTCTGAGAAGGGTTCATAGCATCTGTTCGTCCATTTTATTCATTACGTGGGCTGTGAAGTTCCTTTCCAGAGTTTATTTTTTTGCTTTATTTATCATATTCGAGTTGTATCTTGTTGGCGCATCGATGGCATTGTATGAAATCCTGGGCAGTGTTTGAGGTGGCTTAATGCCTGGGTAGCTTGTATTGGGTGAGATGAGATTATTGGGCCTGAAATTAGTGCAATCAGATCTATATAAAGTATATTAAAGAGAAAATATCGTTATTCAGCTCAGAATGAGGTAATAGTCATGTCTTCCGTCGTGGCAATATTGCGAGAGTTGGATCATGCTTATATATGTTATGCGGTATATTGCGGGTACCAGGTTCATAGAATTACAGCTATTGTGGTCAGAGGATGTTATTGTGATCAAGCGATTTATGTGGTGCACGGTGTGATCTCAGTGGAGGAGCATGGTCATGCTGGGCACTGTGTCTGGTAATTGATGCGATGTTCGTATGTTAGAATCGGTCTCGTGGAAAATTCTGGATGTTGGAATTTGATTCTAAAGCTTGTTAGCTAAGGTTATATGGAGGATCTTTAGTTTGGTTCGAGTTAATGTACTCAACTAGGTGGTGGCGACACGGGTAGGTGTACGAGGTGTTAAACAGTGACTTTGGACAACTCCGGAGCAGTTCTTGGCACGTTCATGGACGAACGTATGTTTAAGTGGGGGAGAATGTAACGACCGACCAGTTGTTTTGAGCTCTAGCGCATCATTCGGCAGTTTGAGGCCTTGAGTAGCTTCACTCAGGAATTATGACTTGTACGTGTGGTCGGAATTGAATTTCGGGAAGCTCAGAGTTGATTCAGATGGAAAATTCTAATTTCGGAAGCTTTGAGTTGGAAGAATTGACTAAGGTTTGACTTTTGAGTAAACGACCTCGAAATTGGGATTTGAAGGTTCTAACAGGTTCGTATGATGATTTCGGACTTGGGCGTATGTTCGGGTTGAGTATCGGGTGGTCCGGGAGCATTTCGGCGCCTATTATGGAAGGTTGGAATTTTTAAAAGTTTTATAAGTTTGATTTAAAGCGGACTTTGGTGTTATCGATGTCCGTTTGGGGTTCCGAGCCTTGGAATGGCTTCACTATGACATTTATGACTCGTGTGCAAAATTTGAAGTTATTCCAGATTGATTTGGTACGTTTCGACACAAGATGTAGAATTTGGAAATTCAAAATTTATAAGTTGATTCGAGGCGCGATTCGTAATTTTGACATTGTTTGGCATAATTTGAGGCCTCAACTAAGTTCGTATAATATTTTAGGACTTGTTGGTGTATTTGGTGGAGATCCCGGGGGCCTCAGGTGGATTTCGGATGATTAACGGATCAAATTTGGACTTGAAGCATTTGCTGGAAGTCTGCCTTCTGGTGCAATCGCACCTGCGAAATTTTGCTCACAGGTGCGAGCTCGCACAAGCGAGATGGGCTTCGCAGGAGCATCCGAGCGTGACTGAGACAGTGGTCGCAGAAGCAGGCAGGTGGACCGCAGAAGCGGAGTCGCACCTGCGACGGGTCGATCGCAGAAGCGGAAAGCGAGAGGGAGGGCTGCTTCGCAGAAGCGGCAGTGTTGCCGTAGAAGCGAGTCCGCAGAAGTAAGGGAAGCCACAGAAGCGAAGGGGATCATCGCATCTGCGAGAGCGCAAATGCGGCCAAGTGTATCAAAGATACGAAAACATTGGCAGTGTTAAAAGCATAGGGGTTCCGACATTTTTGTCATTTTGGAGTTCAAACACTAGGTTGGGGGGCAATTTTTGCAGAGGAAATTCACGGGAGTCTTGAGGTAAGTCACTTGTGATCATTTTTAGTCGATAATATTGAATTATCATCGAGTATTCCAACTAGATTACGTGTTTTTGAGGTGTAATTCGAGAATTTTGGGCCTAGGGATTTCAAAATAAGAATTTAATATTTGGAGGTTGAGTTGATGTCGAAATTTGGTAAATTTGGTATGGTTGGACTCGTGGTTGAATAGGCATTCAAATTTCGTAATTTTTGTCGGGTTCTGAGATGTGGGCCCGGGTCGACTTTGTGGAGTGATTTTTCAATTCTTTGCTAAAGTCATAGTGTCATTATTTAAATTAGTTTCTTATAGTCATATTTATAGTATGTAATTGTTTTGGCTAGATTCGAGCCGATCGGAGTTGGAAAAATCGAGGGAAAGGCCTTCTTATTAATTGATTGAGCGAGGTTTGAGGTAAGTGACTTGTCTAACCTTGTGTGGGGAAAATTTCCCTTAGGATTTTGTACTGTTATGGTAAATTTCAATACGTGAAGGCCGTGTATGCGAGGTGACGAGTGTGTACTCGAGCTAGATGTTGAAAATTCGATATTTGCTAAATAGTTCCTTTTTTTTTTCTCTTAATTGAGTTACTCTAGCACGTGTAGCCAACATGTTTAGCCTAATGTCACATTCTACATGTCTTATCTCTTACTTGTAATTTGTGGAACATGCTTAGTTGAGTTACCTATTTTATTGATTTCGTATTCATTCTTTAACTGTAGGATTCCTTGCTGTAATTTCATTGTTCCAATTGTTATGTGTTGTTTTCGTGACTTTTGGTTGAGATGACTGTTTGGTTGTGGCACGAGGTTTCTGCCGTGCGGAATGTTATTATGGCACGAGGATTTCTACCGTGCAGTTATCATTGTTTGCACGAGGTTTTTATTGTGCCTCTGTTGCATATTTACTTTTGGGAGTACGAGGCGGTACCTCGGGAGTGCCCCTGTTGCGTATTTACTTTTGGGACTACAAAGCGGTACCTCGGGAGCGCCCTTGTTGCATATTTACTTTTGGGACTACGAGACGATACCTCGGGAGCGCTGTTGCATATTTACTTTTGGGACTACGAGGCGGTACCTCGGGAGCGCCCCTGTTGTTTACCTCTATTTGCTGTGTTGTTGTTGTTGTTTCTCAACTTGTAAGAATCTTGTTTTTCCTCACGTGTTGTAGTTGTCTTCTTGAATCTCGTGTTGTTATCTTTATGTAAATTCTCATTGTTCACTTCTTAGTCATTTCATTATATTATTATATCTTCTGCCTTATTTTCTGTTATTTCCAGTAGGGCCTTGACCTGACCTCGTCACTACTCTACTGAGGTTATGCTTGGCACTTACTGGGTACCATTGTGGTGTACTCATACTATACTTCTGTACATTATTTTGTACAGATCCAGGTACTGCTTACCATACCAATGAGCTAGCTCGTACGTGGAGACTTCAAGGTACATCTGCTAGCGTCCGCAGACCTCGGAGTCCCTCTCTATCTTTATTATGTTATTTTCTTCATTCCTCATTAGACTCTGATGTATAGAGATATTTAGTATTTTTCTCTTTGGAGCTTGTGACTTATTTCCATCGGGTTTTGGGAGTTATAACTATTTGAAATCGCAGTTCTTATTTATTTCAGATGTTGAGGTTGAGTTTCAGCTTTATATTTAGTTATTTCGCATAATTGTTAGGCTTACTTAGTCTTAGAGACTAGGTTCCGTCATGACTTCCTACGGATGGAAATTGTGGTCGTGACAAAGACTAATGTTCCTCTATGATAGACCGAAACCATACCTGTAACGACACCATCTGGTGTAGCGACCTCAGCCCTACCATGGAAAGCATATCAACGAACCGGGCCTCCCCCTCTAGGGCGCTCTCTTCCCGCCCATCCTCCGCCCCTAGCTGGCTATGCAGGTGGAGCAGCAACTGGGATGGATCCCATAGCCTGAGTACTCAGATGAAATCCGCCTCTCCGGAGTTTGGGACAATCTCTCATGATGTGCCTAGTATCGCCATGGCTGCTGGTGTTGAGTCTGTGCCAGATATCTAGGAGAACCGCTGTAAGAACCTCGTGCAGGTGGTGCACTAAAAGATGGCTGCCCCCTATAAGTACCCTGAAGTCCCTAACTAATTGGAGCATCACGAGTAGTCTGAAGTGCGGACTGGACTGGTCAACTGCCCGAGCCTCCGCCGTGATGGGTCATAGCTGAAGAGTAGAATCCACCGAATCCTCCAGAACCTCGAGACCTCTTGGCCTCCTTATCCTCCCTCTCCTAACCTTGAATACGCTCTAACCTCCTGGAAATCTCCACAACCCGTTGAAATGGAGTATCAGTCTCCAACTCCCGAGCCATGCTGAATCTAAGACCATAATTGAGCCCCTCGATAAATGTGCGGACTTGCTCTCAGACTTTAGGAACCAAAGTAGGTGCATGATGGGATAACTCACTGAACCTGATGGCATACTCTAACACTGTCATGATGCCCTGATGCAATTTCTCGAACTCTGTGCGCCCACATATCCCAGAGGGTCTATGGAACAAACTCCATCAAAAATATCTCTAAAAACTGAGTCCAAGTGAGTGGTGCTGCATCAGCTGGCCTACCATGCTCATAAGCCTGCCACCACTGATACGCTGCTCCCAACAACTGAATTTTAGTAAAAGCAACTCCGCTCACCTCCACAATACCCATGGTGCAGAGAATACGGTGACACTTCTCTAGAAAACCATGTGCATCCTCGGTAGTTGTGCCACTTAAAGTAGCTGGACCATACTTCTTAAACCTCTCAAGCCTCTTCTACTCCAACTCCGACGCCCCTGGCCCGACCTCAGGCTAAACCGGAATAACAAGCTGTACTGGAATAACACCCGGAACCTGACCAATGTGAGCCCGCTGCTCTAGAGTACGGGCGGCGGAAGTCTGAGCTCCTCCCCCAATCTGTGAAGTAGCTGGTGCAAATATGCTCAGGAACTGCGCTAAAGTTTCCTGAAGTCCGAGGGTAACAACAGGCACCTCCGGTGCCTGTCTCCCAACCGGAGCTACTAGTGGATCCTCAACTGTTGCTCTGGCAGGTACTCTAGCTACGGCACATGCCCGTCCTCGTCCTCTACCCTGGCCCCGAGCTCTCGCGGCTCTAGCAGGGGACTCAATAAACTTCGATGATAAAGGAATTTCCATGAAATGACAAACTTCGAATTCTAGTGTGTGAAATAAGCTAACAATCACAGAGATGGAATGAACTAGCAACTACGTCTAAATGCATGAGAATAATCCGACAACGAAAGGAAATCATGTAACAACAATTTCAATTAAGAACAACTCAATAATAAGAGAGGTCACATTACAATAAAAGAGGTAACAACTTCAAATAAAGCATATAAGAGTAGTCTTGACAAGTAAAGGATATGACATGTGCTAACAACTTCAAATAAATCACGTGAGAGTAAACATGACAAATAAAAGATATAACATATGCTAACAATTTCAAATAAATACATGAAAGAAACCTAAGAGTCTAAACCAGTTAATTTCCACATATTAGCTCGGGTATGCAATCGTCACCTCGCGTACATGTCTTTCACATAATTTAAATAATACAATAAACCCAAATCCTAAGGGGTAGTTTTCCCACATAAGGTTAGGCAAGATACTTACCTCAAAGAAGCTAAATCAATACTCTAAAATAACCTTCTCGTGTGAAACAACCTCCGGATGGTTTGAATCTAGCCATAATAACTTAATAAGCAATAGGAAACAATTTCGGATAATAAAGTTTTGATCTTTAATGAAAACCAAAAAATCAACCCAAAAAGTCAACCTCGGGCCCCCACCTCGGAACCCAACAAAACTCAAAAATTCGAACACCCATTCCGATACGAGTCCAACCATACCAATATTATCCAATTCTAACATCACATCAGCATTCAAATCATCATTTTATATTTTAGAAAATATTTGTACAAAAGCTCCCAATTTCTCCCATTCAAATCACTAATTTAATGATAAAAACAAAGATGGAATCATGAAATATAACCAAACCCGGGTCAAGAACACTTACCCTAATCCAAATCGTGAAAATCCCCTCCAACATTTTCTAAAACCGAGCTCGCTAACTCAAAAAGTGATAAAAATAACAAAACCTTCGAAATAGAGTACTTTTATATTCTACCCAAATGTAATACATCGCGATCGCGGAAGAAACGATGCGATCACGAAGAAGAAATTAGCACTTCCCAATAATGTACTATGTGATGACGTTAATAAAATTGCGATCGCGAAGGCCAGTGAACCATACAAGCGCGAACATGCAACACCTACCGCGAACGCGTAAACCAACGAGCATGCCTCCTTCCACAGTACTATGAGATCGCAAACGCAACTGACAAACAACTCGAGCATCGCGAACGCGGTATCAAATACGCGAAGAAAAACCATACTCAGCTCCTACAATACATCGCGATCGCGAAATGGCCTGAAGCATCATAAAACCAGTAATTCTAAAACATGCCAAAATGGCCTGAAGCCTATCCGAAACACAACTGAGGCCCTCGGGATCCCGTTCGAGCATACCGACAAGTTCCATAACATAACACGGACCTACTCGAGGCTTCAAATTATATCAAGCAACATCAAAACTATGAATCACACCTCAATTAAAGCCTAATGAACTAATAAACTTTCAACTTCTACAACTCACGCCGAATCATATCAAATCAACCCGGAATAACTTCAGAGTTTTCATGTAAGTCCTAAATGATACAACGAAGGTCAAACCTCTCAACCTTCCAAACCTTCAACTTTCGCCAAAAAGCATCATATCAACCTACGGACCTCTAAATTCAAAATCACCATACGAAGCTATTGGAATCATTAAAATACCATTCTGGAGTCGGCTACCCAAAGGTCAAACTGCGGTCAACTCTTACAACTTAGGCTTCTAAACCAAGAATTATTTTTTCAAATCAATCCCAAATCATCCAAAAATCGAACCCGGCCACACATGCAAGTCGTAATAAATAACACGAAGCTACTAGAGATCTTAAGCCACCGAACGAGACGCTAATTCTCAAAACGACCGATCAGGTCGTTATATTTGGTATACTATTTTTTGGTATACCATAATTATTATTGAATAGTGGTATAAAGGTTTGAGTATATTAAATGTATTTTTAATATTCTTGATATACTACACATTGGTATACCATGATTACGGTTGAATCATGGTATAGTTTGTTAGAGTATGTTAAATAGTAAATCAAATATTCTTGGTATACTATATATTGGTATACCATGATTGCTATTGAATCATAGTATTTTCAACATTCTTGGTATACTACACATCAATATTCTATGATTAATGTTAAATAATAGTATACCTTGATTGAGTATGTTAAATGGTATACCTAATATTCTTGGTATACTATACATTGGTATACCATAACTAGTATTGACTTATGGTATTCTCAATATTCTTTGATATGCTATACATTGGTATACCATGCTTAGTGTTAAATCATGGTATACTTTGTTATAGTATGCTAAATGGTATACCTAATATTCTTGGTATACTACATTTTTATATACCATGATTAGCATAGTATACTAAAGTTTAGGATTCATTGATTTAACTAGAAAGAGAAAAAAAGTGTGAAAAAGAGTGACAATTTTTTTGATTTTTAAAAAGCCTTAATTTCTTTAAAGTTACAAAAAAGTCATCAACAAATATAAAATAAAAAAATAAAAAAAGGTGATACCATCACTATCGATAACTATAATCGATTAATGATTGTATAGAAAGTATTCCAATACTAATATTAGGACTAGGTTATTTATCTAGAAAGAACAAAAACAAACATAAAAGTAAAATAAAGTGATAAGAAATTTAACGAAGAAATTTTACTGAAAAAATAATAGAAAAACTAAAATAAAAAATAATAATTATAAGGAAAAAAAGTGTTAGATGTTTTGAACGAACATATTTTACTTTAAAAATAAAAACTAAAATTTCTTAGAATACTGCAAAAAAAAATAAATCAAGGGAAAATAACACTTTTAGTCCTTGTGTTATACCAATATTCTGATTTTAGTCCTTGTATTATCCAACTTACCACTACTAACCTTCAATTATATCATATGAGTGATTTTGATCCTTTAATTAACAGACCTAAACATTTTTAACGGTGATCGCTTAACCGAGGGATAAATCTGGTATTACACTTTTGGTTTGCTTCTATCCTCTACTAGCGCTCTCTCTCTCATTCTCTCTATCTCTATTTTTCTCTCTTTGAAGAACAAAACTAATCTGAGCTTAGATCTTATGCCTACCAAATGCACTACAATACTTTTTCTATTTCTATCTACATGCTCTCTCTCTCTCTCTCTCTCTCTCTCTCTCTCTCTCTCTCTCTCTCTCTCTCTCCGACGAGCGCGAGCTCATCTAAGCTACATTTGAACAAAACACACGGGAAGATTTCATAGTGTACTAGTGATTCCGGGTATGTTTCTTTGATTTTGTCTTTTTGCAAAAAAGGGAAGTATTTTGGTCATTAAATCATGGGGACTATCGTCATGGGTAATCCCAGACAGCTTGAGCTATGAAACCCCGGGGTAATAAGCCCATTGGGCAACACCCGAACTTAAAAGGCTACGACCATCCTAGAACAGCTCGGAGACGTCTGAGATCCGTATCCGAAACATAAGGTCTTCAAAATTTCTAAACCGGTTCGAAGGCTACCCTCGACAAAATTATAAAAATTCTAAGTAAACACTTCGGGGAAAGCTTTCGGTTATACCAAGCCCTCACGAGTCTTAAACAAAATAAAATCGAGAACGAACATTGTTTGAACCTCCGAACATGACCTAATTATTACGTGCTAAGGCATCCGAAATCTTTGCAATCATAAAAGAAAAGGCAAAACGAAACAAGCTTGAAATTTTGGCCAAATGGCCTCAACGAAATACAAAAGTACAAAAATGAAAATTACAAGAAACCTAAGAAGCCTGATCCTCGCCGGAGCCCGCCTCGTCACCGGAGCCATCGGGGCCTTCCCCGTCCTCGGCTCCGCCCGAACCCTCAGAATTTTTCATCCTCGGGGTACGCCAGCTTCTTGGCCACGGCCTCGAGCCTCTTAACGTTTTCAAGCTCAGTCGATAAATCGAACCTCCAGGCATAAACCTCCTCGAGAGCCTCCCTCCCGGACTTCCACTTCACATATTTGACTATGGCCTTTAGGCATTCCTGAGCTGCCTCAACATCTTTTTCGTACTGGTCCACCATCTCTTCAGCGTCGGCCCTAGTCATTTCCGCCTCTGACTTGGCTGCTTCAAGTTCCTTGACAAGGGTATCCCGGGAGGAAATGGCTGAGCCCAGTTAAGACTGAAGGTTTTCAATTTCTCGGGACCGGATCTCAACCTTCTCCTTCGCCGATCGAAGTTGGTCCTCCGCCGAGGCCAACTGATCCCGGGCAGTCTCCTTGTCAGAAGCCAATCAGTCCATTTTGCCTTTCCACTCCTCGGCCATGGCCTTGACTTCATCCATCTCAGCCCGGAGCTGGTCGACCCGATCAATCTTCTGCTGGACTTGAGGATTCTGACCGTTAGACACCATGTCTAGATCATCATCACTAACTTCAAAGATTTTTACCTGTTCTAACAGGTCGGCATGTTCCTTCTGATCCGCGTTCAGCTCGGCTCGGAGGCTCTTGACTTCTCCTTCACGTTGTTCGCTGAGAAGCTTATACATACCTCTCTTCTCAACAAGCTCTTTGACTTCGACCTTGAGTTGGCTTAACTCATACTGGTACCAGAGGAAGGTTTCGTGGTGAAGCACTGAGGCCTGCATATACGAAGAAGAGATACTAGAATTATCAAAAATTAGTTCAAATATCACAAGAGATATTAGAATCATCAAGAATTATCAAGAATTACCCGGTTCAGCGCCTGTTGTGCTTCGTTGAACAAGCATGGCGCATCTACCTTGTTCATTTTGGCTTGGTCTTCTTCGGTCACCAAACACCGGAGGTAACTGGCTATCCCTACAGGGGCAGAAAGGATCCGGGCATCCTCCGAAATGGTGATAATGACGGTCCGCTTCCGTCCAGGATCTGTGCTCGGAGTAGGGAACCGATTGGTTAATTTAAGGCTCGAGCTCGACCCGCCAGCCTCTAAAGGTGGACTTTTTCTTGGTACCTCTAAGTCACCCAACCTGTTAAAATCCTCTGGGACGGATGAGTCTATACTGTCAAAAAATCCTCGGAAGGATTATCCACTCCATGGGCTTCCTCATGGGATCGCTCCTTCGTCGTCCGGGCTTCATCGAACATTGATTCCGTGAAAGAAGGCGATCCCTAAATATCTATAACGTCGGGCAGGGAAAGACCGGCATCTCGCAAATCCTTAGCCCTTACCTCGGCATCAGCCTCGCAAACTTGAGGGGGATCTGCTTCAGTCATTTCCCCCTTGGTTACCACCCGTTCATCAGGGACAGATGGCACATTAGACATGAAGATGTCGTCCTCCTCGGGCTCGTCTCTGAGTCGGAGGAGTGATTCCGAGTCAAGCACTCAGGAGCTGGAGGTTTCCTTTGGCTTATGAACCAGCCTCCTTCTCGTTTTCTTTTTCTCCGAGCTCGGTGAACTCGGGGCCTTTTTTCTTTTCTTCTCCCCTACTGTGGCTCTGGGCTGTCCCGAAGCGGAAGAATCGGTAGGTAAGTCCTCGTCCCCAACCGAGGGCCTAAGCTCGATGGTCTTAGGCAGACATGCAAAAGAAAGGTAAAGACAAAATAATAAGAACGTAATGCTAAGAGGAGAAGCCTAACTCAACCTACTGAGGAAAAGAATCTTACCATGAGAACGGGCCTTCCAACGATCCTTCTAGAGTTTGCGCCATGAGCGCTCAGAGTAGGGCATATGTGAGACAATACCTTCGACCCACTCCTTGAGTCAAGGAACAACATTTGGGACTCGGGCAACAGTTGCACCACCACAGATACCAATGAGAAAAAGAGGGATGAACACAGAATCAACATTCAAAGGAAAGTTTTTACTTACGTGATACATTCCACCTCTTGGGGAATGGCCTGAACTCGTCCGGGATCAAATCCGAGGTCCTCACCCGGACAAAACGACCTTGCCAGCCTCGATCCCGGTCCTAGTCAATACTTGAAAATGAGGCTTTGCTGGCCCGGCGAACAAGCTTTATCAGTCTCCCTGGAAGATTTTGGGACTACATAAACGGAATAGATGATCGATGGTGAAGGTGCACGAATCGATTTTATTTACAAAAACTTAGAGGAGGATCACGATCCTCCATAATGAAGGGTGAATTTGGCCGAGACATACCTCGTACCTCTTGCATAAGTTTATGATGACCGGATCCACCGGGCCTACCGTAAAGGGATAAGTGTAGGCACTTAGGTACCCCTCAACATGAGTAGTAATGGCCTCCTCAGGGTCGGGGACCACTATGTCCTATTCAGCCTTGTTACAGTCCTTTCGGACTAAGGGGAGATCGTCTTCGGTGATCGAGCAAATATACCTCGATGTCTCTTCGCACCGACCCTGCACCAAGGAAGGTTTCTCGACCTTGAAGTCATTGGCAATCGAAGAACCCCAGGGAATGAACATCTTCATGGGATATTCGGGAGCTGGTTTGTCGATGGCCACATTAGCAGCGGATCTCCCGAGGTCGACCATATCAGAAGTGGTCTCATTGGTTCCGGCAGTCGTTTGGGAGGTAGAAGTTGTCACGCCTCGAAATCAAGGAGCGCGACCGGCGCTCAACCGAGTAAACCCAGTCGAGCAAAACCTAGTTTGCATTAACCTCTCATCATTACTCATGTATGATTTACCATAACATAATAAGATCTTGACTTTCATATTAAATACATTTGGCTCAACAGCCCATATTTTCTTTCTCGTGGTGGTTACACAGCTCTATAATAACTCTTAATACTGTGAACATAAATACATGACAACACTCAAATCTTTAATTACATGACCCACAGTGTACATGGAGCTTCTATGACAATATATACCTATATACATAAAATTAACTAGACCCAAATACCCACTAGAACTTTAGCGGGCTTACCATAAGCTGAGTAGTGAAGAAGATCCCTATCAAAGGTCCATATCATCCTGTAGAAGTATACCTGCATCTATTAAAAGATGCAGCGCCCCTGGTAAAAGGGATATGAGTACATGTGGAATAGTATTCGTATGTAAGGCAGTCAAAACAACATATGAAAATATGGTAACTCAAATAAGAGGCAAATAAAGTACATCAAGAAACTACAAAACATCCAACAAAATCACATTTCAAGTCTTATTATACTTGCATCATTCTAACCTTCTTTTAGGATCAACTGCGCCATATCAACTATACGTGGAATACATAATATAATGTAATTGTATCAATATGTACAAACAATGCCAAAGAAAGTGGAACCTTCCTCCCTTATTTTACACATACACATTTCGTAGACCGTCCTTAGTGTTCACATATCATATTATACACCTATGCGTCTCATAGACCGTTCACAATGTTCACTTACACGATACAAATACACCTATTCAAGGGCATGAAAATACAACATGAACATGATGAATCATGGTAACAATAAATGGGCTTAGATAGCCGTTAACGTCAAGCAAATTTATTAAGAGCTTCCATTCAAATTTATCGATATTAAGTCGGGGAACCTTTATAACCACCCTCACACAAAGCGGCCCTGCCGCCTCACCCCAATATATGTGGATGGAGGTGTATCACAATACCACAATCCCAACACAAAGCGGCCATACCGCCTCACCCCAATATATGCGGATGGAGGTGTATCACAATACCACAATCCCAACACAAAGCGGCCATACCGCCTCACCCCAATATATATGGATGGAGGTGTATCACAATACCACAATCCCAACACAAAGCGGCCCTGCCGCCTCACCCCAATATATGCGGATGGAGGTGTATCACAATACCACAATTCCAACACAAAGCGGTCATGCTGCCTCACCCCAATATATGCGGGTGGAGGTATATTCCACAATACCACAATCCCTACACAAAGCGGTCCTACCGCCTCACCTCAATATACGCAGGTGGAGGTGTATCACAATACCACAATCCCTACACAAAGTGGTCATGCCGCCTCACCCCAATATATACAGGTGGAGGTATATTCCACAATACAAAAACTCTACACAAAGCGGTCATGCCGCCTCACCTCAATATATGCGGGTGAAGGTGTATTCCACAATACCAAAACTCTACACAAAGCGGCCTTGCCGCCTCACCCTAATGTATGCAGGTAGAGGTGTATCACAATATCACAATCCCTATGCAAAGCGGCCTTGCCGCCTCACCTCAATGTATGCAGGTGGAGGTGTAATCCTAATCACAATACCATATATAAACTCAAAGCGACATAGTTTGTCATTACATTTAAGGTTGTAATTACTCATATCATTGGAATACTTCATGTTCATGCTCATCATGGAGAAACACAACTCATTACATTAGAACATGCATGGTAAATCAATAAGTCGATTTCAATGGCACATGGGCCCAATTCCTTTTCTTAAGGTTCATCATCATTTAACAAAGGACATCTCCCTTCCATCACATTATTCACTCCCTTGACCTCTTGAGGTCATTATCTAGGTTAATGACTCTTGGGGACTTAATAATCGAAGTCATTTACATACATTATTTCAGAAGCATTCAACTATAGTTGAAACCATTGGGACATACAACACTTCATAATTCTCATTTAGGCAACGACCGCATTTCATGTTCATACTATCACTTACTTGTACTTGCCATGGGTGATCATAGAACATTAAGAGAATTTAGAACATTTAGGAACATCATAGTCTTTACTCGCAAGAACGTAGGGGCTTATAACACATTGGAAACCAAAGTACAAATACGTACATCTCATAACCTTTCACATCATATATCACTTAATCCGTACTTTCAACCACTTACAATATTATTGTTTCATTGCCTCTCTTGGCCATACATATGATTCTTCTTTCATGGCACAATGACCGTTTTTCATATTCTACACTTTCATATCTTTCCTTTCATGGATCATCATCATAAATATCAACATATACAATATTCCGAAAATCACAACTTTAGGTTCATTAGTAATGAAGACTTTAAACACAATGGATTTCTTTCCAAGAAATGGAGTAAAATAATTGGCAGTCGAAGTACAAGTTAAAATCATAAACAAGTAACACATCATTTATTCTTGAAATACTTTTTCTCAAAAAGGACAATACACAATTTCCACTCACGGATATATAAGAATGCAAAACACATTGAAAATACTCACTAAACATAGCATTAGCTAAAACAGCCACATATGGGCATCACTTGAGTTCATAAGCTTTTAGGCAATTCTATTTTCAAAGTCAATTTTAGAATAGTTGAATCAAAGCTCATTTCATAATCTTTCTCACATCATCTCATTTCATTGGCACCATTGGCCACAAGTATAACTTTCACTCTTGGCATGTCGGCCACACTTTATATCCCCAATTCACTTATTTCACTTCCAACCATCTTTATAGGTTATCAACAACAACACATTTCCAATCAAGACTTTAGGTACACATATGAGCAATTAAGAGTCTTAAGCATATTGAGTTTTCTCACACAATTTGACATCATAACCTTTATTTTGAAACACCACTCAAAGACATAGCATTTTAATATACATATCATTCTTGAACACATTCCCAAAAGATAACATAATGTGATAAGAACATTCGGAACATGTTTTGAATACATAATTCCAGACACTTGGCTTATTCAGGACATTCGAATTTATTGGGAACAACCCGGAACATAGAATAAGGAACTTAAGACATCCATACTTGAAGCTTACGGGAACATCATTGAATTCAATTCTATGAAGGAAGTTTAGCCAACATACATCGCTTTGAGCTTTCCTTAAATTACTATAATGTTCCGGAAATTCTAGCAATCCCAATCTATTTTGATACATAATAAAATTGAACCATAATTAGGAAGATATTCATGGTCTCAGCTCATTTGAGCATTTTATCAAACACTAGGTGTGCAAATTTAACTATAAGGTTCTTCTAAAAGATTTCCTTCACTCCACAACCCAATATTTACTTATTTGAGCTCAACAATCTTCCCACAAACCTTATTGGTATATACATGTAAAAATAATATTCTCATACCCAAGAATCATACTCCTAATCAACCATCTTCTACCTAAATTCGAAATTGAAAACTAGGGTATGGAACCTTACCTCTTAGATGTAGAACTTGTGAGATTTTCTTGTTGGATTTCAAAGCTTGGGCAAGATCTTGATGAAAAAAATACTCCATCTACTTTCTCTCTCTAGAACACTCTCACTTCTGTCTAAACAACCTCAGATAATTGCCCCAAAATAAGCCCCAAAGCCTATTTATCAAAATGGGGTCGGGTTATGAAAATAAAAAAATTAACCCTCCGAAATCAAGTCTGCGGTCGCAGAATGGCTATGCGGGTCGCAAAATGCACCGCAAAATTGGTGTCAAAAACTGGGCTGTACTGGTCCATTCTGCGACCAGTTTTGCAGTCGCAGAAGCAGTTTCGCGATTGCATAATTATTCTGCGATTGCAGAATTGATCGCAAAATCTCATTTTTCCAGCCTTTGGTAATTTGGTCATAACTTCTTGTAGGAGTGTCCAAATGACCAACGGTTTAAAGCGTTGGAAACTAGACTCAAAGGGATTTAATTTTATAGGTAGATCATCTCCTAAGTAATTATAGTTTGGTAGAAGTATCCCATCATAAAACTTTCAACTTGATTTAGCCTTGGGGATCTTCTTAGACCACAAACTATTATTAATACAAATCTTACATATATTATCATGATCAATGATATCATTCATATAATAGTCATTGTCTACACATAAAATAATATAATTAACGCACATCAATTTTCTTAATCGCGCTTAAGTGCATCAAAATTTTTCGGGGTGTTACAGAAGTAACCTTTTGCGGGACAAATTTTGAAATTTTTGCCATTGTTCTAAGAGATAACATGAAGAAGATGGAAAAGTGTTGAAAACTGGAGGCTTATATGTGTTGGCTTGAGTGGATGTTGAATAAATATTTCAAAGGAATCTCGAATACCGGAGGTAAAAATGCTAGAATATAAAAGAGAGTAGTGAAATCCTGAGGGTACGAGGGTAGACGGTTTAATGTAAAGTAAAAAATGAATGAAAAAAGGGGTTATTTATAGTGGTGTCGTGACTCTTCGCCTCCAGGGACAGCCGACCAGTGGCTAACATGTATTTAATGCCATTATGACATGAATGACGAGACGTTTTGTGTTTTTTGTCGTTTATGTCACGGTGTATTGAAGAAGGAATCGGTACGCTCATGTCGTTTCTCATCAGCTTGCTTTCCGAGAAATGAGAGGACTATTTGTGTACGGGTAAAAACCGAGCTCATGATACACTCCTGCCTCTAACAGGGTAAAACGAGCTCGAGATATGATTGCGAAAGATCGGAATTGAAGCAAGGATATCCTCGAGTCAGAGTACGGGGGGCCAACCATCGACCCTCGATAATATCGGGGTCATGATTCGAGATCGACCTAAAAGCTTAAGGACTTCGGAGAGCGTCGCCGGGCAATCAAGCACGACCAACAGGAGGCCGTAATATCCGTGACCGGCCAGATATCACGGCGTGGATCTTGGCACGTATCAATGTAGAACCGACAATCAATTAAACAAAATGGTTTTTTACCTTTTATAGAGTTATACTTAGAGTACGATTCCCCTACTATATAAAGGGGGTCTGACAATTCATTAAGTACGTTGTAACACGCATTCCAAAGCAAGATACTATTATTTTCACTGTTATTCTAAGCTTTTCTTTCATTCATCAATATTGACCATTGTGAGCCCGGATCGAGGGCAAATAGTTCACTAAGGCTGAAGACATCTTCCCCGTATGGTTTGAATTTACTGTATTTCTATTTGTTCGTTTTAATCCAATTTATCGTTTTGTATCAAATTAATCCACGTATTCTTAAAAAAACTTATAAATTTAATTGTTATCCGATTTTGAGGGTAAACAGAATCATTTTAAGATTTCTTCTATGTGTCTAAGTGTATTGCATGTATTTCGAAATTTTTCGTTGCGGGTTAAAAGGAGACAGGAAGAAAAGGCCAGAATATGTGGGACTAGTAAGTTCTCACCCAACACCGCAATGTGTAGTTAGTCACATCAATATTGAAGCATTGTATCATTATGATGTTTTAGGGCTTTTGGACATAAAAATTATAATTTTAGAGTTAAGTTGAAACATGATATTTGGAATTTGAAATTATGTTTGAACATGTATTTCACTTGAAAAACTTTTGCAGTTTTGTGAGGAAAAAATATTTTCTAAAAATTTTGGAAAATGATATTTTTTTTTAAAACTCATTTTTAAAAATTTCAAAAAACTTGCAAAATTTTATGGATAAATACATTTTTGAAGAAAAGAAAAGAAAATTTCGGACAAACGGGGCCTTAGATAGATATTTGGGAATATAGTTATGAGTTGGTGTTTAGGTATTTGTTTGTTCCATTTGGCTCTAATGTTGTTGCATTTTCTCTTTACCACGTGTGTTTTTTGAACCTCATACGTAAATTATTTCAAATCTTGGCATACAAATACTTAAACTATTTTTTTTAACTGCTCTCCCTTTTACTGTATCTCCCATCCTTCTTCTTTCCCTGGCATTATTACTGTTCTCATTACAGTTCTTGTATTGTTTCATGTATTTGGATTTTACAATTCCAGTATTACTTACTTGTCGTCACAACAATTCCGAACTTGATAAGTTTTAAACTATAGGAAATAGTCGCAGTGTAGTACCAAATCTAATAGAAAAATGCATGAATTACGCGGCTGATAAAAAAGTTATAAATTTGAGGGTATGTGCCAATATCAATAATAGGCCCGTGTATATTCCCACTTCCTCGCTTTCATCTAAGCATCTTAAAATCTTAGTGTTTAAGTGCATAAATGCCAAATATTCAATTATCAAAATCTTAGACTCTTTCCGAGTGAGTAATTAGAGTTCACTACGGAATCACTCTTTGTTTGTTGAGCAAACAAGTAGATCCTCTACTTAAATTGACAATAATTAATGACAAAAAACCTCATATTATTAAGCAGTGGCACAAATTATTACTAAACATACTATAGAATATGTCGATATTAAACTAATATTTGAACAAACATAAAATTTATGTTATGATTATAAAAGCTTTTTAGTCAAACACATTTAAATAGTGATAAAAGGATAGATTACATCTTTTTACTGAGACATTTATTTAGTTCATGATTTTTCCTCAATCTGAAAAAACCAAGTAGATGTAATCCTAAAAAAGTTCATGCACAAACTACAAATGACAAATTTTAGTAAATCACATGTACCGTCAGGATTGACAATACCAACTTAAGTAAATTTATAAACTGATTAAATGTGTGATTGTGGTATTGGATTGGATGATATCTAATCCAGCCGGGACTTATTAGTTGTAAATTATTTTCAAAAGACAAAAAGAAGACTCATCAACCGCCCTATTAAGTTCTACTTTCTGCTAATTATCCATGGAGTATTGATCTTATTTTTTAAAAGGAAAACTCAAAATTATCTCTATTGTCAAGAAGAATTGCTCGGCTTATATGTTTATATTATGTTATTGTGGTGATCTGGCTTATATGTTTATATTATATTAATGTGGTGATCTAACTTTGAGTGGGTAGTGGTGGTCTAAACGGGCTCCAACATACGTAACATGGTGTGATATTGTTTGTTTTGGTTCAAATAATATTTTTCAAAAGGTTTCACGCCATTACGAATATTCAACGTCTTATAAGTAAATTCTTTTATTTTTTTCTAATTTGAAGATTAACTATGTGTCAGCTACATCATCCGAGTATCTTTTTGGCCAGTGAAACCCAAAGGCTACCTTCTTCGAGATAAAGGTAGTAATCTATCCATATGCGGGGTAAATGCACTAAGTCAGGCCTCACATAATCACTCCGTCATCTCCATATTCGTCCTTCCAAACCATTGGCTCTAATACCACTCGTATGTCAAAAAGAGGCAAACACAAAAATAAAATAAAAAATTAAAGAATACCAAATTTTAATATGATAAACTCTTCAAACCAAAGGTAAAAATCGGGGGATTATAGAGATCTAAAAACTCCATTATAACAATAAGAAGATTATAAAAGTTCTTCAAATAGGTTACAAAATAAGTTTCAAATATGGAGCAACAAGAACAATAATAAATTAATTAAGAAAGAAGAGAAATCACTTGAAACTGAGCAAATATTCACAGTCAAAATCTAAAGCTAAGGATTTCCAAATTCAAGCTCCACTGTTCAAATTAAAGACCAAAATATTAGGAATACACTCAACATTTCAGTTCAATCTAATGGTGAACAAATTGGGAAACATGACTTGAAGTTGGCTGGTTGGCACATAAATTTTTGGAGAAAAGGAACGATATTTTCTCTCTTTCCTCCCAAAGTGGCTTCCCTCTCAAACTTCTCTTATGTGCTAAAGTCTCTCAAAAACTAATAGTAATGACCATGAAATATTTCTCAAAAGTTGTTCTATTTATGGATAATGAATATCACTCTATTTCACTTTTTTTCTTTTTCATTATCATTTTATCTTATTTTATTGTTATTGTTTTAGTAAAATTTCTCCGTCCAAAACTTTTATCACGTTCTTTCACTTTTTCTTTTGTTCTTTTCAATTAATAAATAGCCAAGTCCAAAAATTTATATTGAGACACTTTTTACACAATCATTATCGATTATGATTAACAAGAAATACCGTATCACTTTTTGTTTTATACTTTTCCCCCCATTTTATTGTTGCATTTTCACTTTGGTTTTTTCTTTCTAATAAATTTCTACACTTTGTTTTAATTTTGTTTTCTTTTTTTGTCGTTATTTTCTTAATTATTTCCTTTTTTTTTATTTTTTTTGTTCTTTCTAGTAATAATATCTCACTCTTTTTTACTTTATTGTTTTCTTTTTTAGATTTTATTGGTTTTCACTGTATTTTTTATATTTCTTAATATTATTCATTTAGTAAAACCTCTTCGTCCAAAATATTTGTCACTATTTTTTTCTTTCTTTCATCATCATCATCATCATCATCATCATCATCATCATCATCATCATCATCATCATCATCATCATCATTTAATCTTATTTTTTGTGCATTATTTCCATAAAGTTCCTCCGTTCAATTTTTTTTAATTTTTTCTTTCTAGTCAAATAGCGAGTCCTAAAATTTACTGCGACACTTTCTACACAAATAATCCACTATAATTATGGAGAGTTACTATATCACTTTTTAAATATTTTATATTTTTATTTTATATTTGTAGATTACATTTTTAAAACAATTTTCTAACAAATTTTAGGTCTTTCTTAAATCAATAATTTGTGTCGAGTCTTTCTTTTAATTTTCTGTATACCATTTAACTGTCACGACCCGAAATTCTCACATTTGAACCGTGATGGCGCCTAACATTTCACTTGCTAGGCAAGCCAACGTTAGAATAACATTATCCATTTTTTTAAAACAATTTTAAATTTATTAATAACAAGAAAATAAATGCGGAAGCAATTTTGAAATAATCCATAATAATAACGATGTCTAAATACCATCCCAGAATTGATGTCACAAGTGCACGAGCTTCTAGAATAAATACAAATAAAGGTTTGAATAAAGTAAGGATGTCTCGAAATAAACACACAGCTAAAGTGAAATAGACGGGGACTTCAGAACTGCGGACGCCATGCAGTTATACCTCAAGTCTCCTCCGAGTAGCTGAAATCCGAGCAAGTCTATGGTATACCGCTGGGACCAACTCCAAAATCTGCACAAGAAGTGTAAAGTATAGTATCAGTACAACCGACCCCATGTACTAGTAAGTGCTGAGCCTAAGATCGACGAAGTAGTGACGAGGCTAAGGCGGGTCACTTACATTAACCTGTTCGCAATATTAGTAACAACAACAATAATAGAAATAATTCAGGTAACTTATTTATAATAATTGAAGCCAACTCAGCAGTCATAACCAATTATCATTTCCATCAATTCTGTTGCAGCGTGCAACCCGCTCTTACCATATATTCACACTCAATTCTGTTGCAGCGTGCAACCCGCTCTCACAATATATTCACATTCAATTCTGTTGCAGCGTGCAACCCACTCTCACAATATATTCACATTCAATTCTGTTGCGGCGTGCAACCCGATCCTCCAATATTAACTTTTTAACAAGTTTGTTGCGGCGTGCAACCCGATCCTCCAATATTGACTTTAATAAGTCTGTTGCGGCGTGCAACCCGATCCTTCAATATTTGACTTTTAATAAGTCTGTGTTGCGGCGTGCAACCCGATTCTCCAATATTGACTTTTAATAAGTCTGTTACGGCGTGCAACCCGATCCTCCAATATTGACTTTTAATAAGTCTGTTGCGGTGTGCAACCCGATCCTCCAATATATTCATTATAATCAATCATGTTGCGGCGTGCAACCCGCTCCTCCAACATTTTCATTTACCAATTCTTATAGAAGAAATTTTCCCAACAAATGTAACAATTAATATAAAATTACAAGACAACAAGCATACAATAATTATAGTTTAATTATGAAGCAAACAATGACAAATAGCAAATTATTATGGAAATCAGGGAGCAAATAGGTAATTTAATATTTATTATGCTAAATGTCAAATAACAATTAAGGCACATAATTCAAATAGCATGTAACAATTAATGCAGGACTTCAAGAATTTATATTTGCAAAGAATAAGAGAAACAATTATTATAATAATTAATTTATGATTAACAATAATTTATGATTTTTCAAGTAAGCAGGCAAACAATTAAGTTGACGATGTATAGACACTCGTCACCTCGCCTATACGTCGTTTACATGCAATTCACATAACAAACAATTTAGGGGTTCTATTCCCTCAAGTCAAGGTTAACCACGACACTTACCTCGCTTTGCGAATTTCAATCAATTATTCAACCACAGCCTTTTCTTTTAAATTTGCCTCCGAAAGCTTCAAATCTATTCATAAATAATTTAATATATTCAATGCTAATCGTAGGAATTAATTACATATGAATTTATAATATTTCCGGATAATAATCCGAAATTCATAAAAATATTCGGCAGTGGGACCCATATCTCAAATCCCGGAAAAACTCACAAAATCCGAACACCCGTTCCGATACGAGTTCAACCATACCAAATTTGTCCAATTTCGATATCAAATGGACCCTCAAATCTAAATTTTTCATTTTTGGAAAGTTTTACAAAAAAAATCCAATTTCTTCCATCTAAATCCGAAATAAATGATGAATATAGACATGGATTTGTGAAATATAATCACTTTATGATAAAGAACACTTACATAGTTCAAAGTCGTGAAAATCCCCCTTGAAATCGCCCAAATCCGAGACTCAAAACTCAAAAATGAGTAAAAATGGCTAAGACATGATTTTATGTATTCCGCCCAGCATTTTCGCATCTGTGGTGCCTGGGCTCGCATATGCGAGCTTGCATCTGCGAAAAGGGGCTGCAAGGCGAGGTTCCGCATCTGCAGGCAGAATGTCGCACCTGCGACGTCCGCTTCTGCGCACAAGGGCCGCACCTGCGAAGGTCGCATCTGCGATGGATGTCTCGCTTCTGCGAGCTCGCACCTGCGGTCAAAATTCCGCAGGTGCGATTACACCAGAACTCAAAATTTCAGATTTTGTTTATGTCCAATTCTTATTCCGATTTCGATCCGTTTCACTCTCGTGGTACTCGGGACCCCGCTCGAATATACCAACAACTCCCGTAATATAATACGGACTGACTCAGGGTCTAAAATCACGTCAAACAACACTGAAATTATAATTCACACCCTGATTCGAACTTTGAGTTTTAAATTTTCAATTTGCAAATCTCATGCCAAAACATATTAAATGAATCCGGAATGACTTCAAATTTGGCACACAAGTCATAAAAGACTTAACGGAGCTGTTCAAATTTCCAGAATCGGATTCCGGCTCCGATATGAAAAAGTAAACCCCATGGTCAAACTTGGAACATTTAGCATTTAAATTGGTAGTTCCGTTAAATGGTCATAACTTGAGCTAGGGACCTCCAAATTAAATTTCGGACATACACCCAAGTTCCAAATCACGATACGGAGCTACCGGAACTGTCAAAACACTAATCCAGGTCCGTTTGCTTAAAACATTGACCAAAGTCAACTCACTTGAATTTTAAAGCTCTATTTCCCATTTTAATCCATTTTTCACATAAAAACTTTCCGAAAAATTGTACGGACTAAGCACGCAAGTCGAAGAATGATAAAATGGTACTTTTCAAGGTTTTAGAACACAGAATTACTTATTAAATTTAAAGATGACATTTTGGGTCATCACATTCTCCACCTCTAAAACAAACGTTCGTCCTCGAACAGAGTTAGAAAAAGTACCTGAGCTGGAGAAAAGGTGTGGATATTTACTCAGCGTGTCCGACTCGGACTCCCAGGTAGATGCCTCTACCGGCTGACCTCTCCATTGCATCCGAACTGAAGGATAACTCTTTGACCTCAACTGTCGGACCTGCCGGGCTAGAATAGCCACCGGCTCCTCCTCGTAAGTCAAATCTTTGTCCAATTGGACTGATTTGAAATCTAACACATGGGACGGATCACCATGATATTTCCGGAGCATAGACACATGGAACATCGAATGAACCACTGATAAACTAGGTGGTAATGCAAGCCTGTAGGCTACTTCACCCACCCTTTCAAGAATTTCAAAGGGTCCGATATACCTAGGACTCAACTTGCCCTTCTTTCCAAACCTCATTACACCTTTCATAGGTGAAATCCGGAGCAATATTCTTTCTCCTACCATGAATGCAATATCACAAACTTTACGGTCGTCATAACCCTTTTGCCTAGACTGAGCTATGCGAAGTCGATCCTGAATAATCTTTACCTTATCCAAGGCATCCTGTACCAAATCGGTACCCAACAACCGAGCCTCTCCCGGTTCAAACCAACCAACTGGCGATCGGCATCGCCTTCCGTATAATGCCTCATATGGAGCCATCTGAATGCTTGACTGGTAGCTATTATTATAAGCAAACTCCGCAAGTGGAAAGAATTGATCCCAAGAACCTCCAAAGTCTATAACACAAGCGCGGAGCATATCTTCCAATATCTGAATAGTGCGCTCTGACTGTCTGTCTGTCTGTGGATGAAATGTTGTACTCAACTCCACCTGCGTGCCTAACTCATGTTGTACAACCCTCTAGAAATATGAGGTAAACTGCGTACCTCGATCTGAAATAATAGACACGGGCACACCGTGAAGGCGGACAATCTCACAAATATAAATTTCAGCTAACCTTTCTGAAGAATAGGTAACTGCCACTGGAATAAAATGTGCTGACTTGGTCAGCCTGTCCATAATGACCCAAACTGCGTCAAATTTTCTCTGAGTCCGTGGGAGCCCAACAACAAAATCCATAGTGATACGCTCCCCCTTCCACTCAGAAATTTCTAACTTCTGAAGCAAACCACCAGGCCTCTGATGCTCGTACTTAACTTACTGACAATTCAGACACCGAGCTACGTATGCAACTATATCCTTTTTCATTCTCCTCCACCAATAATGTTGCCGCAAATCTTGATACATTTTGGCGGTACCTGGATGAATAGAATACCTGGAACTGTGTGCCTCTTCAAGAATTAATTCACGAAGCCCATCCACATTAGGCACACAAATACGCCTCTGCATTCGTAGAACACCATCTTCCCCTACAGCAACCTCTTTGGCATCACCGTGCCACACCATGTCCTTAAGGACAAGTAAATGAGGATCATCATACTGCCTCTCTCTAATGCGCTCATATAAAGAAGACCGAGCGACTGTGCAAGCTAGAACCCGACTGGGTTCTGAAACATCTAACCTCACGAACTGATTAGCCAAAGTCTGATTATCTGCAGATAATGGCCTCTCATCAACCGGAATATACGCAAGACTGCCCATACTCACAACCTTTCTACTCAAGGCATCGGCCACCACATTGGCCTTTCCGGGGTGATATAAAATGGTGATATCATAGTCTTTCAACAACTCCATCCATCTTCTTTGCCTCAAATTAAGATCTTTTTGTTTGAACAGATACTGAAGGCTGTGATGATCAGTAAATACCTCACACGAGACACCGTAGAGGTAATGCCTCCAAATCTTCAGCGCATGAACAATGGCTGCCAATTCTAAGTCATGAACATGATAATTCTTCTCGTGAACTTTCAACTGTCGCGACGCATATGCAATTACCTTGCCATTTTGCATTAATACAGAACCAAGCCCAATGTGAGATGCGTCACAATATACCGTATACGATCCTGAGCCTGTGGGTAATACCAATACTGGCGCCGTAGTCAAAGCGGTCTTGAGCTTCTGAAAGCTCAACTCACACTCGTCTGACCATCTGAATAGAACACCCTTCTGGGTTAGTCTGGTCAATGTTCTTGCTATAGATGAGAACCTTTCCACGAACCGACGATAATAACCTGCCAAACCTAGGAAACTCCGGATCTCTATAACCGAAGTAGGTCTAGGCCAATTCTGAATAGCCTCAATCTTCTTAGGATCCACCTTTATGCCTTCTGCATATACAACATGTCCCAAAAAGGCAACTGAGTCTAACCAAAACTCACATTTTGAAAATTTGGCATATAACTGATTATTCTTCAAGGTGTAAAGCACACTTCTAAGATGCTGCTCATGCTCCTCTCGACTGCTGGAGTAAATCAAGATATCATCAATGAATACAACCACAAAAGAATCTAAATAAGGCTTGAACACCCGATTCATCAAATCCATAAATGCTGCTGGAGCATTTGTAAACCCAAATGACATCACTAGGAACTCGTAATGCTCATACCGAGTCTGAAAAGCTGTCTTAGGGACATCAGATGCTCTAATCTTTAACTGATGGTAACCAGATCTCAAATCAATTTTCGAAAATACCTTCGCACCCTGAAGCTAATCAAATAAGTCATCAATTCTTGGCAGCGAATATTTGTTTTTGATAGTGGCCTTGTTCAACTGCCGATAGTCTATACACATCCGCATCGAGCCATCTTTCTTCTTTATAAATAATACTGGTGCACCCCAGGGCGAGACACTGGGTCTAATGAATCCTTGATCAAGCAAGTCTTGTAACTGCTCTTTCAATTCTTTCAACTCTAGCGGGGCCATACGATATGGTGGAATAGAAATGGGCTGAGTGCCCTGAGCCAAATCAATACAGAAGTCAATATATCTGTCGGGTGGCATCCCTGGCAGATCTGCAGGAAATACTTCTAAAAATTCACGAACAACTGGTACTGAGTCCATAGAAGGGACATCTACATTGGGATCGCGAATATAAGCCAAATAAACTAGACACCCTTTCTCTACCATACGCCGAGCTTTCATATAGGAAATAACCCTACTGGCAGAATGGCCAGGAGTTCCTTTCCACTCTAATCGAGGTAACCCCGACATAGATAGGGTCACTGTCTTGGCATGACACTCCAATATAGTATGATAAGGAGACAACCAGTCCATACCCAAGATGACATCAAAATCTACCATATCAAGAAGTAGAAGATCCACACTAGTCTCAAGATTACCAATAGTAACCACACACGAATGATAGACATGATCTACTACAACAGAGTCTCCCACCGGTGTAGATACACATACAAAAGTACTCAGAGAATCACAAGGCACAACCAAATATGAAGCAAAATAGGAGGACACATAGGAATAAGTAGATCCTGGATCAAATAGAACTGAAGCATCTCTATGGAAAACTGGAATAATACCTGTGATCACAGCATCAGATGACTCGGCCTCAGGCCTAGCTGGAAAAGCATAAAATCGGGGCAGGGCCCCACCACTCTGAACTGCATCTCTGGGACGACCTCTAACTGGCTGGCTTCCACCTCTAACGGTCTGACCTCCACCTCTAATGGCCTGACCTCCACCTCTAATGGCCTGACCTCCACCTCTAACTGCCTGACCCCTAACTCTAGTTGGCTGAGCAGTCGGTGAAGCAACCGGTGCCGGTATGATGGCACGAGAATCTTGCTGAGATCTGTTACTCGCCAATCTAGGGCAATACTTCCTGATGTGACCAATGTTCCCACACTCATAACACCCATCCTGATGCCGTGGTTGCTGAAGCTGAAGCTGACCCAGATGGGCCGGATAACCACTGTAGTAACTCTGGAGTGGTGGTGCATTGATAGGAGCTGAATGTGCACTGAATACTGGCTGCCCAGAGTAAGGCATAATAAGACCGTGACTCCCTGAAGCACTGGGAGATACATGAAGTGCTGAATGAAACGGTCTGGAGGATGACCCCTACCAAAATTACCTCTGCCTCCAGACAAGGTACCACTGTAACCACCAAATTGACGAGGCCTCTTATCGGACCTCTGCCCTCTTTCTTGTGCAAGAACCATCTCGATCCTCCTTGCGATCTTAGCAGCCGCCTGAAAAGAAATCTCACCTCTGGTCTCCTTGGCCATCTGAAGTCTGATAGGGTGTGTGAGTCCCTCAATGAACCTCCTCACTCTCTCTCCCTCCGTAGGTAGTAAAAGGAGAGCATGACAGGCCAAATCCACAAAACGGGACTCATACTGAGTAACAGTCATACTGCCCTACTGTAGAAGCTCGAATTGCTTGCGGAATTCCTCTCTCAGTGTGATAGGGAGGAACTTCTCCAGAAATAGCTGAGAGAACTGCTCCCAGGTAAGTGCAGGCGATCCGACTGGTCAGTTCAATGTGTAATCTCTCCACCACCTCTAGGAGGAACCCGTCATCTGGAATACAGCAAAATCAACTCCATTGGTCTCAACTATACCCATATTTTGCAGCATCTCATGGCAGCGTTCAAGATAATCCTGTGGGTCCTCAGAAGGTGTACCACTGAAGTGAACTGGAAAGAGCTTAGTGAACTTATCCAGTCTCAATAAGGTCTCCGAAGACATGGCAGGCCTATCACCGGTCTGGGCCGCAAAAACTGGCTGAACTTCCCCAACTGGCGGGGCTGTTGGAGCCTGATTCCGGGGAGCCATCTGCTCAGGGGAGGGAGTAGCGGGAGTTTATGCTCCTCCCCCAGCCTGTGATACGGGTGGTTCCACTGAAAATGTACCATTCTGGGTCACACCCTCCATAAGACTCACCAATCGGACTAGAGCGTCTTGAAGCACTGGAGTGGCTATGAATCCTTCCGGGACCTGAACTGGTCCAACTGGTACATTCTAAACTGGGACTTACTCCTGAAGGTCTATCTGAGGTTCTTCAACAGGTGCAACTGCTCGAGCTCTGGACTGAGCTCTACCTCGGCCTCTAGAACGACCTCGGCCTCGACCTCTACCCCTGGCCATAGTTGCCACCGGGGGTTCTGGTCCCTGTCCATTGGTAGAAGTATTACGCGTTCTCACCATCTGTGAGAGAATAAGAGTAGAATGGTTCAATCATCGATGATAGAATAAAATCACACGACAAAATAAGAAAGAAGTGATGTTGTTCCTAAACTTCATAGCCTCTGAGAGATAAGTACAGACGTCTCCGTACCGATCCTTCAGACTCTACTAAGCTTGCTCGTGACTCATGAGACCTATGTAACCTAGTGCTCTGATACCAACTGTCACGACCCGAAATTGCCACCTTCGGACCGTGATGACGCCTAACATTTCACTTGCTAGGCAAGCCAACGTTAGAATAACATTATCCATTTTTTAAAATAATTTTAAATTTATTAATAACAAGAAAATAAATGCGGAAGCAATTTTGAAATAATCCATAATAATAACGATGTCTAAATACCATCCCAGAATTGATGTCACAAGTGCACGAGCATCTAGAATAAATACAAATAAAGGTCTGAATAAAGCAAGGATGTTTGGAAATAAATACACAACTAAAGTGAAATAGACGGGAACTTCAGAACTGCGGACGCCATGCAGTTATACCTCAAGTCTCCTCCGAGTAGCTGAAATTCGAGCAAGTCTATAGTACGCCGCTGGGACCAACTCCAAAATCTGCACAAGAAGTGCAAAGTGTAGTATCAGTACAACCGACTCCATGCACTGGTAAGTGTTGAGCCTAACATCGACGAAGTAGTGACGAGGCTAAGGCGGGTCACTTACATTAACCTGTTCGCAATATTAGTAACAACAACAATAATAGAAATAATTCAGGTAACTCATTTATAATAATTGAAGCCAACTCAGCAGTCATAACCAATTATCATTTCCATCAATTCTATTGCAGCGTGCAACCCGCTCTCACTATATATTCACATTCAATTCTGTTGCAGCGTGCAACCCGCTCTCACAATATATTCATATTCAATTCTGTTGCAGCGTGCAACCCGCTCTCACAATATATTCATATTCAATTCTGTTTGCGGCGTGCAACCCGATCCTCCAATATTAACTTTTTAACAAGTTTGTTGCGGCGTGCAACCCGATCCTCCAATATTGACTTTTAATAAGTCTGTTGCGGCGTGCAACCCGATCCTCCAATATTTGACTTTTAATAAGTCTGTTGCGGCGTGCAACCCGATCATCCAATATATTCATTATAATCAATCATGTTGCGGCGTGCAACCCGCTCCTCCAACATTTTCATTTACCAATTCTTATAGAAGAAATTTTCCCAACAAATGTAACAATTAATATAAAATTACAAGACAACAAGCATACAATAATTATGGTTTAATTATGAAGCAAACAATGACAAATAGTAAATTATTATGAAAATCAGGGAGTAAATAGGTAATTTAATATTTATTATGCTAAATGTCAAATAACAATTAAGGCACATAATTCAAATAGCATGTAATAATTAATGCAGGACTTCAAGAATTTATATTTGCAAGGAATAAGAGAGAAACAATTATTATAATAATTAATTTATAATTAAAAATAATTTATGATTTTTCAAGTAAGCAGGCAAATAATTAAGTTGACGACGTATAGACACTCGTCACCTCGCCTATACGTCATTTACATGCAATTCACATAACAAACAATTTAAGGGTTCTATTCCCTCAAGTCAAGTTTAACCACGACACTTACCTCGCTTTGCAAATTCCAATCAATTATTCAACCACAACTTTTCCTTTTAAATTTGCCTCCGAAAGCTTCAAATCTATTCACAAACAATTCAATATATTCAATACTAATCATAGGAATTAATTCTATATTAATTTATAATTTTTACTGATAATAATCTAAAATTCATTAAAATATTCGGCAGTGGGACCCACATCTCAAATCCTGAAAAAACTCATGAAATCCGAACACCCGTTCCGATACGAGTTCAACAATACCAAATTTGTCCAATTCCGATATCAAATGGACCTTCAAATCTAAATTTTTCATTTTTAGAAAGTTTTACAAAAATTTCAATTTCTTCCATCTAAATCCGCAATAAATGATGAATATAGACATGGATTTGTGAAATATAATCACTTTATGATAAAGAACACTTACCCAATTCAAAGTCGTAAAAATTTCCCTTGAAATCGCCCAAATCCGAGACTCAAAACTCAAAAATGAGTAAAAATGGCTAAGAGCCGATTTTATGTATTATGCCCTGCATTTTCGCATCTGCGGTGCCTGGGCTCGCACATGCGAGCTCACATCTGCGAAAAGGGGCTGCCAGGCGAGGTTCTGCATCTGCGGATAAAATGTCGCACCTGCAACGTCCGCTTCTGCGCACAAGGACTGCACCTGCGAAGGCCGCATCTGCGATGGATGTCTCGCTTCTGCGAGCTTGCACCTGCGGTCAAAATTCCGCAGGTGCGATTACACCAGAACTCAAAATTTTAGATTTTGTTTAAGTCCAATTCTTGTTCCGATTTCGATCCGTTTCAATCTCGGGATACTCGGGACCCCGCTCGAATATACCAACAAGTCCCGTAACCTAATACGGACTGACTCGGTGTCTAAAATCATGTCAAACAACACTGAAATTACAATTTACACCTTGATTCGAACTTTGAGTTTTAAACTTTCAATTTGCAAATCTCGTGCCAAAATATATTAAATGAATCCGGAATGATTTCAAATTGGGCACACAAGTCATAAATGACTTAACGGAGCTGTTCAAATTTCCAGAATCAGATTCCGGTCCGATATCAAAAAGTCAACCTCGTGGTCAAACTTGGAACATTTAGCCTTTAAATTGCTAGTTCCGTTAAATGGTCATAACTTGAGCTAGGGACCTCCAAATTAAATTCCGGGCATACGTCCAAGTCCCAAATCACGATACGGAGCTACTGGAACTATCAAAATACTGATCCGAGTCCGTTTGCTTAAAACATTGATCAAAGTCAACTCACTTGAATTTTAAAGCTCTATTTCCTATTTTAATCTATTTTTCACATAAAAACTTTTCGAAAAATTGTACGGACTGCGCATGCAAGTCGAGGAATAATAAATAGTACTTTTTGAGGTCTTAGAACACAGAATTACTTATTAAATTTAAAGATGATATTTTGGGTCATCACATTAACATACTAGTAATACAATATATTATGACTCAACATCACTCACATTATCTCATGATGTAAGTGTAATCATGATATACTATACAGTATACCAAAAATATTGTGAACACCATTTAATATACTAGTAATTACAGTATACCAATAATAGTGTACCATTTAACATACTAATAATTATAGTATACACTCATTCAATAGTAATCACAATATATATTATGATTCAACAGTAATCTTGGTATACTATACTACATACCAAAAATATTGTAAATACTATTGAACATACCAGTAATCACAACATACCATGATTCAATAATAATCATAGCATATCATGATTCAACTATAATTATGGTATACTACACAGTATACCAAAAACATTATGAATAATGTTTAGCTGCCAGTAATCATTGTATACCATGAGTCAATAGTAATACTTGTAATCATATACTACACCGTATACCGAGAATATTGTGAATTTTATTTAATATGCCAGTAATCATAATATACTATCATAATATACTACACAATATATATCAATAGTATTGAAAATACCAGTTTGTAACAAACAAAATATGTAAAAATAATATATTTGTGAGTACAATTTTATTTATTCCCTTGATTCTCTTCTCTAAAATTTTCTGTAGTTCAAGGGTTTGAGCAGTGTCTTTCGTGAATCACCAAGAATATTGGGTAGCACCTCGACATTTTGGGTTAATCTCCGAAAATAACTCCATTAACCACTCCGTTCTTGTTGAAGAACTATATAGCTGATGATTGATCTCTATATTTGCGGATGCCTTAAACAACTGTGGAATGCTTGTTTCCAACTCTAATATCGCACAGAGAGTTATGTAACCCCTTTATTTATAGTGGTAAGTGGTAGACAATCCATTTACTTATGAACTCTCTTGTTTGATTCTGTTTAACACATGTGAGTCATCAAACATAGCACATAAGTTGTGTAATGAGGTTGCATGTAATTTGCCAAGATATATCATTTTGGTTACTTACCAGCCTTTGATCGCCTATAATTTTAATTTGGATTGCCACATTATTTTAACATATGGCATTATTTTGTTGGCTTTAAATTTGATCAGACATGTCATGTCACTTGACACATGGCATAAGTCTAGGCCTTAAGATAAAATGGACCTTGGGCTTGAAAATAAAATGCACTTATTTAATTATTAAATTCAAAATTAATGTTTAACCCAAATGAAAATGGATCGATACGTGTAATTGGATTTTGAAAATTCAATTAAATGTTTTATGCTTACAAATGCCCACTTCTTCAAGTTTTGTCGCGTCTTAGACTTGGCGAGCCGTAAAGATGAGGCTTGAAGTACCAATAGAGTGATCTAGAATTTTCTTTAGAGTGATTAAGTTTAGAATAGTTTAACATATTTAGCTAAAATATCATACGCATCCACTAAGCAAATGGAGCCAGATTTTGTTGTAACTGACAAACAAGCTAATTGGACGCCTCTCCCTTTAATATTGGAGGATAATTTATAGCAATGTGTCTTTGATCATTGTTAAAATGATAGAATTGTACATGAGAAGTAACATCCACGCTGGACAAGTTGAGTACTTACACTTAGAAAAGAATCTAGAATCTTCTCCTAAAGTGAAACCAAAGTAGTACAACTTTTTTGTACTTTAAAAACTAGAAGCAATGCAAACGGGGCTAACTGAAGTTCCCAACTCCTTTAGTTTCCTTCTATGTAAAGGTCTCTTTTACCTTAAGTAATTTGAATCCTTTAGGTTAACAATTAATGAGCCAAACCTCATGATGAAAATAAACTTAGGACAATATTGGAGGCATGTAATTCTGAAACATGAACCCATCTATCTCGATTTCATCAGGAAGTGGAACTAATCGAAGCTTCGCTGTATCTTACTTTATGGTGAGCTTTCAATTCTCAAGATCCCTTCCATTATTTGGGTAATCACGAGTCGTCATGCTCAAATTAAAGGACCCGATGCCATCACTAACTTCCCTAAATCTCTCAATCTCACAGACATGGCCAGCAAAGAAACCTTGCACAAATTCGTGCAAGGCTTCAAATCAACCAGAGATTCATACCTTCTGTCCCTCATATCCGCAATAATAACATTAGTCTCTGTATCCTAAAATTGTTATAATTCCGAACTATGTGCCTTATTTGTCTATGAGGTGTATGATTTTTGTTGTTTTCAACAATAACAACATAAGTATTGCTACTGCCATATGTACCTAAAAGTCTGATTTTCAAAACCTGTTCATGTGTGTGCTTCACTCATTTAATGTTGAAGTATAGGGACTGTTTCTATGTGTCTATTTCGTTGTTATTCTGCTAAGGAAAGTAGGCTTCTGTGATAGGAAATGTCATAGTAGTTAATTTGCACTTAAATGACTTCATTGGTATTCAAACCTATAACGAAGAGTTAGTCGTTAGTGGTTAAAGGTACTTGGGAGTAGAGTTTAACTCTAGGTTGGACTGCTCTCCCCGGCACAAGCATTGTCCTGGGCCTTAAGACCCTTAAGAACTTTGAAGTTTCGGGGGATTCAAAGGGGGAATCGACCTTGAGTAGAACTATCTCCTTAGCTTTTAGTTCATTGACACTTATTACTCTCTTTGGGTTTGGTGTTTAATGGCAACGAAAAGTATTCAATGTGGATCATTCACTATACACAACCTTCACATTAGCATGATTCTCTTAGCATTTATGTACTGTTAGTAACCTCTTCTTTTAATCTTTGCTTAGTGTGATTCCCTTAGCATTTAAACACTGTCAGTGATTTCTTTTAGTCTTTGTTTGAGAATTTTACATATGGATATGTATACAATATTGTTATCTAATGACCTTCTCTTTTAATTTTTTGGGCATGTATAAATGGTTTGGGCTTGGAGTTCTTTAAGAACTCAGGCCCAAGTCCAGCTCTACTATGTTTCAAGGGTCTGTTGTCGCTCATGTCGCTCGTTATTGTTACTGTTGGGCCTGCCTTTTGGTGCCCAAACCTCCCAGAGTCACTTCTTTCCCTTCACCTCTTTACTTACTATTTTGTCATTCTTCAGTTGCACTATGTCATTGCTCATTGCTGTTTTCCTGTTGTTATATCTCATTATGTATATGACAAGCATCTATTGGATTGAATATTTATCCTTATCTTTTAATTCATAGAATGACTAAGGCAAGCATTAAAGAACTTAAGATTTAAAAGAAGCCTTAGTTAGCAAAAAATTCTATAACTACTAATCACGAGCTTATTATCAATTTATTATGCCTCGCTAACCCTCTCCTTAAAGATTTTTGAAGTCCAAAGGTTTAACAAAGGCGACAACCCCTCTTTTCAAAGAGAAAAACAGAATTGTCACGATTTAATCTTTCCAAAAAGGGAAATCAACTATTTCGAAGGATTAAGGTGATGCTGCCCTAAAACAAAGGCTCTCAAATAGTTTTCTACTTCAAAACCAATGTATATCTTAAGATCATTTTCATAACGCTTTCACCATATTAGAATGACATGAACCTCCATGATTTAGGAAACAAAATGCTTTAACATGGCTTCCATTTCACATGCATACAAATGTTTCCATCTTTCGAAGTTCTTTTTTTAGCTTATATATACTAACACTAATTTCCTAAAGACTTTTCTCTAAAACCATCTTCTTTAAACTATACTTTCCCCTTATAGATATTATATCCTAATATATGGTAAGTTATACCCTTAGAACACTAGTTAAGGCATAGCACAAATAATTAATTTCAAATCTATTCTAAGTCCTATGGAGCTACCTCAGGTAGATTTTAAGGGGTACCTAACACCTTCCCCTTAGAAGAACAAGAACCCTTACCCATGATCTCACCGGTTAGCAAACCAAATATAATAGCGTTTAGTAATTAAATAGGTACCCTAGTATACCTTTAAATATTAGGTGGTGACTCTTTTTCATCAGCAACAAAGAAACCACAAGTTGAATCTTGTTTTGACTAGTGCGAAATAGGGTGCAACAATATGGCGACTCTGCTGGGGATTACACTTAGGTTCTGACCTTAGCCAACTTAGACTGAATTTCGCATTTAGATTTATTTGTACATTGCTTTAATTGTAGATAAATTTGCAATTACGTGCTTACCTGCTTTATTTGCTCTTTATGCTTGTTATCATACTTATTGTTGCTACACCCTTATCTGTTAGTGCTTTATATATACTGTCATCACATTTCTTCCTATCGAGTCTTGGCTGTACACTATCACACACAATGACACGTGAGGGTTGTCTTTTACACCCCTCCGAACTATCTTTTCAAAACTCTCTAGTTTCAGAGAATGGCTTTGTCAGGTCAACTGACATAACTTCTCGTAGCCTTAAATCCAACTCAAAAGTAAGAAACACTCTACTCTAGCAAAAATAGGTCATACTACATAAACCTTAGGTGAGTTGGTCCTTGGTATCAATACACAATTAGGAAAGCCACCCTAATGTCAACGGGTCATGCACCCAACGACATGATTTCTGTGGAAAGACAAACAAACCTGATAAGACACTTAAAGATCTGAAGCAAACACTTACCAAAACCTTTCTTTTACCCAGAAAATAGAAATAAACCAAAACATCCCCGAGATTAACATGGTGATGGGAGCTCCACACAAATTGAAGTAGTAGTGGAAGAACATTCGCCGGGAACACAGAGTTGAGACTCGGACACACCTGGGGGCACTGACCACTTTGCTAAAAATTAGAGCAGACAGGGTGCTCACTCTCCTGCTGATAGAGGACTGGGATTTGGCTAAGATGGTGTTCAAGTTTATCGATTGTGAGTTAGTACCGACATTGGAAGAAGTTACTAGTTTTACGGAGCTGCCATTCAATGGAAGGAAGCCAATACTACCAGTTACTATGCCCGGTTATAGGTTCTTGGATGCTTTAGGCCTGGCTAACGGTCGGGGTCTGAGAAATATCGAAGACGGATGGGTGAGCCTCGACTAGCTATTCGACAGATTTGGACATCGCGGAAGCTATGAGTGGTATTCAGGAGAGTTTCAGTGTGATCAAGCGACATGGGAGAATCTCAGGCCTATCACTTTCTCATTGAAACTGTTGGTATTATTGGTCTTCCCGCAGAGAAGGGATCAGATCAACATCAACTTATTACCCGTGGTACTGGCAACCTTCCGCGGAAACCTTCAAACTACTTTGGTGCCGATGGTGCTGGCTGAGATTCTAAGGAATTTTTCCGCATGTGTACGAGGGTATGATTTCTTTAAGGGTTGTAACTTGCTACTTCAGATCTGAGCTACAAAACATTTCTTCCAGTGAGAGGCCACCATTGACTACTTCGTGGGCGTCAACAACATGATCCACAGCCACAACAAGAGGATGAGACATTGGGTCTCCCCACATGGGCAAAAAGAGTAGAGGGAAATGCTCACTAATCTAAGTGGAGAATGGGTCAACTGGAAGCTGTCATAGTTAGGTGGAAGGGCAATCTTAAGGACTCCTCAGAAATACTTCATTGCGCTAATCGGACTGGAGGGTATCCATCCATACTCACCCCTGCGGGTTCTCAGACAGTTCGGGATGATCCAGAATGTGCCTCTATGGACGAGGACGACGCTATATGAGGATGAGTACAACAGACAGATTCCAATTACTAGGATAAGAAGGCTCCAAGAAGAGTGGAACGACCTGGTCACAATGCCGATGGGTTAAAACTCGTGGTGCACTCCAGAGTATTATGTTTGGATCAAAGAGGAAGACGAGCTGGCTCGACCAAGCAGAGAGGGTATAGCCTAGCTGGAGGATGCAGTGGCTGCTTTGCAAATCTACTATGAGATTCTGCCACATTACCTTGTGACAACCTCAATGCACCATCAAGAGGTCCGAGGATCCAGCGATTACATATTGCCACCTACTGAAGACGATGACTGGGTAGTGGAGTGCATCCAGATAGAGACTAGTAAAGAGCCAAAAGAAGATCCAGAGGAAGGGTCTGAGTTCAGCAATGACGAGGAGGAGTTTGAAGAAGACCCGGAAAAAGATTCGGAGGAAGAACCAGAAGAGGAAGAGGAGATGGGAAACGATTCCGGGGATGGTTACTAGATGTTAGTTGACTTCCCCTTCTTTCCCACTTTGTACCCTTATCCCTAGTTTCGTATTTTTCCTAAAGGGCAAGTTGTTCAAGCCCATACAGTTCTATGAATATCAGAAACAATTATGTAATCTTTGTTCCCACTTATCTCAGTCCAAAATTATCAATGAAAATAAACTTGCTTCGGATCTAAATGTTCCAAGTCTAATTGTTTGTCAAACATCTATGATTTAGGCCTACCTCCGGCAATGAGAGGTCCCACGAATTTTAGGAAAGCGTGCTAGCCTTAATGCGCTAACTCCTGCTTCTTTTTTCTTTCTTTCTTCTTGGTTTTTCTTTTACTATATTATTACTCCCTAAAAGAAAAGTTGGTTTGTGTCGACCCGAAACTGGCGGAACCACCGTACAATCTAAGATCATAGTCGACAGCCCAGGGCGATCGGGAGAGAAGAACGATACCAGGAATGATGAACACGTGGCTAGGATGGCCCAGGAAATGAAGTCTCTAAGGGAGGAAATACATCATATTAGGGAACTAGCACAAACGGTCGTGACAATGCTTCCTCAACCACCTCGCTTTCCTTCTTTGGATTCAATTCCCGACCACTTTCCTTTCTCATCACGCCAAAACAACAACACCCCAACTTCAATTCCCACCACTCAAGTCATACCTCTAGTAACCCCCGAGAACCTACCAAATCCCCCTATCCACACTCCCTACGTACCACAGTATGTTCAAACACCACAAAACCCACCTATCACCACCAACGCAACTCACACCCCTCCTTGTGATGGAGTCACTTTTACCACTCACCCAAATCAGCACATACATGTTGCACATACCGTCGCTCATGAGTGATATGTTCCCCCTGTATATGCCATTTCTGAACCTACCTTTACAACGCCTGTCACAGTTAGGGTGCCTTATGAGATTGACCAATACGCCGAGATGGAGAGTAAAGCCAAGCGTAACGAAGAGGAGTTAGTATCTGAGCAGCTGTAAATCTTGAGAAAACAAATGAAGAACCTCCGAGTCACTCGGGGAAGTGAAATTTTGGACTACGAGGATCTGTGTATCCATCTGGATGTCAACACAGAGATCACTCCCAATAGGTTCGTGTTGGTGAACTTGCAGAAAAAGCCATCCGAGTCATTCCAAGAATATGCACGTCGGTGGAGATCAGAGGCCACCAAGGCGCAACCTCTGCTGGATAACAGTGAATTAACTAAGTATTTCATCATATCCTAGGAAGGGATATACTTCAAAAAAATGATGGGAATGATGGGACAGAAATTCCCCGAGCTGGTCAAGATGGGAGTTTTCTTAGAAGAGGGTATAAAATCTAGTAAAGTATAATCCATGGCAACACTACAAGCGCCCAGCAAGGCAATCCAATCAGGGTCTATCGGTAGCATAAAGAAGAAGAAGGAAGAGGTCTCAGTAGTCGTCCATTACTATCAACCCAACCCATATCACGGAAACACTTCCTATTCTCTAAACAACCATTCACGACCACCCAGTTACGCTCCAGTCCATAACACCCAGCCATATTACCACCCCCAACCCTAATACAACCCTCCTCGAGCCCACAACAACCTGAACCTGCAATGACCATATGCTCTTGTCCAAACCTTTACCCACCAAAACTGACCCACTTATGCACTATGCCCTCATCCCAATTTTGAAGAGGGGTCCCGAAAATTATACCCCGATTGCTGAGCCTCTGGACCAATTGTTCGAGAGATAGATAAGAGCAGGATTGATACATCTAATGGAAGCAAGGGTTCCTAAGTATCCCTCCAAGTATTTTGATGCAACTAAAAGGTGTGTGTACTGTTCTAACATGCCTGGGCATGATATTGAAGATTGTTGTAAGCTAAAAAGTGAGATTGAAACACTGATCAAGAGCGGAGCTATTCAATGCACTCTGACACCGCCCAATGTGAATCGCAATCCGCTACCAATTCATCGAAATCAGGGGGTCGATGTGATTGTATTAGACAAAGAATATGATATGAAAGAAACGATTATCGCAATAGGAAAAGCAGTAGCCACCGGGATCTCACCCCAAAGGGATCCAATGATTATCATACAAGTGAGACCTACGGTGACAGTTCAGACTTACCAGTGACAACCTACCATTGCTACAAGGTACGAAGAGGGTCAGGAATACAAAATTGTCCCATGGACGTACCAGCAAAAGGGGAAGGCCAAGATGACAGACTCTGTCGCAGCACATGGTATGATTAGGTCTGGGAGATGCTATGCTCCTGCAGATGCAAATCGAGGGAACTTGGGAAGAGAACAGATTCTAAGAAGGAACATAACAGACCCAAAATCCGCCAAATTCTGGAAGAAAATGTCGACCAAAGAGTACTCCGTGAAGGAGAAGTTGAAGAAAATTCTAGCACAAATATCAATCATGAGCTTGTTGATGAGCTCCGACAGTCATAAGGATGCCCTGTTGAAAGTACTAAGCGGGGTAAGTGTACCAAGCAACACCACCAGTGAGGCGCTGGCCATGATAATCGGGAAAATGGTCTAAGCAAATATGATCACTTTCAGAAGAGACGACCTTCCCCTCGAAGGCGTAAGTCACAACAAGCCCTTCATATCACTATCAAATGCGGGGACAAAGTGGTATCTTGAGTGCTGGTTGATGGAGGGTCAGGAGTCAACATTTGTCCTCTTTCTACTTTACGGGAGTTGAGAATCCATTTGAGGGAAGTCAAGGAAAGCCATGTATGGGTAAGGTCCTTTGATGGTTTGCATAAGGATGTTATTAGAGAAGTTTATTTGGATTTGTAGATCGGGCTGGTTGAATTTCCCATATTTTTTCAAGCAATGGATATCTCCTCTTCATACAACATGCTGCTGGGAAGGCCCTGGATACACATGGCAGGGGCTGTCCCATCTACTCTGCACCAATTCATGAAATTTGAGTGGGCATATCAGGAGATCGTGGTCATTAGCGAGTGGGGTCACTACACTTATTTGAAGCATGTTGTTCCATTTATTGAAGGGTTAGACGGATTTTCTTTCCATGTAGTGGAAATCATGCAGACCACCGAAATGGAAGAGACTGAACAAAACTTGGAAATGCAGTTTCCGTATAGATCCAAGATGGCTATGAGGGAGATGATGAAATATGGATATAGACCAAGAACAAGGTTGGGATCCAAGTTGGACAGGATCACAAAGCCAATTGAACCTAATGGGCAGAAAGGAAGGGTCGGCATAAGATATCAGCCTCCGATGGGGAAAGCTTATACTGGTAGCTCCGGGAAAAAGGTTTTTGTGCCAGAGCATGTTTCAAGTCCATGTCAGAGTTCAGTAACAGAAGATGATATCATCAATGAGATGAGAAAGCTGTTCCTGAATATGATTGAAGAATGATGTGAAGGGACTAACATCAAGACACCGACCATCAGGGATGCTGAACCAGGGGAAGAGCTGTGGAATTGGACCACCCGTCCATCTATGGTTCGCCGAAAGACTTGGTAGTATGGAACTGTAAAAGTTTCCTTTCCATCTATGGATGCTAACAGGAGATCTGTTATGCCCCAAACCTGGAGAGGCGTGGCTGGCACCCGGTGCCATGCTGGCCCGAGCGAACCATTCTGTAACTCATGACCATTCGACCAAAACTAGAACATACATAGGTCGAGTTGGTTGAACTCATTCCTTTTGTAACTACCATGGGCCAACATGGCCATAACTCATAATGTATAAGTGTAAGTGGGAAAATACTGTATCACTGAATTATTTTTCTTAAAACATGAATACATATGGGCCGTCAAGGCCTCTGACATACTGTACAAAATGAACCTCTGTCTACAAAGCCTCTAAGAGTATTTGACATTAAATGGGACAGGGTACTGGCCAACCCATAAGTCTGTAGCAAAACCCTGACACGATGATTCATAGACTCAGCTGCACTCCGAATGGGGTGGAGTTTTACCGATTCTTCGCTGGATGCCAATCTCGTCTACTATGAGGGCTCGTCAAATTGATTATCTATACCTGCAGGCATGAATGCAACTTCCCCAATAAAAGGACATCAGTACGAATAATGTACTGAGTATGTAAGGCGGGACTAAAATATAACAGTAAGTCAACATTAATTAAAGACATATAAGAGTCAACCTGAATCTCTGAAGTGCCACCGTATATGCATACTTATTGTACTTACATATATAATGCTTCTCTGAGACTATTTCAATTATTCATATCGTATGATGCATGACTGCCCAACAGATCAGTGGTAACTGCCCGACCGGCCGTAGCACGGTGGTAAATGCATGACTGTCCGACAGATCGTATCTCGGTGGTAAATGTATAATTGCCCGATCGGCCATAGCTTCGTGGTAAATGAATATGCATGTCTGCCCAACCGACGATAAATAATAATACATAACTGCCCAACCGGTGGTAACTGCCCGACCGGCCGTAGCACGATGGTAAATGCATGAAGATGCAGGTATCACTATATTAAAAATATTAACATCTTTATCGTACGCCTCAATATAGACTTAGCAACATAATTAAACATACTTGAATATAACTTTACAGGAATGAATAACATGGACAACCTATACTGCTAAGAGTAGAACTACTTATGGAATAGCATTACGTTTACGTATCGTTACTTGGATCATGCCAAAAGAAAGAAGGGATAGCCTTAACATACTTGGAGTAGGAGAAAAATCCGTATGATATTTTTGGAAGAGGTTGCACCGTACTCCTTTAGAATCGCAAAATCTCACGTTGATTATGTGCAAATAATTTTCGTTGGAATTGTTTGATTGCAAGACATTTTGTTGAAAACTTTGTAAGAATCTCTAACGCCTGATTGTGGTGTACTGTAAGGAATTTTGTAGGAATTTGTAAGCATTTACGTTGCTAATGTGCAAAGCTCACATATGAATTGTAGTGTCATTGTAGTTAATGTGCAAAAACTAATGTTCAAAGCTCACGTTTGTAGGAATTTGGTAAGAAATCATATCTGGTGGTAGGGTTGTTTGTATTGAAGTGTCTCATAATTGAAGTGTCTTATAACTAGCATTTTAGGTTGCCACCTAATCAAAATGACTAAGAGTCATTTGCTCAAGATGTGGCTTGCTGCCATGTGGGGGTGAGGGTGGGAAATGTTAATCTTTATCCACTTATTAGGTAATTAGGTAGTGTCTCGATACCTGGTAATTACCCAATTACCCGCATAACTAAGAATTGTCTCCAATTACTTAAAATACTACCCACTTTTAATACACTTTATATATACCCTACTATCGTGGTCATGTGGTACCATATAAAATCAATACATACACTATTATTTTTATTAAAGTATCTATGTAAAAAAAATACATATATTTTCTCAACTTATAATTTTTCTAATCTCATATAAAGAGTAAAAATTCTCGTACGCTTAATTCTTAAAATGGTAAAAGATAACCTTCTTTTCTTGTGAAAAAATAATTTCTATCTTTACAACAAAGAAAATCTCATAAACTTTCTTATTTTATGTGTATAATTTACTATATTCGAAAATAGTAATAATAGTAACTATCCAAAATTATACTTATAAAACTTTTACTAAAATACTTCACTTAAAAGAAAATACCACATTAACCTAATATCTAACGGTATCAAGGTTGTAAACTTACAGGGTCTCATAATAATAATGTCTTAAACCCTCTATAACCTCCTAATAGACATAATCCCTTCGAACTCATGTGGATTTACTACGGCACATCCTAATACTAAGGTACGGGATGTAACAAGATCGAACAGCTAGAGAGTCAGAAAAAGCCCAACCTTGAAGAAACAGAAGTGGTCAACCTCAAAAATGAAGAAGACTTGAAAGAAACCAGAATCATCATTCATCTAGAAGCCGAGCAGAAGGAAAAGCTGATTGAGCTCCTCCGACAATACATCGATGTATTCGCATAGTCATATGATGACATGCCAGGATTAATTACTGACATTGTCCACGTCGACTGCCCACCGATCCTACCAGACCGCCGGTGAAGCATAAGCCCAGAAAATTTAAGCCCGATTTGAGTTTGAGGATAAATGAGGAAGTAACCAACCAGATAGAGGCAAATGTGGTAAGGGTCACCAATTATCCCAGCTGGTTGGAAACTATCATCCTAGTACCCAAGAAAGACAGAAAGATCAAGATATGTGTGGATTACCGAGATCTCGATAAAGCTGGTCCAAAGGACGACTTCCCTTTACCAAATATCCACATCCTTATCGACAACTGCACGAAGCATGAACTGCAGTCGTTTGTGGATTGTTTCGTTGGGTACCACCAAATCTTGATGCACGAGGAAGAAGCAGAAAAGACAGCCTTCACCACACCTTGGGGAGTTTATTGCTATAGAGTCATACCGTTTGGTCTCAAGAATGTGGGTGCCACCTACATAAGGGCCATGCCGACCCTTTTTCACGACATGATTCATAAGGAGATTGAAGTATATGTGGATGATGTCATCATCAAGTCTCGAAAGAGTTTAGAGCACTTGGATGATTTGAGGAAATTTTTCAAATGCCTGTGAAGGTACAGTTTGAAATTAAATCCGGCAAAGTACGCATTCGGAGTCCCTTCTGGAAAACTATTGGGCTTCATCGTAAGCAGGAAAAGGATAGAACTGGACCCATCAAAAATCAAGACAATTTAGGAACTGCCACCACCAAAGAGTAAGAAAGATGTGATGAGTTTCCTTGGTAGACTAAATTATATCAGTCACTTCATAGCCCAGTCTACGGTAATCTGTGAACCCATTTTTAAGTTGCTGAAAAAGGATGCTGCCATAAAATGGACAAAAAAGTGCTAGAAATCCTTCGACAGAATCAAGGAGTACCTATCAAATCCACCAGTGCTGGTTCCCCCTGAGCCCGAGAAGCCATTGTTATTATATCTGTCAGTCTTGGATAACGCCTTCGGCTGTGTGTTGGGACAACATGACGAAACTGGACAAAAGGAGCAGGCAATCTACTACTTAAGTAAGTTCACGCCAAGCGAGGCCAAATATACTTTGATAGAACGCACTTGTTGTGCTCTGACTTGGATCGCCCAGAGCCCAGAAACTAAGGCATTACATGTCAGCATACACGACGCATCTGATATCTCGACTCGACCCGCTCAAGTACATCTTCCAGAAGCCGATGCCGACCGGAAAGCTCGCTAAATGGAAAATTCTCCTCAGCGAATTTGACATTGTGTACATAACTCATAAGGCTATCAAGGGGCAAGCTTTAACTGACCACCACGCGGAGAATCTGGTGGATGGGGATTACGAGTCACTCACTACATATTTTCCTAATGAAGAAGTATTATTTGCTGGGGAAGATATTGCAGAATCATACCCTGGATGGAGAATGTTTTTAGATGGAGTAGCAAACTTTAAAGGAGTCGGAATTGAGGTAGTCCTAATTTCGGAATTCGGACAACACTATCCAGCATCGGCAAATATAAGATTACCTTGTAACCATAATATGGACGAATACGAAGCATGCATCCTTGGGATCAGAATGGCAGTCGAGATGAACGTCAAAGAACTTTTGGTCATAGGGGACTCCGATCTATTGATACACCAGGTTGAAGAGGAATGGTCCACCAAAAATGTCAAGATCCTTCTGTACCCGCACTCTGTGAAAGAGATGCAAGAAGTTCACGAAGATTGATTTCAAGCACGTCCCCAGGATTCAGAACGAGTTCGTCAACGCCCTTGCAACTCTTTCATCCATGATTCAGCATCCAGACAAGAACTACATCGACCTTATCGGGGTAGAAGGGCTTAGCAATTTAATTATATTTTGGTTATTTGTTTAAAAAGCATACTTATCTTATCTCTAGTTTTTGTACCCTCATTGTTATATCTGTCGTCCTTGGTTATTTTCTGTGATTTCATGCAATTAAGAACCATCCAGATTGAAAAAGTGAGTATCATATTTTTGTCAAAATTTTGCTACTACTTTTCGAGATTAGACTTGATATTTACTGAGTACACGTAATTTTTATACTCATACTATACTTATGCATATTTTTGTGTAAATTCTAGTATCAATACTAGAATCACTCAAAAGGTCATTTAGTAGATACACTCGAAGACTATGGTGGCTATCATTCCTTATTCACAGCTTATAGAATTTCCTTCTTATCCATTTTACTGTTATTTGATTCAGATAGTACTGTTATATTTTAAGACTCAATTGTACTCTATTTAATTACTCATAATTTTGTACTACCGGATTTTGTGAGATTGTCATTATATTTTCGTATTTTGTTTATTGTTTGAGACTTACTTATGTTTTGTCTATATCTTGATAGTGGATTATTCTTGTTTGTCTTGCTTAAATTGGTTATGATTATCGGTTTACCTAGCCAGTTGAAATTAGGTGCTATCACGATTATTGGCGGGATTTTGGGTCAACAAGTGCTCAATCTTTGAAGCCGACGTTAATGGGTATCAATTTTCCTAATGAGATTAGCTTCATCTGATGCCTTACCGCTTTGTGGGAAGAGCTGGTAAATTGAGGATTTGGGGCACCCCCGTGTCATTATTTTGCTCCGCCGGAAATGTCTGTCCTTTTCTCATTCTAAAAGGAATCAGAACTCAAGAAGAATAGGACTAGGCCATTAGGCCTTTAACCGGAAAAGTGGGCAAATAGCCCAACAAATATAGAATTGCAAAGAGAACAAAAATCTTGAAGGAAAAAAAAGGTTTTTGGTTGTTAGTGGTGAGATCTTCTTGAAACGAACCAAGGGCACATACTAGTTAGTTAATAAGCTAAAGGGACAATTATCTTTTCGAGGAATTTCTGAAAAATAATTTCTTTAAATCTTCTTTCTGAAAGTTTCTATATAATCTAGTTAAACCCCAGCATGCAACTTTATATTGCGGTGAGCATAATTATGATGATAGGGAGCGTTATTTGACAACGTTATTATGTCTTTTCGGATTCTGAGATTATTTCAAAAATGGATCAATTGTTAGTAAACTCCTCACTTGTAGCTTTCCTACTTTTTGAATATAAGAAAAAATCACCATATTAGAATCTTTTTTTTTTGGTAATTAATCACCATAATAGAATCTTAATTATATTACTTGTAATATGTGGCAGCAAAAATTGGATTTGATGCATCCAACTGAGAGACAAAGAAACAAATGGATAGTAAAATTTATCAAAGTTGCCAGTTTAGCTATGGAACAATAATGAAAAGTTTAACAAGCATAGTTCCTCATTATAAACTATAAAGATTATGTATAATAACTACATATAAATCAAATAGATACTCTTTTCTTATTACCTGCGCCATTTCAACATCTCCATGATAAAGGCAATGTTGAAAATTTGTACAATGTTATACGCTTCCTCCGTTCACCTTTTACTTGTCCACTTTCGCATATCAAGAGAAAAATAATTTATTTTTTCTGTTTTGCCCTTAGTATTTGTATACGGGTGAAATCGAGCTCATGGTGCATCCCGACCTCCGACAAGATGAGCCAGGCTCGAGACATGGCGGTAAGGGACCGAAATCGAGCCAAAATCTCACCGGGCCAGAGCTCGGGGGCATGACGCCTGCCCTCGAGAATATCGAGGCCATGGTCCCGGAATCAATCTTAGTCTCGAACGACTCCGAAGAACATTGTCAGACAATCCAGCATAACCAACAAAAAGCCGAAATATCCGTGACCGGCCGGATATCATGGCGGGGATCTCGGCACGTATCGATAAGGAACCGACAATCAGTAAATCAGAAGATGTTTTATCTTTTATAGAATTGTACCTAAAATAGGACTCCCCTATTATATAAAGGGGGTCTGATAATTCATGAAGGACATTGTAACACGCATTCCAAAGCAATATATTATTATTTTCTCTGTTATTAGCTCTCTCTTTCTCTCTTGTTCACTAGTGCTGGCCACAGCCGAGCCCGGATCGAGGGTGATTATTTTCATTACGGCTAGAACTATCCTACTCGTGTGGTTTGAATTACTCATTCCAAATCATTTTCCAAATCCATTAAGATTATACATCAATTAATATGAGTATCATGGTAAATTATGCACTTTAGTTATTATTTCTTAAAGGGTGTACAAAGTCAATAGTAGACAAGTAAAAGTGAACGGATGGAGTATATTCGCCTTGAGGCAAATCTTTTAATTGGTACTCATTCAATAACCACCATCACCCCCCCCCCCCTCCCACCCCCGAGAAAATTGCAGTTCATGGAATTACACTGTAAAGTGGGCTTGTCCTCAGATGTGGGCTTATTGGGCCTGAAATGCTGTTAAACACCATTTCAAATTTTGCTGAAAGAGTTATCAGGCCCAAAATTTGTTTCCCACTTGTTATCCTCTTTCCCACCAGTTCCTGCTTGTTCTTTTGTTCCACCAATCTTTTGGATATTAACGGAAACCTCATTTTATTATGTAAAGCGTTAACTTCTGCCGGCATAATAATTACTCTCTGCCTCATCCATTTGACAATTTTCGATGGGATACAAACTTTATAAACTACAGTAATTTAGTTTGTGTGTTTTATCACTAAAGGTAGAGAAAAAGTACAATTGAGATGTTCAATTAAAAGAAGAAGTAACCTCTTTTTATTGACATTCTCTTAGTTTCAAACGGTGAGAATTAAATACCGTGGTAAAGTGTTAAAACTTGGTTGTCCTAGGTGAAATTTTTTTCATATATATATATATATATATATATATATATATATATATATATATATAGTCTCTATGTACGTGTCTCACACGTAATACACCAAACTGCTTAATAGTTTTGACACAAGAATATGGATACTTGTTACTTGAAAAGTGTTATTCATTATGAAAATATTAAAATTGTTCATCATTCTTTTAGCTATTTAAACCATGATTAAATACTTTATTATCACTATTATTTTTTAGTTAATTATGGACGAGTTAGGCAAGGAAGACTACTGTGAACCTATGAGATTGAACTATATTAACTTGCTTCTTCTTCTTGTTTTTTTTAAGAACTACAAGATGAAGGAGAAACTTATGATCTTTAATTGGAATATGTCAACAATGTTAGTATTGGAGTTTATCGGCACATGTTATCATTCAGATTGTTATAATTTATTTGTCACCATTCTTTTTAATTTCTCTTTTTCCTTTTTCTCACATATGATATAAAGATTTCACTCTTTTTCCTTTTTCTCACATTTGACAAGAGTGAGTTGCTCTAGTGGTGAGCACCCTCCACTTCCAACCAAGAGGTTGTGAGTTCGAGTCATCCCAAGAGCAGGGTGGGGAGTTCTTGGAGGGAGGGAGTCGAGAGTCTATCAGAAACAACCTCTCTACCGCAGGGTAGAGGTAAGGTTTGCGTACACACTACCCTCCCCAGACTCCACTAGTGGGATTATACTGGGTTGTTGTTGTTGTTGTTGTTGTTGTTGTTGTTGTACTCTTAACAGATTGGTCTTTGTTTACCCTTAAAAACGAATAACAATTGAATTTATATGTGGTTTTAAGGATATGCGGATTGATTCAATACAAATGATAAATGACGTTAGAATAAACAGATAAAAGACGCAATAAATTGTCAAACCAATAGGGAGAGTGATCCCGGGCTCACACTAATGAAGAACTGATTAACAAAAAGTAAGAACTTTGAATATTAGAGAGAATAAGAGTATTTTTTTCTTGATATGCGTGTTACAATATGTCTAATGAACAATTAGTTTCCTCTTTATATAGTAGGGGAGTTTCACCCTAAGAAGAATTCTAAAAAAGGTAAAAATCTTCCGTTTCGCCGATCACTGATTTTCTGCCGATACGAGCTGAGATTCACGCCGTGATATCCGGTTAGGCACATACATTACAGCTCTTTGTTAGTCGTATGTAGCTACTTGGTAGTGCTCTCCGAAGTCTCAATCCTCAAATCGGATCTCGAGGATATGTCCCCGATATTCCCGAGGGTAGGTGTTTTACCCGAGCCCCGATACGAGGGGTTCTTCGCTCTGACTCCGATACATTACGGTCACGTTCCTGCTCCGTTTGGCTTACCGGGAAGTCGAATCATGCAGCGGGCTCGATTCTACCCGAATACAGTTAATACATTATTTTTTAAATGAAACTACTGATCCTTCTCATACATTTATTTTCCTTCACACATCTAAGGTTAATGTAGACAATCACAATACAATAATGAGTTTCACATGGTAACCTAAAAGAGATTTCATCAAAAGGAGGTGAAAGTATAAATGATACGTGAACAAATCGCTAGAAATTCTAAATAACTATGAACATACAAAATAGGCGAATGCAGTTATATACTTAATTACTTATTAAAATGCAATACAATTAGAAACTTAAAAAATTAATGACAAACAGAATATTGGTCCACCAGTAAAATTATAAATAACCGAATCAAATTCACTCTCCGGCTTCTTCTTTTTTCCTTCACAAGCGACGAGGAACTCTTTTTAATTATCAAAGTTATCCTTTTTAAGTTGTGACCCATTTAGCAAAAAGTTTCTATACAAACATGGATTCTTCAATCACATTCCATTACGATCTAATATGTACTATTCATAATAATATTTTTTTTTTAAGGGTACAAAAGCTCATTAATATTTCGAGAATATTTTCGTAAGACCATGTATGGGGCAGGCGCGTGGCTAGTGCCGGAAGGTCAAGGAAGTTGGTGACTTATGACCGGGGAATTGGCGACCGAAATCGCCGTTGTGACTCCGAGGCCTGCGAGCGTCAATCATGTCTACCTTGAAGTCTCTGAAGCGTCTAAAATCAGTTCAATGGCATCGGCACGAGTAGAAGTACGTGGATCTGCACAAATGTGCAGAAGCGTAGCATGAATACACTACAACGGTAGCGTAACCTCGGTAGAATAGTAACGAGGTCAGGTCAAGACACCTACTAGACATAGAAACCCGTGCAAAGTATTAATATAATATCTATAGTAAAATATAGAATCATGGCGCACATTCTATTAACATAAGTGATCCTTTATTGCCCGATTTATTTAATATGTATCCTAAAGTTAATTGGGTTAAAAGGCAGATAAATAAATATAAGAACTAACAAACACTAAGATGCATATGGCCATAAAAAGATGAACTATTGCATTAATGAGTCCTCTGAAAACAAAAACTCAAAGTTATATTTTTCAAGCCAGTGGTGAGAACAATGTAAGAAGCAAATTATCAAAAATAGAAAAAGAAAGAAGCTTTAGAAAAGCAAACACACAGACACCATATATATGAAGTAGAACTTCTCTGGATCTCGGATAAGTATATGTCAACAGGCTATATTAACTGATGCTTGTAAATTCTTACTTGGATATCTTGTATCTGGCCTATGGTTATTTCTCTTGTGATTATATGAAAGTTGGCATTTTTTGATAAGGAATCATATTGAGATAACCTACTCAAAATAAAAGAATGTTAGGCCAATTCAATAAATGGATATCACAATAGTGTTGGTTTGAAAAAATAATATTTGGTTTTAACTTTTAAGATCCTAAATAATACCGTATATATGTGTTTTTTTAAAATATGTTTTCTGTTTTAGTGTTATATTCTAAATTGGATATCATAATGACGTAATCTTTGTTCTAAATAAACCTAAGACAAACCTCTATTTAAATATGCACGGACTATCAAAAGAAACCTAAACAAATTACAAAACTAATTAATTGTGATGACAATTTTACCCTAAATAAATATGTTGGAATGCTAATTGGCATCCTGAATTGTTTGTTTTGTTTCGGAACAATAAAACAAGGACTATTTGATGAATATTTAGAATGGCGAAGTTATAATTTATTAGAGTTTTCTGTACTGTAATCTTCTCCATAAAAAAATTAATTAGATTTTTCTGTATGATAATTTTCTCCATAAAAAAATGACCAAATATATAAATAGCCACCTAAAATTGTCATGAATTTTTATTTAGACACTTTAACTTTAACTAAACGTATTACCTATTGGATACTTAAACTATTGGCAAAATATCCTATTAAACACCTTATGCAGATGTGGCACAATCAGTGAATCTCACATGGAGTTGCGAGCATGAAGTCTTGAATAAGTGAAATGTAAATTTTTTTCCATTTTTCTGAAATATTTCTTTTCTTCTACTTTCTCCTTCATCTTCCTCCTAATTTCTCATAGTAATAGTTTTCCTACATATTCACTTCAAAATAATCATAAAAGTTCAAAGATCAGATATTCACTAAAAACTTAGTATCCAAGGTTGTCCAACCCCTTCGTAGGTCCTCTGTTTCTACTTACCAAAAAAAGATCCTCTGTTTCTTCTGGCGAGGGGAGTGCGGTCGTAAACAGAACATTAGAGTTAATGACAAGGAGGTTGTTTCCTTGCTCCGGTAACTGTCTTTGTCACTTTGTCAGCTTTACTATTTAAAGTTTATTTTGACTTTTATCCATTGACGGAGAAAACATAGGTGGGTGTTAGGGGTGAGACGGCGTCAGTCCAAGGGTGTCGTAGGGATTCTCCACCGAGAACTGTGTTTGGGCAAAAAATTATCCTAGTTATATTTGGGTCACGTTGACACTTAGAGAACCCTCGAAGGTTGCCACACGTCATCAGTATGATTTTAACAAAGGACGAAGGCTAGGTCGAGGAGTATACGGGTAAAACCGAGCTTGATATTCAATCGAGCTTCCGAACTCCCTGATTAGGTCAGGGTCAAAAAATCTGTGATCGGGTGAAGTCGAGCTTGAAGATCGATCTGACGTCTAACACCATCGGCCAAGATCGGCACATGGTGATTATGATCGAACCCAAAGCATTGTCAAAGTTAGCCATCGAAACCATCAGATTTGCCCTCGAGTTTACCGAAGGCGTAACCGGTCCTGTTTCCAACGACCTCGAAGAAAGCTTTGCCAACTCAACTGACAGGAGTCCGTAATTCTCGCCATTAACCAGTCATTATGGCAGAAATCACAGAACAACTTAAAAAGGGAACTAACAGTCAATAAATCAAGGACTTTTGCCTTTTATAGAATAATAAAATAATACCTTAAAAGGTAGATATCCACTAATATATAAAGGGGACTTGACAATTCATTAGGGACATGGTAACATATACTGATAAGCAATACATTCTCCAAACTCTTATTCTTTGATATTTTTCTGTCAATAAAAGTGTATTCAACTCATGGGTGACCTGCATTCTTAAGCTGAAATCATCCAATTCCTGTGGTTTGCAATTATTTTATCGTTATTTATTTTTATTCTAATCTAATTTATCACTTTGTATCAAGTTAATTCACATGTCCTTATAACCACTAACAAATTTAATTTTTATTCGATTTTGAGGGTAAACAGAGTCAACAGAGATCGAGATCGAGGACGAGTACTCTCCTTAACGGAGCAGTAACGACTAGTTTTAGGGATAAGACTTTAAAGAAAATATTTCAGTGAATATTCCTACGATCTGTACTATTAGGGTTATGTTGCTCATGTTCTCTTATAAATAAAAAGAGTTGTAGTTATAGAAGGGGATTGGACACTCATTGTAATAGAACAACACTTTGACATTCTTTAAAGATTCTTACTTTATATACATACAAAATATATCTTCTTCTCATATCAGATTCTAACTTTTATCCCACGATCCAAGAAGAATACGAATATTCAAAGGTTCATCAATCACTCATCATTTTTGGGGGGATACCACCGAATTCAACCCTTTTATGGTTGTCTCACTTGTATTTATTTACTTAAATGCCATTATATTTTATTTATTACTATTGAATGCTATCTTCTTTGCTCTTGGGCCATTAAATACTGTCTTTGCTGCATATTTATTATTATCCGACGGTACTTGAGCCATTTTATCACAAAATCAATCAAACGACCTTTTGGATATTAATATTGGCTAAGATTAACTCAAATCTGTTAGAAAATCTAATTGTTTAAACCTAGATCAAAATTTTAGGTCAAACAGTTTGGCGCCGTCTGTGGGGATTTTCTTTGCCAGTGTTTTAGTTTCCACTAGATCTACAACTCACGTGACTTGTTAATCTAACAAACCATAAAGTTTATCTCTCTTCTCTGTGCGTACAAAATTTCCATGGCAGATAACCAAAGAAATGGGACGAGGGCAACAGATAATGTTCCCATCAACCTCTTGAATGCAATCAACGAAGGCTATGACACCCGCGATGAGGGGGTAACGCCAACGGCCTCTCCCAGACGAGAAATGTCACCCCACCTTTCTGCAGCACATCAAAATCAAACGGGAAAGGACCCTCCATGTCCGCGGGAGAAAGGGCACCACCCGCTATGAAAAACTCCTCAAAGCGTGGCTAACTGATACCCTAGTCAGTGTACTCAACAAACAAGCTCGATGCACGACTACAGAAACATAAGAGCCCATGAAGCACAGCGGGGGAACGAACAGGACGACCGATCAGACCTTCCAACTTCAGGTAAAACCTATGATGTTACTGACAATGCAGGTGACAACGTCCTCGCCGCCGTTTTCAAGAGAATAGAAGAAATGAAAAATGAAAACAAGGTGCTCAGAGACCAAAAGAAAGAACACCGGAACGAGTAGACAAGATACCTGGTGCCTCTAAATTACTGTAAAAAAAGGGACGCCGGTAGGTTCATAAAACAGCCATATAGCGAGGAAGCGGCCCCACATGCCATACCAAATACCATCAAGATGCAACCATATCTCAGAATATACAATGGGACAACCGACCCGGAAGACCATGTGACTCACTACGTCACCCCTGTGAAAGGCAACGACCTCACCAAGGAGTAGGAGTCCTCTATTTTACTGTAAATAATTGACGAAACCCTCACCGGAGGGGCATTAACATGGTATTCATAGCTACCGGCCCGCTCAATATAAACGTTCAGAGAAATGGTCGACAAGTTCGTGACGGCATATGTTGGGGCTGAGAAAGTCGAAACAAGAGTAAACGACATCTTCACCATCAAACAATCCTCGGGAGAGAGACTGAGGGACGTCCTCACCCGATTCAACAGGGTAAGGATGACCTTACTAAATATTTCTGAAGGGATGGCCGTCACAGCCTTTCAGAACGGGTTGAGTAGAGAGGGTTCAAAAGCGACCAGAAAGCTGCTGAGCCAATTAATAAAGTATCCTCCAACCACTTGGGATGAAATTCATAATGCCTACTATGCCAGGTTAGAGCAGATGATGACAACCTCAACGGACCAACTCGATGACTCATCTCGGTAAAAACCGAACCCAGGAAAGAACGAAGAGATAATATAAGGAGAAATCACCCTGTCTCACGGCCAAACAGGGAAGGACACCAGCCCTATGTCATGGAACCCGCTCCTCCCTCCTTTCGCTATGATGATGGCCCGTCTAGGCCGAGATCCGGGACTCACAGGAACGAGAGAGGTATTGCCCCTTATTATCTGCTCACAATTTTTGTGTTTCACCTACAGAGGTGATCTACGCCCTTGAGAAGCTTGGAACAAAGGTGAAATGGCCGCCAAAGATGAGGTCCAATCCGAGCACCAGGAAATCCGATGCCCTCTGCGAATTGCACCAGGAACGCGAACACAAAACAGAAGATTGCATCGCCCTAAGGCAAGAGGTAGCGAATATGTTATATCAAGGGCACCTCAAAGAACTACTCACCGACAAAGACAGGAACACCTTAATCGGGAGTTGAGAACGTCAAGGCCCTCCAAAGCCACCCTCACCAGCTCGTACCATCAATATAATTATTGGTGGAAGCGACGATGCCTCCATCAACAGGATCAAGTTCACCGCCACCCACAAGCTCAAAAGATCGATCACCCACGAACGGTATGACGGACTCGAAGAAAGTATCATCTTCGATGAGTCAGATGGCGACGGTTTGAATTTCCCTCACATTGATGCCTTTGTCATTACTTTATAAATTTTAGTTACTGATGTTAAATAAATCATGGTAGATGATAGAAGTGGGGCATGAATCATCCATCCCCGGGTCCTCACCCAGATGAGACTCGAGGATAAGATAGTGCAACGCTGCATCACACTAACCGGCTTTAACAATGCAGTTGAACAGACTTCGGGAGAAATTACACTCCCCGTCCTCGCCAGTAGGGTAACTTTAGAGACAACGTTCCATATCATGGACCAGGCCACCACGTACAACGCCATAGTGGGACGACCATGGATACACCCTATGGGAGCCGTCCCCTCCAACTTATACCAAGTGATCAAATTCCCAACACCTTGGGGAATATTCAACATACGAGGGGAACACTGCACGTCCCAGGAATGTTACCGAATCGCCATGGACAGCACGACAACTCAAAAAATGAAAGATAAGGAAAAAGAAACATAGCAATCAGCAGGGTCGGGGTTGCCACAAGATAGAGCTAGGGAAGTCATTATGGACCCCGAAACGGTCGAAGCCGCAAAGTCAACCATAGAAGACCTCGACCCCGTTCAATTAGACCATAGTGACCTCAGTAAAAAGGCCTACATCAGCTGCAAACTCTGAGAACTAGGAAAATTTAGCCAATTCTTAATAACTAATGCAGATTTATTTGCCTTCACCTATGCAGATATACCAGGTATCCCCAAAGATATCGCCACACACAAACTGAACGTCGACCTCTTTAATCCCCCGGTAAGGCAAGTCCGATGAAAGTTCAACCCCACCATCAATGATGTCGTCCACGAGGAAGTAGAGAAGTTATTAGCGAACGACTCCATCAGGGAATAGAAGTACCCCAAATGGATAGCCAATGTGGTGATGGTCAAAAAGAAAAATGAGAAATGGAGGATGTGTGTGGACGTCACAGTCCTAAACAAAGCATGCCCGAAAGATTCATTCTCATTGCCACATATCGACCAACTCATTGACTTAACATCGAGGCACGAGCTACTAAGTTTCCTGGATGCATATTCGGGTTATAATCAGATACTCATTGAGGAAGAAGACCAAGAAAAAACCACGTTCATCACCCATAAGGGAACATACTGTTATAGGGTCATGCCGTTTGTATTGAAGAACACAGGGGCTACCTATTATAGGTTGGTCACAAAAATGTTCAAATACCAACTCGGCAAAACTATGGAGGTATATATTGACGACATACTGATCAAATTCGTGAGGGCAGAGGATAACATCCACTTGAAGGAATCTTTCGACATACTAAGACAGTACGGGATGAAACTAAACCCCGAGAAATGTGCTTGGCGTAGCCTCAGGAAAATTCTTGGGCTTATTAGTATCGCAGTGAGGAATTGAAGTCAACCCAAATCAAATCAACGCTATCGACGGGATACCTGAGCAATTGACTACTAAGAAGCAAGTCCAAAGACTGACTGGTCGAATTACTGCCTTATGAAGATTTATCTCGCGGTCGTCTAATAGATATCAGAGGTTTTTCAGCGTACTCAAAAAGGATAACGGCCTCGAGTGGATGCCCGAGTGCATGCAAGTACTGCGAGAACTGAAGGCATATTTGTCATTGCCACCTTTACTCTTAAAGCCCGAACCCGAGGAACACCTCCTCGTCTACCTTGATGTCTCCGAAGTAGAAGTAAGTGCAGTCCTGATTCGAGAAAATAAAGGTACGCAATCTTTTATTTATTACATCAGTAAAACACTTATCGATGCCGAGACGAGGTACTCATACCTCGAGAAATTGGCCCTGGCATTGGTCGTAGCTTCACGAAAGCTTAGACCCTATTTCTAGAGCCACCCTATCTCGGTTGTCACCACTTTTCCTTTAAGAAACATTTTCCATAAACCTGAGCTATAGAGGAGGCTGGCCAAATGGGCCATCAAGTGAGCATGACATCACATATCAGCCCCAAACAACAATAAAGTCGCAAGTGCTCTCCAACGTCGTCGCAGACTTTAGCGCAAAAGTAATGCCTAAGTCCAAGAAGGAGGCCACTCAAGCTTCTCTTCAAACATAAGACCTCTAGGTCCTGAACACCGACGGCGCATCCAATGCTTCCGGATCTAGATTGGGACTCGTACGAAAGGTCCCCACCGGCGAAGTAATTCACCAGTCCATAAGATGCCCGGATATGACTAACAACAAGGCCGAGTATGAGGCTATAATTGTACGGTTGAGGCTAACACTCAAATTAAAAAAGTGTAATCCATCTCCTCAGCTCGTAGTCAACCAAGTTACAGGGACTTTCCAAATTAAAAAACAAAGGTTGCAAAAATATCAAGCCGAGATCTATAAGTTGCTGCCCAATTTCAACGAGTGTCAGCTCGACCAAATCCTACGAACTCAGAACATCTAAGAAGATGGCCTCGCCAAGTTGGCCGCCGCCACTAAGAGCATCACGGACGGGGACCACGGCGTAGTCCATCTCCTCAACTCGTCACTAGACCAAATCGAGGTAAAATCTGTAAGTTTAACTTGGGACTGATGCAATTGTATGGTTATGTATTTGTAGGATGGGACCCTCCCAAACGACAAAAAGGAATGCAAGCAGCCAGATACACCCTCCTTCATAACGACTTATACAAGAGAACATATGGCGGTCCTTTTGCAAAGTGTTTAGGACCAAACCAAACCCAACGCGTTCTCAAGGAAGTCCACGAAGGCCATTGCCTCATACGGGCCGGGTATTACTAGCCCACTATGAAGAAAGATGCCTCAAAATTAGTGAAGAAATGTGAGCAATGTCAGAAATACGCCCCAATAATCCTCCAAGCAGGTGAACACCTTCATTTGTTCACCTCTCCATGGCCATTTATTAAGTGAGGAATGGACATCGTGGGGCCATTCCTGCCGGGGCGAGGTAATGTACGATATATTTTAGTTTTAACTGACTATTTCTCTAAATGGGTGGAAGCAGGGGCATTTTCCCATATTCGCGAACAAGAGGTAATTACTTTCATATGGAGAAACATCATCTGTCGATTCAGCCTACCTAAAGAGATAAGCTGCGACAACGGACCTCAATTCACAGGAAGAAGAACCATCGAGTTCTTTGAAAAATGGCATATCAAAAGAATACTTTCAACTCCTTACCACCCAGCTCGCAACGGACAAGCGGAATCCTTTAATAAGACGATACTAAACATCATGAAGAAGGAACTTGAAGAGGTAAAGGGACTGTGACCAGAAATACTCCCAGAAGTATTATGGGCACACAGGACTACCCCGAAGACGAGCATAGGTGAGACACCTTACTCCCTCATCTATGGAATAGAAACGGTCATACCAGTCGAAGTTGGAGAACCCAGCATGATGTAGTCCCATGAAAGCGGTACCAACAATGATGAGAATATGATGCAAGATCTCGACGAGGTCGAGAAGTGACGAGACGTGGAGTACATAAGGATGGTCGCTCAGAAACAGCAAGCAGAACGCTATTACAATAAAAAGGCAAAGGTTCGATTACTCAAGGTCGGAGATTACGTACTCAAAGCCAAAACCCAAGAAAATAGGGACCTACGAGAAGGCAAATTGGGAACGAACTGGGATGAACCATACAAAATTATAGGAAAAGCAGACAAAGGCTCATTCTAATTGGAAACCATAGAAGGGAAGCTCCTACCAAACAATTGGAATATCAGCCACCTCAAGTACTTCAATTTCTAAAAAATAAGAAGCGCCCCATAAGTCTTACTCCTTTTTCCTCATTTTAATGTTTTTCCAATAGGGTTTTCTCAAGGAGTTTTTTAATGAGGCGATGAGTGGGACATTTCAAATTGAAGTATACGAGATCAAACCAATTTTTCATTGCCCAACTCCTCAAGTTTCTCCAAGTCGAACAATGAAGGGACTAGATATACTGGGACTGGGACTGGAACGTCAGGCAACACCCAAAACCTCTTATATTCTCCAAAATTTCCCAAGGGAAAAATAATGTAATCAGAGCAACGACATCAAAGTAATAAAAGTTCTTGTTTATCGAAACTACCCTAATGAATGGCTAAGTTTGACCAAGTTCGAACAACACCTATTGGCCCTCGGCCACGATTTAATGAATGGTTAAGTTTGACCAAGCTCGAAAAATACCTATTAGCCTTCAGCTATGATTTAATGAATGGTTAAGTTCGACCAAGTTCGAACAACACAGTTCGCCCAAGTTCGAACAACACCTATCAGCCCTCGGCCAGAATTTAATAAAAGGCTAAGTTTGACTAAGCTCGAACAACACCTATCAGCCCTCGGCCATGATTTAATAAAAGGTTAAGTTCGATCAAGCTCGAATAACACCTATCGGCCCTCGGCCACGATTTAATAAACGGTTAAGTTTGATCAAGCTCGAACACCTATCGGTCTTTGGCCACATCTCAACTAAGAGACATACTCGACTTGCATGAATAGAGGGTCGATACGGCCCACAACTATTCGGCCCGAAGGCTACGGTCACCCAACGGATGACAATAATGAAAAGAATAAAGAAGGAAAACATGCAAGTACATAAGTAAAATATGCAAGTACAGAAGCAAAACACACAAGTACATAAACGAAATGCAAAATAAAAAAGGTACATGTAAAACAAAAATCAACTTTGATATTCATATTCAAATAAAGAATTTTTTACAAAAGCGCTCGAAGATGCCAACAAAAATAAGCAGGAAGTTAAAATAAACTACTGGTCATCGCCATCACGACCTTCAACGCCATCACCATCCTGGCCTTCGACGCCCTCTTCGTCTTCGTCTTGACCATTGGCAGAATCATAACAAGCACCATCTGTGAGCCGGTCCACACCCTCATCCCCATCCTCCTCAGAACCAGGTCGGGGCGTAGCAGGATCATTTTCACAAGCAATCCGAGCCTCACGAGCCTTGGCCCGAGCATTCTCGAGGGCCAACTCATAGATAGAGCTCGCTGTATTCAAGTCACAGAACACATCCAATCGGGCTTCGATATGGATCCACTCCTCGTACAGCTCTCGAGCAATGTTAGGAAAATCAGAAGCATTAGACGAAGAAGGCCGCGCAAGCAGTTGAGCTTTCTCGGCCTCGAGAGGAGCGGCTTGATCATGCAGCTCGGAATTTTCCTTATCCAGCTCCCCAATCCTCTCCTCAATTCGGTCCTCCTTGGCCAGAGCCATTGACACACTGTATCAATCACTACACACTGTATCAAAACATTATTATATACCTTTGCTGAATTCACACCATGCACTGCATAATTCACATGCCCATAATACACCCTCCGACCACACTAGCTGAGATTTCACGAATCTGATGCCTGCAATACACCTCATGACGCATATAATTCCTGTTCCAACTTTCGAAATACTTCCACGATGGCAGAGATGTGTAGAAACTAATAACCACCTGCCAAATCAACAAATCATGGAGTCTCTCCTCCTGACAAGGACCATTACCATATTCTGAACTGAATAACGATATTTGCTCTTAAATATACCTTATATAAATCTGATTGCACTAATTTCAGGTCAAATAATTTCGTCTCACCTAGTACAAACTGCTCAAGCAATGAGTCACCTCAAATACTGACCAAGATCTTATGCAGTATCATCAAAGCGTCAACAAGCTACCACTCGAATATAACTCATAAGGAAGAACGAACTCTGACAGGGAATTTCCCAGCCTGCATAATGAATAAAACGGTCGAATAGATGCTATGAACCTACCTCAGGGATGAAAAACAAGGCACACAAAATAAGTGTAAGGAACTATGCTCAACATCTGGTTGTTGCGGCGTGCAACTCGATCCAACATGACTCTGTTACGGCGTGCAACCCGATCCACGTAACATGCACGTGGCGGCGTGCCACCTGATCCAAACAGTATACCCGTGGCGGCGTGCCACCCGATCCCCACATAACAATCAAGAAGAAAACACACAGATTAAGCCGTAATGCTTATACATACGAAATTCCCGAATATCGACCACAAGCATGCCAAGTGCATAATACAAATCTTGGAGAGATGGACAACGTCATATGCTATGAAACCCAAGCATAACTAAGGTGCAATAAATGACCTGCATCTCGAGAGCCATCCTGCTCATATAACACTACAAGCTACACGGGACCTCAACACATGTGCGAATAATCAGGCCGTCTCACAGCCCATATGGCACAATAGAGATTTATATGGAATAGCTGACGACGGGAATAACATCAAATGCTCGACGTCTCCTCCGTAAGCAATGCTATGACGAACGAACACATCCGACCTGACGTAGAGCGCACACTCACATTAAACCCACCAACGGACCTCAGACTGATTATGATCATACTATACTGGGCCAATAACCTTTCAAAGATCCACAATGGCCCTATTCATGACACATAAGAACAACCATCAAATCCAAAACAAACTCACACGGTCCACAACCCAAGGAATAGAACGCCTCTTAGGCATAAACTCTCGCATTTGCGATATTACCATAACCTCCATTCTTGGTTTTAATCTTTCACAATCAAATGGCTAACATGCCATACTTATAAAATTTTCTCGTGGGGCACGCTCTCATAACCTTCCGCACTAGGTAGCAAAATCTACACCTCTATACCACCAACCGTACTAATTCTGTAAGGCAAATCACAATCTGCAAATCAATACATAATGCCTTTTCCACAGAACACCATTCTCAGGCGACACTAAGATAACGCCAGCTCACCCTAAAAATCTAAATTCTTCTCTGCTCATCTGAGCTCGTGACATTCCTGTCACACCGAACTGCAACCTTGATCCTCCACCTTCAATTCCCATGCTGCTCACTGTACCTATCATGACACTACGTGAGAGTACAGGAATTCATCATAACCCCTGAACTACTAGCAGCATAAACACTTTATTGGCTAGAAACCTTTCACTTAGCTCATTTCCGAAGAACACATGCAATATGCAACTAAATTCCCAAACCGCAGAAAATACAAACCTCAAGTCGTGATCTAAACCGCCATGACTCCTCCGGAATCCACTTACACCACAAGGACATTTGAATCAAATACCTCCCAAATCAATCAAGTTGTGGTGGTTGTCAAGCCCACGCGTACAACCACAAACCACATGCATAACTTCACATTGAAGGAACTGATCTTTGCCACCATCATGCTGATTCAGCCATTACTAACCGACCTAACTTCTTCCAATTTACTCTCGACTTGCCTTAGAAATAATAATAGCTCCATTCAAAAATGTAAAGAACCAAATCCGCGCTCATCACGAGTGACCCGCATCACGAGCCCACATCGTATCATTACTCATGAACCATCTCATACTCTCCTTACGCGAACAATAGCATCTCTAACTGGTACACCCTTTCTACAAGACCTTCCGCGAATCCAAAGCTATTTCTGCCTTTCCTCCAATACTGCACCGCATACCCGATGAGAACATAGAACATTCCAAGTCCTTAGGCACTGCACTTAAATTCTTGAACCTACTAGGACCATTGTTGAGAGTCACCCACTCTGACCTGGTCCCGAATATAACCAAACTCCAAAGCTCTGCTAGCACGTGAACACCCTATCAAAGAAGCAACCGGCTGAATTCTTTTCCTTGTACATCACATCCACAAGAAGCATAAACTCTGAGTCTTCCCAAAACTTGCACATGAATCGACAAGGCGGAATATAGTGCACATATATCAATTTCTTTGCTTGATTTACCCCTAATGTTTTCTTTCCTTAGTCATAATAACCCATCAATACACCGATAACCAGAAAACTGCACAAGCAGACAACCACGTGATCCAATCGTAAACGGTGGGGCTCCCCCACTTAGCGTTAAGCTAACATCACATAATGTAGAGCCCACAACGATTCCTCCTTCTCAATTACCATGATCCCGTACCGGTAACCCGCCAAATTTCTTGAAGTTTTTTATTAAGCTTTTCATGAACATTCTGAATCATCAGTCACAGTCACACATTCGACCTATTACCGGGTAGCAAGTAGTATTCTTCGCAGAAGCTTCATCAACATCATGCAACCGCTAATCTGCTCATAGGAGATAACCCACCTGTGGAATTCCATGCCGACATCTTCCAACGGTGCTGCACTGGGTACAACTATTACGCAATCAGTAGATCCTCCTGAGCTCATGCTCATCCACCAGTTGTACAAGTCTGTTCATTCCCCATTGACATCAACTGAAAGTCCGACAATACATTCCAAACTCGAAGTCCTGTTGCATCCCAACGATAATCAAGTTTTCACACCCCTCTTCATTTCAAGCAAACTCCTTTCTGCCATATCTAATCTTCCTCGATACAGTAGCTACCATCCCAAATAAAATCCGTAGACCAAATCGCCTTCCATCATGATTCCCAAACCGCTCTAAACTTTCTCAAGGCATGCGTCTATCCTACCACATAATCCATATGCTAATCTGACACTCTTACTTTGGCTAAACTATCTCTTTTAAGCAACTTCTCGGCATCTGCTTTCCATACTTGACCTGCTAGCAATTCAACCACCACGTGACACCTCCTACCATGTCCTTCGATGCCCAAATGCTGCCTCAAATCAAAACCCATCTCCGTAGCACCTTAACTAATAAACTGCTACCAACTCTAAACCTCCTAGAAGATCATCTTTCTCAACAACTGCTTCCTAGGCGCCACTTACCAACATCTTGTCCCGAAGGCAAATCGAAGAAGACCATAACACCGGCGAACCTTAATACATTCCCAATAAGGACGACAATACCACATCACATATGAGAATTCCACCACGCTCGAAAATACCAAGTCTCGTCACTTCGTCAACCAAACCTGGACATCTATATTCCGATTGCATTTTTTCGCTGGAATTAAATGCTGAACCTCTAAATCACGCACTGAGAAATCCTCCTTTCAAGTCATTCACTGCCTCAACATATAAACCTGTATCCTACCATTACACCAACATTGTACGATAATAATGCATAGACATAATAGCAATTCGTGCACAGTCTCTAAACCATAGGGAATACTGATACTGAGCCGAAATAACAGAACATCCTTCCACACGGCGACGATAATAGCTTGCCCGAACACGCAGGGAAAAATATCCTGCCCACGTCTGCAGTAACACTACAACTCCTCGACACACAATTGATAACAAGCGCCCCACGTCGCGTAATATTGAATAGGAAGGAAATAAAGGCACAAGCCTTAATGGAAACAAATCGCACGATGAGGAATGAAGAAGGAAAGTGCTCCTAACACCCCTTTAGCCTCTCGAAGATAAGAACAGACGTCTCCGTACCGATCCACAAGACTCTACTAGACTTGCTCATGGCTCGTGAGACCCAAGTGAACCTAAGGCTCTGATACCAAGCTGTCATGACCCAAAATCCACTAAAGCTTGTGATGGCGCCTAACCCCACTATCAGACAAGCCAACAATGATTGATCAACTTGATTACTTATTTTAGTATTTTGAAATCATAATTTTCCTTAATTAAATTGTATGAATTAGAATTTACAGGGTAAATGATAATATTTACACAACTACAATAACGAAAAACCCGTAGGAACCCCCAAAACCGGTGTCACAAGTACATGAGTATTTTCTAAGGAGTACAATAATAATACAACATATATACATAATGTAAATATGACAGGATAAAATAAATAGTACGATGGAGACTCAGTGGACTGCAATGCGTAGCCTGAGTTGCAGCTCACGTAAAGTCTCCTCAACAGATGCGCCTACGCGCCAAGATGATCACCAAATGACATGTTAGATCCTGCACATTTAGTACAGAAGTACAGCATGAGTACGTAAATCAACGCGTACCCAGTAAGTATCTAGCCTAACCCCGGAGAAGTAGTGACGAGGGGTCGACATCGATACTTACTAGAGGTTCAAATAAATAATATGATAATTCATAATAGATATGAAGTATAGAGCAATAGTGGAGTAAATTTGTAATTTCATAATTTTTCCAATTATTTCTTTTAAAGTATAAATTTCTCGATCTTGTATTCTACCTTAATAGCTCAAAAAATGCCAAGTGTCAATACCAAATAAATAAGGAATATCATAAAATGTCGGGCATCAGTGGAAGGTTTATCTCATGAATTTTCGGACTACTAGCGATAAAACGCATGATTCTGCCGAGGTCGTTCGGCCCGATCCAGAATAATGTATACACCTGCCGAGGGTCATGCGGCACGAACCATAGATGCATCTATTATACTGCCGAGGCATTCATCCCGTTCCACAAGAAAGGAAGGAAGTTACCGAATTACGAGACACGTGTTTACAATACAGTACATGAGCACATAACGAATATAATCTTTACCGTTTCTCAAATAACTCGTCCACAACTCAAAGTGTTAAGGCTCGACCTATTATACATATATTTATTGCTAAACCAAATTCAGTTATAGCTTTAATTAATTAAGCCAGCAGAACGAGTTCAAATAATTCAATTATTACATGATAAAGTCTTAAGTCTACCCGGACATAAACATGCTTTTAGCTACGTACGGACTCTCGTCACCTCGTGCGTACGTAGCACCCACAACTAGTGGAACATAACAATAAATATCATCTAGGGGTAGTTTACCCCTCATACGGTTAGACATGAGACTTACCTCGCTTCGAAGTTTCATAACCGGCTCCAACGCCACTCTAACTCTCAACTCCAAGCCAAAAGTTCCGAAACTAGTCAAACAACGTGTAAATCCATCAAAATATACTCCAATGCTTATAATTTAACAATTTATACTGATTTCCAACTCCGCTCGAAAAATTAATAAAATCAACCCTCGGGCCCACGTGCCTGGATTTCGAAAATTTTCAAATATAAACTTTACACATAACACCACGAACTCAAATATACAATTTAATTCCATTTCCAAAATCATGGTGAATATCCAAAACTATCAATTCTAGGTCTTCCTCTTAAAATCCCACAATGTCCATAAGTTTCCATGTAAAAATCTATATATAATCCAAGTAATTAACATACAATGTGAAGAAATCGCTTATCCCCCAGTTGATGATAAAAATGGTGCTCCAAAATTGCTCCCAAAGTCGGCTCCCATGAATAAATGGAGTGAAAATGAGCAAGGACCCGTCTTAAAACAAATTCTGCCCAGCATTGCTTCGCATCTGCGGACATAGCTTGCGCACTTGCGGTCTCGCTTTTGCGAGACAAAATTTGCTCCTGCGGAAGTCCCTGGTCAGCAGCCCATCGGACCTGCGAAAGGCATTTCGCATCTGCGATGTTGCTTCTGCAAAAAAAAATGGTCGCTTCTGCGAAGCCATGACCAGTTGCCTCTGTCCGCTCCTGCGCTCCAATGGTCGCATCTGTGAGCACGCAGGTGCGGGAAAATCTTCAAACCTGTAACCACTGCCAGACCTTCCAAGATTTGCTTTTGCAAACGTTGTTTCGCTTATGCGATTGCACATCTGTGATCAACTTCATCGCAGATGCGATGTCACCAGTGACTGCCCTAAACCAGCTTTTACAAAAATTTCCAAACAATTCGTCAACCATCCGAAATCCTCCCGAGACCCTCGGGACCTTAACCAAATATACCAACACGTCCCAAAATGTAATACGAACTTAGTCAAGGACTCAAATCATGCCAAACACGTTGAAATTTTGAATCGCGCCTTGAATTAACTTATAAATTTTAAAATTTCTAAATTCTATATCTTGCGCCGAAACGTACCAAATCAATCTGGAATGACTTCAAATTTTATGTACAAGTCAAAAATCATAATACGAACCTATTCCAAGACTCGGAACCTCAAACGTACATCGATAACATCAAAATCCATTTCAAACCAAACTTATGAAATTCCAAAACTTTCAAAAATGCCAACTTTCTACAATAAGCGCCGAAATGCTTCCGGACCACCCGATACTCAACCCAAACATAGTGCCCCCAACCAAAATCATCATACGAACCTATTGGAACATTCAAATCCCGATTCTGAGGTTGTTTATTCAAAAGTCATACCTTAGTCAATTCTTCCAACTTAAAGCTTCCGAAATTAGAATTTTCTTACCAAATCAACTCCGAAATTTCCGAAATTCAACTCCGACCGCACGTACAAGTCATAATATCTGAAGTGAAGCTATTCAAGGCCTTAAACCGCCGAACGACGTGCTAGAGATCAAAATGACCGGTCGGGTCGTTACATAAGCACCCTGCTCGTTCGGGAAACCACCCTAACTGGACTTGAAAAAGGAAGAAACGTAGAGGTTTACTACAACAAAGCAAGCCAATATACAAAAAAAAAATAGAAGCAACAATCATGGCCAAAAAAGAGAAGTTAACTACGGAAGGGAGAGCCGGTTTGAACTTCTGAAAGAAGTTCGGCCAGTCACAAATCCCTGCGGCTTAGGGAAGAATCTGCCCGACCCAATCAGTGATATGTACGGCCAAAGGAGGAGGACGGTTGTTGGCTATAGGGAAGGAAGGTAAAAACTAGAAAAACCTGGATACTTACGTGTATGGTTCCAAGCCTCAGGGAAATCAACGACATTAGCCACGACAGCCTCAGTTTTGACGTAAAAGAAGTCGAGCCAGAATTGGCGGCTGGCCTTGTCGTCCATCTTCACTACCAAGCACTTGCCTGCATGGTGACGAAGATTTAACATCGTCTCTCTGTAGAAGCCAGGTGCGAATATATGCACCAAATGCCGCACAGTCACCTCGACTCCAGCAAGCTCAACAAGTTTGGTCGGCATCTTGATGACCTTATAAAAGTAGGGGGCGAGATGAGCGGGGCAAATGCCATAGTGGCGGTAGAACTCCTCCATCAGCGGGAGAAGAGGGAACGAATAGCCAATGGTAAACGGGTATCCATAGAGAGCACAATACCCGGGACGATGAACGTGTACCTCGTCCCCATCAGCAGGGATCAGTTCGACGTGATTGGGGAGGCCGAATTTGACTTTGAACTCAGCCAACTTCTTGGGAGCCATTGATGATAAAAATATTTCAGGCGCCACGTCTGGTGACTGTTGAAAGTTAGACCTAGCCTCAGGGTTGCGAGGGATGATCTCCTCCACTAAAGAAAGAGATTCATCTTCTACAACGGCAACAACGTCCTCCCCATGAGGAGGGAACACAACTGCCAAAGGGACGGCGTGACTCTCTTCATCAGTATTAGAAGAAGGGTTAGATATGGTTATGGAAAAAGTTGGGAGTGTGGAAGAAAGTTAAAGCTCGAAAGATGAAAGCAAATTCAAGAGAGAAGACAGGATTTATGAGAGCAAAGAGAATATGAAAGGAAGAAAGTTTGAATAATGAAGAAGCATCCCTATTTATAAAGATTAAGGCACCAAATCCGAAACGGTTTGTCATAATTGGCACCAAGCCCGAAACGGTTCATCATAATGGGCACCAGAATTGAAACGGAAAATCTAATCAAAGGTCACGCGCAAATCGACGCAATGCGTCGGGAACTAGCATCATCATGACGCATTAAGTCATGACATCACTCCTTCTCTTAGACCAGATGGTTCTAACATATCACCCAGAAAATTTAGGGGATTTAAAATATGCGGCCCACAAAGAGCCACGTCGCATGCTCGTTACAATGGTCACGATCGATGTTATCTATTCAGCGAGCTCAACCATAAAGACGGCCCTGAACGATATTATTCGCTCATTGAACTCGCCCACGAAGGCAACCTCAACAAATTGAGGGACTAACTGTATGGTCCAAAAATTATCCTAGTTATATTTGGGCAACGTCGACACTAAGAGAACCCTCGAAGGCTACCACACTTTATCAGTATAATTTTAACAAAGGACGAAGGCTAGGTTGGGAAGTCAATAGAGATCGAGGCCGAGGACGAGTACTCTCTTTAGCGGAGCAGTAACGGCTAGTTTTAGGAATAGAACTTTAAAGAGAATAATCCAGTGAATATTCCTAGAATCTGTACTATTAGAGTTTTGTGGCCCATGTTCCCTTATAAATAAAAAAGATATAGTTATAGAAGGGGATTTGACACTCATTGTAAAAGAACAACACTTTGACATTCTCTAAAGATTCTTGCTTTATATACATACAAAATATGCCTTTTTCTCAAATCTGATTCTAACTTTTATCCCACGATCCAAGAAGAATACGAATGTTCAAAGGTTCATCAATCACTCATCATTGTCAAGGGGAATACCACCGAATTCAACTCTTGTTCGGTTATCTCACTTGCATTTATTTACTTAAATACCATTATATTTTATTTATTACTATTGAATGCTATCTTCTTTGCTCTTTTTCGGTTAATTCACTTGCTGCATATTTATTATTATTCAAAGGCACTTGAGCCATTTTATCACGAAATCAGTCAAACGACCTTTTGGATATTATTATTGGCTAAGATTTACTCAAATCTGTTAGAAAATCTAATTATTTAAACCTAGATCTAAATTTTAGGTCAAACAAACTGAAGGGAAAAGCGGTTCGACTACTTATTTGGGTTCAAGTGAATTTAATAACAGAGAATTCGTCACCGACGTGATGATCCTGTAAATTGCACCAATGTTTTTCTCTTGATAGTGTTTGAACATGTCAAAAAACATATGCTGAAACTTTTAATTTACTGTCTATATTGGATATGTTCTGGTTTTATAGCAGCTAAGTAGCGGAATAGGGGTGGTGGACTTTCTGGGTATTATTGATTCCTTATCCTAATCCTGACAAGAAGATTCAAAGCATCAGTTTGGTGATTGTTTTGTGTTCTTTATAAGCGTGATTGATAATGTCCCAAATTCAAAAGAAAAGTTATTATTTTCAGGTGATTGTTAATAATGTGGTTTTATAGTGATTGAAGAGGGAAGCAGGTATAGCCTATAGGAGACAAAGGTCACGGGCCATGATGGACGTAGAGGTGATGAGGGAGAAGTGAAGGGTCCGAAACCTAATTGTGGTTTTTTTTGGACTCAAGCGACCATAATAGGTTAAAAAGAAAAGACTGGGCACTATTTTATATATAGCGTGGTTATTCACCGTGCTATACCTTAACAATACGTTTGTTCGTTAAGGTATAGCTTGGTGAATAACCGCGCTATATATAAAAGTTGGGCCCACCAATAATTTATCTGCTCAAAACTGACATACCAATAATTCATAGGGGTATAGCGCGCATATTTAAGGCGCTATACATCAAATAATTATACCCCCCAGACTGATTTTTTCCTTATTTAAGGAGTTTTAGGATTTTGTAAAAATCCATTCAGGATCCTTCAAGTCTTCCGAAATATTTGTTCGTTAAGTTATTTTGCATTTTGTCATAATGTCCGAAGAGCAAAAAATTAGGGTTTCATTATAATTGGGGAGGGGGGGAGGGGGTAAGTTGTGGTGGAGAATAACTCCGTACGCTATAGTTATTCTCCACAGTTTCATGTTAAGTTGCCACTTACAGTGGAGTACGATACATTGGTATCGTTGTTATTTAAAAACAATGAGTGTGAGCAAACGTTCAATGAATATTAAAGTAACCGGAAGATATCCGTGATTTATTACTCCGCAAGGGGCTACTTATTATGCTGAGTTTAACATCAAAGATGATGAAACTTTGAAAGATCTTTTGAGGACTCCGGATGAACACCGAGAACTTCTTGTGATAGAAATGTTGGAAATATACGTCAAGGCCGAAGACGTTCGCAATAATGAGGTTCCGCAAAGTAGGGATATCCCTCAATCATCGGGTGGTTATTTTGGAGAAGTTTTAGCCGAAGAGGTTTCGGGTGAAAGAGTTTGTCCTGATCTAAACTTATCTCCACGAGCGAATGAAGAGCGAGGAAATAATTTCTCCCCTAGTTCACATAATCCATAAGTCGGGTGGTAAACTTTAATTGTCCTTTGTGTTATGATGTTTATTTTTATGTATTGAATTTGTATTAACACTCATATATTCCACAAGGGGGTACCGGCCAGATATGAATTTTACAAGTTATGAACCAACGGCCAGTTGGAATATGCCTAGTTTTAGTGTGTTGGATCATGCTGGTCCATCCGGGAGTCATCATCAACAGGATAATGTGCATCATGGGATATCAACACATTATGATTTGTAACTGAAGTGATAAAGTTTATATGTAAAATTTGGATGAATTTGAGAAACTCATTATTTTATAGGTTATGCAGTGCAAACGAGTAACTTAAAGGTCATGTCCTTACTCAATTGCCCGAAGACGACATATTTAATCGGGATTTGGCAGATGTGCAAAGTCAGAAAGATAATAGTGATTATAACAATAATGCTGATGAGTCTGGAGATGACACACCCTTTCATGATGAGGGTGATGATGATGAGGACGAGAATGCTGAACCTGATTTGACGAGGGAGCATGCTCCACCTCCCGTTAGACCAAGAGTGTACGAGTCCCATGTGTCGTTTCATTCAAGGGAGATTCCCTACCTTGATCATTTGCCAAGTATGCCGGATGTAGATGCCCTCACAAGGGATCTTGACAAAATTCGGACAGCAATGTGGGATGAATCTAGAGCAACGGTGCTATCAAAGGGCATGCTTTTTGCTGATAAAGCGTGCCTAAGCAAGGCAGTGCGAATGTACATCATAAAAGAGTATTGTGGGATCGTGGTTCATGAGTCATCTCCAGAAGTATGCAAGGTTATTTGTCGTAGATGGTTTCAAGGTTGTAATTGGATGCTACGTGCGAAAGCTGAAAACAAATATGTGGGTTGTGGGTAAATACATTGGCACCCACAATTGTGAAATGGACGCATTCAGTAGGAATCATTTTAACTTGAATGTTGACTTGATTTCTCTTGTCTTGATTTCACACATTGAAGCGTCCATAAGGTACAAGATCAAATAGTGTATAACATATGTCTACCAGGTATATGGATGTACCATTACCAAAAGAAAGGCATTTCTCGGGCGCAAACGTACATATGAAATTGTTTAGGGTAACTGGGATAAGTCCTTTGCCTCTCTACCCAGGTACATAGAGGCATTGCAACACTTTAACCCCGGGACTGTTATTGAATGGAAGCTTGAGTGGAGTCCGGGAATACCAGAACATATATTCAGATATGTGTTCTGGGCATTTAAACCAGCCATTGATGGTTTTGTGCATTGTCAGCTGATAATATCCATAGACGACACTCATGTCTATGGAAAATATGATATTAAGTTGTTGATCGCCCTTGCAGTAGATGCTAATGGAAGTATATTTCCCCTAATATTTGTTATTTGTGCCAATGAAAGCCAAGAGACGTGGACATTATTTTTGAACCACTTAAAGGAGCACGTTGTCAGACAGTGTTCATGTATTTGTCTAATATCTGGTCGGCATGGCGATATTTTAAGTTCTGTACAGAATTTACGTGCATGGCAGGAACCGTATGCCTACCACCGTTACTGTGTGAGGCACCTGAAGGCCAATTTCCAGAGATCTTATACTAACAAGGACTTGCATAATTTAATGTGGATGGCTGCAACAAATCACCAAGAGTGTAAATTCAGGAGGCGAATGGAACTGATCAGGCAGGAAGACCAAGGAGCCTATAGTTGGTTGATGTGACATGAGCTTGACAAGTGGACTTTGCATGCGGATGGTGGCAGAAGATAAGGAATTCTGACTACAAATGTGTCAGAGTCTTTCAACGGGTTATTGAAGTCTGCACGTGGATTGCCTATTACTGCCATGGTGTGGATATCATTCAAGCAGATGGCGGAGAGGTTTGTTAAAATATCTATAGGTGCATTGTCATTAATGGAAAGGGGTGTTGAATTTATGACAATACCAATGAAAAGATTTGAGAAATTCAGGAAGCGAGCACAATGGCATTCATTTTTGCAGTATTGCAATGAGCGAAATATTTTTGAAGCTTGCACTGCTATTCATCACAACCGGGAGAATAATACACACACCGTCAATGAAGCCAGAAGGTTATGCTCCTGTGATAAATGGTCCATCTATCACATGTCGTGCTCACATGCCATGAAGTGCTTTCAACATACAGGTTTCACGCCAACGAGGTATGTTGATAAAAAATATAGTGTTGCTGCATACTTAAATACCTATAGCTGAGCAGCATCCAGAGCCCCCAGTGGCAGCTCCTACGAGGGGCAGAGGTCGAGATCGAGGTCGTGCCAGAGGCCGAGGTAGAGGCAGAGCTCAGCCCAGAGTTCGAGCAGTAGCACCAGCAATGGAGCCTCAGGTAGAGTTTGATGAGGAGGTTCCAGCCCAGGTTGTGCCTGTCGGACCAGCTCACGTCCCGGAGGGGTTCATTGCCACCCCAGTGCTTCAGGATGCTTTGGTCCGTTTGGTGGGCCTTATGGAGAGTGTGGCCCAGACTGGCGCATTCCCCATGGCACCAGCCATCTCTCAAGCTGGAGAAGGAGCACAGACTCCTACTACTCACACTCCGGAGTAGATGGCTCCCCAGTATCAGATTCCAGTAGCTCATCCAGTCGGAGTAGTTCAGCCGGTTATTGCGGCACAGGCCGGTGATGGTTCAACTATGTCTTTTGAGGCTTTATGAAGATTGGATAGGTTTACCAAGTTCTTCCCAGTTCACTTTAGTGGTGCTCCCTCAGAGGTCCCAGGAGTATCTTGACGGTTGCCATGAGATGCTACAGAACATGGGCATAGTGGAGACCAATGAGGTCAATTTTGCTGCATTTCAGATGTCAGGTTCCGCCAAAAAATGGTGGAAAGATTATTTGTTGACCAGACCAGCAGGATCGCCTGCTCTTACTTGGGACCAGTTCTATCAGCTCTTCCTAGAGAAGTTTCTCCCTATCACATTGAGAGAGGAGCATCGTTGTCAGTTTGAGCGTCTCCAGGAGGGCAGTATGACTGTTACTTAGTATGAGACCCGTTTTGTAGATTTGGCCCGTCATACTCTTCTTCTGCTTCCTACCGAGAGAGAGAGAGAGTGAGGAGGTTTATCGAGGGACTTGCTCAGCCTATCATATTGCAGATGGCTAAGGAGACTAGGAGTGAGATTTCTTTTCAGGCGGCTGCCAATGTCACCAGGCGAGTCGAGATGGTTCTTGCACAGCGAGGTCAGGGGTTTGACAAGAGGCCTCGTCATTCCAGTGGCTTCAGCGGTGCCTCATCTGGAGGTAGGGGTACTTTTGGTAGAGGCCATCCTTCCAGGCTATTTCATTCAGTGCTTCAAGCATCCCACAATGCTTCAGGGAGTCGTGGTCCTTATGTGCCTCATTCTGGACAGCCATCTTACAGTGCACCACCAGCTCCTATCATTGCACCTCCAATTTAAAGTTACTACCATGGTCATCCAACCCGTTTGGGTCAGTCTCAATTTTCGTAGCCACAGTACTAGGATGGATGCTTCGCGTGTGGTGGTTATGGGCATATCAGGAGGACCTGTCCAAGATTATTGGACGTCCCGCCACGGCATCAGGGCTCTCGTGCCATGGTTCTGACACCAGTTGCTGCACCGCCTGCTCAGCCAGCCAGAGGCAGGGGTCAGGCATCCATAGGTAGAGGCCAGACTGTTAGAGGTGGAGGTCAGGCCATTAGAGGTGGAGGCCATCCAGTAGAGGCCGTCCCAGGGACGTGGTTCAGAGTGGTAGGGCCCATCCCCAATGTTATGCTTTTCCAAACAGGCCTGAGGCTGAGTCATCAGACGCCGTTATCACATGTATTGTTTCAGTTTGCAGTAGAGATGCTTCAGTTCTATTTGATCCGGGTTCTACTTACTCATATGTGTCATCCTAGTTTGCTTCATATTTAGTTGTGCCTCGTGATTCTTTGAGTGCTCTTGTGTATGCGTCCACACCTATGGGGATGCTATTATTGTAGATCGTGTTTATCGTTCGTGTGTGGTCACCATTGGGAGTCTTGAGACTACTGTAGATCTTCTACTTCTCGATATGGTCGATTTTGATATCATTTGGGTATGGATTGACTGTCAGCTTATCATACTATATTGGATTGTCATGCCAAGATGGTGACCTTAGCCTTGCCGGGTTGCCTAGATTAGAGTGGAGAGGGACTCCTGGCCATTCTACTAGCAGGGTTATCTCTTATATGAAGGCTCGGCTTATGGTCGAGAAGGGGTGTCTGGCTTATTTGGCTTATGTCCGCGATTCTAGTGCGGAGGTTCCTTCCATGGATTCGGTGCCAGTTGTTCGTGAATTCCCAGAGGTGTTTCTTGCAGACCTATCGAGGATGCCACCCGATAGGGATATTGATTTCTGTATTGACTTGGCTCCGGGCACTCAGCCCATCTCTATTCCGCCATACCGTATGATCCCGCCAGAGTTGAAAGAATTGAAGGAACAGTTGCAAGATTTACTTGATAAGGGCTTTATTAGACCTAGTGTCTCGCCCTGTGGTGTGCCTGTGTTGTTTGTGAAGAAGAAGGATGGATCGATGAGGATGTGCATAGATTACCGGCAGTTGAACAAAGTCACAATCAAGAACAAGTATCCATTACCGAGGATTGATGACTTATTTGATCAGCTTCAGGGTGTCAAGGTGTTTTCGAAGATTGATTTGAGATATGGCTACCATCAGTTGAGTGTTAGGGCATCCTATGTGCCTAAGATAACTTTTCGGACTCGGTACGGGCATTATGAGTTTCTGGTGATGTCATTTGGGTTGACAAATGCCCTAGCAGCATACATGGATTTGATGAACCGGGTGTTCAAGCCTTATTTGGACTCCTTTGTGATCGTGGTTATTGATGATATCTTGATCTACTCCCGCAGTCGAGAGGAGCATGAGCAGCATCTCAGGATTGTACTTCAGACTCTGAGAGCCAGCCTATTGTATGCTAAATTTTCAAAGTGTGAGTTTTGGCTAGATTCAGTCACTTTCTTGGGGCATGTTGTATCAACAGAGGGCATTCAGGTAGACTCTAAGAAGATTGAGGTAGTTCAGAACTGGTCTAGACCCACTTCAGCTACGGAGATCAGGAGTTTTTTGGGTTTGGCGGGCTATTACCATTTATTTGTGGAGGGATTTTCATCTATAGCAGCCCTGTTGACCAGGTTGAGCCATTCAGATGGTCAAACGAGTGTGAGGCGAGCTTTTAGAAGCTCAAGACTTCTTTGACTACAGTGCTGATATTGGTGTTGCCCACGGGTTCAGGATCTTATATGGTATATTGTGATACGTCTCATGTAGGGCTCGGTGCGGTATTGATGCAGGAGGGCAGGGTGATTGCATATGTATTGCGGCAGTTGAAGGTTCGCGAGAATAATTACACTGTCCATGACTTAGAGTTGGCAGCCATTGTTCATGCGCTAAAGATTTGGAGGCACTATATTTACGGCGTGTCGTGTGAGGTCTTCACAGATCATCGGAGCCTTCAGTATTTGTTCAAGAAAAAGGATCTCAATTTGAGGCAGAGGAGGTGGTTAGAACTATTGAAAGACTATGATATAACCATCTTGTATCATCCCGGGAAGGCCAATGTGGTGGCCGACGCATTGAGTAGAAAGGCAGCGAGTATGGGCAGCCTTGCATTCATTCCAGTCGGTGAGAGGCCGCTTGCATCAGATGTTCAGACTTTAGCAAACCAGTTTGTAAGGTTGGATATTTCAGAGCCCTGCCCTGGTCTAGCTTGTACAGTTGCTCGATCTTCTTTGTTTGAGCGCATCAGAGATCAGTAGTATGACGACTCTCAATTGTTGGTCCTTAGGGACACAGTGTGGCACGGTGGTGCCAAGCAGGTTACTGTTGGAGATGACGGAGTCTTGAGGATGCATGATCGTGTTTATGTGCCTAATGTGGATGGACTTCGTAAGTTGATTCTTTAGGAGGCCCACATTTCCCGGTATTCTATTCATCCGGGTGCCGCCAAAATGTATTAGGACCTGCGGCAGCATTATTGGTGGAGGAAGATGAATAAGGATATAGTTTCTTATGTAGCTCGGTGTCTAAATTGTCAGCAAGTAAAGTGTGAGCATCAGAGACCCGGTGGTTTGCTTCAAAAGATAGAGATTCCTGAGTGGAAGTGGGAGTGTATCACTATGAATTTCGTTGTTGGACTCCCACGGACTCAGAGGAAGTTCAACGCAGTTTGGGTCATTGTGGACAGGCTCACTAAGTCAGCGCATTTCATTCCTGTGGTAGTTACCTATTCTTCAGAGCGGTTGGCAGAGATCTACATCCGCGAGATCGTCCGTTTTCACGGTGTGCCCATGTCTATCATTTCTGATCAAGGTACGCAGTTCACCTCGCACTTCTAGAGGGCAGTACATTGTGAGTTGGGCACGCGCATTGAGTTGAGCACAACGTTTCATCCTCAGACGGACGGACAGTCCGAGCGCACTATTCAGATCTTGGAGGATATGCTCTGTGCTTGTGTTATGGACTTCGGAAGTTCTTGGGATCAGTTCTTCCCGCTCGTGGAGTTTGCCTACAACAACAGCTACTAGTCGAGCATTCAGATGGATCCCTATGAGGCATTATATGGTAGACAGTGTCGATCGCCGGTTGGATGGTTTGAGCTAGGGGAGGCTCGGTTATTGGGTACATATTTGGTGCAGGATGCCTTGGATAAGGTCAAGATTATTTAGGATAGACTTCGCACAGCTCAGTCCAGGCAGAAGAGTTATGACGACCGTAGAGTTTGTGATGTTGCATTCATGGTCGGGGAGAGAGTGTTGCTCCGGGTATTACCTATGAAGGGTGTAATGAGTCTCAGAAAGAAAGGCAAGTTGAGCCCTAGGTATATCAGGCCCTTTGAGATTCTGGAGAGAGTGGGAGAGGTGGATTACAGGCTTGTGTTGCTACCGGGCTTATCAGTAGTTCATCCGGTGTTCCATGTTTCCATGCTCCGGATGTATCACAGCGATCCGTCCCACGTGTTAGATTTTAGCTCTGTCCAGTTAGACAAGGATTTGACTTAAGAGGAGGAGCCGGTGGCTATTCTAGCCCGCCAGGTTCGTCAGTTGAGGTCGAAGAGTTATCCTTCAGTCCGAGTGCAGTGAAGAGGTCAGCCCGTCGAGGAAGCTACTTGGGAGTCTGATTCGGACATACAGAATAGATATCCCCACCTTTTCACCAGTTCAAGTACTTTTCTATGTCCGTTCGAGGACGAACGGTTGTTTTAAAAGTGGAGAATGTGATGACCTGATAGGTCATCTTATGTTTTAAAAACCTAATTCTATGATCTGAAGCCTTAAAAATCTCATTTTTACCCTCCTCGATTTACAAGCGCAGTCTGGGCGTGTTTCCGGAAAGCTTTTATGTTAAAAACTGATAAAAATAAGAATTTTGCCTTAAAAATTCATTTAAGTTGACTTTGGTCAACGCTTTGAGCAAACGGACCCAAATTCGTATTTTGAAGGTCCTGGTGGGTCCGTATCGTAATTTGGAACCTGGGCGTATGCCCGGAATCGAATTCAGAGGTCCCTAGCCCGGGGTTATTGATTTGTTGTTGAAAATTTAAAGTTTGAAAGATTTATGATATTTAAGAATCGACTGATGTTTGGATTTATTGATACCGGGTCCATATTTTGGTTCCGGAGCCTGGTATAGATCCACTATAATATTTATGACTTGTCTGTCGAATTGGTGAGAAACGGAGTTGATTTGACGTGATTCGAATGTTCGGTTGTAAAAATAGAAGTTTTAAAATTTTCTTGAAAATTTCATTTGATTTGGTGTCCGATTCGTAGTTCTATGCGTTATTTTGGTGTTTTGATCGCGTGAGCGAGTTTGTATGATATTTTAGGACTTGTGTGCATGTTTGGTTCGGAGCCCCGAGGGCTCGGGTGAGTTTCAGATAGGCAACAGGGTGAATTGGACTTAGAAAAATCTGATGTTTTTGCTGCAGCTGGTTTTCTGGTGTGTTGTGCTTCGTGATCGCGAAGCCATTCTCGGGATCACGAAGGGGATCTGGGTTGGGGGAGGATTTTACACTACGCGAACGCGAGACTATGGTCGTGAACGCGGAGCAATGGGGGGTTTGATCTATGCAAACGCAACCCGTCACACGCGAACGCTTAGCTTTAGCTAGGTTGGGCAGGAGATTTGAGGTTACACTACGCGAACGTGGGTCTTGTCTCGCGAATACGGAGGTCAGGGGGGCTAAACCTTCACAAACGCGTGTAGCCTCTCGCGATCGCGTAAGCCTAACAGGCACTGCTCTTCGCGAACACGTCAGGATTCACGCGAACGCGATGAATACCTGACGCCCAGTCACTCAAAATAGAACCAAAATAGGATTTTTGCCATTCCTTCAAAATTTCAAAACTAGAAGACCTAGAGGCAATTTTCCTAAAATATTTTCTTCCCCAATTTATTGGTAAGTGATTCTAACCTACTTTCTTTCAATTACCCATTACATTTCATGAGTTTTCAACCTAAAATCTAGGATTTTCATGGTGGAAATTTGGGGTTTGGGTAGAATTAAGGATTTTTGTATAATTGGAATTTAGACCTTGAATTGAGGTCAGATTTCGAAACAAATTACATAATCGGGCTCGGGGGTGAATGGGTAAATAAATTTTGATACGAACCTCGGGTTTTGACCAAGCGGGCCCGGTGTCGATTTTTGACTTTTTAGGGGAAAGTTTGGGAAATCTAAATTTATGCATTGTAATTGATTCCTTTAGCAATAATTGATATTATTGAGTCGTTTATGGATAGATACGAGTGGTTTGGAGGTGGATTCTAGAGGAAAAGCTTTGATTGAGCATTGAGTGGCCTTTGGAGCGAGGTAAGTATTGTGTCTAACCTTGATTTGAGGGAATTAGGAATCCTCAGACTATTTGCTATGTGAATTTCATGTGAGCGGCATATATGTGAGGTGACGAGTGCTTATGCGCCGCCGAATTATCTGTTTTTCCCTGTTTCCCCATTCTTCTTATATTATCTCTTTCCCTGTCTTAGTTGTTATATGCTCTAAATGTGTTTTCATGCCTAATTGCTACTTGTAGTCATTGTTTCCTCTTGTTCATGATATTAGTTCTTTCCATAGTTTCATACTCTCATACTATTTGCTCAAGTTGGTTTATCTGTACCTTGTAGTTGTAAATTCTGGATTGGTCTCGCTGTGTAGTGTTACTTATTCGGATTATCATATTGTACAAGGATTCCTATTTGTTCAGTTTGGTGTCTTGGAATTGTAAAGGGATTCTCTATGATTTGAATTGTGAGTTTTACTGTGCTTATTGAGTACGTGATATTGATATGGTGGATCGGGTTGCACGCCACAACAGGTGAAATATGGGTGATATGTTGAGGTGGAATAAGGGTGAATTTGTACTATACGGTGGGATCGGGTTGCACGCCGCAACAGGTGGAATAAGGTTGAATTGACATGGTGAAATAAGGGTGAATTATGATACTGATATTGACATATAGTGGGATCGGGTTGCGCGCCAATATATATATTATTTACTGTTGTTGATATCGTTACGGTGAAATAAGGGAGGAATTTGTGTTGTTAGGTGGGATCGGGTTGCGCGCCGCAACAACCTATATGTTTCCATTTTTTGAGCTGTATTGGTTTTTTTTGGCATTTGTATCTGAATTATTAAAGATTGGTGATTCTGGACGACACTGGTTTATTCTTGAGGCTGTGGTTATTATTTTCAGTTGGCTATTTAATTCTATTTAGTATTCCCATTTTCTGTCATTATTATATACTGCGTACATGTTGTAGTATAGGTGACCCGCCTTAGCCTCATCATTACTTTGTCGAGGTTAGGCTCGGCACTTACCAGTACATGGGGTCGGTTGTACTGATACTACACTCTGCACACTATGCAGATTTTGGAGACGGTCCCAACGGTGGTTACTAGAGAGCTCAGATTGGACAGCCTGCGGAGCTTGAGGTACAGCTGCTCAGCGCCCGCAACTCCTGAAGTCCCCGTCTTTATTTTTATTTAGCTGTATATTTTCTTTCAGACAACTTTGTATTTATTTCAGACCCTTGTATGTATTACTCTAGCAACTCGTGCACTTGTGACACCGGGTTCAGGGATTTGTAGCAGATATTTTTATGGTTTTAGTTTCCGCATTTATATTTGAATTATTGCAATTAAATCAGTTCTTCTTCATTAATTGAATTTAAATTGTTAAAAAGGATAAACTATTCTAACATTGGCTTGCCTAGCAAGTGAAATGTTAGGCGCCATCACGGTCCCGATGGTGGAAATTCCGGGTTGTGACACATCTGTCTCAGGCATGTCAGTATCGCACAAAGTAGCCTCCGTGACGGGCAAGGATGATGCCTTGAAAAACATGCTTTAGATATTTATGACTAATCAATGAGATAAAAACAAATATAAATAATAGTAATACAAACTAACCAAATCTTTTGAAAGATCCTCAGCATCCCTCGATGATGAGCCATAACTCAAACGGCGCCCACTATCCACATCTCGTGTCGGACAATCATCAGCAACCGTCGATGGCTTTGGAGGACCAGGAAAATATTGATCCCACTTCTGTCGCGTAATGGCCATGCCTGCGATCAACAATGGAACTGACGGGGTCACCTGCGAAGTCCCTAGAGTAAGCTGAAGGCTGAATGACGGCATATCTCTAGGAGTATGGTCTGGCTCATGGTGGTCACCTGGCTGATAAACTCCAACATCCTCAACAGGTGCCTCAACGCCACCTTGTTGGGGACCACATCCTCGCCGACCCCCACGACCTCGTGGGACACCCCTACCTCTCTGGGCACGCTTGCCACGTCGACCACGTTTAGGCTCCATTGGTGGCCCACAATGGTACTGCTCTGGCGGCACATAATCAGCCTGGTATCGTGATAACGACAAGGTCGGGAATCCAAACTAGAGTAAGAATTTGAAAAGTAAATGCGGAAGCAATAACAATAAGGAATTGAACAACTAGCACTTAAGGGCAGAAAATAAAGGATATGGGAAAATTCAAGGAAAGAATTCCAAGAACTTTCAAGAACGCAAGTTCTATAGTCTTGACAAGATCAAAGTAACAACGTCTTGATTTATTGAAGAAATCAAACGCCTTTACTTAAAAGTAAATCAAAACAATAGATTCGGATCTTGACCGCTTTACGAGTAACTTGAGACAACAATTAATAACTAGTATTAATCACCTTCTAAGAATACCACAAAGAAATCAAAGATATCACAATAGAGAAGTAATCTTACTACCTTGAACTATGAACTAGTAAAGGTTGAAAGATAAATCTCAAAGCACAAGTAAAAAAGGTTCAAAAGAACTCTCAAAGTATGATATACTTAATCAATAATGAAGTGTCACAATGAATGAGAAGAACTTATTTATAGGAGTACTAAGGCATAAAAAGTCATTACAATTAGGTAGGGGGCTGCTAAGGGGTAACAAAGTCATCAAAATTAGGTAGGGTGGTTGCTAAGAAATAAGAAAAGTCACAAAGTTAGGTAGGGGCGGCCAAATCCCTTTGGGGCAGATTTGGGCCTTAAAACTACTAGTTTGGGCCATTGGTTTGGACTCCAATTGGGCTCCATTTCAAACACCCCCATTTGGACCTCTTTTAAGCTCATTTTGGGCTCTTCTGGGTGCCCTTTTGCTAGATTTCAAGGGCCGAGTTCGGGACTCAATCTTCCTCCTCTTGGACTTCAATTTGGGCCACCAAATAATTGTAAAACTTGTATAATTTATCTCCTTTGGTCTTGAGCTCGTCCTCCACAATTAAAAGTTTTTTTATTTGCACTTGAAGTTTAATGGCCTTATTTTGCAACTCTTTAGCTTCACATATTGTTAAAGGCCATCTTTGAGATTCCAAAGCTTCATCCTTGTCCTTGAATAGAGTTGAGCTTCCTAGGATGCTATCATTCCCCTCTTCTTGAAGAAAATTCGTCCTCGAATTTTGGCCTTGCAAGAAAAAGAAAACACGCCCTTGTAAATGGCATCCACTAATCTGAAAAACTAGTAGGAATAAAATAAGATAGTGACCATGTGTCCATTTAACCCAATTAATCCTAATAGGTGTAAATAAAGCATATGGATGTCATCATCCCAACAAAATTTATGCCTACCTAGATCAATACAATAAAAACCTCTCGTAGATGCACCATGCAATGGAACTTGCAATTCGATCTTGTCGGTAAGGTAGTCCATAGGTATACATGATAAAGAAATTATAAAAGATTGACAACACATCCATTTAATATAAGTATATCTACCACATGTATCAAAGAAGATACTTTCATGATATAGCCAACTATCTACAATTAAAAATCTCATGGATTCCTCTACATGAAAGAGTATTTGATCATAAGTGTTACAACAATCATGCATATCATCTTTACTAGTAACAAATACTTTTACAAGCTCACATTGAACATGACTTGAAGAATGACTCCCCATCACACAACAAAAATCACATTCTAGCAATTTATCACATGAAAACTCATTAGCCACTTGAATAAGAGAAGAAGAAATATTTAACTCATTCACAAGCCTCTTCTCATAAATTTCATGCCTCTTTCCACCAAGTTGGAATACATAATCATCTATGTCATAAACAATTTCAAAAGGAAGCAAATTACTCTTGCACTTTAACTTAGATCTTACAGTTAATGACTTGATGTGCATCAAAATATCATCATCCACAAAAATTATAAAGTCACCAATATAAGAAATAAGAGTATAATTTATTACCTCCAAAAATACCGTAGGTATTCTAGAAAGGCCAAGAATGCAAATAAACCAATTATACATACCATACTTGGACTTATTTACCGATGGAACATCATCACCTTGTATTCTTTTATGCAATGGCTCCAACTTAGCAATGCTTTTAGGAAACTCCACGTCATAACACTGTAAATAAGAATGAAAATAGTCAAAAAGTTCAATAACAAAGAATTTAACCAAGCTTTTATCTTCCACCATCCAACAAGAATAGATATCGCCAAATTTATGTTGGAATCTAATTGGATCTTTTGCTACCATCTCCTGTGCCTCACCACCCCTTTCAAAAGGTATTTCAACACGTGGTTGCACAAAATCACAAGAACTAAAATAAGAAAGAGTTAATGGGTTAGGAAGTAAAGAAACTTTTTTCTTGCTTACACTCTCTTTGGCTTTTATCACAAGACTAACGTTTTCCTCAGCCTTAGCCTCTTTTCTCTCACTAAAGAGTTTTTCTTTGCTTTCACTCAATCCCTCTTGCTTTTCTCTCTCTACCTCACAAACTTTGTTCATCTCATTACCTTCTCTCTTTTCTTTTCTTTCAATATCACTCTTTACCTCACTTGACATCCCACTCTTTTCACTCAAGATAACCTCTCCTTTTTCCTCTCTTGAAATGTTAACATGCACTCCCTTACTCCTCTCATTCTTTTCTCTCTCATATTTTTTCATATTCTCTTTAACAATCTTTTCATCTTCACAAATTTGTGAGGGAGTCAAAGGTCCAAGAATGAGTTTCTTCCCATTAATCTCAAAAGAGTATCTATTTTTTTCTATACTATATGAAGCACTTCTATAGACATACCATGGCCATCCCAACAAGATATGAAAACTATTCATCGGAATGACATCACACCAAATCACATCCTCATACCTTCCAATAGAGAATGGCAAGAACACTCTTTTATCTACTTTTACCCCTTTCAACATGTAGGGTTCAATATGTTCAACACAAGGCAAGTTCAATTTCTCAACCATATAAGTGCTAATTAAGTTATAGCCAAATGCTTTGTCAATTCTAAGGGCATAAATTGCAGACATCACTTTAGCTCTTGTTTGAAAAATAACTTTACCATTGTCTTCCTTCCATTCGGTATACTGTAAGTTCGACTTTTCAAGTTGTTGAGTCATAGCTTTCCTCCTTCCACTGTAACTACCTGTTTGAGACATCTTGGCATAGATTAAGGGAAATATGTATCTCTCAAATTTGGCTTTTTCCCTATAATGCTCTCACCTCTCTTGCCTTTTTTCCCTCTCGAAATAACCTTTGAACAAAATACTTTGTAGATTTATGGTTAAACCCAACTCATATAAAGTTCTTAGTAGTAAAATATAGATTTTTGGGGAACAAATGAAAGAAGAACCAAATCCTAGAACTATTAGGCTCGGTTGAAACAAGACACGAACAAAACGGAAATGATTAGATTAGAAAGAATAAGAGAAATTAAATTTTTGTCTTATCTTTGAAATCTGGGATCCCCTCTTCTTGTTTCCTTTGAGAGTTTTTGGAAACAAATTAGATACAAAAGAAAGTTCCTGGAGAGCAAGCAATTTTTTTAAAAAAAATTGATTTTTGTTTTTTTTTTTTGTTTTTGTTTTTAACTTGTTTTTTTTTTCTCTTAGTATTCAAGAAATCCCCAGAATTATCAAGAACGAAACCTTGATAGAACCGCTCTGATACCACTTGATAACGACAAGGTCGGGAATCCAAACTAGAGTAAGAATTTGAAAAGTAAATGCAGAAGCAATAACAATAAGGAATTGAACAACTAGCACTTAAGGGCAAAAAATAAAGGATATGGGAAAATTCAAGGAAAGAATTCCAAGAACTTCCAAGAACGCAAGTTCTATAGCCTTGACAAGATCAAAGTAACAACGTCTTGATTTATTGAAGTAATCAAACTCCTTTACTTAAAAGCAAATCAAAATAATAGATTCGGATCTTGACCGCTTTACGAGTAACTTGAGACAACAATTAATAACTAGTATTAATCACCTTCTAAGAATACCACAAAGGAATCAAACATATCACAATAGAGAAGTAATCTTACTACCTTGAACTATGAACTAGTAAAGGTTGAAAGATAAATCTCAAAGTACAAGTAACAAATGTTCAAAAGAACTCTCAAAGTATGATATACTTAATCAATAATGAAGTGTCACAATGAATGAGAAGAACTCCTTATTTATAGGAGTACTAAGGCATAAAAAGTCATTACAATTAGGTAGGGGGCTGCTAAGGGGTAACAAAGTCATCAAAATTAGGTAGGGTGGTTGCTAAGAAATAAGAAAAGTCACAAAGTTAGGTAGGGGCGGCCAAATCCCTTTGGGGCAGATTTGGGCCTTAAAACTACTAGTTTGGGCCATTGGTTTGGACTCCAATTGGGCTCCATTTCAAACACCCCCATTTGGACCTCTTTTAAGCTCATTTTGGGCTCTTCTGGGTGCCCTTTTGCTAGATTTCAAGGGCCGAGTTCGGGACTCAATCTTCCTCCTCTTGGACTTCAATTTGGGCCACCAAATAATTGTAAAACTTGTATAATTTATCTCCTTTGGTCTTGAGCTCGTCCTCCATAATTAAAAGCTTCTTTATTTGCACTTGAAGTCTAATGGCCTTATTTTGCAACTCTTTAGCTTCACATATTGTTAAAGGCTATCTTTGAGATTCCAAAGCTTCATCCTTGTCCTTGAATAGAGTTGAGCTTCCTAGGATGCTATCATATCCTAAGCGCTCATCATCTCGGGCTCGCCTCAATGTACGGGAAGCCAGATCTGTAACCTGCTGGCCATACTCGTGCAAAGTAGCCGCTCCCTCATCGGTATGCTGCTGTATCTGCAGTCCCAACTGGTAGAAGAGATGTAGGCCAATAGCCTGCACAACATGTAAAATATTAAATACGGAACGCTAGGTTAACGTTATAAGTAAGTATACCAAATAACATACCAATGCCTCATGCCTCCCAGCGTATGGAACGTACTGACCCCCAGCGCGATGAACGGGATTCCCAACGAAAAGTCGGGTAACGCTGCGGTACCAGCCCATATACTCATACTCACCATCTGTACGGTCAGGTGGAGGGGGTGGCGGAATCATGTCATGCCGCTAGTCCCAAATATCGATCTACGCCTCTAGCCATGCCATATATGTCTGGTCAACCTTGGAACAATCATCCCGTTGGTAATGTGTCCTAAGCCAAGCGGGCGGTGGAGGTACAAGCTGCGGTCGACCAAACTGGCGAAGGACTCGCTTAGTGGCATGATGCTCGACAATATCGAGACACATCAACGGGACGGAAGAGCTCCACATAATTCGGTTGGTCGAGAAATAATCGGGCAAACCAGCTATTATCTCATTGCTGTATGGCCTCCAAATGAACTATTAAGTAAAAACAGGAACCATGAGTATGCGCGACACATATAAAGCCAGGCCAAGTAAACTTAAGTATACATTTACCTATGCGCCCTCCAGCAAATACAACAAATCCCTGCAATAGGAGAGATTATGTCGAGCCTCGTACTTGCATCCGTATCCCCACCTATCAACCGACCTCCTAGCTAAAGGGAGAAACAGTGGAGGTGGTGCATCCGGAGCGAAGGGTGGTAGAGGTGGCTGCAACTGCAGGAACCGCTCCGAGGCCTAAATCTAATATATAATGTGGACGTAAAATTTAAGGTATATTTTTACTATGTATGTTATAATCATGAAAATAATTGACTATGTTTTCACCTGCAGCAGCAGCAAAAATCCGGCAATGTCTCGCTGGGTGCCCATGCTAGCCCGGCACATCTGCCTATACAAGTAACCAAGAGCAGCTGCACCCCAGCTATAATCAGGTAAATCATCTAGCCGCTTAAGATGATGATAAAATCTTAAGCTGACTAGCTTTCCCGAAGTGTTCGGGAACAATACCCTCCCCCCCCTCCCCCAAACATAAGCAGCATCAACAACCTTGTGTATCGGTTAATATGAAGATCCGGTGTATCATCCGTAATGTCCACATGCATCGTCTCTAGATGCAGCCGGACGGATGTCAACTGCAGACGACTAGCCCCAACAATGCAGCCTCATCCGCTGGCTGGAAACCGGTGAGCTGCTGCAACATCTCCAGGTACTGCAATCCCGCATAATCTTTGATAGCATGCGGTAAAGCTACAGGATGTCCATCAACCGGCAGCCCATACAAAACCTCCACGTCCTAAAGCGTGATAGTAACCTCGCCAATGGGTAAATGAAATGTGTGTGTCTCCGGTCGCCACCGCTCTATCAAAGCTGTGATCAACGACCAATCCAGCTGCAACCGACCGATCTCAATAATCCTATAGAAACCCGTATCCTGAAGGCGTCTGACTATACAGAGATGGAGATGGTGGGCCCTAAGAAAGTCCCACATATCGTCTACTCTTCTAGCACGGAACGTCTGGGCCAATAACTGCCCCTCCCATATGTACAAAGACCTATGCTCGGCCTATAGCAACAGTAGCTCGAGCGAGGCAGGTCCGGGATGCACAGGCGGAACCTCCATGACTACTACTGTAAATTGAATAATATTAATTAAAGTATTTTTATTTTTCATTGTTTAACATCTTTAAATATACTGTAATACCTTTAATATTAAAATTTATTCGATATTTTTACTATATTGTTAATTAGGTTGATACATTTTCTATATTATAATTTTATATTTTATATGTTACTTTAATATTTTATATGTTAGTTTACTATTTTATATTTTTGTTTATTATTTAATATGTTTGTTTCTTATTTTATATGTTAGTTTATTATTTTATATGTTTGTTTGTTACTCACCTATTTTTGACTATAATAAAAATAAATAATTAATTTTCATAACTATACATGATTTAATTATTAAATATTCATATAACAATACTTAGTTTGACAAATATTATTATTTTCTCATGTTATTTTCTTACGTTTGTTGACTAGAATTGGAGAGAGTTTGTGTTTGAACTATCAGCTTTTTTGAGATATTTTTGGGTTTAACAGATACTTAAATGATTAATTTCAATAAATACAAAAGGTACTACGTTAAAGGGCACTACATTTTACTACGCTAAAAGGGTACTACATTACAAATACGAGCACTACATTAGGGCACAAGATACCACTACAAAGAACTAAAGTAGCAATTTATCTATTTTACTAGTCTTTTAGCAAATAAATAATCTAAACCAGATAAAAATAATAAATTAATTTAATCATAAAACAATCACGAAAAAACATATACCACAGTAAAAATTAATATTTTTTTAACAACTAATAATAATTTCTCTAATTTACTAATTTTTTTAGCACACTAATAATTAGTCCGGATAAAAAATAACAAATTAATTAAATCGCAAAACAATCACGAAATAACATAAAGCACATTAAAAATAATTAATAGACATTTTTTATACATGAGTTTTAACAAAAACTAAGTCGGAATACCTCGATTTTAATTTTTTGGAAACTTGAATATTTGGTGATTTGGAGCCGAAACGAGCAACCCACTATGAGATAACGCCTTAGCTAGGATGTGGGACCAAGAATCTACACTTTTTATGGGACCGGTAGGCTCCAACCGAGTTATTTTGCTTTAAAATTGGGGGGGGGGGGGAGAGGGGGAAAGCTTACTGGTTTGGTGGGGAAGGAGAGTGGACGCGTTTTTATCTAGGTATAGCGCCTTATATTAAGACGCTATAGTATAGCATCTTAATATAAGACGTTATACCTTCCCGTTCATTTTATGTTCAAATATAGCGCCTTATATTAGGGCGCTATACTTAACTGGGCAAACGGCCATTAAGGTATAGCGCCTTAAGCTTGGGCGTTATATATATTTTGGTTTCCAATTTTTTCCCATATATTTTGATTCTTTGAGTCCAAAAAAACCACATTTTGATTTCGGACTCGATATTTGAGCTAAAAAAATTAATAATCTGAAAATTTTGCATTTAAAGCTAAGAAGCTAAGTGAGCCAGTAGTATATAATTAGGGAGCATGCTATTTTCCAAAAGATTCTATGGTACTTTAATATTTTTCAGAAGATTCTATGCTATTGAGGTAAAGAAGAGGTAAAGGAAAGGGAAAACAAAAAAACACATCTTTACAGCTTGTTCGGAGGTTGTTACTTATTGTATTATATCGTATTGTTTTTTTAAATATAATTTTTGTTTTGATTATTACTTAAATTTTATTGTATTGTATTGTTAAATTTGTTGTTACATAATAATGAAAAGTGTCACTTTATGTAACGACCGATTTGGTGTGGTCGTATTGCTACCTAGTTCTTTTCTCTCATCTTGTCCTTCCTTATTATTAAATAATTATATTTTATTTTTTATCCTACTTTTTTATATAATAATTCAATCTCATACCCTATTTTTCTTTGTAATATTGCAAGTTTATTCTTCATATCGTTAGTGACATCATGAAACGATGACAAATGATACAATCTGTCCAAATGTTAAATTCATCAAAATAATACAATACAATATCGTACAATACAAAATGATACATTATGAAATGATATGTAACAACCATCCAAACATGCCATTAATTAAGCTTCTCTTTCCACTTTCCTTAGCTCTTATGTTACGGTAAGAAAACTATATACTCCCTCTGTTTTAATTTATGTGAACCCATTTGATTGGGTATGGAGTTTAAGAAAAGAGAGAAATTTTTTGAATTTGTGGTGTAAAATAAAATACATATATTTTGTGTAGCTATAAATTATTGCATAAAGGCAAATTGATTCCAAATAGGAAAAGTGATCATTCTTTTTGGCACGGACTAAAAAAGAAATTTGTTCACGTAAATTGAAACGGAGGGAATATATAAAATAACATGATTGCTTATGTTTAATAACATGATTCGGCCATAAATCTAAATCTTTATATCAATTTAGATATTAATGCTTTAATATTTTAAATAAAATAAAAGCACATGAATTACTATTTGTACATACTAAATATTTTTAAAAATCATAATCAAAATAAAAAAAATAATTTCTTAAAATACTATAGTCCTATTGAAATGATGATTATAATTCATG